>NC_079147.1:36391092-37012676 GCF_945859685.1 Eupeodes corollae
TTGAATACTGTCCAAGAGGCTTAAATATATTAATGGAGCACCAGCCCAGAGATGAGAGTTATATTCAACGGACGTATATAGATTTTATAGATCGTAGCCATATCAGACGAAGAGAAAAAGACATCTTGCACAAAAAGTGGTTGCTGATGCACATTCCAAGGATGTCTATATTTTCAGTTTCGTTGATACCGGTGCCACTAATAGATAGTAGCAAGGAGGGTATATCTCGCTTTAACGATGCAAGACAGCATTGGGTTTTCGAAGCATTAAATTCCACACGGTTTTGTTTTCCTTATTATACAATGTTGTGTAAGTCGTTGCAGTTCCACATCTGAAGTCGAGAGTTGTGAGTTTGGAAACGAATATGAAAAGCTAAGAGTGCTATTCTTAGCGAAACAATGTATTGGATTAAAAGTAGCAGACAGGAGATCATTTATAAAAAATGAGAAATAGGCTCGGAGACAAAACGGAGCCCTAGGGCACACCAGCATTTATCTTGTGGTTTTCAGACTTGAATCCGTCCAATACAACTGGTATTGCGCGGTTCGAAAGAAAATTTCTAATCCAACGAAGAAGATATTCGTCAATACCAAAAGCACGCATTTTCGATAAAAGAGCAAGATGCCAGACTTTATCGAATGCCTTTGAAATATGAAGCCCAATAATCTTACTTTCTCCAAAACGATGGAAGGATTTGTTCCTCTGTTCGGAGAGATAAACCAGGAGATCACCAGTAGACCTATTACTGCGGAAGCCGTATTGCCGGTCATTAAGAAGCTTCCGTGCCTCAAGATATTTCTTATGCTGATAATTAATCAGCGTTTCCATGACCTTAGAAAGAAGGGACGTTAGTGCTATCGGTCTATAATTTGCAGGGGAAAGAGATTCTCTCGTTTTTGGGATTGGCTGAACAAATGCAGTTTTAAAACTATTCGGAACGATCCCAGAAGAATAGAATACCTAGATGGAAAAGCTTACTCAGTGGAAGAACGACTCTTCACAATAATAGCGGGGACCAGCGGATTTATGAATGGTGAGATCTTTAAGAACTCTCGCCACAGTACGAGTAGAAAAAAGATTGGTCCAATAGAATAATTCACGCGTTCAAGAACTGTGGGAGCCATGACACTTCTGGTCAGGTGGAATTGTCGGCGAACTGCCTTGCAAAACAAGTTAGGTTTATCAATAGAGCTAACTAAAGGAGTGTCATTGACAACAATCGTAGAAACCGAGGAAGACGAAGAATTCATCATGTTTTTTTTTAAATGACAAACAATTCTTACTCCCTATGGGATTTTTTGCCGTAATTTTTGGTCATGTATAAATTTGGCCCATCGAATATGTGCGTTGCAGGCCTTCTTGGCTTGCTTGAACTTATTCCGGTTTTC
Organism: Eupeodes corollae; assembly: GCF_945859685.1. Classification (NCBI taxonomy): domain Eukaryota; kingdom Metazoa; phylum Arthropoda; class Insecta; order Diptera; family Syrphidae; genus Eupeodes; species Eupeodes corollae. The sequence goes on from NC_079147.1 coordinate 36,392,481, forward strand.
CTCAGTTGGGTTGGCTCTAAAAGGCTAGACCAAGAAAAACGTTGAGAAGAACAGCCGAAAAGAATTCATCTATGTTGGAAAAGAGTTGGAGATAGCTCAAATACATCGTCGAAACCCTCACACGATGGTGCATAGGAGAAGTTGAGGCCCTATGTAACGCTGGGACCTAAGTTAGAAAGTATGCAAGTAAATACTACGGTAGACGTGGTGGCCAAATTTGAGACGACCGGTTCAGTAAACATTCAGCCAACACTAGTACGTTCAAGGAACGCAAGATCAGCCGAAAACATCGCCGCGGTCCATAAAAGTGAACAGCAGAAATCGAGGAAGTCTATTCTTTGCCGTACACGAGAACTCGGCCTTTCGCAGACTTTAATTTGACGAATTTCAGATCGGGAATTGAACCTGCACCCGTACAAGATCCAACTGACCCAGCAGCTCAAAGTTCATGACCATAGACAACATGGACCTAGACGAAATGTGTTTCCAGCAGGACGGCGACGCGGCTACGTGCCACACAGCAAACGTCACGATTGACATTGTGCATGAACGATTTGAGGGTAAGATTATCTCTGGGAGGGGTGATGTGAATTGGCAACCAAGGTATGTGAAATGCAGGTTTTTCTTGACTTGTTTAATTTAAAAAGAATTATATAGTTTCTTGTATTGATTTTTTTAAATGTTAATATTCCTGTGATGAATTTGGATTTCGTTTTTTGAATTTATTGAGCAAGGGTTCCCATGGGATCCCACGCTGGAAGCACAATTGGTTTCATATCGAATGCTTTAAGGGTTTCCTTTGGAACAACACTTTTATCCACAACAACTTCGAATTCAAATTCTTTGAACCGTCATAACAAGATATCCCTTTTCACAACGACCTTTACCCTAGGAGTTTTCAACTCGAAATTTGGTTGGATTGCCTTAAGCATCCACAGATACAGCAGTAAAGACCATAGCATGAGTCCTTGCTGACTCGCCATACAGAAGACGATCTGCTTTGAAAAGAGTAATGTTGATGTCAACATCAAACACCAATTTGAAGTCATGTTTCGTAAGATCTTCAATGCCTTGTTTAGAACTAAATCGCTTGCTTATTTCACAGCCAAACCAAACTGGTTCACCTTTCTTTAAGCTCTCTGTTACAACTTCCATTAAAAGTTCAACTGGTTGATTGTTATACAAAACTGGACGACCAACAACAACATTGCCCAAACAATCTACTGTATAGGCGGTATCATAATTGCTTGCGTTACGTGGATCAGTCACAAGACAAACCTTATCCTCAACATTAAAAATTGGCTTAACCCGTTGATTGTAAAACTCGAGTGGAGTTATTGGGCCAACACTAAGGAAGTTCTTACTCTTATCGTAATATTCCCATGTGAACGTCTGTGGTGGTATTACCAAACAAATGCCAACAATTTTATAAATTTCTCCCATCATTGTTTGAATGGCTGTCTAAAGGGCACCTTTAGCTGGACTTGATGCATGAAGTTCTCGTAAATTTTTGGCATACTCTCTTAGTTTACTTTTGAGCATGGCATTCATACGCATACTGGCCTCGCAGCTTTAGCTCTCTGGAAAGCATTTCTTTGGCATAAGGCCATGTTTTGTGATAAGATTAACGAACATATCCCACTGACCATCATCACATGTTGGTTCATTCAATAGAAATGATACCAAGCGACCATCAACCTTTTCACCTCGTTCTGCCGTCTTCACAATATTATTCAGGAAATAGTTAGATATCTCGATCTTGTCCCAATAGAATAGATAACCTTGGGAGAACTCGAACTCATCAAGAGTAAGAGATTTCATGAATGGAACACGAATGCAATTCAGTGCTGCAAACAACCAACACCTTTCTGAGCTTTTTTGGTTTGTAATAGGCTTACCCTCACTCTCAACCTTATGGGTGGATACATGACTGGTATTTTGCAAAACTGGACGTGACAAAGCCACATCAAAGGGATCACCTCGAGAGCAGACATTTTGTGCGAGCAAATTTTTTTGCTCACTATAGAATTTATTACGCCACTTGTCGTCCAACTGTTCAAAGGTTATTGGAGTGGAAACCATTTTAATTGCAGAAAAATAAGTCAGGGAAGACAAAAAGTATCACGAATAAAATGTATACTTTTTCGGTAGTTGGATATTTTTACTTTTGTTGAGAGACAAACACTTCACAGTACAGCAACTTTCTGATTACCACAACTCAACTCGCAAAGTCAAGTCAAGTCATAACTATGAATTCTCACAATTAGATGGAAATTGGAATGGAAATGTATTTCGAGGTGGAGAAGGAAAAAGGTTATGCGATTAGACCCCGCTAGACTTTTTCCTGTGTCAAATTTTTCTCGATTTCACATTCCACACTTAATGGCAAACATGGGCCTTTCAAATAAATAAGTAATTTTGTTAATACCTCACACACAGCTTGTTTTATTCCATTTCAACTTCTACACGCCCTTATTGAAAAAACCCTTTACAATTATAACATGGCGTCCAAAAGCTTTTGATTGCGATATATTTAACTGGGCCATATTTATTATTAGATTTGCTGAAACACCCTAATCGGCTACTTACACTCCTGTCTTGTATATACGAGTATTCAATTGCAGATCTTCGCACTCAGGAAGTCGATGGCTTCTGAATGGGACCAATATCAGTTGCTTTCCCAGAAATCTACGAACCCCAAAATAAACACATTATGGGCTAAGACGCACGTCAGGAAAATTCGGTCGTTTAGACGTCTGTCGAAACGATATTTGAGATCAGCTATGAGTAAAGTCAACGGTGTCAAAATGCAATCCATTTGAGATGGTTTCACCCCCAATTTAAATTTTTGGAAACTTTTGAAAACCTTTTTCTCAGACACCCGCCCACTACGTGCCGGCATTCGTATGTTTCTGTAATCACCTTTTCTAAGACTACCTAAAACTTTAATATCAAATGGTTTCCCTTCACGCCAAAAAGTAGCCTTTAGCTCTTAGACAAATTTTCTTTTATTATTAAAAAAAATTGCTCAATTACCGATCTAAATATAGACATCCTCCCATTGTCATATTATAAATTAGTGTTTCTAAATTCCTCATTTAGGTATAATGTGTAATGTGGGTTTTTAAAACTCCCCAACAAGTTCAATAATAATAACCACTCCTTGTATATAAATTTAGACAGCTGCTAAAAAGTTGTTTACTTTAATTAATTCTACACGCTTACTTCAACCATGACAAGCCATTTTCTATTCTGACGTAAACCTATTTTTATGTACATTTTACAATCTACAATAATGTTCCTAAGAAGAATTAAGGGAAACTTTAACAAATATTAATTCCCGCACTCTAAATTTTGACAGCGTACACATCACAACACACATGCCATAGACATACATAACACGGCCACTTATTCATTTCAAATTTTAGACACTTAAAAACGCACGTTTCTAAGGTAAACACACGTCCTTCTATTAGATTGGATTCAAAAAAAAAAAAAAACAATGAAATAGAAACACCCCAAAATCGAACACCGCCGCCGCCGCACGGATGTCACTTTAACGTAAAAGTTCTTTAATATTTCTTGCGTTGTTCGTAAATTTCAAAAAGGAAAATAAAAGAATCCTTGGAGCCTTAAAATACAAAAAAACATAAAATACATAAATTCTATTCTTAAATTCTCTTTTAAAAAATCTTTTTATTTGAAATTAAAAAATACTTTTTATTCATAGCTTATTTTCAAGGACCGTAAAACGCACCGAGTTGCTTTTTATTGAATGGAAATAAACACATATATAAAATAGGTTCGAAGAACGGGCATTGGGACTTGGAATTTTGAACGACGACGTACGGCGGCGACGATGAACGGAAGGAAACCAAGGGGTGGATGGGAGCATGAATTAAATTATAAATGAATAAAAAAGAAAAAACCGAATAACACAAAGATGAGTAACGATGTGAAAGTCTCAACTTATGTGCCTACGAAACCATGATAAGCGACAACTTAAGTCAGGAGTACGTGCTTTATATAAACATACACGCCACGCACGCCCTCTACATTTTTTACACCATTCCGCTTCTAAGGATAAAGTAAATGGGGAAAAGTCCTATTTGACAAAAATTTCTTCCTATCCGAGAGAGGAGGCCCTCTATACGTTCATCATACGTATACGAGAGGGCCTTAGTTACACAGGCTTTGAGTGGGGGCTGTATGGATGTACCTTTAAGGGGGTTGATATGGTTGTACCCACTTTTCTTCAAAAGAAACTCAGAAGTATAAATAATAATTTCGAATTATTTAACTTTGAGCGGGCGTGAAGTTTTTGATGACGGAATCCAGTCGCTCGCTCCCGAGTCCTGACTTCTGGGCCGTGTTCAGTGTTCTGTATGTTCGCTGTTTGCGCCTCTGCTGCTCAGGTTGAGAAATAGAACGTTTTTGTATATAAAACGAAAAACTTTGCCCGACAATCCGACATCGGTGATGTCGAGTTGGGCCGAGGTGAGGCACACCGGGATGAATTTAATTGGCAGTTGGAAAAGTTTTTTGTTAGTTTTCTTTCATATAAAATACTCGCCCTACTTTCCCTCCTGGTTACCCCATTAGTCGATGTTTAACCCGTTTTCATCAAAAATGTTGACGTGGAAGAAGAAGTTTTCGTTTTCTGAATCATCATCATCATTCCCATCTATCGCGTCGCAGACGGTAAATTTCGAAATTTAACTGTTTTCAGTTTTTTCTTTTTTTTTTGAGGAGGAGTTGAATGGAGTGCGCCAGGGGGAATTGAGGTGGGGTAAGAATACTCAACTTGGTTCAGTTGTAGGTACCTCCGTTTACATATTACAATCTTTCTGGGTCTGGCTTGGCTTTATAGCGAGGTAGGTGAAGTGTTAAATCAAACAGATTGCAATGAATTTATAAATTTTGTGGTAACCGTTCGTTATGGCACAACACCGATACAACTTAGGAAATATGTAACGGTACCTTACCTATACTGTGTGTGAAGTGAAGGCACCCATGTGAATTACAAAAACGACATTTTTACTTCTGTGCGGTGCTGTGCGGTGAGGTTAAGGGAATAAAAATGTACTGCGATGCCTCAGGGACCTTTTTATCTCTTCTTGTGGGTGATTTCAAGTTAATTTACGATTGAAACTTCAAACATTTTAAGGGATTTTCATACACGTTTCTGTTGGGGATGTGAACCTATCTATAGTTGTCAGTTCTGTCAAGGGAATCAAAATCATTTTAGTTAATTTGATTTTTTTAGATGTAAAATTTTCTGAAAGTTTAAGTGTTGACTTTTATTTGAAAAAGGAAATTGAAAATTGCGTGTTTTTCAATTGGAATAATAGTCGTAAATTGTAAAAGATTATTTTTTTTTTTAATATAAAATTGAAGGGTAGGTTTTATGATTATAAGTCAAACTTACTCGTAGTACACAGTTTGTCCATAACGAGACTTATAGGCATAACATGTATTTTATGTTATCCTTGGAGGTTTTATTGATATTAAAAACGTTGTTAAACTATTGGAAGTAAGTAATGTTATGGAAAGTGTAAATTATAGGGACCTAAGGAGTTAGATTTTTTGTAATCGACATTGACAAAACCTAAATAAATTCTCTCTGACCTCCACGACAAGACGCAAACATGACCAACACATAGACAAAAACAAGATCATTTCCGCCGTATAATCCGTGAACGTCTTCGACCTCACATGAACAACCAAATAGGTCTTTATCAGTGAGCCTTCAAATCAGGAAAGCCCATAAATAATGAAATACAAATACAGTGAAACCCGGAAAAGTGCCTATCGCATAAATGCCTAAGCGCATAAGTACCTGTTTTTTTTTAGTACCAACATTTTGAGAATGTTTTCATATAAAACTCATCTAATAACTACCTATCGCTTAACTACCTTCCCTGCTTAATTGCCTTTTATTTTGCATTCTTATGTAAATTGAAATTTACCTAAAAACAAATTCTTTTAAGTACACAATTGAAATCAGCAGAAAAAGACAAAATCTTTTTTTCATCTAGCGCTTCCTTGTGTTTCATGCTTTAAAATTCAAATAAAAAATTCGTTTATGATCATGTCATTTTTGTATGGGAAATTTCGTTTCGCATCAGCAGCGTACTAGGCTTAAGTTTGCATTGTTTGTTCTCATTTTCATTACAAATTTTATTCTTAAGAATTCTGGAAAGTCCCGAAACCTATTTTCACTTTCAATTAAACAAAAACCACAAATCCTCCACCTATTTAAAAAAAAAAAAAAAAAATGAAGAAAGAAAATTGCTAAGCAGTTTAAATGCGATGATTCTACTATTAATTGAGTGGCAAAAGAACAAAACAAAGTTAAAAGAAGTTGCACAGACAAACCAAAACTCTAAACGAAAACGTTTGCGAACGAGTTCTAATGAAAAAGTAGAGAAAGCTCTTACTAAATGGTTTGATCAAATGCGATCTCAAATTGCAATATTCAATGGAATTCAGCTAATGAACAAGGCTAAAGAGTTTGCTGTTAAAGTAAATGAAGACTTTGAGCCAACAAGTGGCTGGCTTTGGTGCTTGAAGCGAAGAGAAAATATAAGATACAAGAAAATCTAAGGTGAGGTGGCTGACAAAGATGTATCAGGAGCTGATCTATATCGCCAAGAATTTTTACCAAGACTAATGTCCATGTACGAGCAATGTAACATCTTTAATTCTGACGAAAGCGGCCTTTGTTTCAAAGCTTACCTAATAGGGTGTCGCGACAAATTTTTTTTTTGATTTTCCGAACAAAAGACCTCTTAAAACTTGCGTAATTGGACTTAGATTACAGAAATATATAAAAAAAAATATTAAAATTTGTCTAGGGGGTTGTACCGAACCTTGAAATTTTGACAAATTGATATTTTTATGTTTTTATGAAGGGAATCCTTAATTTCGGTTCCTAAGCTACTGTTTATTATGAAATATTTACTTTTTGATCTTATTAGGTTAAGAACATATTTGACGTTTTGATTTGCATGCAGTGTTTCAATACGTTTCCAGCGGTTTCAAATTTATCAGGTTTTAAGCTAAAAATACCCCCAATAGGTGACAAAAATAGAATTTTTTTTAATTTTTGGAACTTAAAAACACTGCTCTATAAATCTGACACAATTTGAATTAAAGTTTCTATACCTATCCGATTTTGAAGAAAAGTTTGTTTAGAAATTTGAGGCCTACCTGCACAAATGATTAAGTCATTTAATAATGTCTTTTAAGGATATAGGTTTTTACCTGTTTCCTACTTGTAAAATACACAACTCAATCCGGTAATAAAGTCGGATTTAAAACTGAAGGCTCTTTTCTACTTGATTCAATCCGGTAATAAATTCGGAGTGCAAGGATTTGAAAAGTGGGCGTTTTGTGGACAAATATGGGAAAAACCACATGTGTGGTTTATTGAGGAAACGTAGAGGTTTTTCATTCACCATTTGTTTATGACTAAATGGGTTGTTGAACTCCATAATTTGTAGACCTGATCTTATACAAAAGTCACACTTTGAAGTCCTTAGTATTCTATTCATTCGAGATCCTCAACGGGTTGTGTAAAGTGCGTTGTAACAGTTTTAAAAGCAATTTTTGTATGTGTGATTTTTTTTAAATAATGAGTTCCAGATGTAGTGGGGATACTTGTGCTATATTGGGATCATACAAAAAACTTGACAATCGGCAGCTACCAACTACAAGAGATGTCATTAAATTTATTTTGTTTGTAAGGAACGAACTAAAACTTAATTTCAACGGAAAGGATCCTTCATCTGATAAGCTTTTCGACGTTGCTGCTTGTAAATGCACTTCATTTGAAACTTGTTCAATTTTCGTGTTTAAAACCAAAGAAAGTTCCCATCCATGAGAGAAGTTTTTTGTTGGATCAAAGAAATGAAGGTAAAATGGTTATAAGCGGGGTTGACAAGTGAGAAACAAATATCTTGAAGAAACGACAGCGGAGGCAAATTGAAGAGTCAAAGAGGGAAGCTAAAAACTGGTCTACGCAGAAACGGATATTGTCTCAGGAAACTGCAATGAAGAGTTGGTGCGTGAATCTTTTTCCCAGAAACACATTCGGTAACAGAGGCATCTCCAACAAACCCCCCTCTGACAGAGGCAACATCGACTTCAAGAGCTTATCGCAATAGATTGATGTTGCCAACAGTTGCCAAGGTATCTGATCGATACGGTTTATTACGCGATCTGCTGCTGCTTGGTTTCTTCCAAAGATTCAACTCTTGTTATAGACAAAAATATGATCCACCGAGCTGTATCGAAATCACGTAAAGAAGCTTTAGAAGATATTGGAGGTATTACTATAAAAAGCATTTACTTTGATATGGAAGAAAGGACAAGACCCTGATAAATGAGAAAATAGGAGCGCGTTATCACCGTAAAGAAATTTTTGAAGAACACTTCTAAATTTTGGCAGAACCTGGATCAATTTACTTGTGACACACCACACTAGATCGTGGCACCGCATTTTTACTTGTATCACAACCTTTTTAGAGAGTTAAAGTTGGAATTTAGATGACGTGCTTTGCATTGAATGTGACGGAACTGCAACTCACAGGCATATGCTTTACTGGTGTACTTCGGCAGATGCTATACCTTCAACACTAAATTATGTCTCGATAAAAATGTCACCATTGACAGTTGTGACTTAAAGTTAGTTTATAACTTCAACTCTCTGGGTTCTGCTATTAATATAGGAAAAAATATTGGAACCAAGGTCAAACAGAAACACCATCAATTGGGTATTGAATGGGCTCTTGAATTTTGTTTTAGCTGCTCATTCAACTTTCGAAACTCATTTCTGCTTTTTAACCTTTCTAGACTATATGCTTCTTCTTAGACCAAGCTTCTCAAGCTCTTTCTCTCTAATGTTTTGCTCATAGAGCTTGTGTTGTGAACAGCTCTCGCCCTTCTGTATAGCGCACATGACTTTAAATCCTCTTGTTTGACTACATTAAGCTGCTAACAATCATCAGCAATCATTAAACCAGGGGTTTCTTGTTGGTGGATATTTAGAACCCAGCACGTCAAGGACGGTTTCTCTGATTGCATCTTGGCAATGTTGCCACTGATTCTCGTACATTGTGTTAGCGGAAGGGAACTTCGAGAGATGTTACTTGTGACTCGATACGAGAAGGACAATTGCAGCCGCATTGTCACCTCCGTTGCTTACTTTAACCAAACAAAAATTTAAGCATCTGGCCTGGAAAACGCGCACTTTATTGTTTGGAAGCCAATGAATTCACAGAGAGTAAAATTCTTTGTGGGGTTGTGCCATCTTCGGAGAATTTTTATTTGAACATATTTACAGTTCAACAGCTGAGCTTTACTGAGCCATTTTATTTTACTGAAATTGAAGACTTGATTTATGCAATGCCATGCCTTGGCTGCTACTGAGCTCTGTTTTCAACCAACTCTTTAAACTTTTAATAGTGAAACTATGAAGACCCGATATTAGGCTTAGAATCTATAGAAACTATTTAAATACTTAAATAATTTATTCTCCCACCCTTTAGTGAGCTAAGGCCCGAATCTAGTATTTTGGAATGTATGATGAGATTTTTGGATTTAAGGATAAGCTACATACTGAAAATAATATTTTTTGTTTAAAACTACGAAATTCGCTTAGTAAACAGTTTTTTTCGTTGGCCTAACGAATGTTTAATTGGCTCAATGAAACTTTTTTGGTTAACCCTACCAATAACGCTAAAAACTTGAATTAAATTTTATATTACATATTTTAACGCTATACCAGGGAAATTATTTTTTTTTTTAATAAAAAAAACCATATTAACGGCATTTTATAAATTAAAAAAAAACTTGAAAAATTGGTTTACCTCGAAAATTATAGGAACAAAAAATTATTTAATATCCAAAACAATTTTTTGCAACGAAAAATAAAGATTTTTACATCTGGTAAAATTTTGTGAAAAATCAAATTGACAGTTTTAAAAAAAAAAAAAAGAAAAAAGAGGATGGGATGCGACCCACACTGATAACTCATCATCCCGTCTGTCAATTTGTCTTGCTTAAATTTTTTACCAAATTTGCGAATTATTTTTTGTAGATTTTATTTTTTATGAAAAAACGGACTGTTGGATTTTTATATAAAAATTACTGAATATCGAAAACAATATTTTCTGTGAAATAAAATAAGTTTAAAGCCAATATTTTTAATTTTTGAAAAGCTATTTGAGGCGAAAGTAAATTTTTACCAAGTTTTAGTATTGTTTTTTTTTAGAGTTTTATTTTTTGTAAAAAAAAACTGTCAATTCGATTTTTTTCAAAATTTTATCGAATGTTGAAAACAATATTTCTTATAAGACAAAAATAGTTTGAAGGCAATATTTCAAATTTTTGAAAAGATATTTGAGTCGAAATTAAATTTTTACCAACTTTTGTTAAAATTTTTTTAGGTTTTTATTTTTTGTAGAAACACTGTCAATTCGATTTTTGTCAAAATTTTACTGAATGTTAACAACAAAATGTTTTGATGGATCAAAGTAGTTTAAAGCCAATATCTAAAATTTTTGAAAAGATATTTGAATCGAAAATCAATTTTTACCAACTTTTATACTTTTTTTTTTAGGTTTTTTTTTTTGAAAAAAAAAATTGTCAATTCGAATTTTTTCAAAATTTGTCCTAATTTTGAAAACCATATTTTTTATTTTAAGAAAAGTGCACTGGTTAATATAATATTTTGTACGATAATTCGTTGTTTCATCGCAAGTTTCATCATGTAACGAAATTCTTACATTAAAACATCAAGGAAAAAATTTAACAAATTTAGAATTTGAACTTTGGGCTAAGGAAACTTTTCATCTGATGAAAATTACTCAAACTTTCTTTGGGCAAACGAAACCAACAAAGTTTTTCTTTGCATTTATGTAAGAATTGGATTCAGTGTAGTATTTTTTCTTGGACTTTAACTATTTTTTCCTTGTATTTAAAAAAAAAAACTTTTATTGGGACCACAATCAATCATATCCTTTTTGACAGTGGTCTTTTTAAATTGCTATGAGGATGAACGTCCTGATTTTTCATGAACTGTTGCTTCAGCAAACTTATTTTTTCAAAACAAAAATGTTTAATGTTCAACACTATTAAAAACCTACATTTTCAATTTTGACTGCCCAGCTTATAAACCCACACATTTTTGACAAACGCCGCAGGATAAACCTTTTCTATTTGTGCCTTCACCCACCTGCATGTGTGCTATAAATACCTCTGTTAATAATTTAGTTTGATGGTTTAGCAATTTTAAGCCATATCCATCCGCAATGCCTGTTTTTGAAATGTCCTTGATTATATATCAAAATTAATTAAAACATTCGCTGCATCATGTCTGTCATTTTGTGTTGTACGAATGTGCAACCAACCATTTGGTAACTCTGCCAAATACATTTTACGAAAAGGTAAGAGTATATTTTTCCCTGGATGATGTTTTCCAGAACGTTGCATCAAAGAAATTTTTCATCACCAAAAAACCACTATACAATTATTCCTGCTCCGTAATAACAAAACAAAGTATATGTCTAAAACGGCGAACCGAAAATGATAGGGAGCTTCAGCTATAGCTAGATTATTTTTATAGACGTACATTTTACAAACTAAAACATATTAAAGTGTGAAAATATAAATTGGATGCTTTGCATATGCAATTTAACTGCAACTACTTTGTTCTCAAAAACGCTTTTCCTTTTTGGTCTAAACTCCCGTCTCTGGAACTGAATCAACAGTGAGTGCTGACGCTGCTGGTGGTTGAGAGCGAAAAAGAAAAGTAAGAGCTTAATTAAAAAAGTGTTGGCCAAATACCAAACTCAGAGCATTATAGTTCAAGATCCCAAAACAAGCAAAAACAAAAACAACAAGAATAAACAAAACGGGAATTCACTCTAGAAAACTGGGAAGTAAAAGCAAACACTTAAGGATATCCTTCATGTCGTTATCCTTAATGGCAAAAATGAAATTAAACTGAAATAAAACAACTATTCCCACTGTTTAGGGTTGATATTTCCTTTTTTTGCTATTTCCCTTATACGACGACGACTTTCTTGCGCCACCCCACGGCATCATCAGAACCACAAGAAGACACAAGCCGAACCGACACCATGCTACTTTTTGGCGGGAAAATGAGTATACGTATATCGCACCAAGGCAGAGGCTCCAGCTCCAGCTCAAGCTCCACGTTGCGTTGCGTTTTGTTCATTTTGGAAGGTGGGAAGTAGGGGGATTGAGGTGGTTAGATGCTTGGTTGTTTGGTTGGTTGGATAAACTTGCCAACAGCCAGCAACAATGATGAATGACGCGTCATGCAGTTTTGTCTGCTTCTTCTTCTTCTGCTTGTTTTTTATTTTTACTTTGTTATGGTTGCGTTATGTTCATTTTCATTTTCACAATTCGCGGGAGATAAACAAAAGCAAAGCATTCGTTACCTAACCGTGCTGCATGCACAGCATGAATTCACAGCACACACCAGCTGAGCTTTACGTGGCCTCCACATCACATCGAACGTGGTAGCCACCAGCATTTTTAAAATACACTAAAAAGTGTTTCCAAATGAATATTTATTAACAAGAATATTAAAGGTCATAAATTTAATTAAATAAATAAATGAAGGAAGCTCTTGTGACAGTACCGAAGTCCTGTGTCGTTTACGAACTCAATAAAGCTAAATGAACTTCAAGGCTTCTTAAACATCAAATACAAAGCAGCATGAAACTTTAATGAAAGAAAAAAATTGATTTAGAACTAGTCTTTTTAGTTTTCGGATACTACGGATAATCCAGATAACTGAAATAAATTCGGATGCTGTGTCAGTCATTTGAACTGTCCAGATGAATATATATTTTGAATATCCGGATAGTAAAGAGAGACAATATTAAGACCTGACACTACATAAGCAGGAGATTGATTCTGATATAGCGTGAGATTCGGATGATTCGGATTCATTCATATACAAAAGTAACCAATTCGGTTGCTACGGATAACCAGATATTCGAATTAGATTCAGATGCAGTCGCATTCATTGTAACTCTTTTATGTATCCGGGAATTTAAATGAGACAAATATTAGGATTGAACACTATCTCAGATAAGTTCCGAAAATTTCGATGCAAATTTTAATCCGGATACTAACGTAGACGATAGACATTTGCATGCAGGAAGACACAAGCGTCCACAGGTTTTTCCTAAAACCCACATCTGTCTATCAACTCCTACTCTCACCTCCCCGCGGTGAACATCGGGTAAGGCTGAATTACTAAGTGAACACCTTATAGGGCTTCTTCGACATATTCGGAGTGCAGGCCCGTAAGGAACGATTTTTTCGGCTCCCCTTCTTTGGAGTTATACTAACGATCTGAAACTCCAGGTTGTTGGTCATGCCGTCAGGGTGCCTTCCTGGCCACGTACAAAATACCTTTAGTTGCGAAGCACCAACAAGCCTCGGATACGGACGGATTTACTGTTGACAACCCACGCAAACGAAATAAGGACAACGAACTTTGGATCTGTACGTGGAATGGTAGGTCCATTAACAGACCACGTACAGTCGAACAATTAGCGGAAGCCCTAAACTGCTCCAAGGCAGATATTACCGCCATCCAAGAAATGCGATGGGATGGACCGGGCAAACGCAAATTTAAAGACTGCGATGTATACTACGGCGCGGGCGACTGCTACCGAGAACAAAGACAGCATCTATTTGGGTGTGGATTTATTGTTGGAACTAGACTCAGGCAAAAAGTCTTGAGTTTCAACAGTGCGAGCGAGCGCATCACGACATCCGCATCAAGGCTAAATTCGCCAACATAAGCCTAATATGCGCGCATGCCCCAACAGAGGAGAAAGATGAAGACACCAAAGACATATTTTTCGAGCTCTTGGACAAGACATATGAGCAGTGCCCTGGCTTTGACATTAAAATTGTCTTAGCAGATTTTAATGCCAAGCCACCAAGAGAAGACACCTTTGGTGGCATAATCGGGAGATACAGCCAGCCTGCACGACACCACCTCCGACAACGGATTCAGGCTGGTCGATTTCGCTGCGGAGCTAGACGTTCTGGTAGCTAGTACGCAGTTCACAAATCTCAATATCCACAAGGGGTCATGGAAATCTCCTGATCAATCTACTTGCAACCAAATTGACCACATTGCAATTGACGCCAAACACGCTTCCAGCATCATGGATGTCCGAACTTTCCAAGGAGCTAACATCACCTCGAACCACTACCCCATTGTAGCCAAGGTACGGCTACGGATAACCCGATCCAAGTTAAACAAGGAAGTACTGTGAGAACATTCGACGTTACACGGCTACAATCGCAAGAGACTGCCAAGTCCTTTTCCGATCGAGTCTCTAATAACCTCTAAAGGAGTCCTATGCTGCCTGCAGTAAGCAGGCAACATTGCCTTGCAGCCATGAGAGATGCCGCCTCTGAATTGCTAGGTTTCACACGGCCACCACAGCGAAACCTCGGGTTTGAGCGAAACCAGAGGCATACACAACAAGAGGGATGTTCCAACAGGAATGAGGTGCGTTAATTTTACCAAAAGGTAAAAAAAAACTATCAAGGCTACCACTCACTAACTGAAGAGTATAAAGACGATAAGGGGAACATCGTAGTAGAACCGCAGTCGATACTAAGAAAATACCACTTTTTCAAATTATGTAACGGCGCTGACGAGCCGAATTCCGCTGAAAGAGAGTTAGAACCACTCAACCAAGGCGACGTAGATCAACAATTCCGCCTTCCTGACCTCGAGGAAGTGAAGATAGGTATATCTAAACTGAAGTCACAAAGCTGCTGGAGCTGGCAATAACTTGGTAGGGAGAATGCACCAACTCATCTGCAAAATATGGTCGGAAGAAAGCATGCCCGATGAGTGGAATCTCAGCACAGTATGCCCGATACATTAGATAGAAGATATTCTAAATTGCGCCAGCTACAGAGGCATCAGTCTCCTTAACATTGCATATGAGATCCTTCCCTTTCGTAATATGTGAACGTCTGAAGCCGTTTGTTAACAACCTGATAGGTCCTTATCTGTGTAATTTCAGACCAGGAAAGGCCTCTATCGACCAAATATTAACATTACAGTAGATCTTGGAAAAAACCCAGGAGCTTCAAATCGAAACCCTCTCTTTTTTCCTTCGGGTCATTTTTGGTCCCGTATAGATGGAGAATGGAGGAGAATATATAACGACGAACTGTACGGGTGACACCGACCTAGTTAGCAGAATTAAAGTCCAACGGCTTAGATTCAGGTGAGTAAAACCTCAACCAACTTGGCGTGCGAAACTGGAGACAGCTAGCTAAGAACCGAGCTGGCTGGAAACGCATCTTGGTTGAGGCCCAGGTCCGCCCCGGACTATAGCGCCACCTTAAGTAAGTAAGCAAGTAAGTAAGTATTATACATTTTATTTCTATATTCTAACTGAAGTCCGGTTTGTGGCATTATGTGTTCTTAAGTACATAATTTTCTTTTTTCTGAATTATAATTCAAATCCGGATTACAAATTTGATTCGATATCCGACGATATCCGGAAAGCTTTGGATTTATCTTTTAAATAACTGAATATCAGATACTGTCCGCATAGTTAAAGGATATCAATTTTCTCATGAATAGGTATCATGATGTTCAAAAATAGGGGTTTCCAGTTAGGGTGTTATTTTCATATTTAAAAAACGAGTAATACCATGAACATTTAAGAAAACCTATCTTGTAAAATGTTAACGGTTTTGGAAGTTATTTTAAACAATTTGAATGAGCTGTTGAAGCGTTTACCTATTTTTAAATTTTTAGCTATGGCGAATTTTGGAGTTATCAAAGTGATAGCTGTCAAAAATGGTTTAAATCTTTTTACTGTAAGAATTCCTATATTTTTTATCACTTCTTTAAGTCGAATTCAAATTCAAATCCCCTGCCATTCTTTTACGAAATACTCAAAAAATTGACAGATTTTTACTCCATACAAAACAGCATGTGACATTTAAGACGTCAAATCGGAAAGCAAAATTGTGAATGGAATAACATTTTTAAACTATGTTCATGAGACTATAAGTTTAAATGCCCTTTCATTTTTCTTAAAAAATGTTGGCAACCCTCTTTCTACATAGTATTCCCCCTCTTCTAACACCACCATTTCAGTGAGACTACAAAAGTCGACCATTAAATCATTATTTCCTTAGTTATATTGTTGTTTTTGTTGTTGGCCTTGTCCTTTTGGTAAAGACTTGCAAGGATATAGCTTTAAATTGCAAGGTATGTGAGCCACGACGACGCGACGTACATAGGATTGAGTGTAGGTAAGGGTAGGGTATATATGGTCATATAGCAAATACCAACAAAACAACTTCCACCTAACCTAGAACCTCTCCATAAGAAATTCTACTCAACTCATAAATCGAAATTCATTCCTTATGAATGAAAAGGGTTGGCGATAAAGGATAAAAATGTAATACGATCCCCGTTTAAGTGTTTCTATAATCCGTTAAGTGGCTGTGATGTCTGTAGCTAGACATAGCTTTTGTTGAGGTGGGAGTTATAAGGAGAAGTAACATCAGACTTTTCAAAGGAACGTCTGGTATAGGTAAGTAGAACCGTTTTATACTGTTTTCTGGGTATGAAAAATGGCAGCTTTAGGCAGACCCTCTGCCTCTGTCTCTACCTCTTTATGTAAGCTATTTCAACAACAATGTTGCGTTTGCAGTGGTCATAAATAGAAGATATTGTTTTCTTATTGTAAAAATGTGTCCAATGTTAAAACCTACCTTCCTAGCCATAGGACCAAACATAAAAATGCACCAAGGGCAAAAGGAGCAGGGAGCCTTTGAAAATGAGCTGTATAAGCAATAATAAAAAAAAGAATAGCCGGAAATAACCTCACAGGGGTGAAGACAGGTTTAATGTATTTTATGTTGTTGTTTTATTTTGTGTTCAGTTTGCTTCTATTTTATGATTTATTTATATTGGCAACGAGTTTATTTTTGTTGCTTCTATATTTTTATAGGCAACAACAAAAATGTATCTAAAAGTAAAATTTTATTTACTGGAGTTTCTTATATGAGAAAATATAGCCAAACCGTTAATATCTTAGTAGAATAGTAAATAAAGAAAAATGGTTGACGAAGAAAAGTATATTATTATTGTTATTGCTTTTTTATGACCTATTGACGATATATCGAAAGTCTATTGCAATACAATTAGGCAGAAGCCAGGAGGGATGGAGAGGTTCCCTTTTTATGGAGCTAAAATAGCTGTAAAAATCGAAGTGAGACACATCATAAAAATTTGTTATAGTAGGTAAATATATCTTATACATATACAAAAGATGATTGTGGGCTTTTTTCCAATTTTACATTATACTTTTTTTTATAGAAAGGTAGGTTTATAGAAGTATATTAAAATGATTCACATAAACTTAGGTTTTATAACTTAACAAATATCAAGACGGACAGTCGGAAAAGGGATGGTCTTATCTATTTTTTTAAATTTAATGACACACACATTAATTTAGGGATGACCATAAAAAAGACTTTCAAGGAAACATGCTTTTATTTAATAAAATAAATACATTAAAAATAAAAATATAGTATTTTTTGTTGACAACTACTGTCAAGGTTACAAAAGTGACATTCAGCTGTGAAAGTTTGAAATAAAATGTGACAGTTTATTACGTATTATTTCATGCTCTAGTGAAGGTTGAGAAATTATAAAAAACATAATATTAAAATGCCTCACTAATGATGAGAATATCAATAGTACACTGAGGCGTATACGTACTTTTTTATTTTATTGATTTGTGTGCACATACCTTTCCTATTCAGACATACAGTATGAATATTAGAAAAGGGAAATACGGGTTAAAAGAAGGTGTCAGTGGTTTTAAATTCCTGAATATTACAATGACTGTGAAAGTAAGAAAGTGGTAAGGCATTCCACATTCATGTTGTACCGCTAAAGAACACATATCTGTACTTTACATTACGACCGAAATTGTGATCGAGGGTATATAATGAGCATTCTTAGAAAAGTGCGACTATTATGGTTGAACTTTTGAAGGGGAGGAATGCAGCAAGTTATTTCTCTAAAGCTTAAATTGTTAAGATAACGATATAAAAGGGTGACATAAGAAACTTAACGACGATGTTCAAGCGATGGCGACGTAAATGATCCAATGATGATATTAAAAGAAATCAATTTAAATGCCCTAAGTTCAAGACTGCTCAAGAGGCTAAAGCAAGGTTCAGCTGCACCAGTCAAGTAATGGAAGTTATACTCAATTGAGATTAGGATGAAAACTTCTTGATTCGTCTTAAGAAACTCAAACATCTTGCGGAATTTTTGGCGGCATTGCGTGTCTGATCGTTCCAGAAGAGAATGTTGGAGAATATCAAGATGTTCAGTCTTATTATTACATATAATGGATAATGGCCAAAGAGGTATAACTCGCTTTAACGATACAAGACACGGTTTTTTAACATCTGCTTTAACATCTTTACAATTTTTCTTTAGGATCACGTGAAAGATAAGGCCAAGACAATTCTGATCAATAGTTAATTCAAGGCCTTAAAGATAAGGCTACACAGCCGGATATTCAAATTGGCCATAGAAAATTTTGACTGATATCGTTTTCCATTCCTAATGGTAAAAGTTGAACCTCTAATTGGAAATTTTTGCATCTTCTCTATATTTTTAATTTTTCCATTTTTATATGTCTTAAGCCTGCTTTTGGCAGCTCACATAAAGTTACGCTTTTTTATGTAGTTCTCAATTGAATAGACATTATTTTTGATGCAGTGCTTTGCACAACTCCAATACCGGAACGCGTCAAAGAGCTATTAATCTTATCCCTGTAGAGAACTAGAGAGTAAACAGCCTTTCAGTGATATTTTAAACGACAAGATCATAGTCACGACTATCGACAGAATCGGGAACGATCTCTACGGAAAAGTGGCAGGTGGTCAAAAGAAAGTTACAACTTAGCTTCACAAACGACAGCTCAGAATCAACTCCAATCACAATTGAAGCCAGGTTAAGTTCATTGTTTGTGATAATCAAAGATCACGTGATCTTGTATCGATGGTTGGTAGTCGGTTAGGGAAAGTCTGGTCTGGTGCATAGCAAGAATTTATTACGGCTTAACTCTCCAACTTTTATGTAAAACTCCAGAATTCAGATGATCCGGCTTTCAAATGTATCCCTTCCTACTCACAACTTGAGTAGTACCCGTAGCATGATAGTTAGTGCGTTGGACTGTCATGCCAGAGGACTTGGGTTTGATCCCTGCCTATGTCATTTAAAGTTTTTTCACGGATACTGCCTCTTGCGAGGAATTTACAAATTCTCCAAGAGTAATTCTTGTCATGAAAAGTACTTTCTCAAATTTGCCTCTTGGATTCGACTTAAAACTGTAGGTCCCCTCCATCCATGATAACAGTACTCGCACAGTACTCGCACAGGAAGCGTCGAGAGTTGTTAGTCACTAGGCCCTAGTTCTCAACGGACTATTGCGTCACCCAATTTATTTTATTTACTCACAATTATAAAGTCGCAAAACTGGAGGAAAAAAGGCGGTACCTTTAAATAAATCCAAGTAAATAAGTTGAAATTTTAAGAATTGGTCTAGTTACACTTTTGTAAATTTTATTCAAGCTTACTTCAAACAAAAATAAATTTGTCTTCCTTATCAACATAAATTGTCCTTATTTCACTTTTTCAAATTGCAAGATGATCAACCTTGTCGCAGACCAGAAATATGATTAGGTTTAGATTTGAAAACATCACTTTCAAGGTTTATAAAAAAAGATGCCTTTGTAATAGGTGCATATCTCCTTAACGAAATCGAAGCTGCCACCACTTTCTTTCACTATCTCATCATTGGAAGAAGATAATGCATCGAGGATAATGCATTAGGATATCTTCCCAAAGCCTGGAGAATGGCAAAAGTAGTCTTCATTCCTAAAGCAGGGAAACCCTCCCACGTTAACCCTAAAGATCTACGACCAATCAGCCTATCATCCTTCCTTCTTAAAACCTTGGAAAGATTGATTGAAATTTACATCAGACATAACTTTAAACCATGTCTCCATCCATCAGACCGATACTCATTTATGGAGTTGTCGTATGGTGGACCGCACTGGACAAGATGGTAAATCTAAATAATCTTATCAAAGGCCAGCGGTCAGCAGGTAGGTGCATCACAGGAGCACTTCGCACAACCCCAACCGCAACACTGGAAGTGCTTTTAAACCTAACACCACTTGACATCTTCTCTAAAAAGGTGGCAGCCAACTCATGTATGAGGCTTAGAGCCACCTCTCAATGGAACAGTAACAATACAGGACATACTACTATTCTAGACAATTTCAGATCTATCCCAGATCGCTTAGACTATACCACCCCAAAAATTGTATTCGGTAATAGCTACTGTGTCCATCCTTTCAAGATCCTCCTGGAAAGAAGAGAGACGCCTGGAAGATGATGCGGTACACTTCTATGCAGACGGTTCAAAGACCGATCACGAAATTGGAAGTGGCATTTATTCGGAACAACTGAATCTCAGTCTATTATATAGACTTCCCAATCAATGCAGTGTATTCCAGGCAGAAGTAATGGCGATTAAAGAAGCACTATCCTAGCTCAAAGAAAACGTTGGATCTTGCAAGGATATACGAATTTTCGGACAGCCAAGCCGCTGTTAAATCTCTCTAGTCTGTCTCCACAAACTCTCAAATAGTCCACGATTGCCGATCATCTCTGAATGAGATGACGGAACAGTTTAATATTCACATCATTTGGGTGCCGAGCCACAGAGACATTCCGGGAAATTGAAAAAACGTAATACTTCTGCCTAATGTTAGACAAAAATATAACATAGGAACACCACTTGCTACATGCAAATATCAACAAATGCTTGATAGTCACAGAGTACCACGTGCCTAGCAACCAAGCAAATATGGCCAAGCATAGACTTAAAACGGTCAAAAGGCTTGATATCCCTGAGCAGACAAAGTATAAGCTCTACAATTGGAGTAATAACAGGACACTGCCTCATAGGAAGACATGCTCTGAGGCTAGGGGTCTACACAAATGACTTCTGTAGAAGCTGCATGGACGAGGAGAAAGAAAAAACAGTCCAACACCTTCAATGTACATGTCCAGCACTCTCCATTAGAAGGAATAATTTTCTCGGGATCCCTTCTTCGATAATACCAACGATTGACACAAAATGTTTCTCTTACTTCATTAAAACTACAAAATGGTTTGTTAAAGTTCAATACTCTCCCATGAGTAACCTCATTAGTGGTATCACAATGGACCCTTGAGGTCTAGGTTCGTCAATGACATCTGGACAGCCACTCAAACCTAACCTAACCTAAGAACCCTGAATTTTAAAATTCATCGTTCGGGGACTAATTTTTACTTGCTGTATGGATCAGCTTAAGATAAACACAGATCTTAAAAATATAGGTATGTTTATACTCCTCGGCAGGGATTAAATCTTACGCTCCATCTATCACGCCACGGATACTATTAACCTAGAAATTTAATACATTTTTAAGTATAACGATAACTTTCCACCTGCTCCAAAAAATTGATGACTTTCCAAAAATGTACCTCCATCCGATCCATGCTTTTTAAACTTCTTATATTTTCAAGGCCCCCAAATAATTACAAAGCTTCATCAAAATATTGTAAAAAAGACAAATATTCTTTAAGTAAGAAAATAGAAGAACTTAAAAATGTCTATGGGTTTTATATTTTCGTAATTAATTACGGAAATGTAAATTAATCATGATTTCCCATTAACTGTTTGTTTGTGCTAAATTCAACAAAAATATTCTTTACCTAAATACAAAAAAAAATAAAGGTCTACTTTCATTTTGTTAATTAATTAAATTGCTTAATCGTGGCTTCTATCTTCCAAAATAAAAAAAGAAAAGAAACGGATAGAAATTTCAAAATTAAGCTTGAACTTCCTTTCCATTTTTTGTTGTTCTTATCGTTTATCTATTTAAAAATTATCTTGATGCGATTATGGATTAAGTTCTTGTCACGCAGTTATTTTATGATTTTTAAATTTTTCTTTACAATAATTTAAAAAGTGCTTAGTACGGTGTTTATTTCACACGAAATAAAAATGTGTCTATTTTTAATGAAACTTAAACCAAGTTCCGAAAGGCAGTTGTTGCTTAAGCTATCTAACAGGTGGTGTGGTTTTAAAAACGCTCACATAAACTTAAAGAAATATAACTGTTGTTGTAAAATAGAAGCCACATTTACTCACTTTACTTTACTTCAAATCAGTTCAATGTTTTGCGGTAAGTTTAATGTGATTCATCGTTACCTACCTAAACCACAATTTGCTTTGAGTTTTGAAAAGAAACATGATTGTACCTATGTTTTTTTTTAATTACCTAAACGGTTTTATTTATAATGACGAAGTCTTTTAAATATATATTTTTTTTCTTTGAGTTATTTCTTGGACAAGCTTTGAGATAATCTTCGACATTATTATCAGTATTTTTTTGCAGAAACTACGTATTAAAATTTAATGTGGAATTTCGCGTTCGGAAGAATTACTATACACACTCCGGGTTTGTTGACAAGTTTCATGCGGAAAAATAATGTTTATTTTAGAAAGTGAGGTTTCAAGCAACAATAATCTTGGGTTTAGTACATTTTTCTCTGAGGACAAGTTTTTGGATTTTAATACAAATTTTGTAGGCTTTAGAGGGATTGTTTGAAATATATAAATTATCACAAAGTAAATCAATTGAATTGAAATGTTTTGAAAATTAAAACAACACAAGACTTAAATGAATGAAATATTGATTTAAAATGCAAAAATAAGACACAAAAACGTGACACTTTCTTAGACGAACATTTATTTTAAAGTTGAGTTAACACTGTGCAAGTACATTCTTTTTTTTAAGTTATTATAACACAAAAAAGATAATGACGCTTTTCGTTGCATAATCACATTGAAAAATACAGAAAGGACTTTTAAAAATTTCAGTGGATGATTTTTTTACTATAGAAATTTACAAAAACAAATTGAAAATTTAGATTCACCCAAAATATCTCACCAACTAATAACACAAGTGACTCCAATGTTAATATCTCCACTTTTTGTTTGAATGCATATGAAAAACCACTCTCAAGTTATTGGTATCTTTACAGACTTTAGCAAGGGATTTGATAAATAAAGTCATGAATTTGTTCTTAAAAAATTAAGTACAATTGGACATAACAACCATTTCGTTGTGTGGTTTTCATCATATCATAAAGATAAACACTATAGAGTCATGTTTCATGAAAATTTAAAATCAATGTTGGTGTACCTCAAGGGAGTCACCTTGGTCCATTGCTGTTTATTTTATTTTTTAATGATTTGTTTTCTGTTTTAACTAATTCTGTATTGCTAATCTAAGCAAATAATTGAATTATTGACATTACAAGAAGATCTAAACCAATTTTAGAAATGGAGCAATAAAAATCGTGTAATTTTAAATATTAACACGACAGTGTGTTTTACTCGTAATAATTCTAATACAACAAATTATGACTTATTGATGAATTCGTCACTTTTGAAGAGAGAATCCAATTTTTTTGTTTTCCGAGAGTCCCAAGATCCATATGATATTAAAATTCTGTATGTTGCTTTTGTCAGACCACTTCTTGAATACGTTTGCGTTGTATGAGCTCCACACTATTCGGTTTATTATAGAATACAATGTATTTAACGTAGAATATTGAAAAAAAATCAACTAGATGATTCTTATAAATAAAAATAAACTCAAACAAAATATTTGCTAACTCGAATGTTTTAAGAACAAAAAATGACACTACCTCCAAAATAACACTGGACGACAAGGTTTTCTTACTGGTAGAAAATTTGCACTTTTCCAATGGGTTTTTGTGGCCTTGATTCAAATCTCACACAGAATTATTGTATCACTTCAGGTTTTGAGATATTCATTTTTAAAATTCATTAAAAATGCACGTCTATAGAAGTTTTTCAGGCTTTCGAAGTTTTAAAGTAGCTTTTTTCAATAAAATCTCTATGATAGTTTGCCAAATCGAAAATCCCCTTTTTCAAAATTAAGTTGATATAAATGTATAAGTTTTTATAATAACGGGTTATCAATTTTGCGGTTTCAAAAGTATAGGGCCGGAATTCGGTATCTGTCAAACTAAGTTGTTAAACCAATTTATTTTATTTAAATTGAAAGTCTGACATTTACGAAAATGGATCGCATACAAATTGTTAAAACCTACCTACTATATAAATAATGATGCTGCCAAAACCAGATATCGTGCTTTAGGAGGAGATTAAGCAATTCGCAAATTTGTGAAGAAATTTGAACAGACTGAATAGGTTACGTATGTTGTAAGGCAGTGCATCACTGTTTCGCTCGTACGTCGATTCTTCATTGTTCTCAGGAAATAGGACTGTCTTACTGCAAATTATGACGTATTTTGCATTGGGATCTCCACCTACAATCCTTCACCCATATAAAGTAAAGCTCACACAACAACTGAAGCCAGCTGACCATTCACAACGTCGTAGATATGTCGAATAGGTGCTTGAACAACAAGCGGTGGACGGCGATTTTTCGAACAAAATTTTCTTCAGCGACGGAGCACATTTCTCACTCGTGATTATGTTAATAAACAAAATTGTGGTATTTGGGGTTTTGAGAACTGTTTTGGTGCATTTTTTGGTCCGGAGGTGTGGTTGGATCTTACTTCTTCGAAAATGACAATAGACTGGACTGTCACCGTCAATTCGGAGCGATATGGTCACATGGTAACCGACTTTTTTTACTTATATTAAAAAATACCACTTGGAGAGTATGTGATCCTTTAACTCTTGAGCGCTTAAAACCCAACATTCGTCAAGTTATGCCAAAAAGTGTTCTAAAAATACCTCAAATGGATGCTTGCAGAAATTATCGAGGTGGTTGTTTAAATGATGTAGCATTTCACACATTAAGGCCTGAAAACTGTAGGTCCCCTCTACCCTTGACAACATTACTCGCATACATGAATGGTTGAGAATTGTAAGTCACGAGGCCCTAGTGACTTACAACTCAAGTCTCGGTCTCAAAGGACTGTTGCGCCACCTAATTTATATTATTTTATATTTTGAAACCGCAAAACGGATAACCCATTATTTCAGAGATCTCTGCTGTTAGATTTTTACTATCTTACAAAAATCTGAAAGAATCGGTAGCCATTTATGCTAAAACGGTGTTCAAAAGAAAAAGGCAAAACGGCTTGAAAGTAAGTTTTATTAATATAACGAATCCGATATTTCTAAAACTCAGACAAATAGTTTAAATTTGAAATCAGCGCTAAAATTTAAGTCCAAGGCCTATTTTTTAAAGATATAAAAGTATAAAATTCAAGGTTTTCTCCCTGATAGAATTTTTAGCAATTTACGAGTAGTAAAATACTGAAATGATTTAAATTCTATGAAGTATTTTTCAGAAAAAGATTTGTACTTTTGCAAAATCATCATATAATTTATTGTCAGGAGATAGTTAAACCAAGTTTTAAAAACCCCTTTCCTTATTATTTTTAGCATTTTTAAAGGGGCATTTTTTTAAAAACGAGATGTGATAGAAAAATTGTACGGAAAGATAAGAATTTATCATCTTAATCCTTTTAAAAAGTGTTGTTTTATTTTTACAAACTGAAGAAAAACGTACTCTTATAGACAAAAATAATTTTATAAATCGGCGACTAATGTTTTTGTCATCTACTAAAATATTTAAAACAAATCAAAGTAACAATTGTTTTTTACAAAACATAACAATAATATAAAAATTGATTTTTGACTCGAATATCTTGTCAAAATTTAAAGACATTGCCCTCAATCTAATTATCTAATCAGTAATTGTTCTATAAGAAATAAAAACTATTAAAAATGTTGCTAAAATTGTTAAAAAATACTTTTCAACTAAAAATTTCTACAACGGGAGTAGATATTAAAATAAAACATATTTTATCATATGCAAAATATTGTTGGTAACTTCTCGTAATTTTTAAGAAAAAAATCAGTTGACAGCTTTTTTTTACAAAACACGAAAACCCAAAAAAAAAACATCAAAAACCTGATATGGAATGGTTTTCGACTGAAGTACAATGAGAACATAAAAACATATTGACCTCAAATTTATTATTTCACTCAAAATTGTATTATAAATATTTTGTTAAAGTTTTAGAAAAATCGAGAGACGGACACAGATGGCAAATTATCAGAGTAAGTCGTATCTCAGAACCTCTTTTGTTATCTGTGTATATAAAATTATCGTAACATAAATTGAATTTCTAAACAACCAATTAATGGGTTGTGGTATAATTTCATAATTTTTTAAAAATAATTTAAATGCTATCGAGTACGAGTGACAGAGCGAAACCCCAATGAACTTTTATAAACGTATCTATTATTGACTTCACTGCATCGCCCTTTGTTGCTATTTTCTGGAATAATATTAAATTATAATTTTATTCAAAAACAATTTGCAAAGTATAGATAATGAATGTATTTTTCGCTGGAAATTCATAAAGATTGATATACGAAAGCATGTAGACAAGGTATGTATAACTAATATATACATATCTATTATCTACACATATACACAGATATTTATTTATATTTTTAAATTGTCATTAATGATGGGATGGTGTATTGTTGCAAATTCCATTTCAAGATAAAAGTATCTATAAAAGTAACATAAGTGAGGAATATGTATTTTTATTAAAATGTCGTTGATAGATGAACCTTGTTCAGCATCATCACATCAATATCTATAACTACAAGTTTATTGAGTTTGCAAATTAAGTTCTGAGCGCGGGTTATTCTCCAGGTTTTTCCATAGAAGACTTCAATTGAATGTATTACAATACAATTTACAATTGTAAATTTAATTTAATTTTCTTACTATTTCTAATGCGATTTTTTACTTATTCGTCGTCATTTGTTCATATATATTTCCTTTATATTGGTTTAAATACACATACATTAAATAAATGGGGGCTTAATGCAATAATAGTACTTTAAACCAATTCGCAAAATAAAAACAAATATTAGAAGCATATGTACGCCCATGGTTCATTTAAAAGTGTGAAAGAACGCCTTTTATTATAATTCTGCATATACAACAATTTAAATAGATCAAAACAATTTGTTGCATTTTATAGGGCAGCAAGAAAGTAGATGTCAACACAAATTGAACTGAGACAAGGAATTTTTAAGCTTAGGAACCAAAACGATAGACAAGTCGTTCAACTATGAGAAATGTTCAATTTGTTCATTTAAGATTTTATCAATTTTACACGAGCTCTATTATTTTGTCGAGTATACTTTATCAATAATTGGTTGAATTTATTGAGACTTAGGTGTTGTCAAGGGTAGACTTGAATTAAATTTTATATAATAAATTGTAAGTTGATACCAAACAGGTATATTTTTTGAAAAAAATCAATATAACGGTTTTTTTTATAAATCAATAAAACTGAAAAAAAAAATTTGTCACCTCCAAAATTTTACGACTGAAATATGATTTCATCTCCAAAACAATTTTGTGCAACGAAGAATAATGTTTTTGACATCTGATAAAATTTTGAGAAAAATCGAATTGACAGTTTTTTTATAAAAAAAATAAAAATCTAAAAAAAACATTACTCAAAGTTCGTAAAAATTGAATATCGATTCAAATATCTTTTCAAAAACTTAAAATTTATTCTTCAAGCTTATTTTATCTTATAAGAAATATTGTTTTCAAAATTTTAAAAAATGTTGAGAAAAATCGAATGGACAGCTTTTTTTACAAAAAATAAAAACCTAAAAAAATTAATAAAAGTTGGTAAAAAATGATTTTCGACTCAAATAGCTTTTCAAAAATTAAAAATATTTCGATATTCAATAATTTGTATATAAAAATCCAACAATCGGTTTTTTTCATCAAAAAATAAAATGTACAAAAAAAAGTACGCAAATTTGGTAAAAATTGAGGCGAGTACATATAAACAAACTTTTAAGCAAGACAAATCGACAGATGGGATGGGAAGTTATCAGTGTGGGTTGCATCCCAGCCTCTTTTTTTAATGTCATTTAAATTTTTGAGATTTTTTTTTTGCCAGTATTGTAGCCGGGAAATATATTTCTTTCAATATTTTCTTTTCAATAAAACTTTTATGGTCAAATTAAAGAAATCTATATTTGGAAGGGAATTTGCATTAGATTCTTTAGAACTAAGATTTAAACACGAATTTCAATAATATTAATGTCCCAAAAACAGCAAAAGTGTCACGTTTGTTAAACTAATGAAAAACTGATTGAAAAAACACAATGCATGTTTTATATTTATTAATATGTAAGCTTTGAATCTTTTGAGAACTGAAGTGAAAAGAGATTCTGAAACGTGTAATTTGTGACTGCCACACAAAAGTTGCTTCCCAGCTTATTTGTTTACCTAAGTTTGTTTTTATTTTATATTCAGAGAAATGTTGTACTTAAATGCACTTATTGGTTTAAACTCAAGAACCAAACATTTTTCTCTCTATAATTTCAAAGTTTTGTTGACTTCTTTAAGATGAAGCATCAGCTCCAAACTACGAGTTAGCAGACTGATAGCGATAGTAATAATAGACTCCCGAAAATTGAGTCCGAAAAAACTTCATCAAAAAATACAGAAAATTCTTGATATCAGATTCTTTCTCATTTTCTTGGTATTTGAATTTTTGTAGCGTTTTTCGCGTTAATATAAATGGCATCAAATTTTTTTTTTTTTTTTGAAGAAAGCAAAGTTTCAAAACAATTTCGTGCATTTCTACATGAAAGCAATAAAAACCTTCTAAACTTTTGTGTGTTGTTCTTAAATATGGCACATTTAGAAAACTGTAAGAATCTTAGAATGCTTTCATATGAAGAAAGTCTACTAAAATAAATAGTAAAACCATACCTTGCTGGACAATAGCGTTCTAAAATAATTTAATAACTAAAGTTGTCACTTTAGACTTTGAAATGTGTACATTTAAGGTTAAGATGCACATCATGTTATTTAAATTTTGTTAGCCTTCTTTAAAGAACATTTTTAAGCGGTAAGTAAAAACTCGTCTATAGGTTCAATGCGTGACAGCCGCCCCCCCCCCTGATTAAAAATCTGGATCTGCCCTTGGATGGATCAAGGTTTTTAATCAGGAGGGGGAGGGTTAGAATAACACACTTTACATAAAGGTGAGTTTTTAGGCACCTCTTAAAAATGTAGTTCAATATTCTGTAAAAATGAAATAACATTTTGTGTGTCTTAACTTCACTTTTAAAAATATTAGAACATAAAGTCACATTTTAAGTTATTAGATCTATTGAATTCTGAAGACTTCCTATCGAAATGACAGAAATTGTTTTGAAACGTAGCTTTTGCCATTTATATTAATGCGAAGAACACAAAAAAACAGAAATGGAAAAAGCCAGAAAATTAAAAAGTTTTCAAGAAAAATAACAAAGAATTTTCTATCGTTTTTTCATCTGAGGAAATTTCCGGAAGCCTTTTAGTATTATCATTTCAGTTTGTTTACTCGTAGATTAGAGCTGTTGCTAGAAGATAAATTAAATAAAAATTGGTTTTGCGTGAACCTTTTGAACAAAAATTTTGATCAAAAAGGAACAATAATCGATTAACGGTAATCAACTTCAGTTTAAATTGACGATCTCTTTTTTTCAAGGTTTCCTCTTAAGAATCTGAATATTTCCTCTTTTTTTCGGAAAAAATCTTATTAAAATAGTTTGTCTTTTCTAACGTTTTTTTTTAAATTTCGTCAATACCTTAACAATGCTTAAAAATATATTTAGTTCTTTTGAGAAACAAACTGCTTTTTTCTAAATTGAATTACTAAAAAACCGTCAGATGAAATAATTGTCTTATAAATTAACTGTATAAACTTTATGGCTCATATACGGTGCTATCGGAATAGAACTAGATTTCGGATTCATATTGTGTTCTTGGTAAATTCCTCAGTTAAAAATAGCACCTTTATCCAATAAATGGAAAGCACTAGAATACGAATTTAAAAAAAAATATAAGAGAATCATTTCATGCGGTCTCCAACGAAAATTAAACCAAATACTAATCTCTACGACGCGAACCCTCCCTGGATCCGCCATTGGGCATTGTTCGAATTTGGTTGATAATACCAAACGTGTTTTCAATCACGTCAAACTATAAATAATAAACTATCAATTAACGAATCTAAATTAATTTTAAATAATTGTTTAAAAAGAATTTCAGGAATCACATGATACTTAATTTGTTTAACACTAACTCCTAGCTTAAGAGTTAAAGCGAACATTAATGGGACAGATTAAAAAAGCCAAGCCTAATTAAAAAATTATATTATAAAGTTACTCTGAAGTATTTAGAAACAGATATTTAAATAGAATTCAACAGTATATTTTTGGCCCTATGAAAATAAAGAATTTCTGTGTGATAATGTTTCAACATTTATTTTAAAAATTAATATTTCTCCACATGTTCACATAAATCAATGAAATTCTGACAATCCAGCTAAAATAATATTTACTTAGTTAAGTTTAGGAATGCTCATTCAGAACATTCAATGAATTTCCTACATATAGTAGAAAACGTTTAAAAAAATGGTTTTGGAATTGGCAATCCTTTGTGCTTAAATAGATACAAAATTCAAGTATAAAACAGAAAATTAGATTGATTTTCTTTACTTAAAATAACAAATACATGAACACTAGTTTAACAGTCAAGCATAGATAGCCTTAAGCTTAAGACAACAAGTGTGTTAAGAAACATTATAAAAGGACTAATTAAAAATTACTATCAATGAGATTTATCAAACCTTAATATCTTCTAGCAGCTTCAATCCTCAATTTTTGTAAGTAAAAAATAGTTCCAGCTAAACTATTATACCTTTTTGATAAAGGATGCCAAAAAACTACAAACCGAGTTTGTTGTCTCGTCTACTGTCAAAACCTTTATGGTTGTAAGTAATAAAAGGCTTACCATACCTTGAACTTTTGATAGTCAAAACTATTGATATCTAAAAATAAAATAAATCTTAAGTACATACAAAAATAAGTGCTATAACAACATCATCACATTAAAAACAGTGGAAAATCGGTCTACAAATGAAACTTGCTAATCAGAACTACGGTTAGCGTTATTCTTTTAGTCATAGTCATAACTTTGTTAAAATTTAAATTTTAAACGATATAATTGAAATTGGAAACAGTATAAAAGTACTGACAGGCACGTATTGTAAAAGCAATACGCTAAGCCTCCAAAAACTAATTCATCCGATTTTCTAAAAAAGACAATGCGGTGTTTCGGTTTACATGATTTATACCAACGAAAGAAAATTTTGCAAGATACAATTTGGGCAATATAAGAAAATAAACGGCTGTAAGTTGACATAAGCTGTATACTTTACTTATAGAGCATCCAATAGCAACCTCAACTTCTTAAACTATTAGAAATTTAAAAAAGAACAAATGAAATCAAAATCATCGAAACCCTGAATCAACATACATTTTGAAGTCTCAGTTTGCAATATTAAGGCATATTTGGGTCGATGTGGTGCACTTTCTTGCAGATATGACACAATGGTCTGATGTGTCTAGAGGTGATAATACACTAACCGCATATTTATTAGGATCAGAGATAAGCAACAAGTGTAGAGTGTTGGCGGACTGTATTGATATTCTGGAGTTACTCTGATTACCACCGTACTTGTCTTTATTGAAAAAGGTGTGAAGTAAATAAAGGTCTAAAAAAGAGCTTTTTTACACGATAGACACGTAAAGTATAAAGAAACAGACATTTTCTATGTGATAATGTTCTAAAATTTATTTACACATCAATCAATGAAAATCTGACAATCCAGCTTTCAGCTTAATAAATATTGCTTTTAAAACATTAATTGTGGAATATATATTACAAAATAATATGAACCAAACGCTCACAATTTGAACGCTGGACTAACAGTCAGCACATATAGTTTTCAGCTTAAAACAACTAGTAAAACCATAATACACCAAATTTTTAAATTTGAATGCAAAAATTGTTAAACATTTTAAAATGATAGTTCGCAAAATTACGACGCTTTTGGGAAGCGTGTGTTGCAATTCCCCGGCTAGCCAAAATGAAATTATTGGATAAATTTTTAGGTGTTGTATGCTGTACTATTCAAGAAAAACTGAAATATTTACTATTGGAGCCCTTAGTGTTGACGAAAACTTAGGTTGTTGATTTCTCTTCAATCTTTGGAATTAGGCATTCCACAAACAATATACACCATAGGTCTGGCAAGCTCCACGAAACTTTTGCGAACTGCGTCTTGGTCTCGTCAAATCGAAAAATTTAAGTCTCGTCAATATAGTCTCAGTCTCGTATAACTGAGTATTGACTCGGTTTCGGTCTGGTTTTCTAGTTAATTGTTTAATCGGTAGTTTCGTGTAGCCTTGTCATCTCTTTTTATGATTTAAAGGATTTAATTTAATTGTCATTAAATTGTATACCTACGAAGTAGACATACGAATAAGAATATGAAAACGGTATATTTTTATAAGTTTTACGAATCGAAGAAGAATTTAGCCTTATCATAAACTACGTCGCAATCGGAAACTTTTATGAACAAACTATTGCCTAATTCGTTCGGAAAATCTCCTACAATTTTGCATTATGAATGGATTCCGTGATACGGTTTTTTTGTAATTGGGTATTATAAGCCTGACTAACACAACACATTTTTGCATTTTTTTTTTTCTATCTAGAAGAGGAAAGACCGATGAGACTCTCGGCAGTACAGTCTCATCTCAGAAGCTTCGAACGTATAGTAACTTCTCATAAGGACGCAGGTCTTAAGCAGTTATGAAACATCCATGAAATGCATCAATATGATTCGGATTTTCATCGAAAAATTATCTTCAGTGCTTGTTTAAAAATGTTTCTATTCTCAACTTGACACAGTTTTGGGGCTGGTGGTTGTGTTTCTTTCGTCGCCCATAGCTCAAGAACCAGAAAAGATATCGAATTCAAATACATTTTGTTATACAGATAATAAGGCAGGAAGATGTAGAAACGGCTCTCAAGAAAATTGCGTGAGTGGTTTTTTTACCATTGCAGTTTGAAAAAAAGGTGAAAATTTTGGTTAACCCTAAATATCTTACGAACCCAAAACGCTAGAGACTTGAATTAAATTTTATATAATATATTGTAACGTGATATCGAAGATGTATATTTTTTGAAAAAAAAAATCCATTTAACGGTTTTTTTTTTATAAATCAAAAAAAAACTGAAAAAAAAAATTTGTTCACCTCCAAAATTTTACGGTTTAAATATGATTTCATCTCCAAAACAATTTTGTGCAACGAAGAATACTGTTTTTGACATCTGATAAAAATTTGAGCAAAATTTAATTGACAGTTTTTTATAAAAAGTAAAAATCTAAAAAAAAAATTACTCAAAGTTGGTAAACATTGAATATCGATTCAAATATCTTTTCAAAAACTTAAAATTTAGGCTTCAAACTTATTTTTTTCTTAAAAGAAATATTGTTTTCAACATTCTGAGAAATGTTGATAAAAATTAAATTGATAGTTTTTTTACAAAAAATAAAAACCCGAAAAAAATGTATAAAAGTTGGTAAAAATTGATTTTCGATTCAAATATCTTTTCAAAACCTTGAAACATTGGCTTTAAACTACTTTTATCTTTTAAAAAATATTGTTGTCAATATTCAGTAAAATTTTGAGTAAAATCGAAGTGACAGTTTTTTTATAAAAAATAAAAAAAGTACTAAAACTTGGTAGAAATTTGCTTTCGACTCAAATAGCTTTTCAAAAATTAAAAATATTGGCTTCAAACTTATTTTATTTCACAGAAAATATTGTTTCCGATATTCAGTAATTTTTATATAAAAATCCGATTTTTATAAAAAATAAAATCTACAAAAAATGGTACGCAAATTTGGAAGAATTTGATACGAGTACATATAGACAAACTTTTAAGCAAGACAAATCGACAGACGGGATGGGAAGTTATCAGTGTGGGACGCATCCCAGCCTCTTTTTTCTTTTTAGAGACGGCACTACGAGTGACATAAACAACAGAACAATTTTTGAATAAAAGTTTTCTGACCGTGTTATTAACTTCCCACAAAAGTTATTATGTATAAACGATCCGGATAAGCTAAAGAAGGTTCAGAGAACAGCTTGCTTGGGCACTACAGGGGCCATGCATACTTGCCCAACGGACGCCTTAAATGTTATTTTGGATCTTCTACCAATCGACCTTTTAATTAAATACATAGTTTCCTGCAGCGCTATTAGGCTGAATGATTTAAACAGCTGGTTGTCAAAACTTTATGGTCACAGCAACACAACGAAATTGATTCCCTCAGATATTATCTCGGTAGACACTGACTACTGCACTCCTACTTTGAGCCTTAGTAAGGGTTTTAAAGTTATTTTCCCGTCCAGAGAAGATTGGGAGGTTGACATCGTGTCGATAGGTTTCGACACAACCATCTTTACTGACGTCTCAAAGATGGGTTGCAGAGTTGGTTCTGGGATCTTTTCTGAGTCCGTAAATGTAGCCAAATCCTTTAGGCTTCCTGACTTTGCTAGCGGTTTTCAGGCTGAACTGCTGGCAATAAGTGAGGCATGTAAGATACCTAAACAAAGCCCAAACCAAATCCGAAATGAGGCTATCTTCACAGACAGTCAGGCAGCTGTCAAAGACATTAACTCGGTCATATGCTCATCTAAATTGTTCCAGCAATATCGCGATGAGCTTGCGAGCCAACTGCATTATATCTAGGAAGTTATGGCCCACCTATAATAAAACCCGTACAAACGATATTCTATGCAGGCCAAGGCAAGACATAGCCTATAGGAGCTCATGCAGAGAAGTTGGGTATCTCTTACAACACCTCTTGCCGTAGTTGTAGTGACCAAAGAGAAGGTGATAATCCATTTCCTACGCAATGTCCTGCTTCGGCAAACACTAGAATGAAATGCTTTAGAAAAGCAATTTTTCACGAACTTGATGGGCTATATGAGACTAAGATTAGAGACTTAATTTTTTTTCTCAATGCGACAAAATGGCTCTAACATAATCACTATGAAGCTTCTCTATAAATCTTTCCCTTTCTATCACAATTCAAATGCGTTTTGGTATCAAAATGGCGCACTACAGTGCTAATTGGATCAGGCTAGGTTGCCTTGAGATCGCCATTTCTACCATAAACGATCCGATTTTTCGAACGGAAAACTTTTATATTTTTGATGATTCGAGGTCCTTGAATTCTAAATAACGCTATCAACTATAAATGAATTTAATATTATATAATGTGACGTGGTTACCACATAAATATAATTTTGAACAAAAAAAAAACAAATGATGATTCCAATATTCCGAAATAAAATGAATGTATTGACTTCAAAATAAAATTATGTTTCTAAAAAAATCCCATCGATATTTTTTTATAAGAAACAAAACCATTTAGAAAATGCTGCTAAAATTGCTAAAAAATGTTCGAATAAAAATTTCGAAAATAAAAAAATTAGAACTTATCTTTAAAAAAAAATAAATAAATTAGGTTGCGCAACAGTCCATGAAGAACCAGGGCCTAGTGACTTACAACTCTCAACCATTCCTGTGTGCGAGTAATGTTGTCAGAGATGGAAGGGACCTACAGTTTATATGCCGAATCCAAACGGCTATTTTTTGTTGTTTTGAGAAAGCACTTTTCATGACAAGAATTATTCTTGGAGCATTTGTCAATTTCTCGCAAGAGTCAGTACCCGTAAAAACTTTTTTTTAATTAAGGCGGCACAGGCAGGGATTGAACCCAAGACCCCTTGCATGATAGTCCAACGCACTAACCATCACGCTACGGAACTTATCTTACGTTACGCAAAATGATGTAACTTTTAATAAATTTTTTTTAGAAAAAAACAAATAACAACATTTTTGCAAAATATCAAAACCTACAAAAACAACAAAAAAACTGATAGAAAATGGTTTTCAATTGAAGTATTATGGAAACAAAGAAATGTTCTTATCCCTTACAAAATACTGTTAAAAATATTTTGTTAAAGTTTTTGAAAAATCGACAGACGGATACGGAGTGGAAATTTATCAGTGTAAGACACGTCCCACTTTTTTTCTAAAAGAGAAGATTACAACTGACCACTTTGACTTCACGTAACAGATAAAGTCTACTTCATTGCTCCACAATCGATGGAAACCCTTAAAAATGAATTTCGTGAAGTTAAATGTGCGAATCGTTCACGGAAAATTTCATGAAAAGGATATGGTACTTTAACCGGAGTCGTGACAGCCATTTAGGCGAATTGTTTCCACTTAAATGAACATCATCATATCAGAATAAACCGTCTTGTTAGAAAACTATGTAGTCATAATGATAGCTAGACTTGACATAGAAGTCAATGCCCCACCTAATTTAAGTTTTTTTTTATATGGGGAAAGTCTTTCCATATGACCTGTAAGACTCCAAAAACACACCTAAAAACAGATAAAATTCAGCTTTTCCCATGTTCACTTAGGCTATCAAAAATATAATATCGGAATCTAATAAAAATCTCGAGCTTAATTTCAAATGACATTCGAAAACAAAATGATGTGTTTTAAGCAATGGCCATTTCAGCACCCTAAATTCAGCAAACTTAAAATAAGTAAACAACTAAATCTCTTAAGCATTATTATTTGTAAATCACCTACTAATTCAAATCTTAAAACCCAACTCTTTCTGGATTTACCACATATCGAAGCTTGTTTTTCAAAAGTACACTGATTAGTTAAATATTTGTATAGGTACAATTAAGTTGCATTTTAGCTTTCTTTTAAATATCATTAATTTATTCGTTCGTCAATAATAATTTCATTTCACAACTTCGCAGTTAGATATGTTATTTATTCAAAAGTTAACATTATTATTTTTTTTAATCGTAAGTAGTTAGGTACAGTGTACACTCATAGCTTAAAAACTAAGACTTATTAAAAGCTTCTTTACCTATCTCTATAGATTGGTGTAAATTTGAGTGGTTTATAAAACGTCAAAGTCAAGTCTCAAACCTCTCTTTCACACAACTATGAATAAACAAAGACGAGCTCCAAAGTGAGAGTTCAAACAACAACAAAAAAAAGTTCGACTTACCTGTTGCAAATTAATAAAATGTTATTAACGAAGCTTGAGCTATAAACTTCTTGATCTTGAGCTAAGAAAAACCTCCGTTGTAATCAATTAAAAAATTGATTTTTATAATTATCCAAAGGCTTAATGTAGGAATCTTTCCTATTTCTTGAATTCCCTTAAAAATATTTGATGTTTGAAAACTTTTGTGATGATTTTTTGATATTTTTTAACAGAAGCACATTAAAAACGACACAAACTCAAAAACCCGCACAAAATAATATAGAAAACAAAAACAACTTCACTCGAATATTGAGCGATGAAATGAAACGATTACACAAACACGCTTAACGCTTGGTGTTGTTTTTAATCTTCAACGTACGAAGCCAAATGTTAAGCTTTATTTTTTTTTATTTTTTTGAAAACTTTTGTTGTTGTTTATTTTATTTAACAAAGAAACTGTCTGTTTCGGTTTCTCAGGGCTTCGGGCTTTCCAACCAGATTGTGTTTGTGTCAACAAATCTAGGTTCGCGGTCTTTCTATATGTACCTACATATAACGGTTAAAAATACTTATTTCTTAAGAATTATTCAATTTTTATTTATAAATTTATCACTTGAAAATTGTTATCGGGGCTAAAAGGAGCATGAAGCGGGAAGATGATTTTGTATCACTTGATGAAGGGATCCAATATCCAACACTATTTCCTTATTTTTCTATTTCAATCCTACAAAAGGAAAGATAGTCACATGTGATGAATTCCAAGTAACTAGGTTTGAGTCTTCCCTCCGCCTCGTTATTGATGCATATCGTAGTCGTCGATAAATTAACGGACTCTATAAGCAACAGGCAATTATTACTTTTATATCAAACTGATACTAATCAGTGTTGTCAAAACAAAAAGAAAACGCGAGGCTTTATAAGTTAGTTTACATCACGTTTTTAATGACGACATGTAACGAGACGAAACTTACTTAAGCGTGACGTATCTTAACTCAACGTGGAATTTTATTTCACAGAGGGTGTTTTTTTGTATTTATTTTGGTTTTTAAGTTGTAGGGTATTTTCTTTTTAAGATTCACACTTTGAAAAAAGACGCCAAACCGGTTAATGAGATTCTGAGTAGACGAAAAAAGGAAAATACCGTCTCCTACGCTTGTACACATTCACTCTCAGCGACGCACCGAAGACAACTAAAAGTCTGAAACTGTGAACTGAGTTGAGCACTGCTGAGCTCAGAGCTGCTGATGCTGATGTAACTTAACAGAGAACAACAACAACTATGTGGTGTGTTACTTTAGGTTAGGTTGGTGGTGGCTCTGCTCTGTAGACTTTTTCGGTCTTGGCGAGTTCTATCATCTATCAAGCGACAAGAGGAACATGGACTGATATAATTTTTGATTTCTAGGGAAATCCAAAGAAACACCAAGTTCAAGTGGCAACACTGCTGCCAGTAGAGGCTGTCAGACAGTTGAAGAATTTTTGGGATTAATTTTTAGTATGAAAATCATTAGACGGGAAAATCCATGGATTAAGAGAATTTGGTCATGTGAAGTCAGAGGCTTAATACCTATGTTATTGTTATTTTTGATTACAGAAGCAGAAGCAGCCAGTGAGACTTGTAAACTATAGTTATGACTTTTGGCTCTCTTAAAATTTCTAAATGATGACAGTGACAGTTCAAGGGATTAATTGTCATGCGCTACTTTTTAGTGCTAAAAACTGAGTTACCCTTTTGCCACATTTTTTGAAATTTAATAAAGTAGAAAATTTAAAATTTGAATATAAAAAGAGGCTGCGATGCGACCCACACTGATAACTTCCCATCCCGTCTGTCGATTTGTCTTGCTTAAAAGTTAGTCTATATGAACTCGTATCAATTTTTACCAAATTTGCGTACTATTTTTATGTAGATTTTATTTTTTTTATGAAAAAACGGACTCTTGAATTTTTATATAAAAATTACTGAATATCGAAAACAATATTTTCTGTGAAATAAAATAAGTTTGAAGCCAATATTTTTAATTTTTGAAAAGCTATTTGAGTCGAAAGTAAATGTTTACCAAGTTTTAGTATTGTTTTTCTTTTAGAGTTTTATTTTTTGTAAAAAAACTTTCAATTCGATTTTTTTCAAAATTTTATCAAATGTTAAAAACAATATTCCTATAAGCTAAAATTAGTTTGAAGCATATATTTCAAATTTTTGAAAAGATATTTGAGTCGAAAATCAATTTTTACCAACTTTTATACATTTTTTTTAGGTTTTTATTTTTTATAAAAAAACTGTAGATTCGGTTTTTCTCAAACTTTGTCCTAATGTTGAAAACAATATTTTTTATAAGTACAAATTAGACAGCTATTATCTCAAATTTTTGAAAAGATATTTGAGTTAAAAATCAGTTTTTACCAACTTTTGTTAATTTTTTTAAGGTTTTTATTTTTTTTGTAAAAAAACTGCCAAATCGATTTTTTTCACAATGTTACTGAATGTTGACAACGATATTTTTTCAAAGATAAAAGTAAATTAAAGCCAATATCTCAAACTTTTGAAAAGATATTTGAGTCGAAAATCAATTTTTACCAACTTTTATAAATTTTTGTTAGGTTTTTATTTTTTGTAAAAAAAACTGTCAATTCGATTTTTCGCAACATTTTTCTGAATGTAAAAAACAATATTTCTATTAGATAAATAATATTGAAGCCCAAATTTCAAGTTTTTGAAAAGATATTTCAATCGATATTCCATTTTTACAAATTTTGAGTAATGTTTTTTTTTTAGATTGTTATTTTTTATAAAAAAAACTGTCAATTCGATTTTTCTCAAAATTTTATCAGATGTCAAAAACATTATTCTTCGTTGCACAAAATTGTTTTGGAGATAAAATCATATTTTAGTCGTAAAATTTTGGAGGTGACAACATTTTTTTTTCAGTTTTTTGATTTATAAAAAAACTGTTAAATAGAAATTTTCCAAAAAATATTCTTGTTTGGTATCACATTACAGTTAAGTATATAAAATTTAATTCAAGTCTCAAGCGTTTTTGGTTCGTAAGATATTTAGGATTAACCAAAGTGTTCACCTTTTTTCAAACCACCCACGCAATTGTCTTGAGAGCCCTTTTTGCATCTTTCTGCCTTATTATCTTTAAAAATTTATTTGAAATTGATATCTCTTCTGGTTCTTGAGCTATGGACAACGAAAAAACGTCGCGAACAGACGTCTTTCTAAAAATCTTTTATTTCGACTCTAGAGACCTTGAAACGTCGAGAAATTTTTTGAAATCAATTACTTCATTTTTCTCGAGATATTCTAACTAAACATCAGTTTTGCCAACTTTTAGAAGTGTTTGTCTCAAAATTATTTTAAATGTTAAAAACGTTATTCAAAACCGTTATAAAATTATTCAGGAGGTTATAATAGCACTTTTTTCGTAAAATATTCGAAGTGACAAATATTTTTTTTAATTATTGAATGTTTTTCAAAATTATTTTCAATTACTTACCTATCTTTTGAGATATAGAAAACAAAAACACACAGACATCTTGCAAAATCTTTGTTTATTTTGTATGATTTACATTCAAGGATAGTAGGTAGCTGTAGTACCCGTGGCATGATAGTTAGTGCGATGGATTCCCGTACAATCGGGACGTCATGGCACAAGGTGGAGCGGAGAGCTCCTTCGGTTCAGTAAGGCTGTGAAATACAAAAAAAAAATACAAAAAACAAAAACGAAACAAAAATTAAAAAAAAAAATAAAAAAAAAAAACATTAAAAACAATATAAATAAGTAATAAAAAAAGAAAAAAAAAAAGACAACGAAATATGAAAAACAAAAATGTTAGATAGTTAGATTTGCTGTTGTAAGTTGTAAGTTATGGATAATTAGGCTTGTTTTATGAATTTTTGTCTAGCTTTAAGATAGGTTTAAGATTGAATAAATAAAAATGCATTGAAAAAAAAAGTGCGATGGACTGTCATGCGAGTGGTTTTGGGTTCGATCCCTGCGTATGCCACCAAAAGTTTGTTTCACGGGTACTGCCTCTTGCGAGGAATTGACAAATTCTCCAAGAGTAATTCTTGTCATGAAAAGTGCTTTCTCAAGTTTGCCGTTCGGATTCGGCTTAACGCTGTAGGTACATTCCATCAATGACATAAATTGGATGGAGCAACAGTCCGTTGAGAACTAAGGCCTAGTGCCTTACAACTCTCAACCATTCCTGTGTGCAAGTAATGTTTTCAGGAATTGAGGGGACCTACAGTTTGTATGCCGAACCCGAATTTGAGAAATCATTTTTCCATGACAAGAGTAATTCTTGGAGAATTTGTCAATTCCTCGTGATTAGAATGTAATTAGATAGGTTCTACATGTACATATTACAATTAAAGTGACATTTTAAAGAAAATATAGTTTGTGGATCTTGAACTCGTAAAGAACCAGCTCCTCTAGTGGCTTTTATTTGTTGGGGGAAGACCGGAACACGGATCACAGATAATAAATTAACTTTTTAAATTTAAATCATTTAACTATATTTGGAAAAATAGTTATGTTTGCTTTGTTATTTCAAATAGAATTTTAAATATAGAATTATTTATACAAAATTTGGAGCTTATAAGATATTAATGAAATTAACATAGAAAAAAGCTGCACCAATGACATTCAAATACTGTGCTTTTTTATTATAATTATTTTACCAAGTAAGTAAACAAATTGGTGGACCCAAAACATTTCTACTACTATCAACATCAAGTAAATTTCAATAAGATTTATGGGTCATAAAGAAGGGTAAAGTACCCTAGCCCTAAAGCAAATCTAACAAAGAACTAATATTAATTATTTTTTGATTAATAGTCATTATTGTTTAATTAATATTATATAGAAAAGTTTTTAAAAAGATTCTTAACCGAAGGAAATCTAAGTCGATTGAACCGTGATGAACAGTTAAACATGGTTCTTATAATTTATTTTAAGAAAAAGGTGACTATAGTACCCTACACACGCATTTGAAAATTTTAGATTTTGGGATTATGGTTGTGCTTAGGGATTAAGTTTTAGGGGTTTTGTTTTTAGAGATTTTGAACTTGTATTTGTATTTTTAAAGAACTCAGCAAATCTAAATATATACCAACAAAAAACAGAACGGAAATATTTAGCTAAAATATCTTAATTACTTGTGTGTGCTTAGAAAAATGCTAATCGGTTCAGTATAGTTCGATGGAACGAAAAAACCTGTAATTGGCTTACAACTTTCATGTGGGTGCGGTGGCGCAGTGCGTAGTGCA
Organism: Eupeodes corollae; assembly: GCF_945859685.1. NCBI lineage: Eukaryota > Metazoa > Arthropoda > Insecta > Diptera > Syrphidae > Eupeodes > Eupeodes corollae. Next base: position 36,435,005 of record NC_079147.1, read on the forward strand.
CTAGCTCCTCACACGCTAGATCGCTTGTTCAAGTCCAGCTCGGGAAAAAGTTTTTCAAAAATTAAATTGAACATAAAAAGCGATTAAGCACCACTAAAGGAGTCTGATGATAGGGTTGGTCCCCGTGAAATAGCTATAACTCCAGCTTATGAACTTGGTGGTAGCACACACAAGTTGTTGTTGTTTCATTCTTAATTTTCAATTGTAAATTCGGTAAGCAGCTGCCTTAAACTGCGAGTGTAAAATTTCATACAAAAACCTCCTTAAAATATCTTAAACCAAGAACATAACCTTCAGTATAATTGTACATGCATAACAAGAAATATCATTCTTTGCATCTGGTAAAACTTTTAGAAAGATCTTATTGACAATTTTATATGAAATTGCAACTAACACAAACTAAAAGTAACAAAACGTTTTTGTATGTTCTACTTGAATATCTTAAAAAACAATAAATATATTTGCACAAAATTAAAAAAAAAACCTATTGTTAATGGCGTAACATTTTACTTAGTACCAATATTGAAAATATTTAGCAATTTACTGAGCGATTTTTAAATTTTCTTTTCCCTTTTCTAACGTGTATTGTTTTCTAACCAAATTGTCAAGAGATAGTAGGAAGATAATATTTTTTAAAATAAGGTTAGTCATCTTTAAAGTTGTTAAAAAAGGCTTTAACATTTTAATAAATCCTTAAAAATTTTAGGCCATTGTTTTATAGATTATTTATCTTATATTTTTATTTTTGACGTTGAGTTAAATGTTAAGAGATATTCAGTTTTTTTTTTTGCTAAACAGACGAATCTACGTAAGTTCTACTCAATCAACTATCTCTAAATAAAATTGTTAAAGGGCACTAATTGGAAATCATCACTGAGCATCCTAACCTCTTTTTTATTTTTTTTAATAAATAAGTTTCCAAGTTCACTTACAAAATGCTTAAATTTAATTATTTTTTCGTCTAATACCTGTGACTGCTTCAACATATTCCATTATCATTAAACAATAAACAATAACTCATGAAACTTGATTTCATTGTAACTGTTTTTAGGAATGAATTTTAGAATTTATCTTTACAATTGTGAAGAGTAAAAATCTTACTAAGCTGTTAGAAATATTTAATTATATGGATTCGCATCTTTTCACTACTCCAACAGAACAACAGCAACACTTGAAATCAATTGTTGCTACCAAACCAACCATACACAAATAAATACTTTTACGGTAAATACCCAATTCAAAGCAAACTGTCAAAAAAGAAATCTTATAAATAGGAATTCACTGTCGGCAGAAGTTTGTTTTGTTTATTTTCTTCCTCTTCTTCTTTTTCGTAAAATTAAATAAAACAAAAATCAAAACTCCACTTTTCCTTATAACCAACAACAACAACAAAAGCAACAACTGCAAATACTCAGTGTTTGAGGAACATGTGTATTTTATAAGAGAGAGAAAGAGCAGAGCACATTATATTCAGTTGTTGATGAGAGAAAGACAAGATTAAAATTCTCTCTGATATAAAAGTATCAAGCAATACAAGAGACATTATGTTATTATGGAAATAACAGTGGTGGTCGAAATTATGTTTCATTTTTAGACCATAATAATGTATCATTTTATTGAAATAGAAGTCATTGAAATTGAACTCATGTTGGGCGCCATTTCTGAATTTCAATTGTACACTAATTTTATGAGTTTGTTTTAAAAACAGTTGTAACTTCAAATTCGTAGTTGCTTTCATTGGAATTCAAAAAAAGATTATAATAATAATTGTGAGGCTATTAAGAAAAAGAGAATTCATGAATTTCAAGCATTCTTTTTACTTCTTGTGCTTTATTTGTTGTGTAAAGTAAAAGTTTCACAGTAAATGAATAAATGAATCTTAACGTGTATCCGCTTAAGAACTTAACTTCCTAGTTTAAAATGAATTTATTAAGTGGTTTAGTCTGAAGCGGTGAGAACAAATTAAATCCGGGGACCCGCTTTTTTCGACGCATATGTCATCCTAATGTTAAGTATTTTGGTAATTTGTTGGTGAAAAATTACAGAATTTCCTTTATAAATTCTTTTTTTCGGACCACGAATGGATTCTTTTCCACTTAAGTTTTGAGTCAGAAATTCCTCCATCTTATAGGAAACCTAAAAGGAATGACTAGGAAAAATTCGGACAAATTAGACGAAATTCTGATTGATTACATGTTCTGATTTTCTTAACCCCGTGTCTAACGTCTTCAAAATTAGTTTGACTTCTTATATTCTGACGGTTAATTTGCTGGGCAATATGAACGTTCAAAATAGCTCTCTCCATTGCTCTCTGACATGATTGGAGTTTCATTTCAGTGTTTTTCGTGACTTACCAAGTTTGGCACCCATAAGTGAGGACTTTAAGAACTGTTGAGTCAAACACATATTTCCTTGTTTTATTCGAAATATTCAATGTAGGAAGATGCTTAACGTTCCAGAACTGCCTCCAAGCGTTCGTCATTCGCTGTTCTATATCCTTTTTTTCTTTGTCTTTGAATGAGATAATCTGACCAAGGTATGTGTAGTCTTCAACGTATTCTAATATAATGTTATTAACACTAACTGGATCATAAGCACCATTTGTCATAATTTTAGTTTTCTGTTGATTTGTTGACAACCCAATATTTCCGCATTCCGAGCACATTTCGTTTAGCATCATTTGAAGTTCTTCACTGCTGTTTGCGATAATTATAATGTCATCGGCAAATCGGAGGTTTGAGAGACATTTGCCATTTATCTTCAGTCCTTTGTCTTCCCAGTCTAGCTTTCTAAATACTCCTTCTAAGGCTGCGGAAAAGAATGCTGGTGAAATTGGATCTCCTTGCCTTACACCTCGCTATGTTTTAAAATCTGGTCCGATGCATTCCGTTTTATGTGGGATGTGCTCCTGTCATACATTTTCTTTAGGATTCGAACTATTTTTTCGTCTACACCTTGATTGAGAAGCGCCTTCCAAATAAATCTTTGCTCTACTGAGTCAAACGCTTTTGCAAAATCGATGAAGGCAAAGTATATTGTGATGTTATACTCTTTGTATATTTCTATTATTTGATTAACGGTTTGTAGATGATCTATTGTTGAAAAAGCTGATCTAAAACTGGCTTGTTCAAAAGGTTGATTTAAATTAAGAGTGGTTTTCATTCTCTCAAATAAACACTTCGCAAAAACCTTGTATATCGATGATAATTGTTAATATCGTCCTTGTTCCCTTTTTTATGTATGAGAATTATTTCCGATTTCGTCCATTGGTCTGCGACTTCCTCGGTGACCAAAACCTGATTGAAAATAGTAGTCAACCAGTTGGCCAGTGAAAAGTTGCCGAACTTTAGGTATTCAGCTAATAGAATGTGTAGAAGATCTGGAGTCTATGGTTAAAATCTTTGAAGTATAAATTAAAACTGCTTTTAAGATGTTATGTCCAGTTAAATGCAGCCGTGAAAAATTCCTTCCCTGATGGAAGGAAGATCTTTCTTGTCTAGAAAATTTACATTCCATCAGATTTAGTGAAATCTTGTCGAAAGAATATTTCAATCCACCTCTAATGTAGAAACCCGACTGACAATTATGACAAACAATTATTTAGAACAAATTAAGTCTGTCATTAAAAGAGCATACATTTCCTGTGACTTTCATACTTTATTTCCCATTTAATTTCCAGCTTTACAAGGCTTGAGACTGCACTACTTAAGGTGCCCCCACAGAACAAACTTTTCCAGCTCGGTCCCTAGTTAGATGTCTACAGTTTAGCGCTTCAAGTTGGGTGAGTTCACTTTCCACTTGGGAGTGCCACCTGATACGAGGTCTTCCACTACTTCGCTGTCCTGTGTGCTTAGACTGGAAGAATTTCCGGGCCGAAACATTGGTTTCCATGCACTCTACGTGACCCAGCCATTTCAATCGTTGGATTTTTATTTTTCTAAGTCTGCATCGCAATACAGCTCGTCGTTCTATCTTTTCCCCCACTCCTCTTCTATGCATAGATACGAGGCCGTAGATCACACGAAGAAATTTTTTCTCGAAACGACTAAAGGTGCTTTTATCCGCTTTTGACATAGCAGAACGGGGATGATTACTCTTGCTATCTTTCTAGGCGACCCCGACTGAAAATCCAAATCCTGTCTTTATCTGTCGTTGGGAAATATCTATAAGAAGTTATTTGAAATCCTAAACCAAACTGGATATTTAACACGGAAGGATAAACATTTAGTATTTAGTAAAGAATCAAAATATTGGTTTTAAGTCCCTACGGACATCGGATTTTTTAAGCCAGGCACCGACTACTGGATCCTGCCTTGAAACTCAGAAAGGATTGTCAGAGCGGATTTGGAAGATGGATTGGTTATGAAAGACATCGATACTACTATCTTTACTGATGGGTCAAAGATAAAGTGTGAAATTGGGTCCGGAATATAATCAAAGTCCTTTATACTGGTCCAACAATGTCGGATTAAACCTCCTGTCACTCATATTTGGGTCCTAGATCATAGTGGGATTGATGGCAATGAACAGGCTTAGGATATGGCCAGGCAGGGATCGGGATTCTATATTATGCAATAATATTCAAGTAAAGGTCTTACAAGGGATACAAAAAAGTTTTTAAAGTTTAAGGATCTTCGAATGACTTAGAAGTTCTTTAAATAAAATAACATTATCAATTTGGAGAGAAACATTCATATTCGAGTCAAAAATCAAAATAAGATCCTTTTAATTTGTGAGCCTCATTAAGAACTGATTCTCAATTTTGTTATCAAAACATAGCTACACTTTTTAATATTAAAATTTAAACCATTTATACAACTTGGCAATATTATCAATATCCAATTGAATTTTACTAGCATCTGATGAAGAACTTACAGAACTAAAAATCTTGAGATCATCAGCATATAAAAGACATCTAGAACTTTTAATACATATAGTAGGTAAATCATTTATAAATAAAATGAAAAGGAGTGGCCCAAAACGACTACCTTGAGGAACACCGGAAAAATTTTATATTTCATCAAAAATTTTAAAGAACATCAAAAATTTTTACACATTGTCTTCGTTCAACCAAATAGCATCTGAACTATTTAAGAGGATTCGATTGAAGCAATTCAAGTTTTTTTCAAGAGAATATTATATTGTACCCTATCAAACACCTTGGCAAACTCGATGTAGATTACATCCACTTGAGTACGATTTTCTAAACAACCAAGACAGTAATTTGTAAAAATTGCTAAATTTGTTGCACTCATAAAGATCTGCTGATACAGGGAAATATGGTTTTTAACTAAACGATAAAGTTTAATTTTAACAATTGCTTCAAATAAGTTGGGGATTAGCTGAAGCTTAGCAATAGGTCTTTAATTTTCCACAGATGCCTTAGATCCAGATTTATGCTAAGGAGTTATCAGAGTAATTTTGCATGTATCTAAAAATACTCCTTGCTTCAAGGACAAAATTAAAAATAAAGCAAAGTAGGGTTTTAGGGTTATATTTACAAAATTTGAAAACAAAAGGTGGAATATTGTCCGGTGAGGCAAAGAAACTGTTATCATAAAGAAAGGTCACCAACATTAATGTTAGAATGGAAACTAAGTGCTTCATTCTAATCTAAACCCAAATCAGAAAAGTTCGATTGAAAAAATAAAGCAAAGTTATTACAATTATCTTCTCAATTTTCAGACAAAATAGTATTGGAAGAAATTCTGCAAGGAATTCCAATTGATTTTCTTTTACTTACTTGCTAACTTAATCAAGGTGGTGCTACAGTCCGGGGCGGATCTGGGCCTCAACCAACATGCGTCCTAGCCAGTCGGTCCCTAGCTAGCTTTCTCCAGTTTTGCACGCAAACTAAGTTGGTTGAGGTCTTCACCCACCTGAGTCGCAGTCTTCCTCTACTGCGCCGTCCCTCGAGATTGGAATCGAAGACCTTTCGGGCTGGAGCGTTGGTGTCCATTCGCTCTACATGATCTACAGCTATCTAAGCCGTTGGACTAGAATTCTGCTTACTAGGTCAGTGTTGCTGTACAGCCCGTACAGTTCGTCGTTATGTCTTCCCCTCCATTCTCCATCTATGCGTACGGGACCAAAAATCACCCGAAGAAATTTTCTCTCGAAGCATCCTAAGACGCTCTCATCTTTCTTTGAAAGGTCCAGGCCGAGCCATAAATGAGAACCGGGATGATGAGTATCTTATAGATGGTGGTTTTAGATGCTCGAGAGAGGACTTTACTTCTCAATTGCCTTATAAGTATAAAGAAGTAGAGGTTTGCAAGAGTTATTCTTCGTTTGATTTCAGCGCTGGTGTCGTTGTCTGTTTTAATAGCGGTGCCTAGGTAGACAAAGTCCTTAACTACCTCAAAGTTAAAGCTGTCCAAGACGTTGTTGTTTAATGTCCTATTTTAATGACATTATATACTTGGTCTTGTCCTCATTGACCACTAAACCCATCTTCTTCGCTTCCGTCGCTATGCTCAAAAACGCTTAATTTACATCACGCTTTGATCTTCCAATTATGTCAATATCATCTGCGTATCTGCGTGCCTCTAGTGTTGACGGTTGAGTTTTGCACAATTCTTTCCAGAACCATGTTGAAGAAGTCGCATGACAGTGCATCGTCTTGTCTAAAACCTTTTTTGACATTAAATGCATCGGTAAGATCTTTTCCAACCTTGATAGAGCAGCGTGCATTCTCCATCGTCATTCTGCACCAACGGATAAGTTTGACAGGGATGCAAAAACTAGACATTGCTCGGTAGAGCTCTTCCCTATAGATGCTGTCATACGCGGCTTTAAAATCGATCAAGAGATGGTGGGTATCGATTTGAAGCTCCTGGGTTTTTTTCAAGATCTGCCGTAGTGTGAATATATGGTCGATAGTGGACTTTCCTGGTCTAAAGCCAACTGATAAGGACCTTTCACGTTATTGACGAACGATTTCAAACGTTCACATTACACGGCAGAAAGGATCTTACATGAAATGTTAAGGAGACTGATGCCTCTGTGATTGGCGCAATTTAGAGGTTCTCCTTTCTTATGTATCGGGCACACTATGATGAGATTCCACTCATTGGGCATGCTTTCTTCCGACCATATTTTGCAGATGAGTTAGTGCATGCTCCGTACCAAGTCAACGCCTGCTGCTTTGAATAGTTCGGCAGCGATGCCGTCAGCTCCAGCAGCTTTGTTTGACTTAAGTGTAGATATAGCTATCTTCACTTCGTCAAGGTCGTGTAGACGGAATTGTTGATCTGCGTCGCCTAGGTTGAGTGGTTCTATCTCGCTCACAGTGGAATTCGGTTTGTCATCGCCGTTATATAATTTGGAGAAGTGGTCTTTCCATATTCGCAACATAGACTCCGGATCCACCACAATGTTCCCCTGATCGTCTTTACACGCTTCGGTTAGTGTGTTGTAGCCTTTGGAGGTTTTTTTTACCTTTTGGTAAAATTTACGAACCCAGAGTATTCTCTTGCGATTGTAGCCGTCTAACGTCGAATCTTCTCACAATACTTTCTTGTTTTGGTTTGGATCAGGATATCCGTAGCCGTACCTTGGCTACAACGAGGTATTGGCCCGAGTTAATGTTGGCCTCTTGGAATGTTCGGATATCCTGGATACTGGAGAAGTGTCGTGCGTCGTGGATATTAAGATGCGTGAACTGCGTACTAGTTACCAGAACGTCTCGCCCCGCAGCGAAATCGACCAGCCTGAATTCGTTGTCGAAGGTGTTGTCGTGCAGGCTGCATCTTCCGATTATGCCACCAAAGATATCTTCTTTTCCTAGCTTGTCATTAAAATCTCCTAAGCCAGGGCACTGCTCATATGTCTTTTCCAAGAGCTCGAAGGATATGTCTTTGGTGTCTTGGGGCATGCACGCATATTAGGCTTATGTTGGCGAATTTAGCCTTGATACGGATTGTCGTGATGAGTTCGCTCACACTGCTGAAACTCAAGACTTTTTGCTTGAGTCTAGTTCCAACAACAAAACCACACAAAAATAGACGCTGTCTTTGTTCTCGGAAGCAGTCGCCGTAATATACATCGCAGTCTTTTAGTTTGCCTTTGCCAGATCCATCCCATCGCACTTCTTGGATGGCAGTAATATCAGCCTTGCAGCAGTTTAGGGCTTAGGCTTATTGTTCGTAACATTCCATGTACAGATCGGAAGTTCGCCGTTATTATTTCGTTTGCGTGGGTTGTCAACAGTGAATCCGTCCGTATCCGAGACTTGTTGGTGCTTCGCAACTAAAGGTATATTTTTTAAGCGGCCAGGAAGTCACCCCGACGGCACAACCCCCAACCTGGAGTTCCAGATCCTTAGTATAACTCCAAATAAGGGGAGCCATATAAATAGTTCCTTAGAGGCATGGACTCCGAATATGTCAAAGAAGCCCTATTAGGTGTTCACTAAGTAGTTCAACCTTACTGGAACTGTAGACTGCACCGTTGATTCCATCTCGAGCATTCGTCCGCTGCCGTCTGGATAAGGAGAGGTGCCTTAGTGGAAACACCTCACCCCCTCTCTTGTTTGCTGCCCCCAACAACTTTCCACTGGGGTTAGAACCCAATCTCCATCCGATGTTCACCACGGGGAGGTTGGATTTGATAGACAGAGGTTGGTTTTGAGAAAAATCCGTGGGCGCTTGTGCCCTCTTGAATACACATGTCTACCAATTGAACATCCCATTTTACATTTGGTAAATTAAAATCTCCAAGGATTATAATACAACAATTCTCTTCTAAGGTTTTTAAAATATCTTTATTATTATTTATATGAGCTTCCTTAACAGAATATTGAGATAATGGAGTTTTTCCAGTTAAAATACATAAATCTACACAAATACACATTTGCTCAAAATCTTTGTCGTATAACGAAATTTCTCTACGAATATATCCAAATCGGATTAAACACCGCCGCCTCGTTTTAAGCCTGTACTCAAAAAGAAGCGATCCTTTTGATAAACATTAAATTCGATTTAAAATATTCGGTTATAGAAAACTATCATTTCATGGTTAATTTCCAGTTAGAACAATAATGTCATACGAACAGTAGACAGTATGTTCGCTAAGATAAATAATCAATGCACCTATGGCTACGAAATCCCTCGTTAACAACTTCTCGGTCTTGAAGATATTTCTTAAGATGTTAGAAATTGATCAGCAATTCAATTCCATAAACTTGGAAAAAAGGAATTGAAGTGTATTGGTCGAAAAATGAAAAAAGAGAGTGATTCACCTTTTCTGGGCATAGGTTGGGTAAATGTTGTTTCCTTCTAGAATAGATGAAACGGCTTAAGCAGAGTTTTTTCCGTTGTTGAAAACACAAATTTCCAGAACAATAACCAGACATGCATTTTATTTCAGGTAATTTAACAAGGTTTATAATCAATATCCGACATTCCATTAAAAATCCTTTAGAAAACGTAATAGACATGAGGTTAAGAGTTCCTTAAAACTTGATAGGAAAGGATTCAACTGGGTTATAATTAAATACCAAATGTTATTATATCTACCTTGTAAAAACATGGTCTCAAAACTGCAACATTTTAATAGATTTTAAAACCTAAGCATATCAAAACCTGAAACTACTCCTTCTCTTTTTTTTACTAGTACCATGCAATTCTGAGAAAGTAAGTCTGAACTCTGAACATTTTAATTGAGTATTTTCATGAACATGGGTTTCCTATGAATTTAAAAACATACATCATCTGTTGATGTTAACAAAAGTTTGCAATTCCCCGAAAATCTCTCCTACTACTACTACATTACACGTAAAGTAAAGGCTTCACAGGAACAGCAATACAGGTAATATCGTCTTTTCCTTTCGCTGTAGGTTTTTGCAAAAAATTAAAGTTTTTCAAACTATCTAATTATGCGTTCCAATTCATTTAAAAAGTCATCTTGTCAATGAAGCCCGCATTCGTTCGTTAAACAAATATTCAGATGACATGTTGTGCATTTATTAATTTCGCTTCTAGTAATTAAATCAAAATAAAAGTATCCTTTTTTATAGCAACTCTACAGAATAGAGCCCAAAACTTTCACACTGGATAAAGGATATATTTTTTAATTGTATTTGAAAGCGTCCTATGTACACTCGCTCCAAACTCCGAAGCCAAATGAAACACGCACTAAGTAACCAACCTCAAAGTTTTGTACTTAACTCAAAAAAGGATACACTACGAGGACGAGTGCGAGTTTGTATCATCATTTCGTATATAACCTTTTCTTATATCGCCCTCAGTAAAGTTGCTAAAGAGTTTAATTTTATTTTGTCGTTCTCATTAGAAAATTTAACTTCCATTGGAAAGTTTGGTCCCGGCACAGAGCAGAGCGCTGTGTACCATGTCCTTATAAAAAATCTAACTTAAAACATGTGTGTTGGAAAGGATGGCGATGGTGAAGAGGGCTTGGGGGGCTTGAAGGTTTTAAGAGTTGACAGAGAAGCGACTTTGCTTTGTAGATCACAACAAATATGTTGAAAAATAAGAACGAACCGAAAAAATTACAAACTTTTCCTCCTTTTTTTTGTTGAAAAATTTGTAATCCTTAGAGTTTTTACTTTGAACTTGCCGCACTGTTATTGTTCGTTTTCGTTGAGTTGTGTACATGGACTGAATCTGCCACTGCCACCAACCGCTCCGTACGCTGTCGTTTTCGTTTTCCCCGGCTAATTCAAAGAATAAAAACAAACACTATGACAGTCAGTTGAAAAAAAGGAAGAAAAATTCTTTTTCAAAAGTTGGTTTTTGTTGTTGTTGTTATTTTTGTGTGTCCTTAGTCCTCACCAAAATACTGTCTGGTTGTTGTTTTACGGGGGGTCCTTTTGTTTCATCCAAAAGTTTCCAAAATATATACAAAAAAGAAAAAACACTAAATAGGAAAAGCAACGGAAAAGTTTCTTCCAACTTTCCGGATATTTAGCTCCTGACAGGATTTAATTTCGCCCCACGAAATCAATAAATTTAGTTTCAATGCAACCGTCATCATTTTGTCTTTTATCAGATAATGGGAGGGGGGTATTTTTATTGGGAGTGCAGTTTTGCAGCTTTTATTATTTAGTGGCTGTAGCTTGAAGCTTAAGGATGAAGGTATATGGAATAAAAATAGACAGACGAGAAAACAATGACGAAGGAAGAATTTTCTCAGGACTTTTTCTTGTCGTATTCCCAACTGCATATCCATCCAGTGAGATGTGCAAACTTTCCTTTCTTTTTTGTGCTTTGTTAAGTGACAAATTGTTATCGAGCAGGAAGGACATCATTACTGAATGAGACGAAAAGTTCTCTTCTGGATGCCACTATAGGTACCATTGGACCACTTTTCGATTTCGTCTATGTCTTCCGGTTCGATTACTCGGGGGAAAGAAAATTGAAAAAAAAACCTTATTCATATTGAATAAGCTCAATTTGTGGAAGAATCTAATATTAAATGGTTTCCTGTCTGTGGTTGAAATTAGACAAAATTTAATAATCAAAGGTTGGAGGTGAACGGACTGTCAGCTATTTGTTGGTTTTAAAGACTGTGAGAAGTTGAAATACTCGTGTATAATTCAATTGCTTGATATAAACAATAAGAATTTGCCCTTTTTTGTATATGCCTACTTAGGGTGGCGCTAAAGTCATGTGTGAACTAGGACTTCACCGAACAAACTTCTACTTCTTATAGGTTCGTTGCGTACTTCACGGTGCCACCTAATACGCCGGATCTTCTGCGTTGTGTTGTGGGATTGGATTCGAAGACTTTTGTGGAACAAAATTTGTTGATATGACAGATAGCTTTCGAGATAAACGTGAAAAACTGAACCAAACTCTATGTTTCTCTTAACTGCCGCTTGGGCTCACTTGGGGACTTTTTTTTGGGACATTACCAGACATCCCTTAGTAAGTGTGCCAAGTTTCAAAACTGTTGGATTTTTTTTGAGGTGAAACCTTTATTAACTGGACTAATACGTTCTATATTCTCATCCACACACCTTCTATGCATATGCGCCCATAGATCACGGACAAAACTTTTCTCTAGAAATTAACCAAAGTGCTTTCATACGCTTTTGTCATAGTCCAAGGATCTTATATAGAGAATCCTTGGTTACCCAAGGAATGCCTTAATACTCCATTGTTTCACTAGCCCAAGGTAACAGCGGTTAACAAGAGTAATTCTTGATGTTGTCTTTTGCAATAATTTCAGAACCCAGGTAGGCAAAGTCCTTAACAATACCCAAAAGTGTATCGACGTTAGCTTTTTGCCCGAGACAGCATGTTCTTTGTTTCGACCTCTTACCCCATTTTAAAGTCTCTGTCTCAATACTCACAAAAGCCCCATTAACATCACGCTGAGGTCTCTCGGTTATGCGCGTAATTGGAAAGACTTTGGAAGGTAAAGCCTTTAGTGTTGACGTGGGAGCTCTGAAATCACGTGACTGCGCATTAGCCCTTTTTGATATCAAAAGCTTCAGTTTTAAGTTCTTACCTATCTTTAAGGCAAACGGGCGACTTTGGCAGGGATGCCAAAACTAGACATGGCTCTAAACAGCTCGTCGATGGAGATGCTGTCATCTGCGGCCTTGAAATCTTGGTTTTTTTTTCAGCATCTGTTTTAATGTGAATATTTGATTGAATATTTGCGTTCCTGGACCTCACTAATAAGGACCTTTCAGGTTGTTGATTTGGACGCACACATATTTTGAAAGAGTAGATTTTGTAAGTGATGTTCAGAGGCTTGATGAATACTATGCACGGCTGAAATTAAGTCTCTCATTCCCAGTTCCCAATTGCAGCATGTTCCAGGCGGAACTTTTGGCGATAAAAGGAGTCTTGTCCTGGCTTTAAGAAAACGTGATATCAACATCTGATATTCGTATTTTCTCAGAGAGTCAGGCCGTTATACAATCTCTGGACTCTGCCTCTACAAACCCTATAACAGTCCATAGCTGTCGATCATTTCTAAAGGAGATGTAACAACAGTTTAATATGGACCTTTGCTGGGTGCCGGGCCATAGAGACATTCCAGGTAACTGTAATAAAGAGGAACTCGCCAGGAACAATACAGTACAGCCCATCCTACCACGTTTGGCAAGTACTGGCATACCAATCGCTACTTGTAAACTGCTGCTAATGCAAGACGCTGTGAGGAGGGCAGGCACCAGGTGAAACAACATCACCACGTGTCAAGTCACAAAAAACATCTGGCCAACACTGGATTTCAAACGTTCAAGGTGCTTGCTCTCTCTTAGCAGATCGCATCTAAGCTCGATAATAGGTTTCATAACCGGACACCAGTATCATAATAGGCCATTAAACTGGACTAAGTGTGTCCGTTTCCATCTTGGGCAGCCACTATAACCTAACCTAGCCTATTTATCTCGTTGTTTTACCAATATACATATGTACTTGTCTCGAAAAAGGCCAAGACCCCTTATGTTTTTTTACTATTTGTATGGGATGATTATGAAGATAATAAATGATGTGAGTTATTTCATTGCGTTTACATGAAAAGGTTAGGGCTGTTATTTGCTTATGTTGAGCTCTTAGTAGTTTTTGGTGCAACAGGTTTAGAAATTGTCGAGATCTGTTCAAAGAATCGATATGTCTTCATGTAGTTCAATGATTTTGTAAAATTTTGTGTTGTCAGCGTAAAGAAATATAACTGACAATGTTTAATGGCCATGTTGGTGTCATTACTGGAAAAGAGAATATAAAGAGAAGAGGACCTTAATGACTACCTTGGGGGACACCAGAAGTGGCTAGAATAGGATCTGAATGTAAATGGGGAAAAAGGGTTCAAAACTTTATATGAAAAGTTTAAAGACTTTAAGACTATGAGAAATTTTGTCAAACGCTTTGCTCAAGTTAGATTGTCAGCGGAGATGGAGACCATATCAATTCCATTTCCGTTTCATAAAATTCTAAGAGTGCATGAAACGGATTTGGGGTGCTAATTCTGGTTCAAAAAAAAAACCTTGTTGTGCTGTTGTAGTCAGAGGCCTGCAACGAAAACGGTTATCCTTTCCAAGAATGTTTGCGATACAAGCAAATTTAGCAATTGGTTGCCAATTTTGACCTCATTTTTTGGCGTCTTCTTATGAATTAGTGTTATGAAAGATGGTTTCCATATTTAAGAAAATGATATTTGCTGGCAAACGCTGTGTAAAGACGTTGTGCTCTACGAAATTTGTTCTTTCTGCTCAGTAGTTTTTACTAATTTATCAACTAACCTGCTATTCGAGGTGAGTCACAACACTTACACTTATACTTTACTGGTTTGGGGATCTGTCACCTGATGTAGATCTTAACCAAAGCAACAACAATGCTAATAAACGCAAAATTAAGCGCACCAAACACGATGAAGAGTTCCCTGAATTGCCTCAAATCAGGAACGACAATAATGTGCCACGCTTCATAGTTGTCTCGGGCATGAAAAAAATCAACAACGATCAAATTCGAGCACTATTTTCATATAATCCCATATACGTTTCATTATAACAAAGCTTATGACTGTTCAAAATCTGGAATAGGAATACTGGTATCACTCTGGGAGATTTTAACGCCCATAACACCTTATGGGGTTCAGATTTTACAAATCTTGAAGGAAGTGAATTTGAAACATTCATTAACGACCGTAATCTTATCACTTTGAATGATGGTTCGCCCATATGTTTCAGTAATCGAAAAACTTTTTTTACCATCGACGTCTCCTTGGCAACTCAGGATCTAGCTCCTTTCCTACTATGGAATGTGCTACCTGATGCAGTAGGTATAGACCATATGCCCATCGTGATCCACACCCCAGAACGAAGATTCAAATCTAATTTTTCTCCACAGTTAAAGAAGAAATGGGTAATTGGAAGTTTCAGGAAGTTTCTGGCAGAAACAAACAAACTAAGCGCCCAAATCGTCCCATCACCCAATATCAACCAAGAAGCATCAAACATTAAAAAAATCATCAAAAGCGCAGCATCAAAATCCATACCTATAACTCAGCCTAAACCTGCAAGGACAAACAAAATATGGTATACCAAAGACCTAGCTTTATTGGTAAGAGAAAAGAGAAAATTTTGGCGAAAGGTTCGTAGGTTCCCTAGTACCGAAAACTGCGTTGCCTACAGAAAATCCTTTGCCAAAGTAAAACTTGAATCGATTAGATGTAAAAGAGCTTCATGGGACAATTTCATAAATACTATCAATCCTACACTTGATAGGAGAACTCTATAGAATCGCATCAAAGCTATACGGACGCCAGGCTTAGACAGGAAGTTCCCCTACATGAAAGTCAATGAAAAACTCGAAGTAGATCCATGTAAAATAGCCAACATATTCGCAAAAAAATGGGCATCATACAGCGCAGATAATACCTTTCAAGAGAGTGTTCTAGAAAACAAGGTAAACTTCGATCTACAAATCCTCCAAACCAAGACTCTTGCGATCTCCTTACAGAAAAGATTGAGCTTATCGAACTTGAAATGACACTAAAAACAGCAAAAGGAAGCAGTAAGGGTGAAGGCAAAATCACTTACAAGATGGTTGAACTTAGCGATACAAGCCTTAAAAACAGAATCTGTGAATTATTCAATGATATTTTATCGACTGGGACTTTTGTACATGACTGGAAAAGAGCAAAACTCAAGCTGATTCCTAAAAGCTCTAGAAACAAACATGATTTTGGTGAATACCGCCCGATCTCACTTCTTCCCGTTCTTTCCAAGATTTTCGAAAATCTTAGCGAAACGAATTAGTTGGTTACTAGAGAAAAAGGTTAGCACCGAACAACACTCTTACAGGCCAAATAGAGGAGTATCAACGCTTTTGCATCTATTGGAACATAAACTTGTAGAAAATTTGTCGAAAACTAAGCACAGTATTTTTATGTCATCGGACTTAGAAAAAGCTTTTGACAAAGTAACAATGGTTCCGGTAATCGAGCAGCTTTACAAATGGGGTCTACCTAAGAAAATACTTAAGATTGTTATATCCTTTATGGCTAATAGAAACTTTAAAGTAAACGTGGATGGATACGATTCTATTCTAAGGAAATTTGACAATGGCACACCTCAAGGTTCACCACTTTCAGTAGTGTTGTACAACACATACATAGACTCCTTGATAACTGAGCTTTCGCAACTCAATTACAATCTTGATTTTATTGGAGTTTACGCCGATAATATCTATGTAGTAGCGTCCGGCATCCCAAACCAGGTTCAAGATATTCTTCAACAAGCAGACTTGTCAATGTCAAGATGGTCCAAGAAAACGGGTGCAATTATACCACCCTCAAAAATTGAGACACTTCATCTCTGCAGAAAAAGAAAATGTACTTGTATTCCACTCTGCTTACGTAACACTCCAATTCCATTAAAAAAAGAAACAAAGATTCTTGGACTTGTGTTCACAAAAAACTTGAAATGGGATAAACATATCAACAAGTTGATAAGCGGCTTAAAATCAAGGAACAACGCATTAAAAATGATCTGTTCAAAAAAAAGAGGACCACATATAGAAACAACTCTTCGAATTGCTAAGGCTATGGTGAAAGGGACACTACAACACAGCTTAACCCTCTTTATGTGGACTACAAAAAAGAACATCTCGAAAATCGACGCATCAGCTATAAACGAATGCTTTAACGGCAACAGGTGCCCTTAGATCGTCAAACGTTGAAGCACTTAGAGTTGAAGGAGGTTATATATCCTTTACATATCTCGCTGAAAAAACGGCAACAAATCTTTTAAGCAAAGCCATACTTAGTCCAACACACCCATTGTTCGAAACTGTAGAAAAAGCTATTTTTTTCAAATACAAATAGGAAAAGTAACTCAATATCTGCTTTAACTAACTTAGCCACTTTATCTGTATTCCCCCGAATCGCTCTAGAACATGATGTGTTAACAGTGTCTCACAACCCTCCACCATGAAATCTAAACTCTCTACGAATAAACATCAGTCTGGCTAACCACAAAAAAGCAAACACGCCTGACGCTATATACAAAATGCTGCATGAAGAACTTATATCAAGCATAGGAGCGGACAAAATCTTTTACACCGACGGTTCGCAAAAACAAAATCATTGGTGCTCCTACGTTGTTGTAGAGTTCCAGACCAATTCTCCACTCTGCACCAGGCTCTACTTCCAGAATATGCGAGCAGTTACTTAGCCGAGCTAGATGCAATTTACAAGGCGATCTTTGAAGCTCAAATAAATTCTGAGGGTTTCTTAATCCTCACCGACAATCTTGGTATACTCAAGGGGCTAAGCAACCTAAATAACAAATGTCCATCTCTCCAAACCTTAAGAAACTGCTTGTACTACAACAAAAATATCACTTTAGCTTGGATACCCGGACACTGCGGAATAGAAGGTAATGATGCCGCTGACCTTGCAGCAAAACACGCTATTCGCTACCCTCAGATACTTGAGTATCCTAAACTACACCAGCTTTTGAACACAACTTTAACACATTTTCAAAAGCTAGAGCTTTCAGAAAAGTGGCGAAGCGCTCAAACCTTTCTTCAAAAACAACAACCCTGCAACACGAGTGTCCAACACAAATAGTCCTTTACCAGAGAAGAATGTATAAAAGTATTAAGAGTTAGAATAGGAAAAACACTGTTTACAAGCAAACTCTTCTACACTCGTGAAGCTCCAGATAAATGCTCAAATTGTGAAACACCTCTTACAATCTGGCATATTTTTGTAGAGTGTCCTGTTTCTCGACAAACACATACTGAATCAGACGACGTAATTGATACTCTGGCAAAAATCTTAGATCCATCGAATGTCAAAACTATCCGTCGAATTAAAGCTGCCATATCTGCTCACCAGAAGTTTGGACCCATTACAATAACATCCTTTGGGAAGTTAATAAAGTATGCGTGAGGCTATTCTAATGTCACGGACTGTATATGTCACAGGTACATTATTCAAGTACGACTACCATTTCACATTAAGGATAAACTTCAATACAAAAAGTTTAATAATCAACTTATCGATCGACTCTAGTGATGATTATGAAACTTTCTGGTTATTAAATTTTGTTTAATCCAAAAAAAGAGGAAAATCATAAATAATATTTACGACGAATATAAGAGAAAGATTAAAGAACTTGATCCTATATCGAACTTTTATTAGACTTTTAGTTTTATTTGCAACCAACAAAAATCCGACTTCTGATAACTTTACTTGGATATTGTATGTATTTTGATTACTTAGCTCAATTGAGCTCATATAAACTTTTAAATGTTTTCTATATCATAATCTAAGAGGAATTAAGAAGAACATTAAAAGGATAAAGTAAAGTTATCCATATGGCTCCATACACTTGGTCGATATTTTTTCTTAATTTCTTGGTTCTCTTTTAACCTTTTAGAGATACAAATTTTGTTCAATGATGTGGATACACATAACAAAAACATAAAGAAGATTGTAAAAACTTATTTTACTGCCTATAAAACTTATTAATATGGTTCTGTTAACGCAGAAATTTTACACCATAAATTTTTGTTGAGACGGTAACTTGAAAATGTTTGAAGAAAAAACGTATCTATTTCTATTAATATTTTTAACGGAGTTCTGCGGAAAAACAATATCATGTCCTTATTAATTTTAAAATGAACGTTTGCTTTTAATGTTTCCAACACAATCATTGGCAATAAATTGATTTAGTTTTATATTTAGATTAAATTAAAGCTCTAAACCAAATTTAAAAAACGTAGGACTTCTACGACATATTGGAAGTCAGGCCTGTAAAGAGCAGTTATTCCTGTTCTCGCCCTTGGAGTTTAAATGAAAGACCTTTTTCTTTAGGTTTAACGCCGTGCACCAGGTTGACTTCCTGACCAAGTATAGAAAGCTTTCAGTGCCAATCACCAACAAGCCTCGGACACGGACAGACTCACTGTCAACCCTGGCAAATGAATTAAAGGCAACGAATTTCAGATGTTCAAATGGTAGACATGTGCATTCAAGAGGACACAAGCGTCCACAGGTTTTTCTCAAAACCCACCTCTGTCTATCAACTCCTACTCTCACCTCCCCGCGGTGAACATCGGGTGCCTAGTACCTCAACTGGAGATTGGGTTCCAACCCCAGTGGAAAGTTGTTGGGGCAGCAAACGAGAGAGGGGGGGAGAGGTGTTTCCACTAAGGCACCTCTCCTTATCCGGGCGGCAGCAGACGAATTCTCGAGATAGAATCAACGGTGGCGTCTACAGTTCCAGTAAGGTCGAACTACTTAATGAACACCTTATAGGGCTTCTTCGACATATTCGGAGCCCAGGCCTATAAGGAGCGGTTCATCCGGCTCCCCATCCTTGGAGTTATACTAAGGATCTGGCCCTCCAGGTTGGGGGTTGTGCCGTCGGGTTGACTTAATGGCCACGTAAAAACATCATAGTTTCAAAGCAACAACAAGCCTCGGATACGGACGGATTCACTGTTGACAACCCACGCAAACGAAATAAGGACAACGAACTTCGGATATGTACGTGGAATGTTAGGTCCCTTAACAGACCACGTGCAGCCGAACTATTAGCGGAAGCCCTAAACTGCTGGAAGGCAGATATTACAGCCATCCAATAAGTGCGATGGGATGGACCGGGCAAACGCAAACTAAAAGACTGCGATATCTACTACGGCCACTGCTAACCGAGAACAAAGACAGCGTCTATTTGGGTGTGGATTTGTTGTTGGAACTAGGCTCAGGCAAAAAGTCTTGAGTTTCAACAGTGTGAGCGAGCGCAACCCGACAATCCGCATCAAGGCTAAATTCGCCAACATAAGCTCTTCGAGCTCTTGGACAAGACATATGAGCAGTGCCCTGGCTATGACATTAAAATTGTCTTAGGAGATTTTAATGCCAAGCTAGAAAGAGAAGAGATCTTCTGATCAATCAACTGTCAACCAGATTGACCACATTGCGATCGACGCATGACTTTTCTCCAGTATACAGGATATCCGAAAATTCTGAGAGGCCAACATTGACTCGCACCACTACCTCGTTGTAGCCAAGGTACGTCCACGGCTATCCCGATCCAAGACAAAACAAGGAAGTACTGTGAGAAGATTCGACGTTAGACAGTAACAACCGCAAGAGACTGGCATGTCCTTTTCCGATCAAGCCTCTAATAACCTGCCTGCATCAAGCATTGAAAACCAGTGGCAACACTGCCTTGCAGCCATCAGAGATGCCGCCTCTGAAGTGCTAGGTTTAACACGGCCACCACAGCGAAACGCCTGGTTTGACGACGAATGCCGGAAAGCGCACGCAGCGAAACAAGAGGCATACAAAACCGCGTGCACAAAAGAACTAGAGCTACTGGCGAGCTCTGCGATCAGAAGAGAAGAGAGGAACACCTGTTTCTTAGATGGAAAAAAGGAGAGCATAAGAAGCGCGTGATCGTGGAGATAGATGTTACAACAGGAATGAGGTGCGTAAATTTTACCAAAAGGTAAAAAAAACCTCCCAAGGGTACCAGCCACGAACCGAAGCCTGTTAAGACGATCAAGCGAACATCGTAGTAGAACAGCAGTCGATGCTGAGAATATGGAGAGATCACTTCTCCAAATTATATAACGGCGATGACAAACCGAATTCCGCTGTAAGGGAGATAGAACTACTCAACCTCGGCGACACAGATCAACAATTCCGCCTACCCGATCTTGACGAAGTGAAGATACCTATATCTAAACTTAAGTCAAACAAAGCTGCTGGAGCTGACGGCATCGCTGCCAATCTATTCAAAGCAGCAGGCGATGACTTGTTACGGAGCATGCACCAACTCATCTGCAAAATATGGTCGGAAGAAAGCATGCCCGATGAGTGAAATCTCAGCATAGTGTGCCCGATACATAAGAAAGGAAACCCTCTAAACTGCGCCAACTACATATTCATCAATCTCCTGGACATTGCGTATAAGATCCTCTCTGCTGTATTATGTGAACGTCTGAAGCCATTCGTCAACAACCTGATTGGTCCTTATCAGTGTGGCTTCAGACCAGGAAAGTCCACTAACGACCAAATATTCACACTACGGCAGATCTTGAAAAAAAACCCAGGAGCTTCAAATCGATACCCACCATCTCTTGATCGATTTTAAAGCCGCGTATGACAGCATCTATAGGGAAGAGCTCTACCGAGCAATGTCTAGTTTTTGCATCCCTGTCAAACTTATCCGTTTGTGCAAATTGACGATGGAGAATGCACGCTGCTCTATCAAGGTTGGAAAAATCTTACCGATGCATTTGATGTCAAAAAAGGTTTTAGACAAGACGATGTACAGTCATGCGACTTCTTCAACATCGTTCTGGAAAGAATTGTGCAAGACTCAACCGCCAACACTAGAGGCACAATCTTCCAAAGGTCCATCAAATTACTCGGATAAGCAGATGATATTGACATAATTGAAAGATCAAAGCGTGATGTCAGTTTTTTGAGCATTGCGACGGAAGCGAAGAAGATGGGTTTAGTGCTTCTTTGGACTTAGAAGGCAATTGAGAAATAAAGTCCTCTCTCGAGCATCTAAAAGCAACATCTATAAGACACTCATAATCCCGGTTCTCATTTATGGCGCTGAGGCCTAGACCCTGTCAAAGAAAGATGAGAGCGTCCTAGGATGCTTCGAGAGAAAATTTCTTCGGGTGATTTTTGGTCCCGTATGCATAGATGGAGAATGGAGGAGGGATATAACGACGATATGTACGGGCTGTATAGCGCCACTGACCTAGTTAACAGAATTTAAGTCCAACGGCTTTGATGGCTAGGTCATGTAGAGCGAATGGACATCAACGCTCCAGACCGGAAGGTCTTCGATTCCAATCCTGAGGGACGGTGCAGCAGAGGAAGACCACGACTCAGGTGGCTCACGCAGGTGGATAAGGACCTCAACCAACTTGGCGTGCGAAACTGGAGACAGCTAGATAGGGACCGAGCTGGATGGACGCATGTTGGTTGAGATCCAGGTCCCCCCGCACTGTAGCACCACCTTAAGTAGGTAAGAAACAAAAGTTTTTTGATCAACGGAAGTAGCAATAGATCCACTGGTGACCTCATAATTTATCTCACTGAACAGTGGAATAAATCTTTACATCATTTTAGAGAATGTAAGATTATTGTACTTGATATTTCAAAAGCATTTGATAGGATTTGGCATAAAGCTCTCTTATCAATAATGCGTGTTTTTGGTATTGATGCTCTGCTTTGTTTTTGTTAGAAATTACCTTTAGGACCGTATAATTGAAGCAGTATTGGATGGGTTCAAAATTGATATCCACAAAATAAATGCTGGTGTGCCTCAGTACTCCGTTTTGTCTCCTACGTTCTTCCTTATAAGAAAATGATCACTTGTCTGAAACTTCTAACCCATTCTCAGATTCTCAACTTTGTTCTTTAGAAATGGGCTACCAAGGACAGCGTACGATAAGAACATTTAATTATAATCTCAGCATCGTTCATTGCTTTAAAAACTCAATGTTGTCTACTTTCACAAAAGCGTAACCCTCTCCCAATGACACTATCCATGGGAGGTACTTGCATTTAAATAAAAATGAAAAACTTTCAGTTCTAGGTATATGCTTCACAAACCACTTGTTGTAGGGTGATCATATATTCGACATGGTCAAAAATGCTGCTAAGTGTTTTGGTTTTCTCAAACGATGCACGAAGTACCCCTTCTGATCTGGTGATTATCAACAAAGCTTTTATTCGTCCAAAACTCGAGTATAACTCTTATATTTAGGCTGGTGTTCCAATAACGTACTTGAGTCTTCTGGATAGAATTGAAAAGGGAGCTCTGAAAATTGTAGGAGATCGTTTTCTGAGCGATACATTTGATTCTCCTGTACACAGACGCAATATCTCATGCCTATGTTGTATGTGTTATCGTTATTTTTATAAACTATGTTCTAGTGAAATAGCCTAGCCAGTAGCATTCCTCCCCTTAAATAATTTAAATGTAATACCTGTACTGCTAGAAATACCCACCCGTTTATCCTTTGTTCCAATTTTGGACGTAGAATTAAGTACAAGTATTCTTTTTTTAGCCGCACTACACGAATGTGGAATGCTTTACCAGGCTCAATATTTTTCCACTCATTACAATGTGCAGATCTTCAAAACCAATGTGCTTCGGTTTCCCCTTATAATTCTATCCTCCTTTCCTAATTGATCGCACTCTTTCTGATCAATATAAGGGTATTCATAATCATAACCCCTTATATTATTTATCTCACAGGAAATATTGGTATGAATATTTTGTTAAAGTTTTAAGCAAGACAAATAGACAGACTGGATGGGAAGTTATCAGTGTGGGTCGCATTCCAGACTCTTGTTTTGATTTTGTATTCTAAATTCATGTTTTTTAACGTTTGTCATCATCATGTGTCTATAAATGTTTTTCTATGTAATAACACGAACATGGGAAGGATTGTGCTCTTCTAGGAAAAAAGGATTGCATTTTTTCACAGAAAAATCAACCCTTCTTGTAGCAACAATCACATCGAAACATGTTACAATCCTTTTTAAAGAGAATCACTTAAGGCTATAAAACCCAGTTCTATTTTCATTCATTCATCATTTTTCATTTCAGAGAAATAGATTTTCCGAAGTTTTCTTCTTCATTCCATCGAATTCCGAGTTTTAGATTATTCCAACAGTTCTGCTGAAAACACAAACTCTCTAGACTTATGGTTCATTGAACTTTAACTGTTTTCTGTTTTCGGATTCGATATTAAATAAAAGTTAAATCACAATTGGGTTATCCGTCAATTGCGGTGGTGTGTGTCTGTTTCAGTATTTTGGTAAACTTCTCGTTTTGGTAAAGCCATTGGTCTTTTATTGGCTTTGACCAAGAATTATATTTATATTTACCGAAGGTGATGAGTATGACTGAAATTCTTAACTTGTATGCAAATCATCTTCAAAGCAAAGTACGTGAGTTAGCTGTTAACTAATTGTGTGGGGTCTTGGCCACTTAGTGGTTATGGCACCATCAGGCTATATGATGGCACCTCTGCACACTCTTCTTCTTCTGACTACTGACTGAGTAATTGAATTTGAAAAATTAAAGAAAAAATATTTGTATGAAATTTAATTTGACCAAATGCCTTGAAGCATTTTGACGACCGGACCGACAACAGTTTATCACAACGCGTTGCTAAAGTGTCATCCTCATCCAGAGTGATGTGAGCGTGTTACCATAGAGAGATCCGAGCTCGATTCTTATATAGTACGGGGTTTAGACTTCTCAGAGGGTTGTCAAGTTGACAGTATTTTCCAATCTACATCGCATAGCATAGAAAAAGGGATTTGTTTCTCGTGATTTGATTTTGTTATTTTTAGCCTAAAGGGAATAAAAGCACGGAGTTTTAATTGTCATTTTCCACGGACACTCTTCGTCGTCGTCGTCATCGTTGTTGGTGTTTGGTGTGTCGGAGAGAAAATTCAAGGGGACAAACGACTGATGACTCTGGGATAATTCCTGGACAGGGATTATAATGGGGCTTATGTCGTCATACTCTATCTGTCTTGCCCTGTAGGCTATTGCGATTTTGATGGATTTATAGCTTAAATGGTAAGACAGATGTAGTTTGATGATGCTTCGTCGCTTCGTCGCTTCTTGTTGTTGTTGGTATTGTTTTGTGTTGTATTATTTTGTCTATCATTTTATTTTGAATTCAAATTGTTGTTGCTTTTGAAATGTGTGCTTTGAAATAATTTGCAAATGCAATGGATTTAAATGTTGTGACTTTAGAGACTTATAAATGTCAAGAACAATATTCTTGTGATATGAAAGTAGAAAACTTGCCATTGCTTAATATTTTATATTTAAAATTAATTGTTACAATTTATTTGTGAATTTTTAAGTTGTTTGTGTTTTTTTTTAATTTATAAAATTGTTGGTAAAAAACAAAGACTAACTGGCTTTTGTGGTAATTTAAAAATTAACTCATTCATAATGTTTTGTTGCTGGCATTGAATTAGCAATTTTCCGATGAATATTGAAGATAGGTGTTTGAATCCCACACGTCAGGCTTTTAAGGTTTATTGTGTTCAACATTTTCTATATTATTTTTTTAATATTAAAAGTGTTTCATAAAACATCCGAAAAGTCAAAAGTTATAAGATTTTACCTGTGTAACATAAACTTTGAAAATCACTGGAGAATTAATGCTTAATCGGTATTGAAAAATGCAAAACGGTTTAAAAGTAGTCTTAAAAAGTCAATAACATCCATTTTTTGAAATATATAATAATAAAAATGAGTTTTTGCAAAATTCGGGTATATAGTTAAAAACAAAGTTCAGATTTAAAACCAGCACTAAAAATCTACTCTAAAACGTAGTTTTCAAAAACGTGAAAACATATATGTTAAGGTTTTTTAAAACTACCCTAAGGTTATGAAAATACAGAATGATTGAATTAGGAAGTTGAGTTGCTTCAAAGGACTTTAAAAACATTGAGGAGCTTCAGGAAGAATGCCAAGAACTAATGCCTGAAGTATGCTCAAAACTTGTCTCTTCAATACATCGATGTCTTGAAAAAGATATTAAATTTAAAAAGTTGTTTTTGTGTTTAATATTAATTTACTGTTTAAAGGCTTAAATTAAAATGATGGCCTATTTAAAATAAAAACATATTCAAATGTCATATTAAATAGATTAAAAGTTTGTATTCAAATACTTAAGGACTCGGGTGGTTGTTAGCATTAAGTGAAAGATTTTGTTTTTATATTTTACTAGCTTAGACGTGGGATACGCCATATTTCTTGATTTTTCATCTGGTGCGTAGACGAAAAAATCAGAAGATTTTGTATGTCCATGTCCGATTGTCCTTGCAACTTGCAACGATTGTCCTTGTGCCTTGTTAATAGTCATTGCGAAAGTGAGTCGCACTGTGAACTGGGAATGTTTGAATTCGAATGGCATATCAGTCGAAATCATTGGGGTACGTGGCAACAGTACGTCTTCACCTTGGGCTTTCCAGTCAAAGTTGTTGCATCGGTAACAAAAGTCGTGGTAGATTTATGTTTCGAAGAACAACAATAGTTACGCCAATTTTAAATGTAAGCACTGAAAAGAATTCAGTTGGATAGTTGAAAACCTCGTATTGTTGCTCTATAGTATCGATGGACTTATAATATGTTGCCGTTTCACTGGACATTCCATGTTGAATGGTAAATTTGATGGTTCTGACATCGATATTTTTGGCTGCTAATATAGAATGAGCCACTGATGAGTCTTGTAGTTTTGTTAAATTCTTGCACCAATTCGTCGATGCTTTATGTGATCATTCAGAAATTTTGCTGGCATTGAGTATATTCATCAATTTTCCTTTTGACGTCTCAGCTATTTTTGATCTGCTGTTATTTTGCACGTTAAACACTGACAAAAAGGTAACCGGATACCCTATTTGTCTGAGATTGAACGCACGCATTATCTAACATAATAGGTGTCAGCATGACATATGTAAAAATGTCAGGTTCAACAAAATGACAGATGAAAGTTACACCGCTAGCAAATAAAGAGAATTTTTGTATTCTCAGAAATATGTAAAAACATAAAAATTGTTTTGATTTTAATTGAAATGAAATATTATCTCCTGAGTGAGAATAAGTAGTAAATCCACCTATAATCTGTCAAATCTATACTCACGAAACTATCAAAAATCTTAGAAATATTTAAAAACTTACCAAATATGGTAGACGTTTATATGACAGTTATCAATATGATTGCTATAACAGCTGTCCATATAAAAGATGTGAATATGACAGCTGGTAATATGCCAGATGTGAATTTTATTTCATTTAATTTTACTTAAGAACTAAGAAACTTATAGATGTGGTTGATGCTGGTCAAATGTTTTGAAGACGATGCCAAAGGCAAGAAGTCCTTACATTGAAATCAAAAAAAGATTTTGTTTAAAGTGATATTCCGTAGCATGCGATTATTGGGTTCTTTCAAGCTATAAAAGGTGCTGTGGGTGGTAAGATAAAATAGGTGAGTTTTTCTAAAATTACGGGGGTAAATATTAAGGAAGATGGAGTTATAAAGGTTAAATAAATTAATTAATTGGCGCAACAATCCATTCAGAACTAGGTCTTAGTGACTTATAACTCTCAACCATTCTTGTTTTCGAGTAACGTTCTCAGGGATGGAGGGGATCTACAGTTTAAAGCCGAATCCAAACGGCTAATTTAAGAAAGCACTTTTCATTACAAGAATTATTCTAAGAGGATTTGTCAATTTCTCACAAGAGGCAGTACCACTGAAGAAAACAAACAGAGATTGAACCCAAGACCATTGGCATGACAGCCCTACACACTAACCATCACGCCACGGGTATTACAGTTATAATGATTAGGTCATTTAGAAATGTTCAGATAGCAGACGATGAATGAACTAGATGTCAGATATCTGTCTACTTTCTTCCTGAGTCTTGAGATTAATTAATTTAAGGCGGTCTTGATATGGAGGTAGAATAAAGGGATCATGAAAAATTTGCTCTCGAAGGGTGAATTAAAGGAAACGTCTTTGAAAGCTTTTAATTCTTGCACAATAGACGTCTTGGTAAGGGTACCATACAAGGAGCAGACGGACAAACTTAGGTGATGTAGAAAAATGGGGTTTTAGACTACCAAGCACTAAGTTTGCTTTTAGTATTTTATTACCTACATGAGCAACAGAATTTAGTGCTCGTTCACATAAAGTCAAAGGTCGTGAATAAATATTAATAGGTTAATTATGGAAAAGTATTGAAGATGTGAAGTTCTTACTCGCTTTCGTAAAAAAGTAAACAGTTTTTTCTACACCAGACGGAGAAACTGTCTAGATCTAGGTGAATAAGGTTAAAACCATACATCGACGTAATGGACTTGACAAATTTTTTTGTCATCAAAGAATAAAGTGCGATATGGGTACATTAAGAAATCAACTCCACATCAATAATTATGAAAAAAAGAGGCTGGGATGCGACCCACACTAATAACTTCCCATCCCGTCTGTCGATTAAAGAATGCTTAAAAGTTTTCCTATACGAACTCGTATCAATTTTTACCAAATTTGCGTACTAGTTTTTGTAGATTTTATTTTTTATGAAAAAACGGACTGTTGGATTTTTATATAAAAATTACTGAATATTGAAAACAATATTTTCTGTGAAATAAAATAATTTTGAAGCCAATATTTTTAATTTTTGAAAAGCTATTTGAGCCGAAAGTAAATTTTTACGAAGTTTTAGTATTGTTTTTTTTTTAGGGTTTTATTTTTTGTAATAAAAACTGTCAATTCAATTTTTCTCAAAATTTTATCAGATATCAAAAACATTATTTTTCGTTGCACACAATTGTTTTAGAGATGAAATCAAATTTCAGTCGTAAAATTTTGGTGGTGACAAATTTTTTTTTTCAGTTTTATTGATTTTTAAAAAAAAAAACCGTCCTATTGATTTTTTTTCAAAAAAATATACCTGTTTGGTATCACGTTACAATATATTATATAAAATTTAATTCATGTCTCTAGCGTTTTTGGTTCGTAAGATATTTAGGGTTAACCAAAATGTTCACCTTTTTTTCAAACTGCTATGGTAAAAAAACTACTTAATCAATTTTCTTGAGAACCCTTTCTGCATCTTTCTGCCTTATTATCTGTATAAAAAAATTTATTTAAAGTCGATATCTCTTCTGGTTCTTGAGCTATGGACGACGAAAAAAACTTCCCGAACGTATGTTCACACGCACGCACTTTCGACTCTAGGGACCTTGAAACGTTAAGAAATGTTAACATTTTCAATTCTTCAATTTGGACCCATTACAATAACTACCTATAAGAATTTAATAATAAGTAATAATTATAATAAAATGTATATAATATGTCCAGGACTTTTTCTGTTCTCAAAACTTACAGAATTTCGTGCACATTTTTGAGTTGTATATTTCTTCAAGTATTTCTCGGAATCATTTCCTGTAAGGGTAAACTAATTATGTTTTAGTTCAGCTTTGACAGGTCACTAGGAAATCGTTTTGGAATTTTCCAAGTTCTGTTAATGAAATGTAAGATTTTAATTTTTTTAAGGCGAAGTTGCGTTATAAAGCTCTATTAGAAGGGTAATAAAACCCTTCTAAACGGTGATTTTTTAAGAGCTTGAGAACTTTAAAAAAAAAAACGCGTAAAATTTGCAAATTCTCATCGATTCTTTATTTGAAATTTTTATTTAGATTGGTCCATGACATTTACTTTTTGAAGATAATTTCATTTAAATGTTGACCGCGGCTGCGTCTTAGGTGGTCCATTCGGAAAGTCCAATTTTGGGTAACTTTTTCGAGCATTTCGGCCGGAATAGCCCGAATTTCTTCGGAAATGTTGTCTTCTAAAGATGGAATAGTTGCTGGCTTATTTGTGTAGACCTTAGACTTGACGTAGCCCCACAAAAAATAGTCTAAAGGCGTCAAATCGCATGATCTTGGTGGCCAACTTACCGGTCCATTCCTTGAGATGAATTGTTCTCCGAAGTTTTCCCTCAAAATGGCCATAGAATCGCGAGCTGTGTGGCATGTAGCGCCATCTGGTTGAAACCACATGTCAACCAAGTTCAGTTCTTCCATTTTTGGCAACAAAAAGTTTGTTAGCATTGAACGATAGCGATCGCCATTCACCGTAACGTTGCGTCCAACAGCATCTTTGAAAAAATACTGTCCAATGATTCCACCAGCGTACAAACCAAACCAAACAGTGCATTTTTCGGGATGCATGGGCACTGGGCAGTTCTTGAACGGCTTCTGGTTGCTCTTCACTCCAAATGCGGCAATTTTGCTTATTTACGTAGCCATTCAACCAGAAATGAGCCTCATCGCTGAACAAAATTTGTCGATAAAAAAGCGGATTTTCTGCCAACTTTTCTAGGGCCCATTCACTGAAAATTCGACGTTGTGGCAGATCGTTCGGCTTCAGTTCTTGCACGAGCTGTATTTTATACGGTTTTACACCAAGATCTTTGCGTAAAATCTTCCATGTGGTCGAATAACACAAACCCAATTGCTGCGAACGGCGTGTGGTTGGTTTAATGTCCAATAAAGTAAACTGAGTGCGAAACTTGGTCACAATCGCATTAATTGTTTGCTCACTTGGTCGATTATGTGGACCATAAATCGGACGTAAAGCGCGAAACACATTTCGAACCGAACACTGATTTTGGTAATAAAATTCAATGATTTGCAAGCGTTGCTCGTTAGTAAGTCTATTCATGATGAAATGTCAAAGCATACTGAGCATCTTTTTCTTTGACACCATGTCTGAAATCCCGCGTAATCTGTCAAATACTAATGCATGAAAATCCTAACCTCAAAAAAATCACCCTTTATTGGATAGGTATACAAGGCTATTCATAGTACTTTCCTGTACGGGGTCACTCATTACTGCAATGTGATCGGAATTTTAGGACAGCAAAAACGCTTATAAGGAGAACTGATCGGATATACACTCCCTGCGAATACAACACAATGATATCCAACCCAAAACGAAATGGATTATTTCGAGTAACATGCCTATCGTCTGATGATATACTGGATTTCAAAAACAACTGGCCAAATTTTTACAGAAAAACCAGCAAATAATTAAACAAGGATTCCATGTTTATGATTATTTCTAAATACAACCATCTTTTTTACAGCTCAACATCTATTTATAAGGTACGTGAAAGCTTCGAAATGGATCGACTGTCTTATAGAACACCAAAAACGCCTCGCCACTCCTGCCTTGCCAACGACAATGGCTTATGAAAATAAAATTCCCATATACCATAAGAAGATGGAGGATGTCCGTAAAATCGTATCGTATCTAGAAGATGAGAAGAAGAAATTCTACCTAACTATATTAACATGACCAACCACAGCTTCTGAAGGTGATGAAGAAGGATACAACTTTTTTTTATTAAACTTTTTTTTATCACTTTTTTGTGTTACATTATCTTTACTATTACTTAAATATTTTGTTATCATTTAAAGCTCTATTTTAAATAAATTATGTATTTATTTCATTTAAATTTGAGTTTTTTTTTAAATGAATTGTGCTAAGCTCTTCTGAAGGAGATTCAATTGGTCTAGAAATAATTGTTGCTATCAAAATGATTCAATTTCAGGATAGTGTCAGTAGCAATTTGAAATTGTGTCTTAAGCCAGGTGAAGCTTAAATACCATTATCTTTCTAAAAATACATTTAGAAACTTATTTTTTGTATGAATATAGTCTACTTCCAACAAGCAAAAATCAAAAATCCATTAGACACATTAACCTTTTGAATGTTTAAAAAATAGTATTCCTTTTCTGAAAATTCCTACTTTTCCCAACAACCAAGAAACAAGAAACAAGTTCTTCCAATGTATATTGAATTATTTTATTCGTTACAAATTACCATTATTTCATTCATTTAATTGAAAAATAATGTTGGCACCCAAAAATTGAACGTGCCCCGTTTCGAATAGAGGATTAGCAATATTCGTAAAAGTATAAAACCCTTAAAATAGTTAACGATTCAAATCACACACGTATATTGTCTCTTACGTGATTTCAAAACATTTTCTAACCCCAAAGACGCAACTCGAAAAATACACCAAAAACCATACCTATAGACATAACTTTCTACCTTTTGAACCTTTTTATCTTCAATACAACAGAAAAAAAACCAAACGAAACGAAAAACTAACATCAAAACAAAGAAGATTCAGTAATTTGGTCCTCATGGTACCTGGACCTGGTCGACGACTGCAGCGGCGGCAGCGGTGTGGACATTGGGACAAAAAAAACCATTCAGTATTAGTTCCAAAATCCCCAATTCAACGTCACGTACTTTCCAGGTAATTTACGTTTGAATACACCAATAACACGAGAGTTTTCAAATCAGTCGTCGTCGCCAGAGAAAGGGTGGATTCAAAAAACCAAACAAAAAATTGAAATGGTTGAAAACCAAACAAAGAGAAAGATGCATAGAACAACGTGTCACCTGGTATACTCACGGCAAAACCAGAACGTGGACACTGATTTCGAAAGCAACAAGCCACAAAAACGTGCAATTCGAAGTTTACAAAAAAAGGAAGACAAAAAAAACCATTAACTATCCCTTCAACAAAGAATCAAGCCCGTTCATTGATATTTGGCAGCAGATCATTTTTTCAAGTCGTTCATGCATAATGCCAGTATAGTGGGTCAGGGAACTGGACAGGACAGTGCGGAGATAGTACAAACAATTCGAACAACACAGCACAATAGATGAACTGGAACAGGAAAATGGCCAAAAAGTCCTTGTTTTCGACAGACCAGGCCATTCCGTTTGTGTATATTTGGTTCCATGAAGAATCCTTTTTTTTTGTGTTCGAAAGGTTTAAGAAATTGCTTTTTTGATATGTTTGTATATTTGAGTGCGTAACTGCGTAATGTCAATCTGTGTGGACTTTAGCACACGTGGTTCTTGAATTATTGGTTTACTGGGAACGTTTTCCAATTTCATTTTTTGTCAATAAATCCCTAAATTTTCTAACATATTTGCTTTTCATTGGGAAATATCCTAGATTTATAATTTGACAGCTTTCAATATAACAGACGTCGAAATGAAGGATGGCAATATGCCAAATGTGAACAAGACAGTTGTCAACGACTCAAACGGAGATGAAGGTGCCTGATGCCCCCAACGACAACGAAGTCGATGAGGTGGAGCTGGCACAAGTGCTGCGGGCAAAAAAGCAGCAAATAGATGCCTATGAGGACCAGCTACAAAAACTGAAGGAGGAGATTGAGCCCCTTCTCAGTATTCTGAAAGTAAAAATTAGTAAGAATTAGGACAAAAAAGCACAACGGTACCTTCAAAACAAAAAAAGCCACAATGCAACAAAAACAAGAACCACAGCAGCAACAACCACAGCTAAAGTCCGCTACCAAATAAACTGGAGCGGAACAAAAAATGAAGGCTTCAGAAGCAGTGACATGCCCAATGTCTGAGGGCCAATCCACTTCGAGTAAGTCCAAGCAGCAGTAACAACAACAGCTACAAAGTACAAATAAGGCAGCAGCAGCAGAAACAGCACCAGCAACACCAGAAACAACCACAGGCTAGGAAAGAAAAAATACCACCTTTTAGGACCCATAAGGTTGATCTACAGGACATTAAACAGGTACGTAAATCGGCCACTAAGGGCAAATTTCTCATTAAAATGAATAAAATGAAAAAGAAAAGAATTATTCGGTCCAGTGTTTCTCACTGGGCTAATACAAGTTAGTGAAAGAGTTACTAAAAGAGGCCACAGCTGACTTCTTCAGCTACACCCCTAAAAGCGAGAAATTTAAAACGGTCCTTCTGAAGGATATAAGTTTCTGCACGGAACCGGAGGAGCTCCTAGCTGAGCTCCGTCAAAAAGCCACTGACGATCTCGATTTTATCGGGGTCAAGCCTTTCACTACGGTGAAGTTCAGGCGAGGGGGTTTTAGGCTGCCAATGTTCCTCGTTACTTATTCGCCCCAAAGCAGTTTTGATAGTGTGAAGAAAATCGAATCTCTCGACAATCAAGCTGTACACTGGGACACATTAAAAAGGCACGACGACATTCAACAATGTACAAAGTGCCAGAGGTTTGGCCATGCTAAAGCCAACTACAATATGCAGTTGCTCTGTGTCAGGTGGTGAGAAACCCACAACGAAGGAGAATTCAACCTGGGAAATGAGCGGGTTAAGGATTTGACCCTGCTCAAGAGTGTCCTTTGTGGAAACCAAGGGCACCCGGCTTACTATAGGGGTTGCCCTAAGGTCCAACAAATGAAGCGAAAACAAGACAGTCAAAAAGCCGAAGGAAGTCGAACAGTTCGACAGGCCCGAACGAAGGCGTGGAGTTGGAGGAATACGTTGGAACGCCATTGCAGTAAGATGCGCTGGCCTCGTTTCAAGAACGCCTTAGCGAGAGAACTTCGTTCGAGTGACAGAGCCCCACCAAACAACAGAAACCTGACAAAACAGAAATTGCCCAACATTTACAACAGATGGAAGAAACAATAAAACGAACGATGGAACGGACAATCCCATAGTACAAAGACCGGGACTAAATAGACGCTTACAGAAACGCGACAATTGACGCACTACGTAGCCACAAGAGTGGCTTACTGACAAGACTCAAAAACTTGTACAGACGACTTACAGAATCACACGACTTGGAGGTTAGGACACTGAAGTCGTCAATAAAAAATGTCAATCTGTTGATTAAGGAGAACTACAGGCTATCAATTAACAAGTACTGGGACCGCAAGATCCGATCAGTTAATTCGTGTGACCCTAGTATGTTTCCTAAAATTAACGAGATATTCAAGAAAAAGAACGACAATGATCTTCCGAGTCTTAAAATTTCAAAGAACCGAAGAGAATAGAGACGTACTCAGGACAGCGCAAATAGATCCAGAAGAAGCCATCTTTGACGATGACTTTTATATAATTGGAGATCAGAAGGAAAAAGTGGAGGCGGTGGGAGCTGATTTCCAGAAAGTGTACAAGGTGAATGTTAGCACTCTCGCCAACCACGACCTGGAAAACAGAGCCATATTTAATCACTTTTACCTTCGAAACGATATGACACAATGGCGATCTGAGAACCGCGGTTTCATGCGGTTCAATGACGATTCCTTGGCAAATGCCATAATCGCCGAGCAAACGGGACCAAGTCCCTTGTTAGTGACAAAGGCTGAGCTTCAGCTCATCTTCAATTCAATAAAAAACAAAAAGTCAGCAGGTGTATCCAACGTTGTACTTCTTCCGAGCATCAGCAAAGTTTTCGAAAAAATCATTAATAGGGCTCTGACTAAGTGGGCTGCGGACAACAAAATAATTCCGGATAAACAGTTCGGGTTCTGATATCCAATGGAAAAAAATGAAAACAACAATGCACAGGTGTTGTTCTGGTTGATTTGGAAAAGGCCTTTGACACCGTATGGTTAGAGGGTCTATTCCTAAAACTGAGCAGACTTGGCATAAGCAAGCCATTGTTGTATATACTTTATGATATGCTATACGGTAGAAAGTTTGTTGTCAAAAGTGGCAAAGTAACTTCTATCACAACATTCTCAATTAAAAATGGTCTTCAACAGGGAGTGGTGAATTCGCCGATTCTTTTCAGCATTTACACCAGCGATCTGATAGGTAGTCTTACAAAGGCAATTGCGTACGCCGACGATCTAATTTCGTACAGAACGGCCCGAAAGGTTGAGGTTATTAGAATTATCTTGCAGCGTGATTTCGACAAGATTCAGCGATATTGCGACGACTTGAAATTGAAAATAAATGTCCAGAAGTCAGACACAATTCTGTTCCGGACTCCATTGGCTAGGGCCACGAGGGATACGTGCAAGAATTGGCGCAAGATGGTCATCGTTGATCTTCACGGGCAGCCATTAGCGAGCAAAAGTGTAGTGAAGTACCTCGGTATCTGGTTAGATCAGTATTTATATTTGGACAGAGATATAAATGCTGCTCTGACCAGGGCCAGAGTAGCCTTCGCTCTGACGAAACGGCTGTTTTTTAGCAGTCAGCTTAGAGTGAAGGTAATTTGCTACATGGCCCTTATACGGCCAATGATCGTTTATGGGTGTCCTGTGTGGTTCAACGTTGCCCCTTCCCAGATGGAGAAGTTTCAGGTGTTCGAGCGGCAGTATTTACGACGCTGTACCGGCTTATATCGAACAACCGAATCTTCTTATGTGCATTACTGTTCCAACGAGGTCCTATACAACGGGGCTCGAATCAACAGAATTGACAATTTCGTGATAAAACTCGTTCGAGGTCACATTGCAAGAGCTATGTCTTCGACCAACAATTTAATCTTCGGGGCGTTCTATCCAAACGACGATTATTTTGAGAGCGGCTTCATTCCAGTAGGGGTGTGTCCGAACGGGACAGAACTGATAGGGTGAAGCAGGAGAACCAGTTTTCGTGGCTTGAATCGGCACCCGATAGTGGGTAGTCGGGATGGGTTTTTAAGCCTTGGCCGGCTTGAATAGGCATGGTGGAACAAAAAGAAATAGACAACAGAAAATACAAAACAAAAAACAAAAAAAACAAGACAACAAAATATGAAAAACAAATATGTTGGATACTTAAATTTGCTGCTGTGGTTATTCTAGTTTTAAGTAGTTTATAGGTAGAATAGGTAGTTTAAGTAAGCTTTAAGTTTTATATTAAGGACCTTCCCTTATCGATATTAGTTTATTTTTCAAATTTTCTAATAAATACAAAAATAAATAAAATATAAATTGAAGTAAAATAAATCTTAGCGCCGAAAGGCATTAGTTTTAAGTGTTATAGTCTAACTTAGATTGTCCGTATTGGACCAGTTAACTGTAAGTTATGGATAATAAGGCTAGTTTTATGAATTTTTGTCTACCTTTAAGATAGGTTATGAATGAATTAATAAAAGTGAATTAAAAAAAAAAAACAGTTTTAAATATCCAGAAAGCGGACGATGGATGAAATAGATGTCAGATATATCTGTTTACCTTCTTCCTGAATGAATTAAATAAAGGGTGATTTTTTTGAGGTTAGGATTTTCATGCATTAGTATTTGACAGATCACGCGGGATTTCAGACATGGTGTCACAGAGAAAGATGTTCACTATGCTTTGACATTTCATCATGAATAGACTTACTAACGAGCAACGCTTGCAAATCATTGAATTTTATTACCAAAATCAGTGTTCGGTTCGAAATGTGTTTCGCGCTTTATGTCCAATTTATGGTCCACATAATTGACCAAGTGAGCAAACAATTAATGCGATTGTGACCAAGTTTCGCACTCAGTTTACTTTATTGGACATTAAACCAACCATACGAATGCATACAGAAGAGAATATTGCGTCTGTTTCTGAGAGTGTTGCTGAAGACCGTGAAATGTCGATTCGTCGCCGTTCGCAGCAATTGGGTTTGTGTTATTCGACCACATGGAAGATTTTACGCAAAGATCTTGGTGTAAAACCGTATAAAATACAGCTCGTGCAAGAACTGAAGCCGAACGATCTGCCACAACGTCGAATTTTCAGTGAATGGGCCCTAGAAAAGTTGGCAGAAAAACCGCTTTTTTATCGACAAATTTCTGGTTGAATGGCTACGTAAATAAGCAAAATTGCCGCATTTGGAGTGAAGAGCAACCAGAAGCCGTTCCAGAACTGCCCATGCATCCCGAAAAATGCACTGTTTGGTGTGGTTTGTACGCTGGTGGAATCATTGGACCGTATTTTTTCAAAGATGCTGTTGGACGCAACGTTACGGTGAACGGCGATCGCTATCGTTCAATGCTAACAAACTTTTTGTTGCCAAAAATGGAAGAACTGAACTTGCTTGACATGTGGTTTCAACAAGATGGCGCTACATGCCACACAGCTCGCGATTCTATGGCCATTTTGAGGGAAAACTTCGGAGAACAATTCATCTCAAGGAATGGACCGATAAGTTGGCCACCAAGATCATGCGATTTGACGCCTTTAGACTATTTTTTGTGGGGCTACGTCAAGTCTAAAGGCTACACAAATAAACCAGCAACTATTCCAGCTTTGGAAGACAACATTTCCGAAGAAATTCGGGCTATTCCGGCCGAAATGCTCGAAAAAGTTACACAAAATTGGACTTTCCGAATGGACCACCTAAGACGCAGCCGCGGTCAACATTTAAATGAAATTATCTTCAAAAAGTAAATGTCATGGACCAATCTAACGTTTCAAATAAAGAATCGATGAGATTTTGCAAATTTTATGCGTTTTTTTTTAAAGTTCTCAAGCGCTTAAAAAATCACCGTTTATAGTTCTTAGTCACATAAAGCCAAAGGTCGTCAATAACCTCAATCGAGAGAATAGGTTGGTTATGGAGAAAGTATTGAAAGATGTAAATTTCTTACTCGCCTTCGTGAAAAGCAGTTATAAGTTATAATATAAGTCTAAGCCGTTTTTCTAGACCAGACTCAGAAACTGTCTAGATCTAGGTGAATAACGTTAGAACCATACATTGACAATGGACTTGACAAATTTTATTTCATCAGAGCGTAAAGTGAGATATGCGAATATTTAGAAATCAGCTCACATCGTTAAAGAGGAATATAATAAGGAAAGGGCATAAGCGGCTACCTTGTGGTACTCCAAAGGTAGCAAGAAAAGGTTAGGAGAGAACGCATCTGGAGCATACTTTAAGAAGCAATCCATTGCAATAAAATCGTTCCAAAGCCAAAAGTGGAAAGAGTACAAATCAATGGGAAATTTTGTCAAAGGCTTTGCTAGAGTCTTGAAATTATAACGTGAAAATATGTTAATGTTAATCAAAGCGTCAACATCATTTTGCTTCTACTACAATATCTTTCTAGAAATAATTAATATTATTTAGAAATCAAAGCACTTTCCCTTTAAAGCAAAAAAAGATCAAGAAAATAAGATTCCATTTCCATCAGAAGAACATTTTGATATAATTTTATACTTTGTAATTTTATTGTTTTGTGAGAAAATTTGTCGCAAGTGTTTTCTGTTTCCCTCAGTTTATTTAAATGTTGTCCTAATGACGCGACTCATTTATTGCACCCCATCTTCCAACTTACCAGTCACAGGACAGGCTCATTTGCAAAATTATATTTGAAGTAGTTAAATTTAAGTGCGCTAAAAATCCCAAGAGGAAAATAACAGATGGCGCGCCTCGTTCTTCGCACCAAGAAACCAAAAGCTTCTTTTCGTGGAGATGTCCTTGTGTCGCACTGTCGCAGGAGCAGCATCAGCAGCAACAGCAACAAAATATAAACTTAATAAATTAATTGGATTTATTTTAATAAGCAAAACACAGACAGTAGTTATGCGACTATTAAGTTCTATTTTATGGCTGTAGATATCATGCCATAAATATAGTGCTATGCCATTACCAGGCGAGTCTGGAACTTTCAAGTCAAAGTCTATATAGGGAACCTATATATAGTGATCCCTTGTATCTACTTAATTCATAATGGAGTCTATATTTCTTGTTGTTGTACTTTATTTTCACAAACATAAATCAGATTCTATTCTTTTTAATTGACATAAAAGTTTTGCAGTAAATTATGTTTCCAAAAGTTGATGTAATTTTGATTAAACAAAAGATGAACATGCTATGCAAACTATTTCAAGGATAAAGCTTTTATATTTAAGATGTTGAAGACATTCAAGGTATGATATAAGAAAGAATTTAACAGCTTTAATTTTAAAGGTTTGCAAACTTTAATAATAAAGGGGCTGGAATGCAACCCACACTGATAACTACTTCTTCGTGGCCGTGACCACCGCGATGATAAGTGTCTAGGTTACTTAAGATACCCGAGAGGAATTTTACTTTCAATTCAGCGCTGTTGTAATTGTCTGAATTTATAGCGGTATGCAAAGTATTTTTTTTGAAGACCGTGTATACTTGGTATTGCTTTGATTGACCCATCTCCTCCGCTTCCGCCGCAATACTCAAAAACGCACCACTGCTTTGGTCTTCCAAAAATGTCAATACTATTTGGGTATCTGAGTAATGGGACAAACCTTAGATTGTGCCTCTAGTGATGACGATTAAGTTTTGCACAATTTTTTTCAGAAATTTGTTGAAAAAGCCACACCTCAGTGCATAGCCTGGTCTAAGAAATTCTTTAATCAAACTCATCGGTGAGATTTTGTCCGACCTTGATGGAGAAGCTTGCATTCTCCATCGTCACAAACGAACAATTTTGAAAGAGATAAATACAGTCAAATGCGGATTTAAAATCGTTGAGTAGATGGTTTGCATCGATTTGAAGTTCCTGGGTTTTTTCAAGATCTGCCGTAGTGTGAATATTTTGTCAACGGTGGGTTTTTATGGTCTGCTTCAGACATTTAAATAAGACGACATAAAGGATCTGATGTGCGATGTTCAGAAGACTGATGTCCCTGTAGTTGGCATACTCCTTATTAAACCATCGCCTACTGCTTTGAATAATTCGACAGCGATGCCATCAGCTTCAGCAGCTAAGTTGAACATCAAACAAGACATAGCTATTTGCATCGCCAGATAGTTGAATGTTACTAGCTCCCTTGCAGCGGGATTCCAATAAGCATCTCGGTTATATAGTTTGGAGAAGTGGTCTTTCTACACGATTTCTCCTGATAATTTTAACAGTTCTTGGGTTCGATCCCTGCCTATGCCATTTCTTAAGTCTTTTCACGGGTACTGCCACTTGCGAGGAATTGCCAATTCTCCAAGAGTAACTCTTGTCATGAAAAAGCACCTTCACAAATTAGTCATTCGGATTAGGCATATAAACTGTAGGTCCCTTCCATTCCTGACAACATTACTCGCACACAGGAATGGTTGAGAGTTGTAAGTCAGTAGGGCTTGGTTCTTCATGGACTGTTGCGCCACCTTATTTATTTTTTTTTTCATTAAATTCTATTGAACATATATATTGGAGAGCAGGTTAGAAGCATTGAGTCCTTTAAAAACAAATTTAGAAGAAGCACATGAAGCCCTTATAGAAATAGGATATCAAGACGCAAAAAACATTGCAGAATTTATTTTATTATATAAATACATTTATTTGCTGCCTGCAAATTTGGTTTGATGTTTTAGAAAATATAAATAAAACTATAAAATATTTGTTAAAATGGTAGACATGTGCATTCAAGAGGACACAAGCGTCCACAGGTTTTTCTCAAAACCACAAAACCAACCTCTGTTTATCAACGCCTACTCTCACCTCCCCGTGATGAACATCGGGTGCCTAGTACCTCAACTGGAGACAGGGTTTCAACCCCAGTGGAAAGTCGTTGGGGGCAGTAAACGAGAGAGAGGGGTGTTTCCACTATGGCATCTCTCCTTATCCAGGCGAAGATGGAACAGACATTGATGTCTACAGTTCCAGTAAGGTTGAACTACTTAGTGAACACCTAATAGGGCTTCTTCGACATATTTGGAGGCCAGGCCTATAACGAGCGGTTTTATCCGGCTCCCCATCCTTGGAGTTATACTTAGGATCTGGCCCTCCAGGTTGGGGGTTGTGCCGTCGGGGTGACTTCCTGGCCACGTAAAACTTTCATGGTTGCGAAGCATCAACAAGCCTCGGATACGGACGGATTTACTGACTGACAACCAGCGGAAACGAATTAAGTACAACGACTTTCGGATATGCACGTGGAATATTAAGTCACTTAACAGGCCACGTGCGGCCGAAGAATAAGCGGAGGCCCTAGACCGCTACAAAGCAGATAGGTGGGCCGGTAAAAAGAAGACTGCTACCACGAAAACCAAGAGCTCTTATTTGGATGCGGCTTTGTCATTGGAGCCAGACTTAGGCAAGAAGTCTTGAGCTATAGGTGCATCAATGAGCGCCTCATGACCATACGCAACAAGGCTAAATTCGGCAAGCCTGTCATGCGCACACGCCCCCACAGAAGAGAAATATGACAACACCAAAGATATGTTCTTCGAGCTCTTAGACAAAACATATGAGCAGTGTCCTAGATTAAAATAGTCCTGGGCGATTTTAATGCAATAATGAAGGGAAGACATCTTTGGTGGAATAATCAGGAAGAACAGCCTGCACGACAAAACTTCAGACAGTGGATTCATGGTCATAGATTTTGCTGCGGGGCGAAACGTCATGGTAGCCAGTACGCGTTTTCCACACCTCAGACCCAAGGCAAAACATGGAGGTGCTGGGAGAAGGTACAATGTGGAACGGCTACAATCACCAGAGATCGCCAAATATTTTTCCGACCGAGTTACAAGTAACCTCTCTCGAAGTTCTCTGTCGCCAACACAATGTATCGAAAACCAATGGCAACATTACCAAGATGCAATCAGAGAACCCGCTTCTGATGTGCTGGGTTTCAAGCAGCCACCAACAATGAACCCCTGGTTCGATGAGCAATGTCGGCAGGCAAATGCAGCCAAACAACAGACACGCAAAGCGGCGTTGCATCAAAGGACGAGTGGTGCTCATGAGCTCTATGAGCAGAAAAGGCGAGAGAAACGCCGACTTCTCGTAAGAAAAAAGAGAGAGCATGAGAAGCGTGCGGTCGAAGATGTTGAGATGTTTAAAAGAAGGAAAAAAGTTCGAAAGTTTTATGAACAGGTGAAACGAAATTCACAGGTACATAAACCTAGAACCGAAGGCTACAAAGACGAAAGTGGAGCTCTTTAAAGCAGCTGGTGATAATCGGAAGAGAAAAATGTAAATGGGGCTTTTGTGAGTATTGAGGCAGAGCCGCAAAAACAAAGTACATGCTGTTGTAAAGAAAGGACTTACAACACCGACGTTTTGGTCAAAACGTTACCATCGACAGACGTTACTTTGAGGTAGTCAAGGACTTCGTCTACCTAGGCCCCGCTGTAAACGCATAAAACAACACCAGCGCTAATATCAAACGCAGAACAAGTCTTGCTAACCGCTGTTTCTTTGGACTAAGAAAGCAATTGAGTGGTAAAGTCCTCTCTCGAGGGACCAAAGTGTTGCTATATAAGTCCCTTATCATCCCCGTCCTGCTATACGGTGCAGAAGCATGGACTATGACAAAAGCGGATGAAAGCAGGCTTCGAGAGAAAAGTTCTTCGTGTGATCTACGGTCCCGTATGCATCGAAGTACAGCGACTTAGACTTAGCCAGAAGGGGAAAAGCCCAACGACTAAGATGGCTTGGTCACGTAGAGCGCATGAAAACCAATGCTCCGGCCTTGAAAGTCTTCGAATCCACACCCACGGGACAGCGCGGTAGAGGAAGACCGCGAATCAGGTTGCGCACAAAAGTTAAAAGTAGTACTTTTAGTAATAAAGTAAAAGAAAGTAAAATTCAAATATTGTTTTCATTAACGCAATACGATTATTTTTTAATTAAAGATATTTCTTTCGAAAAAAATCAAAAAAATATCTCCCAGAGGGGTTCATGACACCTACAACCCCCCCCCTCCCCCCCCCCTGGATCCACCATTGTATAATCGATATTCTTTGCTTTCGATGTTTTGAAATCTAAAATTGATTGTTCTACTTTCCTGATAATGTTTGATATTTACGTACCTTCTCGTAGTTTGCAACCTAGAGATGGTAATATTTTACATGGTCCTTATCATAGTACAAATTATGCCAATCATTGCTTCTAATGTTGTGTTAAATTCCAGTCTTCAGTTAAGGTACTAGACTAGCATATTTTACCACTGGGAGGTGAGAGTAGAAGTTGGAAGGCAGAGATGGGTTTTGAGAAAAGTATGTGTATCTTGAGCATCATCAAATTGGTTTTTATATTTCAATAATCTCAAAGCATTATTAAACTTTATATGGTTTCATTTAGAAATGATGTATTTATTAGATGTCAAATGATCACATATTCAGCCGTGTCAATTGTCCAAATAGTGAGCTATTCAAATTCAAACCTCTTATTATTAAATCCTTTACCTAAGAACGATTTCCAGTTCACAATAAGGTTTAGAAATTAATGTTTTTAAAGTTCTTTATATATACGAACAATTTTAAAGTCCTACACGAAACCGCATTTCATTATTAAATTTATAATTGAAAACTTTAAAATATCATTTGATTATATTTCGTTGTTTGTCTCTTCAAAACTCAATAAACATTTTTTTATTGTTTAACGAACCGTTCATTATTTAATGTTGAGATAATTATAAAATTTATTGATTGTCATAAATTTATAAACATGTTTGCAAATATTGTATTGTTTTTATTTTGTATTACCAGACAATATTAATTTATATGTGTAGACCTACGTTCACCAAATAAATCAGATTCCATAAATCGATATGTACTCTTTTGTATATGTATGAGTACGAGGATGTGCAT
Source organism: Eupeodes corollae (assembly GCF_945859685.1). Classification (NCBI taxonomy): domain Eukaryota; kingdom Metazoa; phylum Arthropoda; class Insecta; order Diptera; family Syrphidae; genus Eupeodes; species Eupeodes corollae. The sequence goes on from NC_079147.1 coordinate 36,478,822, forward strand.
TATAATAATAAAATCATACTCATAATCGTTTGTGTTGTAAAACATGCAAATGAAGTTGGATTCTTATCGTGATGATGATAATGGTGATGTTTTCTGTATTATAATATTTTCATATCAAAATTCCTGTCCGCAATCATTTTGAAATTCATTATTTATTGCACCTACTGTTCTCTCTCTCTCCCGCTGCCTGTCCCTGTTTCCTCATCATTTCCATCCCAAAACCCAACAAATTAAAATAGGAGAAAAAACAAATAATAAATTCACACAACGGTATTTTCAGTATATTTTCCAAATTCACACTGAATTTCAATCCCCAACTCATTTGCAGTTAGATCTATAAATAAATATTACAAATTTACAACGTTGGTGTATTTTAATGAGTGACTGTTGGTGGCAGCAGGGGGCGGCGGCGCGGCGGTAGCAGCGGCTGGAGGCGGTGGCGGTGGTATTGTCGACGAGTGACGGCCGACGACGACGCGGACGTCAAGAGCGACGAGAGTTGACGGTGAAATTTGAAATGAAAATGTTGGTTCCACCTCATTTGCAATTTTGTTCTGCAGTTCTGTCCCAACATTGGCACATTTCAAATAATTGTCTTTTCAGCGGTATAGTGGTCGATGGACAGTGGTGTCCAATGACATGGAAACTGGACAAAAATAAACAAAAAAGAACAACGAACAGTTAAGTGGTTTTCAATTCGAAAAAAAGGGTTAGTCGTTTTTGAAACAGAAGAACATCTGATTAAATTTTAAAATTTACATGATTTGTTTCTTCCACCTACTGAAGAAATAGTTTTTACTTTTTTTTTCAAAACCTTACCTTTCATAACGGCTTGAATACTTTGAATATGCATTTTGTAAAGAATTGGGAATAGAAAACGTATTTTCAACATCAAATAGAAAATTATTGTAATGAGTCCGATTTTTAAAATTGAATAACTGAAAAGGATGTTTGACAGCTCGAATATTACTGACAGTAATAAAACAAAAATTGGAGCTTACATTACATTACATTTTACACTACTCAGCACATAAATGTACAGAGTAGAGAACACAGCCCATTGAGCCACCACGCTCACTGATGCTTCATTTCGGTGATCGATGGGAACCGAAGCTTTATCAGTGACTAGGCCGTTGACTAGATTGGAGCTTAATGAGCTTATCTGTTCTAGTCGCACATCCGGAGGACTTGGTTTTGAATCTAGAAAGGAACATGGAAAGTTAGCTGCAAAAGATTAATGATACTTGATAGAGAACTTCGAAGTGAAATGGGAAATATTTTTTGTCAACTGTGTCGTCTCCTGTGCTAAGAAATAGAAACCTACCGGATATTTTAATGAGAGCTCTACAAAAGTTTTTTTAAATAAAATAACAACGATTTTGGATATCAATGAAATTTTGTATTTCTGTAAAAGTTTGATGCCATTACCCATTTTCTTTTGTATGACCACTACGGGCAAAATTGCAGATGTCCAGATGCTGAACCTAATTTTCGACTCGGTTCGGTTTTCAAGCATAAAGTGGCCGATACTGCTGCTATTTCTCGTACGTTATTCGTACGAAGCTTATCAATCGGTGTTGGCATGATGGCATGGATTGTAGACTTGACGTAGCCTCACAGAAAATAGTTAAATGGCACGACCGAGGCGGCCAAGCAACTGGACCATTTCGTAAGATAACACGTTCTCTAAATTTGGCTTCCAATAAATTGAATTTGACATTCGATGTGTGGGTTATGGCGCAGCGCCGTTCTGTTAGAACCACTTGTCCTCAAGTTCATACCATCCAATTCATGCCAACACTTTATCATTGAACGGTAGCAATCCTTATTCACAATAACGTTCCGGTCTTGATCATCACGGAAGAAGTAGGGCCCAATGACGCTGTCAGCCGGCCCATAAACCACACCAAACCGTCATTTTGTCATGATACAATGATGGGTCATGGAGTACGTGTGGTGTGGATTGCTACCTGACCAATACCGCATATTTTGTTAATCCATTCGCCCAGAAGTGAGCCTCATCGCTGATGCCTCAACGGCAGCAATTTTCTTATTCTCACTGGCACGGGAACATTTTGTACCGTGCAAATTTTTAATTTAAATTTCAAATGATTATTAATATTGGGGCCACTGACTCCGAATTTGAGTTGTAAGTTTTGATATTTTCGAATCGTTGCTTACTCGTATATCTTTCCATCTTGAAATAGCAAACTTTACTGAAGAGAAATGTTAAAAGAACGCCAATAAATATGCCGTCGTTTGCTGTCCCTGCCGCTCTACTTTTGTAGTATTCCTGCTAAAACCCCCTGTACTATATGTTATCGAATAAACGAGAGTAGCAGTGTGAAGTTTGTTAAAAATTTGTTAGATGAGGAGTTATTGATCCAAGCAACTATTTCCTCAGACGAAAATACATTTAATTAAACACAGAATACAAAGACTTGGCCAAAATTAAACGTAAGACACATCCAGAAAATATCATAAACTTTAGCTGTGAGAGAACTCTACAAAAAGGACACCCAAAAATAAACAATTCCAATCGAGCCAAGAGACTAAGAAAAACTTTCGAGAAATGATCACAAGCCATCAAGCTTGCTCATACCAGCTCGCCACGCTATTGTTTCAAAATTATCTGGAATCTCGATATATAGCTCAAAGATGCTAAGGATCCCGATTTTTACAAAACAAAACTTTTTAATCGATAATATAGCTGCTTTCAGAATAACAACTTTTTAAGTGAAAGTAAGGCAGGATTTGGAAAAGACTATTCAACAGTAAACCACATCTTTACGCTTACCAATATCGTGGAAACCTGTATAAATAAAAAACAAAAGTTTTACCCATTTTTTATGGATTTAAGACCAGGCTTTGATACGGTAGATCGTCGAGATCTAATGCTAAAACTATATGTCTATGAAATTTGTGAAAGTATTTGAAGCCTGTATACTCATACAACTTCAACTATTTTTAACAAAAATGAACAGTCTAAAGACTTAGATTTGAAGTAGTGATCGGCTTTAGACAGTGTTGCAAACTGCTGATATTTGATATCGCAGACATTTTTCGAGGGGGATACGTGGTCAACACGAAGGTGAAAATAACCCTTAACACTTACAGAGAAACCACATGCACTTCAATTGATGATTGATACGATGGTCGACTATTATAAGATTTGGAGGGAGAAATTTGACTTATAAAGTCATGATATTAAAGTTAAAAACGAATAAAATTACTTGGAAATAGTTATTACTAAAAACTTAAACATGAAAAAACATATTGCTTACTCCAAAAGTAAGGCACTAGGCCCTAGTTCTCAACGGATTGTTGCGCCACCTAAAAATGTATTTATTTATAGTTGATAGTCCACATCCGAAGAACAAGAATGAGAATTTATGAAAATGTGAGGGTACCTACTGCCATAATCATCAGTACCAAACTTTATGAAATGCTTTTGAAATACCAATTGCAATAATCTTTCTTTTTAATAATAGGTTGAGGACTTCAACCAACTCGACTGAAACTGGAGACAACTGGTTAGGGATCTAGCTGGCTGGAGACTCATGTTAGTTGAAGCTCAGGTCGGTACCGGACTTACCCACCCCTTAAGAAAAGGAAGATGCCTAATTCTTCAAAAAATCCGTCGAGACATTTTTGGGAAGAACATTTTGGATGCGGAAAAAGTAATTCAAACTTTGAAAGGGGGTAAAATCTCTACAAGCTTATTCAAACTGAAATGGGTTACAAGAATAGTCTGAAACCTTTAAGGTTGTTTTTCCTCTAAAATAAAATGATGTTAGTCAAATAATTTCTTTTTGTAAATAATTCTTTTAATTGCAATTGTTTTAAATTTAAATTTACTTTTTTGTTTTTGATTAAATGGAATTTATTCTGTCAATCTGACCGACGGTTCTTAAGCGAAGCCTCAAACTACTTGTTAATAAATAAAGTGATGTACATAAAGTCTATTCTAAATCTGAATATAAAAATCTTATTTAGTTCTTGAAAAATTAATGATTACCGATCGAGTTCCACAAAAATACCAGCACACAATTTCTTCCTATTGTTGCATTACCTATAAAAGAGCTTTTGAAATTGGAAGTGCAAAGTCGGATTTGTGTATGTCAAGGTTTTTCAGTACTCTTGCAACTGCACAAGTGCTAAAGAAAATGTGACCCATAAAATCGTGTCCGCTCTCAAATACAGTAGGAATAATGACACTCTCTGGTTACGTCGAATAAACAGCAAGCTTTGCTGCAAGCAAATTGGCATTATCAATCAAAATTCTTCTTTAGGAAGTTGGAACTGTTCTCGTATAAGTATTTTTTCTTTTACTGGAATTTTTTTGGCATGACAAATATGTAGATACAACAAAATAGTCTGAGGAATGATTATATATCTACGGCCTTTCCTTGCTCAATTTCGAAGAAAAATGCCCAATTATGCGTCTGGACCATCTATTAGGATCAAAGGTAAACAACTATTCTTAATTATTGGCATATTCAACTTCAACGTTAAGACTTCGAGTTGGCTTCACTACAATCTAAGTTAAATGATTTAATTCAGAGAACACTTAAAACCGAATAAAAGGATCTTATATATCATATATGTATATATCAATCTTATTCTCATTTTAATTTTCACTTAAATCAAAAAAAAATAAATCCTTCCAAAAAATAATTGGTCACGAATGTCCTTATAAGTTTCTTTTCTTAAATAACAATCACATTGAAGCCATTTTTTTGTTTTATTTCTTTTTTCTTTAAAGTTATATTTTATAACTTTTAAATGTCATTCAAAAATGTTCGTAAATGCAACTTTCAATTGAATTTTAAAAAAATGAATCACATTTTTCAATTAACAATTAAATAAATTAGTTACACATATTTTTAAAATTAAAAATTTCACACTTCCCACTGTATGTCAGCGGCCTGTTCAAAATATTACTCCTAATGGCAATATTGTTCAAATTAATCATTAAAATTCAAAAGCGCCCATATTTCCTAAAATATACACCACCACGCCAATGCCCCTTATATTCCTTTTCACACCGTGCGTCGCGTCGTCACCACCGCCACCGTGCCGTTCGTTCGCCGCTACTGAACGTTTGAAATATTTTCGTTCAACCAAATCATTCAGGAGTAGGTACATAAGTACACATTTATATAACTAGAGCCAACCCATTTTTCAATTTAAAAGTTTTCATCTACAAACCACTTCCCATCAGTGATTAAGGACAATTGCCACACCAAAAACAAACAGACTCGCAGGACTTGGATCAAAACCAAAATAATAACAAAAAACAACAACAAAAACAGTAAGACTGGCACTTTTGCATTATCCTTATACACACATAAACTACGACTACTAGTAGAGTGAAATAAAGGTCCTGATGGTGAGGATGCGATGCCTGGTGTTGTGCCTGCGATGCCGCTGATGCGATGGTAAGTAAGGACGCACATTGTTTGCTGCCGCCACAAAGCACAATCCAGCATGAGAATGATGGACTGTTTTGGCTCATTGGACTTGGGTTTTAGGATGTGCAAGTGGACAAATATGTGCTGAACACATTTTGCAATTTCAATTTAAGGGCCTCATATATAGCTTTGAACTAAATATAACGATGGAAAGAAGAGACAGGACATACGCGTTGCACATCATGTATAATCGGTGCATCATGTGCCAGAATTTTATTATAAGGGAAGGAAGGGAGGGAATGGGTGGACCTTTTTAAGTTTTAAGATAAGTTTTCGCAATCTGGTTAATCTTCAACGCGTCGAAAATTAATATGGATTTGATACTCTGGCGAATCACTAACATAACAACATATGTTTTCGTTATAATTTGCGTTAATTATAAGGTCTTGCTCTTCGAACTTTACCAAGCCCACCTTTGAATTTGGGACGTTTTATGACGATATTATGAATATATTTAGTTTCTTGGAATATTTGTGGATTTAATTAAATCAAAACTATTCTCTGATAGAGACGAGCGACGCCAATGATTTATATAAACGGGAAGACCGATGAACTTGAAATTCGGTAGCATATTGTTGTAAATTCCAAGAAAATATTCATAATTTGCAAAAACACATGTAGAACAACTTCGCGAACTGCAATAACTTTAACTTTCAAAAAAGCCAGTAATCAAAAGTTTAAATTAAAGGAATTCGTCGTTTTTAGAAAATAAACGGCTTGAATCAATGGCCGATGATGAAGTTTCGTAGGGGCGTATATTCGGACATATAATATTTTGGGAACTGTTTTCGTCTACCTTATAAAAGACGTGCTTTATTTTCTCATAGAAATCCTGACATTCATAAGAAATCTTTCAATCAACTCTTCATAACTTTTACAGACGATAGCGTTCATATTTCTTTGGTGTTAGGTAAAAAGATCTTAAGTCAAATAATTGCATCTTAGGTTTTAATTTGGTTTAACTGATTTTTTTTCTTTTATGGATTTTGTGCTCTTACTTATATACACTTGATAACGATCGAATTAACTTATGATCGCTTCTAACTTATGTACTTTTTGTCTAACGTGAAAAATGTTTGAAGTTAAATATACTGAATTTGCTGTCATTAATTGAGCCTTGCTTAAACATGATAATCAATTTTTAATTTCAAATTGAGGTTTATTTGCGTTTTCCAAACCTCAACATCCACAAAGGAACAGGCTCGCAAAAGCAGAGCTGCATAGAAGGACGAGCTCTATGAGCAGAAGAGGCGAGAGGAACACCGACTTCTCAGAAGGAAAAAGAGCATGAGAATCGTGTGGTCGAAGATGTTGAAAGGTTTAAAAGCAGAAATGAAGTTCGAAAGTTCTATGAACAGGTGAAAGAAATTCAGAAGTACATAAACCTAGAACTGAAGGCTGCTAAGAAGAAAGTGGGAGCATCAACCATAGTCAATGCTGAGGATATGCAAAGATCAGTTCTGCGTACTGTATAACGGCAACGACGAACCAAATATCGTTGTCAGCCCGGATGATCAATTCAACATAGAAAACGCAAGCCAACAATCCCGTCCTCCCGACTTGACGAAGCAAAGATTGCCATATCTAAGCTAAAGTCTCAAAAGATAGCTTATATGCCGAGCTCTTTAAAGCAGCTGGAGATAATTTGGTTAGTACCAACTTATATGTAAGATTTGGGCGAAAGAAAACTTGCCCGATAGTATTGTTTGCCCGATTCTGAAAAAAGGAGACCCTCTTAACTGCATTAACTAAAAAGGAATCACTCTACTTAACATCGTTTACAAAATCTAAGACAAAAGTTCTTCGTGTGATCTACGGTTCCATATGCATAGAAGGGGAGTGGAGGAGAAGATGATACGACGAGCTGTACGGGCTGTACAGCGATGTAGACTTAGCCAGAAGGGTAAAAGTTCAACGACTAAGATGGCTGGGTCGGGTAGAGTGCATGGAAATCGGCCCGGAAAGTCTTCGAATCGACACCCACAGGATAGCGCAGTAGAGGAAAACCTCGAATCAGGTGTAGTGCAAAAGTGGAAAGTGACTTCACCAAACTTGGATCGTGAAACTGGAGACATATAAGGACCGAGCTAGATTTAGAAGTTTTGTTGGGTGAGGCCCTAGTTCACATAGGACTGTAGCGTCACCTTAAGTTATTAAGTAAGTTTATTTGGGAAACGTTCAGCACTCATCGACTACTTACACTATTATCGTCCTACCGTGAGGACCAACAAATTAAATTAAATACCCCAGTTCAACTTACCCTCTTTCTTTTACAGATCAAAATTGGCGTCACATTAAAACTTGATATTCGCGATTTTCAAGTTCTGAATTGGGTCCTAAGGGAAAATTACACTTCCCCAAAATACAAAGGTAAGCGAACAAAGTCATCGAATATGTGTATGTTCGTAAAATGAGTTCTGTAGCATTTAGACACTGGCTCTTATTTGCAATGAAAAATCATCTTGATTAATTAAAGTTCATATCCACGTGAGATCTAAGAGCGTCCATAATATTTAATTTTATCATGGGTTGAGAAAATAATTATCATACATATAAAGTTAATAAAGCTACTTAAATTTCGTTAGTAAAATTAAGTCGCAAAAATTGGACATTTTGGTTAAGCACAATTTTTCAAAAAAATGTTGAAGTTTGAATAGCCCGCTATTTACTCAGCTGTCACTTTTGAAACTCCTGTCATTTGACATTTGACAAGTAAAAATGTATTAATATTACTATATGTCAAAATTTAGTATTAACAAATTCATTATGGCCAATATTATGTTGGACAAATGTCTTTATTTCAAAACTTTTGCTGTTCAAAATACTGTAAGCAATAGTTTTAAAATGTGCGTAGTTATTTAGAACCAATATTTTTGAATTTGTTCAGACCAGGAAATAATGTTTGAATAACTTCATAAACAATTAAAAAACAATTCAGAAACAAAGAAACATTTCTAAAATGTTTTCTTTTGCATAGATGTCTTCGAAACATTTCTGAAATGTTTCTCGTGTGACAAATATTGAAGCACTTTTGGGTCGTGGTATATCACATTCTCTATCGACAATAGTGAAACTGGTAGAAGGATTTGAGTTGTTTGAACAAGTGGGTGATTTGAAAATTCGAAACCGTGTGCGGACCAGGAAGAAGTGTAGACGAAAACAAAAGTTTTTTTCGATTATTCGTTGATCTTTATAATCAGACATTTCTCAATTGACATACCACATTTTGCATAACGAATTTGGTTTTGAGGCTTTAAAAGTTTATTTGATAATAGAACTCAGTCCGTTTGACCATAAATGTTCTATTTTCGCTGATTGTTTAATTGAAATGGAACTATAAATAAAATACAACTCTCAACCATTCCTGTGTGCGAGTACTGTTGTCAGGAATGGAAGGGACCTATAATTTTAGGTTGAATCAGAACGGCTAATTTGAAAAAGCACTTTTTCTTCTGGCTCTTAAAAAATCCCAAGCTAAAATTGTCACTTAAGCCCTTGAAAAATGTAAATTTAAGGTTACGCTACACATTTACATAACGTTATTCCAATTTTTTCAGCCTCCTTTGCAGAATATTGTTCAGCGGTGCCATAAAACTCATCCTTATGTTATAGGTGTTGTTTACTTTTGGATTTTTATATTTTTCTTATGTAGGGTCCTGTAAGTTATCCGTTCAATGAGAATTAAAAAGAAAAGTTTCATTAGAACTGCATTCCCGATTTTACATGGAATATTGATTTTTGTTGTCTCTTAGAACTGTATCTCTACTTGACGAATAAAGAAATAAATAGAAGCATTGCAGAAAGAATTATTAGTTTTTCGTATTTGTTTATTGTATCAGCAAAAAATTATTTGTTTTTAATTTAACATTGACTTCTTGACAAATCTAATACTAAAATATTTCAACAAACCGCATTTTAAACAAATTTGCATTCCTGTCTTGCCTTTGTGGCAAGAAGACTGCATTGTCACCCATAAAATTCTAAGAAATGTCTTAAACCAATCATTTGAATTATTTGATATACATATTCCCTCCCATGCTCCCCTTTTCCGCCCACAAACATATATGTACACAACTATTATCACACCAAACTCCAAAACAGATTTAACAAATATCCTTATAGACATCACACCACAGGATATTGTATATGCCAATGTTTGGATTTGAAAACCCAAAGTGCCATCAGGATATTTTCACTTCACTCATCCAATTGCCAAATGGCAAATGCACATGGATGATGATGATGATGAGTAAAGTAAGTGAAGTGATGGTTTTATATGTCTCTTCTCAAACTGTATGTAAGTTCCTAGGATATGGTTGATGTGGCTACGGATTGGAACTGGAATGGAAGGGAAGGCTGATACGATGGGCAAATTCAAACCACTTACATTATTTGTCGCATTTCCTCTGAATTCTCGTACCTACAAACAATTTTAAGTGAGAATGAGATTGAGTTTGGGTGTTTTGTGTAAAACACCCAAAGTGAATTACAATCGATTCCCGTTTCCCACGCTTTATTGTATATTCCACATTTGTGCACAGGGTATGAAGATTGAAGTCTGGATCTGGATCTGGACTAACTTGACATGGTCCCCATTTACGATACCTATTTTACTCATACGAATAGAGAACATACAGATATACATATGAACGAACTATATTCACAGAATACCGCACTAGCAAACAACGTTTTACCTAAATCCTTGCTAGATTGGATTGACAGCTCGTGGGATAGAATTTCATTTACCGAGTGGTTTTGGCATACTCTATTTAAAAAAGAGGAAAAAGAAAATGAAGACATAAGTTCAGGGAGACAGGCTCATGCTATAGTTGTAGCCAATTTTCTGTCATCAGAGAATGACGACACGCTAATGAATAGCTTATAAACGTTTTATTGCAATAACAAGAAAAATCCATTTAAATCCTTTTAAACAATATCACATGTTGATAAACCTTTAAAAAAAATACACTTTTAAAAATGGCAGAGGAAATTGTCATTTTGTTAAAAGGCGCAAATTTGTATAGAGAGTATCTATTGATTTTTTCTAAATGACAGTTTCTTTATTTTATGAGTATGAGAGGTGACCTTCGAACCAGACTCAATTAAGAGGTGGGAGTCTTTTGAAGACAAACATATAAATTTAAATTTATTTAAATCTCAACCATTTCTGTGTGCAGGTAATGTCAAGGATGAAGGTGACCCACAATTCTTATGCCGAATACAAAGACTAATTTCAGAAACACTTTCCATGACAAGAATTACACATTTATGAAGTTAACAAAAAGATAAGATGTAAAACGTACAAAAGGCCACCACGGCTACTGTTGTAGCAACATATCCCTTTGAGAAATATTTCCATGACCAATTGGAATACTTGAGGCTGTTTATCCTCGATAAATTTTTAAATCTGATCTTAACGGACTTTAATCGATTGTGGAGCATGACATAAACCTTATATTTCACGTTGCCTTAAAAAAATAAGTGCAAAGTATCAAATCATAACATCTCGAGGCAAATTGTGATTCGTTTTACAGATCTACCGTCAACTTGACTGACTATATTGCAATCGAGGCAAGACATTATGGATGTCCGAACTTTGCCAGGGGCTAACATCCAATCGAACCACTATCTCGTAGTAGCCAAGTTAGCACTTCAAGACCTAAGCCAAAACAAGGAGATGCTAGGAGAGAATACAACAATGCCGGCTACAATTGCAAGTGATCGCCAAACCCTTCTCCCAGCGAGTCACTGTCACAAGTAACCTCTTCGCAATTCTCTGCCACTTACACCATGTGTTCAGAACCTGTGCCGAAATTGCATCAGAAAAACATCTAGCTTTTGTATGTTAGATGCATTGAAAATAAATATTATTACTGTTCAGAATCTTAAAACATCAGGTTATTCGCCTTATCACGATCGAAACACAAAATAATAAGGAAATTTCAAATTTGTATTGAGAAAAGAAGTCTAAAACGAAATTCGGTATTGAAATGCTTCGGGGATGCGAAAACTTCGAAAACTGGAAATTTTCCGTTGAAGCTTATTTCCAAATGAGAGGATTCTGATAGTAGTTAGACGGAGAAGGATGCAACGAAGCTCTTAAAGCAAAATCGGAGCTTATATTGCTTGTTGAAAGATCCATTTATCCTTATATAAGACATTGCAAAAGCTCTAATGAGATTTGGGATTCTCTTCAGAAAATTTTTCAAGATTCTGGTCTTGTGGGGAGAGTTGGGCTCATCCAAAAGTTTTGTTCTACAAAATTGAAACATTTCTCTACCGCAGATGCGTACGTTAACGATGTTTTAAATACATCGTACAAGATCAGGTCTGTTGGCCTTAACATAGATTAAGATAGGATCAATGCTTTTAGCTGGTCTTTCCGAAGAATACAAGCCAATTATAATGGGAATCCAAAGCTGTGGGATTCTTATTGAAGAAGACAGTATTAAAACCAAACTTCTTCAAGACGTTAATTTGGATGCAAGTCAAGATACTGCTTTTGTTGGCAAGAACAAGAAAAACTTTGGGAATAAGAACTTTCAGGGTCCTAAATTTTACAACTGCAACGAATTTGGCCATATTGCTGCTAAATGTCAAAAAAAAAAATAAGAACCATCAAGACAAGAAGAATGCGATGTTAGAATGTTTTTCCGTCACGGCTCTTGACAAAAAAGAATGGTATTTCGACTCGGGAGCGTCAGCTCACATGTGCTCAAATAGTGCATGCTTTTCAAGTAAAATGCAAGTCCAAGGTATAGCTAAAGTCGATATGAAGGTATCTTTTGGAAAATGAGGTTGAATTTTTAGAAGTCCTTCACGCTTCTGACTTATGCATTAATATTTTATCTGTCTCGAAAATTGTTCAGAAGGGTTTTTCAATGATTTTTTCCAAGAATGAATGTTTAGTGAAAGGCTAAAGGGATACTGTTGTTGCAACTGCAAGCTTGATGAACAATATATTCCTACTCAACAGACCACCCAACCAAAGTACATATGTTACAAAAAATGTAGCTTCACACTTTGAACTTTAGCGCAAGCGTGTTGGACATCGAAGTATTGAAACCACACAGGGTATGATTCCGAAAGTGGTGCAGAATATTTATTGCGATAGTTCAAAAATCAATTGCATCACATGCATAAAAGGTAAAAAGGCACGCCTGCCGTTTAACTCAATTGGTATTAGAGCAGAATCAATATTAGAACTAGTACACACAGATCTTTGTGGTCCGATTGAACAAAAATCGATTGAAGGTTCATACAAGCTACATGCTTCTATTCATTGATGATTTTTTCAAGAAAAGTCTTTGCGTTTTTCATTAAAAGCAAGAATGAGGTAGAGGAAAAATTCCTTGAGTTCAAAAACGTTTTTGTTTGTGTAAACCAACAAATATGATGTTCAAATGGTAGACATGTGCATTCAAGAGGACACAAGCGTCCACAGGTTTTCTCAAAACCAACCCCTGTCTATCAACTCCTACTCTCACCTCCCCGTGTTGAACATCGGGTGCCTAGTACCTCAACTGGAGATTGGGTTCCAACCCCAGTGGAAAGTTGTTGGGGACATCAAACGAGAGAGGTGAGGAGAGGTGTTTCCACTAAGGCACCTCTCCTTATCCAGACGGCAGCGGAGGAATTCCCGAGATGGAATCAATGGTGGCGTCTACAGCCAGTAAGGTTGAACTACTTAGTGAACACCGGCTTCTTCGACATATTTGGAGCACAGGCCTATAAGGAGCGGTTTTATCCTGCTCCCCATCCTTGGAGTTATACTTACGATCTGGCCCTCCAGGTTGGGGGTTGCGCCGTCGGGGTGACTTCCTGGCCACGTAAAAGCTTTCATAGTTGCGAAGCACCAACAAGCCTCGGATACGGACGGATTTACTGCTCACAACCAACGCAAACGAATAAGGGACAACGAACTTCGGATATGCTCGTGGAATGTTAGGTCCCTTAACAGACCACGTGCGGCCAAAAAATTAGCGGAGGCCCTAGACCGCTATAAAGCAGATATCACCGCCATCCAGGAAAAACGATGGGATGGGCTGGAAAAAAGAGGATGAAAAACTACGATATTTACTATGGTGACTGCTACCACGAAAACCAACAGCGCTTATTTGGATGCGGCTTTTACCAAGATGCAATCAGAGAAGCCGCCTCTGGTGTGGACTGCACCAACTATAGAGGAATCAGTCGACTTAACATCGCCTATAAAATCTTCTCTGCCGTAATATGTGAACGTCTAAAGCCCATCGTCAACAACCTTCCTTATCGGTGTGGTTTTAGACCAGGAAAGTCCACAGTTGATCAAATATTCACATTACGGCAGATCCTGGAAAAAACCCAAGAACACCAAATCGACACCCACCATCTTTTCATCGATTTCAAGGCCGCATATGACAGCATCTACAGGGACGAGCTGTATAGAGCCATGTCTAGTTTTGGCATCCCTGCCAAACTCATCCGTTTGTGCAGGATGACCATGGAGAATTCACGCTGCTCCATAAAGGTTGGAAACAACTTAACAGAACCTTTCGATGTCAAAAAAGGTTTTAGACAAGGTGATGCGCTGTCATGTGATTTTTTTAACATCGTGCTTGAAAGAATACTGCAGAGCTCACACGTCAACACTAGAGGCACACACATTCAAAAGTCTGTTCAATTACTAGCATATGCTGATGACATTGACATAATCGGAATAACTTAGCATGATGTCAATGGGGCTTTTGTGACTATTGAGGCAGAGGCGCCAAAAATGGGTTTAATGGTTAATGAGGGCAAAACAAAGTACATGCTGTCGTCAAGAAAGAACATACAACACCGACGTCTTGCTCAAAACTTCACCATCAACAGACGTAACTTTGAGGTAGTCAAGGACTTCGTCTACCTAGGATCCACTGTGAGCGCAGAAAACAACACCAGCGCTGAGATCAAACGCAGAATAACTCTTGCTAATCGCTGTTTCTTTGGACTAATAAAACAATTGAGTAGCAAAGCCCTCTCTTGAGGGACCAAAGTGTCGCTATATAAGACCCTTATCATCCCCGTCCTGCTATACGGTGCAGAAGCATGGACTATGACAAAAGCGGATGAAAGCACCTTGGGTCGCTTCGAGAGAAAAGTTCTTCGTGTGATTTATGTTGCCGTATGCATCGAAGGAGAATGGAGGAGAAAATGGAACGACGAGCTGTACGGGCTGTACAGCGACATAGACTTAGCCAGAAGGGTAAAAGTCCAACGACTAAGATGGCTGGGTCACGTAGAGCGCATGGAAACCAATGCTCCGACCGGGAAAGTATTCGAATCCACATCCAGTGGACAGCGCAGTAGAGGAAGACCGCGGATCAGGTGGCGCGCACAAGTGTATCGCGAAACTGGAAACATCTAGCTGGGGACCGAGCTAGATGGAGAAGTTTGTTGGGTGAGGCCCTAGTTCACACAGGACTGTAGCGCCACTTTAAATAAGTAAGTAAGTGTTGAAAGTTGAGTTTTTTGATGTATTGAAAATAAATATTATTACTGTTCAGAATCTTAAAATTTTCACTTTTACTAAGCACCCAGTCTATGTGAGCGGTGGTAAAACCATCATCCTGTACAGCAGCAGCTTAGAAGTTATGGTAACAGTTTTGAATTTATAAAGCTTTGGCAGAAGTAAGGTCTTTTGGCTTTAAGCAACTATCCGCGTATTTCTTCTATCCTGTTATCGGGCGCTATTATCGCCCTAAGGTTTTTGATTTTTTAAATTAAACAATTGTTCTTCGAAACAAAATATTTAGTACCACAAAAAAAAATCTGATTCCACCTTGTGGTAGCACAATCAAGTTGTGGTTGTAGTATTTAAAGCCGACCATCAGATATCACCGAACGCTTTCTCAGTTCAATAATTTCTAAAAATTAACCAATACTTTCTGAAATATTCCCGCACTTAAAACATTTTAACCATTTTCCAAAAATATTTAAAGATATTTCAGATAAAAACTTTAATACTAGCGGTTCTAATAATGCTTGTTAAATGTATACTCTAGCTATCCCAACTTAAAACCAATGTAGGTACTGTGTCTATGGCATATTGAAATAAAGGCAACGATTACAACAAAACAATTTTTTGGGAAGTTTTAAAAACATTAAAATTCAGCCTTTCATTAAACTTCAGCTTTTTCTGTAGTTTTTCAAATAAAAAAACTCTAATTTTCCTGGTCTAGTATTGATTCCGGACTGTCCTAAGTTCTTCATATCAAAGATTTTTAAGATGAGCCGATCAGAATTATGGTTGTTTTACTTTCGATAAGACAAGACACATAAGCGTTCCAACGTATGTTAAATCACCAAACAACACGTCTACGTCAAAACATGATAATTTTAAAAATTAATAAAATTGTGTTGGAATAATTTTAACATCAATATTTCACATAAATGCTGTCATCTTTTTATTAAAACATCTTTAATAACACAATAATCTTTACCACTCCAAATTAGTTTCACAAATTATCATGTCTCATTTCAAAACTAAATCATAGAATGTTTTGTAAGAAAAATAAAATATATCACCTTTTTTATACTTTTAATCCCTTATTAAAAATAAAAACAACACCCTTCATTTTCTGTGAAAAAAATATGATGACGTGCTTATTCATTCAAGAAAACAAAAAACATGAAAAAATCCTAAAATATCAAACATAATATTTTTACCCCAACTTGAGCTCCTTTTATTTGATGATTTATACAAATAAATTCTAAATCCTATTTCTAAACAAAAGCAGTAAATTAAAAAACTGTCTACTTAACGTCAACTTTTCTTTAAAAAAATGAAAAGGAGCAGAGTCTATAATGCCTCCAAACCATAAAAGGGAAATTCAAAAATACAGTACTAATGCTATTTAAAGCAATTATTCGTTATTAAGTAATAAAATGAACAACAGAATCAAAAAGTACTTATTTTTACTTTTTTAATATTTTTAAGAATCAGGGGTGGATTTAGGCATAAGAAGATTAAGCTGTCTTTTTCAAAAGATTTTATCAAACCGATAAAATAAAAATTTATTTCTTTTAATCATTATGATGAACGTTTATGTATTGTATACCTAATTTGTGTTAAAGTTTAACCAAAACTTCTTCTATTTGTTTGCAATCTTAAGGAAAGCTTGATGTTAAAATCAATCAATGACAAGTTTTTTAAGGAGTTTAACTAAATTCGAAACCCTTTAAGAGTGCTTTTGTTTTTAGAAAAATACATATGACAAATTAAATATAATTTATGATCTTTTTGTTCTAATAACTAAGCAGGTAAATCAAAAAACACCCTTTAGCCTTCAATATCTGTTCTCTACCTATTAGAGTGTTTAAAATCAAATAAAAGGATACCCTGATTGTTAGGATGCATAGAACACGTATTAATTTGATAGAATCAAGAAGTATGTATAGAGGTCAGGTACTAATAGGCCACATTGAAAAAATCACAAAGGAAGAGTCAAGGAAGCCACTTCATTTCAGAAAAGGCGGGCGCTAGTGAGATTTGCTTCAAATTCAAGGCTTTCCTTTAGGAAAATAAAGGCGGAAGCTGGAGTTAATGCTAGTAGATCGACAGTTGCTCAGGTGATTTAGAAGGCAGTTCATATACGACACCATAAAATGAAGAAAAAAACACGACTTAATTTTGCAACAAACCTTTTCCGATGAACAAAAATTAATTTTTGCGGACCTAATGGTTATAGCTGTTATTTCCATTAATAAAGAAAGGAAGAAATCTATTTTGAAAAACGAGAGTATTGAGAGCAATTACCTATTACCAAAAACCGAAGAGAATATTGAAACCAAAAACTGTCAATTATCTGAGAGCACTCTATGAATGCATAATTGCATATATACCACATGTTCCTTACAGTAATTCAGGAATCCATTTTGATCCATTCAATAAAACCAGTATAAACCATACAATTTGTTTTTAAGTTCTTTACGTTACTACCTGTAAGACCCTGTATTTAGATCTTGGGCCTTTTCATGTAACACACAAAATAAATACTTATTATGACATTTTTCGGGAAAACCGCCATAAAACTTGTATTTATCAGTTTAGAGTTGAGACCTAGATCACACATATTAAACGATTGATTTATTATCCTTATTAACCTTGGATGCACGGTCTTCAATTAGTCCCCAAAAGGTGAATGTGAAACTTACAGTATCAAATAACTTTAAAAAGCTCACTTACATACAAAGAAAAAAGAGTAGGACCCAAAACTGAGTCTTGAGGTACACCTACTAAAGAGTTGCAATAACTTTGAAACTTGTCCACCACCCATTGTTTTTTGTATGTTAAATATGACAAAACACATTTAGTACGAGTAGTATTAAGGGAATAGTTATACATCATTATCATTGACACATTAACTCAGAATTGATTGTGTCAAAAGCTTATAATTAGTGCAAAAAAATAAGAAAGGGCATTGCGGGCATTGCAAAAAATTTGAACAAAATTAAAGCATCCTGCCTTTATTCTAATTTTGAAATGAATTTTAAGGGATGACATTTTTATAATTTTTTGGGGGCGTGATGACTGCAGGCTTCAGAAAAGTAAGATGAAGGTTGTCGAAACCCGTTGCATTGATTTAAAGTGATATTTTATCAAACTTCATCAACTCACACTTCTTGAAGCCTAAATGAAGGACAATTTAATTTACACCTGAATTTTCATCAGAAAAAAACTACCGATGTCAAGAAGACTGGCAAAATAGAAGAAATAAAGTTGTTGTTTTAAACCATTTTTGAAATATTTTTCACAAAGTTAACGTCCCCTAAGAGGTATTTTTAGGTAGTTATGGTACCAGACCACCTAAGCTGCACAAACAAGTCTGACAGATTAGTTAAGCAGTCAACGATATTCAATCAAATCCTCGGGTAATCTTAAACGTTTCCATCGCTTGCATACGGAACTTCTTTGTTCTATCTTCTTGCGTTTACACGAATGAACCAAGGACACTCACCTTTTCATTAACATTAAAAATTTTGGATGGTGATACGTATTTACTTACTTACTTACATAAGTAGGCGCTACAGTCCTGTGTAACCTAGGGCCTCACCCAACAAACTTCTCCATCTAGCTCGGTCCCTAGCCAAATGTCTTCATTTCGCGCTCCAAGTTGGGTGAGGTCACTTTCCACTTGTGCGCGCCACATGACCAGCGGTCTTCCTCTACTGCGCTGTCCTGTGGGTGTGCATTCGAAGACGTTCCGGGTCGAAGCATTGGTTTCCATGCGCTCTACGTGACCCAGCCATCTTAGTCGTTGGGCTTTTACCCTTCTGGCTAAGTCTGTGCCGCTGTACAGCCCATACCGCTCGTCGTTCCATCTTTTCCTCCACTCCTCTTCTATGCATACGGGACCGTAGATCAGACGAAGAACTTTTCTTGCTTTCTTAGCGCAAAGAAACAGCTGTTGCCAAAAGTTATTCTGCGTTGGATCTCAGCGCTGGGGTTGTTTTCTGCGTTTACAGCGGAGCCTAGGTAGACGAAGTACTTGACTACCTCAAAGTTAGGTCTGCCGATGGTGACGTTTTGACCAAGACATCGGTGTTGTATGTCCTTTCTTGACGACAACATGTTCTTTGTTTTGCCCTCATTAACCGTTAAACCCATTTTTGTCGCCTCTGCCTCAATACTCACAAAAGCCCCATTGACATCACCCTGAGTTCTTTCTATTTTACAATGTTATCAGCATATGCTAGTAATTGGACAGACTTTTGAAAGATAGTGCCTCTAGTGTTGACGTGTGAGATCTGCACTATTCTTTCAAGCACGATGTTGAAAAAATCACATGTCAGCCCATCACCTTGTCTAAAGCCTTTTTTGACATCAAAAGGTTCTGTTTAGTTGTTTACCTTTATGGAGCAGCGTGAATTCTCCATGGTCATCCAGCAAGGATCCCAAACTCGTTCTGGGTTTTTTCCAGGATCTGCCGTAATGTGAATATTTGAGCAACTGTGGACTTTCCTGGTCTAAAACCACACTGATAAGGACCTATTAGGTTATTGACGATGGTCTTTAGACATTCACATATTACGGCAGAGAAGATTTTATAGGAGATGTTAACTAGACTGATTCCTCTATAGTTGGTGCAGTTTATAGAGGGTCTCCATTTTTCAGGATCGGGCAAACAATACTGAGGTTCCATTCATTGGGCATGCTTTCTTTCAACCATATCTTACAAATAGGTTGGTGCATGCTCCTAACCAACTTATCTCCAGCTGCTTTAAAGAGTTCGCCATTCAAGCCATCCGCTTCAGCGGCTTTATTAGACTATGATGTTTCCACTTTCGTCTTTGCAGCCTTCGGTTCTAGGTTTATGTACCTGTGAATTTCGTTTCACCTGTTCATAAAACTTTCGAATTCATTCCTGCCTCTCAACATCTTCGACCGCACGCTTTTCATGCCCTCTCTTTTTCATTCTGAGAAGTCGGCGTTCCTCTCCCCTCTTCTGCTCATAGAGCTCATGAGCAGCTCTCGTCCTTTTATGCAGCGCTGCTTTGCGTGCCTGTTGTTTGGCTGCATTTGCCTGCCGACATTCCTCATCAAACCAAGGGTTCCTTGTTGGTGGCTGTTTGAAACCCAGCACATCAGAGGCGGCTTCTCTGTTTGCATCTTGGCAATGTTGCCACTGGTTTTCGATACATTGTGTTGGCGGCAGAGAACTTCGAGATAGGTTACTGGTAATTCGTCGGAAAAGGATTTGGCGATCTCTGTTTTGCTTTGGGTCTGGAAACCCGAAGTGCTACCTTGGCTACAACTAGGTAGTGGTCCGAGTCGATGTTACCTCTTCGGAAAGTTCGGACAAGCGTGTCTGGCGTCGATCGCATATGGTCAATCTGGTTGACGGTAGATTAATCTGGAGAAGTCCAAGTTCCTTTCTGGATGTTGAGGTGTGGAAAACGCGTACCTCCTACCATGACGCTTCGCTCCACAGCAAAATCTATGAGCCGTTGTCGGAAGTGTTGTCGTGCAGGCTTGTCTTCCCGAATATTCCACCAAAGATGTCTTCCCTTCCTAGCTTGGTATAAAATCGCCCAGGACAATTTTAATATCGTAGGTAGGACACTGCTCATTCGTTTTGTCTAAAAGCTCGAAGAACATATCTTTGGTGTTGTCATCTTTCTCTTCTGTGGGGGCGTGCGGGAATATCAAGCTAATGTTGCATGAGGCGCTCATTGATGCACCTCCTAATGAACAACAAACATTGAAAATTGGGCTTTTGAAAATGAATGCAATAATTGTATGTTTCAAAATACTCATCGAATTATGCAGGATACCCTAAATTGTTTGTATTGATTACCTAGTCTAGAAACGAAAGATTTGAAAAATTATTAATTTTTGTAACAATGTTTGGATTGAAAAATTTTTAAAATTAAGATATTGTTGTCACTGATTTTGAAAAAATCAGTTTTTAGTTTGTTTGAAATGTTGTTATTTGGGAATTCATCGAAAACGAAATATATTTCTCCAGAAAAGTCTCCCTAAAGTATTAAATTTGAATTTCTGCGCTTTTGTGTCAACTTAAAACTACTTTTTTCCACCACTCAATAAGCTCATGAGACCGATGAGATTTTTGAAAAGTTGCACTTATAAAGTCAAGACTTGTTAAAAATTTAGAATTGCAAAAATCAAGGAGTTCCACGAATCTAGCGTTGCCTAAATCAAGTTCGTACCGTGTAATATAAAACTAAACAAAAAGTGACTGATTCAACAAAATATGATTCAATTCATAAGTAATGTATTTCAAACACAGTGATGATTTCGATCTAATAGGGCCTCCCGGAGAACACTCACGAGCCATAATGATATTCTTAATCCTTCAATAATCACACAGCATTCGGAGTGAAATCACGAAGTTATTTATTACATCGGCAATATGTAGGATTTCAAAAATAAAGAAAATGTCATGTCAATAAGGAGCTATATGTATAAATATAAGTTACACAAAAAAAACTGTTGGTTCTAGAACTCTACGGTGTGGTATTTATTACTCCCGAAACAAACCCTCTTATAACACTTGAAATCCAAATATAGACAAAGGAAAATCTTTCGTTCGTTTAGTCAGTCGCCGCCACCGTCCGCTGCCACCACTGCCGCCGTCGTTCTAGAAACCACTCATTCGGTAAGCATTAACCAAAACCAATTTCCTTATACCTACTTTTCCATATATGAAAGTATGAAGCCAACAAGGACATCGCAAAGAAAACACAACATATGTGAAAATGTGAAATGTGAATTGTATGATGTGTTTTTTTTACGAATGTGGATATTTTCTTATTATATTTTCTCATTTTCTATGCTGGCCTCTCCACTTTCCTGACTCATTTTCTTGTATCAAGTATGTGCAGGCGATCCTGGTCCTGACTACTAGGTCCTGGCACAGAGTCAGAGCGGTGCGGTTCGATGGTGGTGCTTGCCAGCAGGATACTTTTCTCTATATCGTTATTTTCATATGTTATTATTTGTTTTAGTAGTAGGTATATAGATCCTTAAGTGATTTTTAACTCCCCGGATATCAGCGCTCAGCATGTTCCGGGGAAATCCCCTCAAGGAATTTCATACCTAGGTATACAAAAAACAATCTTTATGATGTCCATATAATATAAGTACGACTACGAGTAAAGAAAGAACCCAGTTGTACTCCTTTAGTATTTGTGTAGTTCTGCATGACTTTTTTTGATCCTGACCTGGACTATCCTATATATAAGAAAACAGGACGCTTCAGTATACAAAGTGCAAAGGAGCTAGGTACTGTATACAGTGTAAATTTGGTGCATGCTTGAAAACAATGGAAATGTTATTGAGTAAATTAAATTTTCGCTCGTAATCGCGTTCCTTTTCCAATTCAATATGCAACTAAAAATTTCACTGTGAAAATGGGTTTCGCCGCCATTCCCGTCTTTTTCTGTGAAAAGATCAACAAACAAAAACAATGAAAATGGTTTGAATATAATTTGAAAGAAAATAAGAAATATTTCTACAAAATTTTCGATTCTATTTTAGTTTTTGTTTTATTTTATTTATTTTGCTTTTGTTTAAGCTCTTGTGGTCACAGTCGCAGGATTTGTATTTTATTTCGAGCAAAATAAATACTCATACTATGGCGCCCGTCAAGTGGAAATGATGATGAAATATTTTTGTTTTGTTTTAAGGGATAGGGATAAGGATGTTTTCTGTCCATTGTTTGGCGTAGGAGTAGTATAAACTTAGGGCGATATTTTCTGTAGAATCTTGACACGTCTGACATTTTTAAAGGATATTAGATATACGAGTATAGCCGACAGCGAATGGTTTTTATAACAACTATGATGGCAAACAGAAATACTTCACATAAATATGTTTTATATTTGGTCCTTTAAATGTTTATTTTTTATTCTTTCATAGTTATTTTTAAAGCTTATTTACCACTGGAAAAACCTTCATCAGTATAGCATTATGCTTCGCTTCGTAAAAATAAACTTTGTTTCATTTAATTGACATTGAAGGTCAAAGGGCACTGAAGAGTGAATATTGATCAATATAAAAAGGTGGATTTGGTTTTACTATACAGAGGTTTAAGCCCACAGGAATTTTGTTGATTATTTGTATTTTTGACGTTATTGGTCAAAAAAATTTGTATTAATACCTTTACTTTATAGAACAGTTTTCTGTTTTTTGTCAACAGAAAGTACAATATTCTGCATAACATTTTGTTTAATCTACACTAATATTACAAAGAGGAAAGATTTGTATTTGTGTATGTAACAAATAAACTCAAAAAGTATTGGACCGATATTAATAATTCATTTTTCATTAGAAAGCTACATTATCACTGAGTAACATAGGCTATATTTAATACTAGATTCCTAATAAAACCAACCGAAGGGGTACAAAAAATTAGCTATAAAATGTCTTTTATCGCATACACTGCAAAGAGTATTATTGATTGGACAAAAAATGTTTCCAAATTTAGTGATTCATGGTCGTTTTAATTAGCATGCTTATATTTATGTTTACCCGTGCGAAGGCGGGACGGGCCGCTAGTCCACTTTGTTTATCCGTGATGTACTCCTAAACTAGTTAACCGATTTTAATCAAATCAGTACACCGTGTGCAGTTTGATCAATTTATGATCGGAATATAATTGTATTGCAAATTATTTGTCAGTCAAAATTATCTTATAGCTCCAAACGATAGATGGAGACATCTGTTGACTGGATTGAGTAAGTATTCTATCTCAATGAATATGTCAAACTTCCCATCGTTTTATACAAGCTACAATTTATTGGAATAACTACTTTGCATCCAGCAGAACTATGAAAGATTTAAACGGAAATGATACACTTTTCGGTGGTGCTCCCTTACTTTTGTCTGGTGATTTCCGCCAGACCAGTTATACCCCCTCTAAATTCATGTTTAAAACAATCATCATTATGGCAAATTGTTGAAACAGGAAAAAATTAACTGTTTCAGAGTATTTTTCCGGATATGCCGAGTAATTACTTGAATCATAACTGGCTTAGTCATCAGGCAGCCAAAAATGTGAATGTTGATTAACTTCCATATACAAGAGTTGTTACGAGGCAATCTCATTTCTTTCAACTCAATTGTGTACATTTTCCAATTGAAAGTGGCTTCTACAGTTCCAGCAAGGTTGAACTACTTAGTGAACACCTTTGAGGGCTTCTTCGACATATTTGGAGCCCAGGCCTATAAGGAGCGGTTTTATCCGGATCCCTATCCTTGGAGTTATACTTAGCATCTGGCCCTCCAGGTTGGAGGTTTTGCCGTTGGCGTGACTTCCTGGCTTTACTTGAATTTATTATGGTGACTGCTACCACAAAACCCACAACGCTTATTTGGATGCGGCTTTGTCATTGGAGCCAGACTTAGGCAAGAAGTATTGAGCTATAGGTGCATCAATGAGCGCATCATGACCATACGCAACAAGGCCAAATTCGGCAACATTAGCCTGATATGCACACACGCCCCCACAGAAGAGAAAGATGACAACACCAAAGATATGTTCTTCGAGCTCTTAGACAAAACATATGAGCAGTGTCCCAGCTACGATATTAAAATTGTCCTGGAAGATTTAATTGCCAAGCTAGGAAGGGAAGACATCTTTGGTAGAATAATCGGGAAGAACAGCCTGCACGACAACACTTCCGACATCGGATTCAGACTCATAGATTTTGCTGCGGGGCGAAACGCAATGGTAGCCAATACGCGTTTTCCACACCTTAACATCCATAAATTAACTTGGAGCTCTCTAGATCATTCTACCGACAACTAGTTTGACCATACTGCGATCGACCCCAGACACGCTTCTAGCATCATGGATGTCCGAACTTTCTGAGGAGCTAACCTCGACTTGGACCACTACCTCGTTGTAGCCAAGGTTGCACTTCGGGTTTCCAGACCTAAGGCAAAAAAGGGAGGTGCTGGGAGAAGGTACAACGTCGAACAGATGCAATCGCCAGAGATCGCCATATCCTTTTCCGACCGATTTACAAGTAACCTCTTTCGCAATTCTCTGCCAATTACACTATGTATTGAGAACCGTTGTCAACATTGCCAGGATGTAATCAAAGTAGCCGCCTCTGATTTGCTGGGTTTCAAGCAGCCACCAACAAGGAACCCCTGGTTTGATGAGTAATGTCAGCAGGCAAATGCAGCCAAGCAACAGGCATGCAAGGCGGTGCTGCATAAAAGAACGAGAGCTGCTCAACAGCTTTATGGGCATAAGAGGCGAGAGGAACACCGACTTCTTAGAGGGATAAACAACAGGTGAAACGAAATTCACAGATACATAAATCTAGAACCGAAGGCTGCAAAGACGAAAGTGGAAACATCATAGTGGAACCGCAATCAATGCGGAGGATATGGAAGGACCACTTCTGTAGACTGTATAACGGCGACGAAGAACTGAATTCCGCTGTCAGGCAGGATGATCCATTCAACATAGACGACGAAAGCCAATAATCCCGTCCTCCCGACTTGGACGAATTAAAGATTGCCGTATCTAAGCTAAAGTCTTATAAAGCCGCTGGAGCGGATGGCTTGAATGCCAAGCTTTGGAAATAAGTTAGTTAGGAGCATGCACCAACTTATCTGTAAGAAATGGTCGGAAGAAACCATGCCCGATGAATGGAATCTCAGTATTGTTTGCCCGATCCTGAAAAAAGGAGACCCTCTAAACTGCACCAACTATAGAGGAATCAGTCTACTTAACATCGCCTAAAAAATCTTTTCTGCCGTAATATGTGAACGTCTAAAGCCCTTCGTCAACAACATGATAGCTCCTTATCAGTGTGGTTTTAGACCAGGAAAGTCCACAGTTAATCAAATATTCACATCATGGCTGATCCTAGAAAAAACTAAGAACACTAAATCGACACCCACCATATTTTCATGGATGTCAAGGCCGCATATGACAGCATCTACAGGGACGAGCTGTATAAAGCCCTGTCTAGTTTTGGCATCCCTACTAAACTCGTCCGTTTGTGCAGGATGACCATGGAGAATTTACGCTGAACCACAAAGGTTGGAAACAACTGGTGATGCGCTGTCATGTGAATTTTTTAACATCGTAATTGAAAAAATAGTGCAGAGCTCACACGTCAACACTACAGGCATTATCTTTCAAAAGTCTGTCCAATTACTAGCATATGCTGATGACATTGACATTATTGGAAGAGCTCAGCGTGATGTCAATGGGGCTTTTGTGAGTATTGAGGCAGAGGCGGCAAAAATGGGTTTAACGGTTAATAAAGGCAAAACAAAGTACAAGCTGTCGTCAAGAAAGGACATATACAACACCGACGTCTTGGTCAAAACGTCACCATCGACAGACGTAACTTTCAGGTAATCAGGGACTTCGTCTACATAGCCTCCGCTGTAAACGCAGAAAACAACACCAGCGTTGAGATCGAACGCGGAATAACTCTTGCTAACCGCTGTTTCTTTGTACTAAGAAAACAATTGAGCGGTAAAGTCTTCTCTCGAGGGACCACGTAAAGCGCATGGAAACCAATGCTTCGGCCCGGAAAGTCTTCGAATCCACACCCATATTACAGCGCAGTAGAGGAAGACCGCGGATCTGGTGGAGCGCACAAGTGGATAGTGACCCCACCCGAAATTGGAGACGTCTAGCTAGGGACCGAGGTAGGTGGAGAAGTTTGTTGGGTGAGGCCCTAGTTCACACAGGACTGTAGCGCCACCTTAAGTAAGTAAGTATAAGTTATAGGCATTACATTGCCAAAACGTGTTTTACTTGATACACTTAATCACGAGCTGCAAAGAGAGCGTAGAGCCGATAGAATAGCCAAGCAATAGCTTAAGTAGTTCGCAAAAATGTTCCAAAATTGATAGAATGTGTAAGCAGGGGAACTGCTGGAATTAAATATATATAGATGCTCCCAGAGAAATTAGAAAAATCATTGCTTTTGTCGAGGATCCGATCGCAGAATGACATTCCCTTAACGTTGGCTTCAACTGGAATTCCAGCAACTTTGTTAAAATAGTGCAATGAGATTTGAGATTTTTTTAGGATCTTCTAGTTATTCCACCATCTACTGCAGTTTGTAAACTTGTGTTTGAAATTGTCTTATTTGTAGAGAAATGTAAAGACATTAAGATTGACAGCTAATATACATTTACTTTACATTACAAGATCAAATTGCAGGTGTGTTTTTGAAAAAGTTTTAAGATATTGATGGGAAAGTTGTAACTGACATTGTTGTTTCAATCACGATTTAGTTATTTTTAAAATGTTTACTAAGAAAAGAAATATTTAAAACATTCATAGTGCAACTATAGTTGTCACAAATCAAAGGTTGTAAGAAAAAGATGTAGGGGATACGAAGTTCGACGGGTGAGCTAGTTTAATGTAAAATACCGGAATTTGAGAAAATATTGTTGATTTATTACGCGAAAAACGATAATCATTAAACTTATAATTAATAACTAATCTTATCATTTTGAGGTTAAAATTATTTTTTTTTTCGAAAAACAGATCTGCGCAATTACAACAAAAGAGCAATAACAAATGGTCTTAGGGCCCAAATCAAACTAGCCATAGATGCATCTTATGAAGAGCAAAAGAAATCCGATAACTTTTTTTTTAGAAACATGCACAGGAAGTTATCGTCATCGGTCCAATTTGTCCAATTGAAAATTTTGACATTTCTCAGCGTTTCAAGGTCCCTATCGAATCTACACCATGGACTCTAGAATTGCTTTTTATGTGTGCGCGTGAACGTACTTTTTTCGTCAGCTGTATTTTAAGACACGATTTAAAATAGAATTTCTGTTACAGATAAAAACATCAACATTTTGTACCCGTGACGTAATGGTTATTGCGTTGGACTGTCATGCCATAGGTCTTGGGTTTAATCCCAGCCTGTGTTATACAAAGTTTTTTTTCACGGGTGCTACTTTCTGCGAGGAGTTGACAAAACCTCCAAGAGTAATTATTGTTGTAAAAAGTGCTTTTTCAAATTAGCTGTTCGGAGTCGGCTTAACACTGTAGATCCCCTCCATCCCTGATAACATTACTCGCACAGGAATGGTTGAAAATTAAAAGTTACTAGTTCTAGGCCTTAGCTCTCAACGAACTTTTGGGCCACCTTATCAATTTATTTTTACTGAGAAAAATGCTAATAAAATGTTAAACATTGGTTTTCGACTAAAACCAATGTAAGATTTTTTACTTATGAACTATGCAAAAGGCTATGTTTACACTGATGTTTACAAAATTTGATTATAATATCAATAAACAGCGTTTATTGACTGGTTTTTCATTGGCTCAATAAATTTTTTATTGATATTACAAAAAATTCTGGATTATAAAAATAAAAGATTTATTGGCTCAAGTAATGGCCGTTTTTTGAAAATTGTAATTTAAGAATCAATTAACTTTTGCTTATATTAAAAAAAATGTGTGTTGTCCCAGTAAACTCATCCATTGGGCCAAACAATTTGTTTATAAAAAGACATGTTTCAATTTGAAAAATGCGTTTATTGGCTCAATGACCTATTTATTAAAGGTCAATAAACTTTCTTATTAATATTATTTGTTTTTTTTTTTTATTGTCACAATAAACTCATACATTGCGCCAAGGAACCATTTGTTGGGACAATAATTTTTACTTTTTGACCTTGATAAACGCGTTTATTGGCACAGTAAATAAAATTATTAAATTTAAATAAACTTATTTATTGACATAAACAATTTTGTAACTGTCGCAAGAAACTCATACATTGCTCTAACGAACCATTTTATTGGGTTGAGTATCTTTCCATTTAAAAATACGTTAATTGGCGCAATAAACCATTTATTAAAGTTAAATAAACTTTTCATTGATATTAAAATTTGTTTCTATTGTCACAACAAACTCATACATCAAAAAAATGAACCGTTTATTGGGGCAAAAATATTGATTTTCTTGAAATTTAGCTTGAGTCAACGAAATATTTTATTGGCCCAACAAACAAAAGTAAATAAATTTTTTAAAATGGATCAATAAACTTTAGCTTGAGCCAATCTGCGTTTATTGAACCAATAAACAGCCTTTCTTCGCTTAATAATCCTGTTTGTTGGACAAATATTGATTAATTTGTTTACTGGCCCAATATTTTATTGTTTTTACGTATGTTTTTTATTTTAAGGTTAAAAGTTGCGCCTTGGTAACATCGTAAAAAAAATAACAGCTCCGAAAGTCGAATGATGTAAACTGGCTTACTAAACTATTAGAATTGACTTACAAAAAATGTTTGAGTTTTATTTTTGATATTAAAAATTTTGTATTAAAAATTATTAAGAGTTTTTTTGTGCATATTTCTGCATATTTTGCTATTAAAATATAGTTCTGAAAACATCCCGAGTTAATGAAAGTTAATATTTCAAACGAACGATTACACAAATATTTAATAATTCGGTCTAGAATATAATGTACGCTGGTGGAAGTTTTCACATCGATTATAGTGAAATAATATGTGTAAATATACATTCAAATATTTTGTCACTACTAATAGGAATTTAAGTAAGAAATTTTGTATATTTTTATTCAAACCCTTCAAATTAATCCTTGATATTAACATTCTTGAAAAATGTCTAACACCCCATTTTTAACATTCACTTTGAAAAATATGGAAAAGCTACTCTAAATTGGAATTCTTAAGGTTTCATCATTTCAGCACAACATGCATAATATCATCCACACATTGTACATTTATAATATTTAAAAAAAAAAAGTAGATGGAGCAATTTATAAGAATGTATAAAAATGGCGACCAACACAAATAAAAGAAACTAAAAATTAACTGACCAAGCAATATGCACCACGAAGGCGAATACACCAAACCCTAGTACACGCCATCCTGTAGGTATTATCTGGAAAGTTTTCAAGTGAATAAAGCAAACCACTGCATCACACCAGAGCCAGAGCCAGACCCATCGCCAGAGCCAGGGTAGAGGACAAAGGAGTATATGGAAGTATCACTAACAGCAGCGGTATAGTAGCTGGGTCCATGGATTCTCCAACAAGGGGATATTTACGACTTTATAAGCACTATTTGGCTCGCGTGCCGCTGGTAATGGTTATATGCGATAAAACAGAAACCAGAAACCCTTACAGCTTGCATCAGGGAAGACAAGAATTAGGACCAAAAACCAGCAGCTAAGCCCGCAACATCACTTACACGAAGAATGTTAACTCGAGAAAAGAAATAATTGTGGTTCCTGTTCTTCCTATCCATAGGGAGAGTATAAGCTGATGTACAATGTACCACCTCTCATCCTGTAGTATACGATAAATTGTAACCTACCTACTTTCCCCTGATACCACCTACCTTCAACCTTAAACTATATAAAGCTACATTCTACACTGCAGAGAAGACACAAAAAAAACTATAAGCTCCAGAGGTTGAACTCTGCTGTCTTTTAGTACAGTCCATGTTATCCCTCTTTTCCAACACATTCAAACACACTTTCAGACAGGCGGATGAGTCCTTTGCTTTCGACTTTGCCTTCGCCTTTACCTTCGGCTGGGCTTCAATGCAGAAGATGACCTATCCTATATTATACACCACCGCCAGTGCCAGCTTGATGGCACGGGCAGCACCCCAACAGCATAGCCTGGCTTAATTCCTGACAATCAGAAAGACATTAAACATTATCCTCAATATAAAACATGCTGAGCAGCACAAAGGAGCAAGCACATCACAGGATTTTAATAGAGAAAACTATTTCTTGTATTATAATAGAATTCTGGAGCTTGAGCTGGAACTGGGTCTTATATGTATATGTAGCTGGGTGGATGTTGGAAAAAATGGAAATCCTTCGAAGATTGCTTCACTTGGCAGCACAGCTGATGAGTAAAACTTTCTTTTGTGCCCTAATTGAATCACGTCAGGGAATTACGTCCTGAAGTACTTATTAGTAGTTATTCTTCTGCCAAGTCATGCGAAGAATTTTTGGAAAAAGATTGAGAGCGGAGGGAGAGGGGTATGGGTGCTATTAGAGTCCTTAAGTACAGTTATCCAACGTCTTGATTCATGTACTCTAGATAATGAGGTAAATGTATGAATGGATTTGCATCGTATATGTCTTCTGGCACCTGTTAGGTTCATTTCACCAACAGAGTTGTATTAAAAATATCGTTAAATTTGGGGTTTTTGGTAATAATTTAATAAAAGTTATTGAGCTTTTCGAATCATTACGTTATACTCGGTTTTTTACTCCCCATTGTACAATGCTGTTTAGGTCGGAATTTAATGAGCTTATCATATTTTGTCTTTGCAGTTCCACATCCGAAGAAGAGGAATGTGAGTCTGAAAACGAATATGAAAAGCTAAGAGTACTATAGTCAGCGAAACAATGTATTGGATTAGAAGTTGCAGACAGGAGATCATTAATAAAAATGAGAAAGAGTGTTGGAGATATATATAATTCATACAAAACAACTTGTATTGAACTATTCGAAAGATAATTACTAATCCAATGAAGAGGGGATTCGTCAAAACCGAAAGCACGCATTTTCGATAGAGAGCCTGATGCCAGACCCTTTGTGTAATAATCTTACATTCTCCAAAACGATGTAAAGATAAAGACCTATCGCTACGAAAGCCGCATTGTCGATGAATACGAGCTTTCAACCTTCGAGATATTTCTTGAGCTGATAATTAATTAGGGACATAAGTGCAATCGGTCAGTAGTTAGACGGTGAAGAAGATTCGCCTTTTTTGGAAATAGTCTGGAAAAATGTGGTTTTCCATCCGCTCGGAACTAGACCTGAGGAGTAGGACAGATGAAAAAGTATATGCAATGGTTTTGCCAGCGTTAAAGAACACCTCTTCAGAACAATAGCGCTTATACCATCCGGACCTGCCAATTTATGAATGTTGAGATCTGTAAGAACTCTTGCCACAGTAAGAGTCCGAAAAAAGATTGGTCCCATATAATTATTAACTCGCTCAAGTACAGGTGGAGTCATAACACTCACTGGCAGCGCTAAATTGGTGATGAACTGCCTAGCATAAGCTTTCTCTAAAGAGCTAAAAGATGGTGTGTCATTCACAACGAGCGTAGAGACCGAATAAGAGGAAGAATTTTCCATACTGCTTTTGGGACATTGCAGTATTTTTTGCCATAATTTATGGTCATGTAAAAATTTAGTCCGTCGAATATGGGCTTTCCAGGCCTTCCTGGCTTGCTTGAACTTATTCCGGTTTTCCTCAGTTGGATTGGCTTTAAAACAACAGAAACTTACTTTCTAGACCCTAATAACCTCTTTACAGCTCCCATTGAACCATGTGTTTCACTTAGGTCTGATGCCTTTAATCCTATTCGAGATAAAAGTTCTCATTTCCAAGAGAATCAAACTTGTGATCATAGCAGCGCTGGCGTCAACGTCACTATAAAGGAATCATAATGACCAGTTAAAGATCCTTAGGAGTTCTTTCTTTGACTCGAAAGTTTTAACACGAGCAATTTGGTGATATGACACAATGGGCAGATTTGCCTAGAGGAGATGGAACACTAATAGAAATTGGGTGTATACCACGTTCTTTGTGAGGAAAATAGAAAAATTGCTTGACCCCAAATATCTCTGGACGCTAGTGGTAATACCAATTGCGTACGAAATAAAGAAATTTGAGATATCGTTATTTTATAAATAAAATACAAAGCAAACAAATTTTAGTTACTTCAGATCAAAGCATTTTTTTAACTTTAAACATTTTTTTTATCTTACACAAAATGTTATTAATATTTTGTAAAACTTTTATAAATATGGACGAACGGAAACTATTGGGAAGTTCTTAAAGTGGAGGATTCATCCCAGCATATTTTTTTTTGCATTACACCAGACAGAGCACATCTAACATGTAACATTGTTACCAATTAATTTTTTTTTCTTATAGAAAGAAAAAAAGGAAACAAAAGTTTAGTATCGTTCATCTTTTGCCAAACCCATTCCTGCTTTTTCTCGATTTCTTGGCAGCTACTCAAGTGTTTACAATAAAATTCTCACACAATTAGTTAAAAGGAATTAAAGTATAATTCATCACTTGGTCACACCCATAAAATCTAGATTTAAAGGGGCTTAAACTTAGAAAACTGTTTTTGAAGGAACACAGTAAAATTATTGAAAAACAACATTTTTGCTTCGAACTAAATAAATAAAATAAAAATGAATTGCTGATTCTTAGTCTCGATAAAACTCGAGACCGGCTGGACCCATTTGGCTAATTTTGGTTTTAAATTGTTTGTGGAGGTCCAGTGAAGATCTAAAAGGTGAATAAATATGAAAATGCTGCCCCAAAGAACACTGAAATAACGCGGTTGTTTTTCGTTAATTTTCAACGTCCAAAATCGTTTAAACAACTCAGAACGGTTTATGAACAGATTTGAGCAAGTTACTGTGATGCATATCACATCAACATTACATTAACTCGAGAACGCTTCGCACTGCAATGATTCCGTAATATCTTTATTTTCGCATCAAATTCGTGCATTGTTTGTGATTATCATATCGAAAAGTTTTCCCTCGAATCTATCTAAAAGCACCCAATCTTTATATTATGCACGATGTACAGGGTTCTTTAATAAGGCCGAGTAGATGTTGAAATGGAATAAAACAAGCTGTGTGTGAGGTATTCACCAAATTATTTTTTATTTGAAAGGCGCATGTATGCCGTTAAAGGCGGAATATGACATCATTCAAATGCCAGCCTCCACTTCTCACGGTAGCACGGAAATTTTCATTTACTCTTCCGCATAGATCCGACAGAATTTGAGCGATGGCCTGTGTTATGTTCACCTTTAGGACGTGCGTCGGTCGATTGTGTTTTATTTGCATATAACCGTGACTTAAAGAAACTCCACAAGAACAAGCCTAGCGGAGTCAAATCACATGACCATTGAGGCCAATTCACATCACCCCTGCGAGAGATAACCTTACCCTCATGCAAAAATGTCAATCGTGCCGTTTGCTGTGTGACACGTAGCGTCGTCCTGCTGGAACCAATTGTCATCTAGGTCCATATGAATCAATTTTAGTCATAAGAAATTAGTTATCATCGTTATTAGCACTCGCTGTTGACGGTGACCGCCTCACTAACGTCATTTTCAAAAAAAATGTTTTCAGAACGTTAAAAAATCTTCTTGACATCCAAAATATTTTTGAAGTGTACATGATTCTGCTGTCAGAAAAATATTTGTCAGACTTCTCCAGTTATTACCCGATTAACTTAATTACATTTGACACTCCAATAGACAACTAAAATGCGAGTATTTTTACAGTTCTTAGGTTATAATAAATACAGAGTAGACACCTTACTCGATTTAAAAAGTTTAGGTTTTCCTCTACGTCTTTGCTATGACCATAAAAAATGGTTATGCCAGTAGGTGGAATTTTGCGGAATCAACTTGGTGTTTTCTTGTTCCGCTCATGTAAAATTTTACGGTTTATCAAAGTGTAAATTCGTAAACAGACTGTATTATAACGCTGTGTGTGATAAATATGAAATTGAAACCTTAGAAATAGTAAACTTTGTTTTGTAAGTTAGCAGCAATGTGTAATTAATCAAAAATAATAATCGAATTTCATCCATACCGAACATTTTTTTTATAATTAATTACGGACTTAAATTTACTTTACACAAAAGTTAAGGTCTTTTATTTACCGGTTGAGGATTTGATTTTTTTTTTAATTACATTTGTACAATCTGAGAGTTTGAAATAAAAACCAACCGTGCAAGTAAAAAGTAACTAATTGATGTGTCCACCTTTCTTGTTTTAACTCCTTTCGGGAACAGGTGGAAAGTTTTGAGTGCCATTGTTAGGCATGTTTTTAAATGTAGTTTTAAAATATGTTTCTCTACTGTAAAAGAACTAATCCCTGCGCTTAAAAATACGACTTAATTTCTAGATCAACATCTAGAATACTATCCAAGAGAGCCTACAATAATTTACTGGATTACCAGTCCATTATTCGTATAGTAGGTTTAATCAAGCTTTTAATTTTTTGTGTAAAAAGCCATAATTCGTGGGGCGACGACTGTTAAATTCTGTCCAAGGAATATTAAATAATTGAAGCATGCCTCGTATATAGCCACTTTCTTTTAAAACTATTTACCTTAGAAAATTCCCCCAACGTAAATCTATCCGCAAAATTCTTTCGTGACATATTCTATGTCTATACACTCCATACACTCTATTTGAAGGATAAAATTCCTCGGCTATACATCTACTCTACATAGTTCTACACCCTCAGAGAGCCTAGAGGCTAAAGGGGGATCACAATTTTGTCTGAAACTTTTTTCATTATGACATCAAACGCCTTGCCAAGGGTAGCGTGTATGGATACAAGGAAAGAGACGCAGAGGGGAGCATAAGGAGGCAGGGATTTCTTTACTTTAATTAAAGGTAATGAAGGCCGTTAAGCATGAGGCATGTTTTATTTCAATGCACCTAAGGCTCGTATGTCATTAAAATTAGAATCAACTTTAAGAAGATGTTGAGATTTTAAACATAACCTTCCTACTAGCAAATATATATAGATAGTATAGTGTTCTTCCTTGAGCTTAGAAAAGTTATAAAATAGATATAAATGTTTATATGTATGCTGGATTTCTGTCTTTTAAGTCGTAGGAATAATAAATCCATACCATCTGGAATCGACACTGAAAATAAATCATGAGGATCTATGAAGTTGGCGCGCGGTACGTGGGCGAAGCAACAAGATAAGTTCCTATACAAAATATGATTTAAGTGGATTTTGAGTCTTTTTTCTCAAAGTTTTATTCCTTTTTTCTGTTTTTTTATTTGAAAATTACGCTCCCTCATTTCTATAGCATTTGTATAATAATAATTCAAGGTACTTATGTGCACATGGAACAGTATGCACCGGCACCCGTTTTAAAGATATGAAAACACTTAAAACAGATACAATAAATATATTTTTAGATCATTTTACCCTCCTTTTAGACGAGTGATTATTTAGGTGCATTACACAATCAGTACCTTCCTAAATAACGAATGATTTTAAGTGGAATTTGATGGATAATTGAAGTAGGAAATGGAATTAAAAATAAATTGTTACAATATCTAACTTCAGATAGACAAAAAGTATGTTTTCTGTTAGAGAAGGGGTTATTGTATTTTGTTCTTGAAATCCTTCCCCTTGAATAAAATATGATTACAAATAGAAACATTATCTGACAGGCGACTGCAATTACTTAAGAATAAAGGTTTTTAGAACTTTTAAATAAAAGAAAGTTCCCTAAATTATGAAACGTTCCTACATACTTAAGGTGATGGTGGTGCTACAGTCCAAGACGGGCCTGAACCTTAACCAACATGCAACTCCAGCCATCTTGGTCAATGTTTCAGTTGATTGAGATCCTCTCCACCACCAGAGTAGCGGTCTCCTCTGCTGCACTGCCCTTTCAGATTGGATTCAAGACCTTTCGAGCTGGAGTATAGATGTGTAGTAGTTAGATCAATGTCACTGCACTGTACAGCCCCTGCAGTTTGTAGTTGTATACTCCATCCATCTAGTCGGGATCAAAAATCTGGCAAACATTTTTTCTCTCGAAGCAATTTAAGAGGTTTTCATCTTGCCTTGAACGTCCAAGCTTCAGTGCTATAAATGAGAACGGGATGATGAATATTTTATAGAAAGTGACTTTAGATGCTCGAGGGAGGACTTTAATACTTGATTGAATTCTAAATTCAAAGAAGCAGCGATTTACAAAAGTTATGTCTGCAAAAAAAAGTCTGAATTTATAGCAGAGCCTAGGTAGACAAACTTTTCCAGCTACCTTGAAGTTATAGCTGTCCATTGTGCCATTTTGTTCAAGAAGTCGATGTTCAATGTCTTTTTTGATGATAATCATTGAACACTAAACACACCTTCTTCGCTTCCTTCGCAGTGCTCTAAAACGCTCCACTGACATTACGGTAATTATGTCAATATTAACGGCGTATCTGATTGTGTTTTGCACAATTCTTTTCTGAACGATGTTGAAGAAATCGCATGCCAGTGGATCGCCTTGTGTAACACTTTTTGACATCAAAACCATCGGTAGGATCATTTCTGACTTTGAAAAAGGACCTAAAGCTAGACATTGCTCTGTTAAGTACTGTCATGCGATCGATTGAAATTTTTTCTAAGATCAGCAGTACTGTAAACATTTGATGAGGCCACACAAATATGGACCTCTCAAGTTCTTGACGAAAAGCCTCAGACGCTCGCATTATACGGAAGAAATTATATTACAGGTGATATTCCGGAGACAGATGCCTCTATATTTATCGCAGTTCTTCTTTCTTAAGAATATTGAACATGGAAAGGTTTTCAACTATAATTCTTGACTTTTGCCTAATATATTAATTCTGCCTTGAAAATTTGAGTACGAGTTGAAAATGGGGCTCAACATTAGAAAATGATTTTTCCATTAAAAATGTTTGAATGATTATGATGCATTTCAATGACTCAATCAAAAAGACACGATGGAGATGCTGGTAATGGTCCGGCTTGAGCTCTTGTGTTAAAGGTTTTGATTCTTTTCACCACTAACTTGTCTTATTACTTTAAAGTTTTCAAAAACTTACACTATTGTTGACCAAGAACGTTGCTTTACGAAGTGTTTAAGTTTTGCGAATAACTATGTTGTTGAGGAGTGTATCGTTTCATTTTAAGCCAAGACATTCATTGCTTGTCAAACGTCAAAAAATGACAGCTGCCCAAATTGTGAGCTATGAATATTTTAAGAAAAACTCCTGCAAATCACATCCATTTAATAATGTTTCTAGTTTCTGATTAGCCAGCTGCCAAAAAACTGCCTTTCAATCAAAGCAACTTTATTGGAAAGTTAACTGGAAAGTTAGCCAAGACAAATTTCGGTAATTATCAAGTCAAGTCTACTTATGTAAAAATGACAGCTGATCATGTTTTTTAACTGAAAGCTGAACTTTATTATTCTGTGATTTATTTTTTTTTTCCGCACAATTTCAATTCTTTGTCAAGGTTGGAAAAGAAATAAGTAATATCTAACTCTTAATATTTGATTACAAAATATAAATCGTAATGGAGTTTGAAGCTTGGCTATTGAAAATTGACTGGGCTTTATACAGGAGCTTCTTACAAAGTTTAATAAAACCTGAACTATCTAGTCCTTCCTTTTCCTGACAACAAAGTCAATGACCTCAATTCAGCTATGGACAGATCGCAAGAAATTGCTTGCCCACTTATACTCTTAGGAGGAAAGACGAAACCACAATGGTAGGCATCAGAGCTTGACTCGCTCAGAAGAGAAGGTAGTAAACTCTTCAACCGAGCCAAAGTTGAAGCAAGGCTAGCCTCTCACTAGGATTCTTAAAATGAATCCCTAAGAACTTACAAGAAGGCACTTAGTAAATCTAAGCGATCTTCCTGGCGATCTTTCTGTGGCACGATAGAAGAAACGTCTGAAGCCTCCAAGTTACGGAAAATTCTTTCAACTAATCCAGTAATGCCAAGCTGACTGCTCCTGGACAAATTCAAGTAATTAATCGATGACTCACTTTCCTAAAAGTTCCCCAACCGAAACTTGCAACAGTCATATTCGTTCAAGTTCCAATACAACATATCCAAAAGGTCTGATCACAAGGAATAAGCCATAATGGGCTCTCAACAGCTTCTAACAATTTCAATCTGCAGGACCAGATGGAATAACACCAGCCGAACTACAAAATACTTTAGACATTATTGCACCAATCCTTGAGGCAATTTTAACCAGCTGTCTTTACCTTCTCCATATTCCATCAGCATGGAGAGAAGTTAAAGTTGTTTTTATATCCAAAGCAAGTACATGCTCATGTGGTACCCGTGGCATGATGGTTAGTGCGTTGGACTGTCATGCTAGAGGTCTTGGGTTCGATCCCTGCCTATGCCATCTAAAGTCTCTTCACGGGTACTGCCTCTTGCGAGGAATTGACAAATTCTCCAAGCGTAACTATTGTCATGAAAAAAGTGCTTTCTCAAAATTAGCCGTTCGGAGTCGGCATATAAACTTTAGGTCCCCTCCATTCCTGACAACATTACTCGCACACACGAATGGTTGAGAGTTGTAAGTCACTAGGCCTTGATTCTCAACGGACTGTTGCGCCACCCAATTTATTTTTATTTATTTTAAGTACATGCTCGCAAGTAAATGCTGGCAAGTCAATCTTTAAGATCTACGACCTATAAGTCTATCATAATTCCTTCTTAAGACCTTAGAAAGATTGATTGATACCAATTTAAGGGCAATTATTGATAAAAGACTTCTGTATTTGTATCAAGATGCCTATACTATAAAGGTCAATCGGTGGAAACTGCGTTGCATACTAAGGTATGCACCGTCGAATATTCCCTCCATCATAGAGAGTTCACTATGGTTGCTTTCCTTGACATTGAAGTTGCGTTTAACAACGTGAACACATCTGCAATCACATCTGCACTTACAACTCTTAGCGTAGAGCGTTCGCTTGGGGTGTTAATTCATTTAATGAATAATAAGCTCAAAAATTGGCAACTCTTCTGCCAGATGATTCGTTATAGTAGAGAGACATCGCAAGGTGGAGTTCTATCCCCTCTCCTCTGGAACCTAGTTATGAATTAAATCCTAACTAGTCTAGATGCGAAGAGTTTCAGAGTGATTGCATATAGTGGTTTCAGGAAGGCATCTTAACACCTTAAAAGAACTCTTACAAAATTCTTTAAACAGATTAGTACTTTAGATTTAGTCT
The DNA here is from genome assembly GCF_945859685.1 of Eupeodes corollae. NCBI lineage: Eukaryota > Metazoa > Arthropoda > Insecta > Diptera > Syrphidae > Eupeodes > Eupeodes corollae. The sequence continues at coordinate 36,518,573 of NC_079147.1, forward strand.
TATATTCGAGGAGATTCAAGATTTCATTTGTGAACCCTCTACATATTAAAGGAATCCAATTAAAATTCTCAGACGATGCTAAATACCTGGGTCTTGTTTTAGATAAATAACTAAATTGGAAACGCAATGTACAGGAAAGAGTCAGAAAAGCCACTGTAGCTCTCTTTTCTTGCAAAAAAGCTTTTGGTAATAAATGGGTAATTAGACCAATTTTAATGTACGGTGGTGTGGCAGATGGTGGACTGCTTTAGAGAAAGCTATTAACCGCGACAAATTAAATAAAGTCCAACGTTCAGCTAGCCTATGTATAAGCGGATCGCTTCACACTACCGCATCTGCGGCACTGGACACCTCACTGTACCTAACATCTCTTGACATATTTAGCAAACAAATAGCTGCAAGCTCTGCTATTGGACTCAAAGTTTCGTCGCAGTTGCCACTCCGCAATTCTTAGGCACACGAATACACCATCCCCCAACTGCAATTCGACAGAAACTATACCTTCCAGATCTTTCTGGGAGGAAAGGGCATTTCTGGAAGACGAGTAAATCTATTTTTATACAGAAAACAAAGGAAGGGGTTGGTGGACTGGTGGGGGGTGTTCTCTGAACTACTGGAATTAATTCTCTCATTCTGCCTTCCCAATCATTGTAGCGTGTTCCAATAAAAAAAGATGTCTTGTCCTGGCTTAAGAAAACGTAATATCAACATCTGATAATCGTACCTTCTGGACTCTGTGTCTACAAACTCTATAACAGTTCATAGCTGTCCACCATCTCTCACACAGTACAGCACAGCACAGCAGTTTAATATTCACCTTTGCTGGGTGCCGCACATTCCAGGTAACTGTAAGGCAGATAAACTCGCCAGGAATGGTAAAGTAAAGAAGTTGTATGGACGAGAACGAGTAGTGTTTTGTCAACAATAATATTTTTGGTAGTTTTTGCATAATGAATTTAAGGTAGAGGTTAGTGAAGTAAAATTAACTAGTTGCCTTGGTCAAAATGTACGTTCTAAACATTCATTTGACTGCAAATGAAGACCTTTTTGTTGTCGGAACTTGCCCAATGTTTCTTTGAATAGAGACCTACAGTTTTTGACAGCTGAAGCAAAATTTGTCAAATTTGCTTTCCTTTATTCAAACTGTCTTATCAAGTTAACATGGAATAGGAAGTAAGCCAAAACCGAAACAAAACTCAACTGACTCAACAACTGAAGGTTATCGGCTATGGTCAAAAATCTTCGTCGTCGAATAATGCTTCAGAGGTCTGGCAAGGCCCTAAGGCCCAAAAAAAAACAAGATTGTCGTAATTGGTGTCATATATCCACATGAAATGCAAGACACTGTTGGGCGTGGATTTTAGGTTGGTGCTATGTACGTTGATTAAGCAGCTGCACATAACCCCACAAAAAATATTAAAACGGTATTCAACTGCACGATCCTGCGACCAAGTCACAGATCCAACGCGAGATAATACGGCCATCCAAAGTTTCCCTCGCATAAAGCAAATAAATTCGAAAAACATGCAAACGTTCTTGAGGGGTAAGTCTATTTTTAAAATGTCAAATCAAACTGAAAATCAATCAAGTGACAGCTGTCAAAAAGAAAATATTCGAGAAAAATATTGCCACGTTTAAAAAACAACACTCAAAACCGGAATTTAAATTATCAGCTAAATTTGGAACATAATTTAGAAACAGCAATCCAATCATGCATTTTTTGAAACAGAATAATTTCCATGTTTCCAAATTTGACAACATAAAACGAGATTAAAGTTCAAAAATAAGCTCCAATAGAAATAAAAGAAAAAATAACCAAATTACCGCCTTGACTTACAAAATTTCAAGTAAAGTAAAGAATTCGATAAAAGTCAAGTGTATTTTTTTCTTTTGTACATCAAATGTCCCAAAGCTAATAAAGATCTGAAGTTTACATAAAAGAAATATTTCCTGTGCAAGGACATCGGAATCTTATTAAGGTGTATGATTCAATTTTCAAAAATGAAGCAAATCAGAGAGGGAGCATGCGATTTCCAACTCTGGAGCTGAAAGTAAAGAAAGACACAGCAAGTCGTCTAAGGACTTTTTTGTAAACCTATACAAACTATATCTTTTCTTTTCGTTTTCTTTAGCAGGAAGAAGAAGAAGATGAAGAATTTGCAGAAAAATATTAATCTTATTGCTGGACTTGAACCAACAAGGATGATGATGAGGACTTCGTTGTCAAGAATTTCATATGAAAATTCCAAACTCTTTTCGTGGCGTCTCCTTCCTTCGTCGTCGCTAGAAGTTGTCATACGTAAGTCAATGCATATGCCACGAGGGAAGGGTAGTGAGGTGAAGGTAAATATTATGGAATACCTACTATGAGGCTACAAGGTAAGGATACGGAGAAAAGGACGATAGTTGATGGGCGGTTCCTTTTATCGTTCTAATACTGATGATGATGATGTGAAACACAAGAGGAACAGAGGGTGGATAAGGTTAAAAACAAATAGAATAACGAACTTATTTAATGTCGAAAGTTGATTTTTCTTGCATTCTCATTGGGACTTTTATAGGACCCTCAGCACAGAAATAGAAACAGAAAACAGGACCCAACATTTGATTAAGCCATTCTATACGAAGTACGGTCCCATTCACAGTCACAGTCGCACAGTCTCTTAGTTCTTAGATAAATAATAAATTGTATATCTTGAAGCTTGAATTTCTGAAAGCTGAAAGAAAGTTGAAAGGTACATAATATTCTCATAAATTCATGAACGTTTGCTAGAAAATAAAAGTGAGTACAAAAAAAAAGGACTTCATTTTTGGGCCATATTACGAGATTGAAATGCACGGTCTAAAAGGTGCGTATGTAGGATCAAAGTTTGTATATCGAAACCATATCAGTTCATATATCCTTAAAAAATTCTGTTGACCTTTTTTGGGGGGGATTTTGTATATCTATTGGAAATGATGATATGAGTGCGTGTTCCGAAAACGTGGGTGTATATAATGTTGTGATGCGGAAGAGGCATGTTTTGTATAACTAACCCAATTTGATATTCTGTTTATTTTCAAAAGGACCATTCAAAGGATAAATAGGATCATATAAGGGGGATATAATTTTTATAACATAGGTAAACGGATATAACATTCATTACATACCTGCCTTTTGCCTACAACCTTTTCTTGAAGGCTTTCTCTAGCGTATAATATAAACATATATTTATTCAAAGAGACAGGTAAGCGTTCGTTGTCGTTCTTCTTCAAGTAATTTTTTGCCCCTAGATAAAGAGAAGATAAAAATTCAATTGTAAAAATATAAAAAAATAGGGTTAAAATTTATTGAGATGGATTATCCCTTATTTAATATTTTTTTTTATATTTTTGTTGAAAGGTAGATGGATTTTTAAAGGGACAAATTTGTCACAGACATTTTTTGATTGCTTTCTTTTTTTTTGAGAAATTTCATGGATCTTTTGGTTTTTTTTCAATTTTGGCATTTTTAAGAAATCATAAGAGAAGGATTAATTTCACACTTCATAACTTGTTAGAAGACTTTTCAAAAATTGACGTAATAAATGTGATTCAATTAAGAAAAGGGCTGGAATGCAACCGACCACTGATAACTTCCTATCCGTGACCGTCTGTCGATTTTTTTAAAGCTTTAACAATATTTCGTAAGATAAACAAAATTTTTAGTCAATATCTTTATTTGTTCTCAAAATTCTTGAGTTTATTGTTGATTTGGTATAGGTTATCTTGTGTTGCTAAAATTTTTGTTAATTGAATTTTTATACAAACTTAACTGCAGCAATATTTTGCATTCTTGAAATATGGACGACGAAAAATGGTTCCCGAACGTCCGGTACAGACACCTCTCTAACAATCTCCTATTTAGATTCTAGGGACCTTGAAACGTAAAAATTTTCAATTCAAAAAATAAGACCAATTACAATAACTTGCTATTGGAAGTTTTTTTTAGTCGACTTCAAAAGTTTGGGATTGCATATCTGAATTGACGTTACCATAATACTTCGAAAGAATTTTATATTTTTTAATTGTATCAGGACATTTTTTTAAAGAGACTTGTATTTCGTCCAACCTTTTAATAAACACGCCATCCCCCTTACACACAGTGTGAGCAATAGGAAAGGGAAAGAAGGGTTGAAAGGAGGAGTCAGTGCACATTTTTTTTTTTGAATTCCTGAATATTGCAATGGTGGGGGGGGGGATAATTCATGAAAACCCAAAGCACGCATTTCCAATAAGAGAGCTTGATAACAAACCCTATCAAATGCTTTTGAAATATCAAGTGCAATAATCCTGGTTTCTCAAAGCGATGTAAAGATTTGCTCCACTGCTCGATGAGATGAAACATGAGATCACCAGTGGGCCTATTGCTGCGAAAGCCGTACTGAAAATCATTAAGAAGCTTTCGATCTTCAACAGTTTTCTTGAGCTGTTCATTAATCAGCGTTTCCATGACCTTGAAAAGAAGTGCAATCGCTCGGTAACTAGACGGTGAGGAAGATTCGACTTTTTTCGATGGGCTGAACAAATGCAATTTTTTATCCGCTGGGAACGAGACCTGAGGAGTAGAATAGATGAAAAAGCTTACGCAGTGGTTTTGCCAGCGATACCATCCGGACCAACGGATTTATGAATGTTGAGATCTTTAAGAACTCTTGCTACAGTACGAGTGTAAAAAAAGATTGGTCCCATAGAATCACTAACGAGGTCAATTACAGGTGGAGTCATAAATTCATAACACTCACTGGCAGCGTTTAATTGTTGCGAACTGCCTAGCAAAGAGATAACCTTTCTTTAAAGAGCTAACAATAGGAATGTTATTGACAACGAGCGTAGGAACAGAGGAAGAGGAAGAATTCATCATGTTTATTAAAAATGACCAACAATTTGTACTGCCTTTGGGACATTGCAGTATTTTTAGCCGTAATTTTTGTTTATGTAAAAATGGACGAATATGGACGTTGCAGGCCTTCCGGGCTTGCTTGAACTTATTCCGGTTATCCTCAGTTGGATTTGCTTTAAAACAACGGAAACTTAGCTTCTTGACCCTAATAACCTCTTTATAGCTCCCATCAAACCATGCGTTTCCTTATGCCTGATGCTTTTAACCCAATTCAGGATCAAAGTTCTCATTCCCAAGAGGATCAAACTTGTGATCATATCAGCGCTAACATCAACGTCACTGCCGAGTAAGCATTCCTTTGTGGGAAAGTTTGAGATTTATTCCATGTGGGTTAATGCTTCATAATTTCACCATCGCACTTTATGATCAAGTAGTACACGTTGCGTGATGGTAAGTGCGTAGGACTGTGATAATAATAGAAGTCTTCGATTTAAACCCTGACATATGAAGTTTTTTCACGCGTATTGCCTTTAGCAGAAATTGACAAAACCTCCAAGAGTAATTCTTGGATTCTGCTTAAAACTGTAGGTCCCCCCTATTCCTCACAACATTAATCACACACCGAATGGTTGAGAGTTGTAAGTCACTGGGCCCTAGTTTTGACAGTTCGTTTGTAACAGTATTCAAGCTTCATCAAACAATTTCATTTTTTCTGTTCAAGTTTTGAGCGATGATTTCTTGTATGAGGCATCCTTAATTTTGTAAAGTCTCTATTAATATTATATTATTTATCATTATTATTATTATTATTATTATTATTATTATTATTATTATTATTATTATTATTATTATTATTATTATTATTATTATTATTATTATTATTATTATTATTATATATATTATTATTATTCCTTAATTTAGTTTAAAAAAAACATGTTTTTTTACAATTTGAAAATCAAAGTGTAAATTCTCTATTTCGAGCTTATTGGGCATCTCTTAAAAGGTGACCAATTGTAGAAATCGCAATGTTTTATGATTTTTCCGCCATAAATCAATATTTTTTGGATGGAAGATGGCGTGTGATGCTTCAAAAGTATATTGTATGTCGTGAAGACATTATTGAACGAAACTTAAAAACATTTCAATGATGAGTTTGATATCTAATAATTTAATTAAAAAAATGCGGACGTATGCGGAACATTTTCTTTTTATATTTAAATTTATTGGTCTATTGATTCTTAAAAAAAATTCCAGAAACTTATGAAATATTTAACTTTGGATTAAAACTTTTTTATAGAAATATAATAGAAGATTGTTTACGAAATACTTACTTACTTAAGGTGGCGCTACAGTCCTGTGTGAACTAGGGCCTCACCCAACAAACTTCTCCATATAGCTCGGTCCCTAGCTAGATGTCTCCAGTTTCGCGCTCCAAGTTGAGTGAGGTCACTTTCCACTTGTGCGCGCCACTTGATCCGCGGTCTTCCTCTACTGCGCTGTCCTGTAGGTGTGGATTGGAAGACTTTCCTGGCCGGATCATTAGTTTCCGTGTGCTCTACGTGACCCAGCCATCTTAGTCGTTGGACTTTTACCCTTCTGGCTAAGTCTACGTAGCTGTACAGCCCGTACAGCTCGTCGTTTCATCTTATCCTCCACTCCCCTTCGATGCATACGGGACCGTATATCACACGAAGAACTTTTCTCTCGAACAGACCCAAGGTGCTTTCAACTGCTTTTGTCATCGTCCATGCTTCTGCACCGCATAGCAGGAGGGGTATGATAAGGGTCTTATACAACGACTATTTGGTCCCTCGAGAAAGAGCGTTGCTACTCAATTGCTTTCTTAGCGCAAAGAAACAGCGGTTGCCAAAAGTTATTCTGCGTTTGATCTCAGCGCTGATGGTGTTGTTTTCTGCGTTACAGCGGAGCCTAGGTAGACGAAGTCCTTGACTACCTCAAAGTTACGTCTGTCGATGGAAACGTTATGACCAAGACGTCGGTGTTGTATGTCCTTCCTTGACGACAGCATGTACTTTGTTTTGTCCTCATTAACCTTTAAACCCATTTTTGCCGCCTCTGCTTCAATACTCATAAAAGCCCCATTGATATCACGCTGAGTTCTTCCGATTATGTCAATGTCATCAGCATATGCTAGTAATTGGACAGACTTTTGAAAGATAGTGCCTCTAGTGTTGACGTGTGAGCTCTGTACTATTCTTTCAAGCACGATGTTAAAAAATTAACATGACAGCGCATCACCTTGTCTAAGACCTTTTTTGACAACGAAATGTTCTGTTAAGTTGTTTCCAACCTTTGTGGATCAGCGTGAATTCTCCATGGTCATCCTGCACAAACGGGCGAGTTTGGCAGGGATGCCAAAATTAGACATGGCTCTATACAGCTCGCCCCTGTTTATGCTGTCATATGCGGCCTTGAAATCGATGAAAAGATGGTGGGTGTAGATTTAGTGTTCTTAGGTTTTTCCAGAATCTGCCATACTGTGAATATTTTATCGACATTTGCTGAATGTCGAAAACAATATTTTTTCTCAAATTTTTGAAGAGATATTTAAGTCGAAAATCAATTTTTTATAAACTTTCAATCCGATTTTTTCTCAAAATTTTACCAGGTGTTGAAAACGTTATTCTTCTTTGCACAGAATTGTTTTTGAGAAAAAATCATTTTTTGTTCATACAATTTTCGAGGTGACAAATGTTTTTTATCAGTTTTTTTGATTTTTAAAAAAACATTGATTGGAATTTTTTCCAAAAATATACTTGTTTGGTATGGCGTTACAATATATAATATACAATTTAATTCAAGACTCTAGCTTTATTGGTTAGTGAGATATTTAGGGTTAACCAAAATGTTCACCAATTTTTTTAAATTGCTATGGTAAAAAAAAACCATACGCAATTTTTTGGGAGTCCTTTCTGCATCTTCACGCATCTTTCTGCATTATTATCTGTATAACAAAATTTATTTAAAAGCGATATATCTACAAGAAATGACAACATTTTCAATTCGACAAATGGAACCGATTACAATAACTTCATATCGGAGGTTTAAAAAACTCCCACGAACGGAAGCCTGTAAAAAGTTCACAAGAACATCGTAGTCTATGATGATAATATGAAAATTCCAATTTTCCAAACTGTATTCCCGCGATGACGCCTACGAAGGTAGTGCTGCCAACCACACAAAAAATTTTCCTTACCACTGTATTTCTCGAAAATGGTCATCGAAATTTTGTTATTTAAAACTTTACGACTATAATTATTTTAACGATTTATAATTTTGATCAAGTTGATGTTTATGTTTAATTTGAGAACAATTAAGTGGTGATTATCTTAGTAATTGTGAAGGATTAAATGCCTGAGTTAAAGCTTTTCAATAGCTTGATTTTCTAAAGATATCGACGACTTACAGCCACAAGTTTGCGAAATTGTCTTTCAATAAGAGGATATGGTGCTGAAACCTAATTTGTTGGTAGTGTTAAAACATCCATATCAAAATAAAAATCTCTTATTGGAAAACCTAACATTACCACCAGCGATAAATATTAGAAGAAAAAAACGTCTTAATTCAACAGAAATTGAACTCAGAATTTTGCATTTAAATAAATAAACTTGCTCAGAAATCAATGACATATATAACCCAAATATCGAATCTATAATTAGATTGGGGTAAATCATCCCTTCAAAGCAATGAGTATCTTCAGAATTACACCCAAGATTAATCTTCCTTTCTCCTTGATAAAACCGCATTTCAAAGAAAAAGAAAACCATATGCATTAACAAAACTCATTCAAAGTAATATAAATTTAGTAATTTAAATTTTCAAAATTATTTTGGTCTATTTAGATATAGGTAAGCACCGCATAAAGGGTACAAATAATTTATTCATACCCCAAATGAAAAGTAAAATCCCCAAGACAAATCTAAAGCAATTAAGCAAATGCACTTATTATTAATCTCTGAATAGATTCTCGTTTATAACGATATGCAGATGAAAATTCTTAAAGGCTATTTAAAATCAATCCAAAATGCATCCAAAGGCAAAACAACATCATCAAGACAAATTAAATTCCCCCTAAGCTATCTCAAATCTCAAATCATCCAATTCTATGACGTAGGTAAAGAGATGTAGTACTTTCTTAAGTGTGTTGTGTGGTAGCACAACAAGACACAAAGTACCTACATCCCACGAGACATAACCAATTTATACAAAACTAATCTAATAAATTCTCCCACGTGGCATAAATTCTTCCGGGGCTTGAGATTATATATGCATCATCATCATTTCTATTTATTTTATACCGACCAACCAAACCGACCGACACACGATGACGACGGAAGACGGTAGACGCTAAAGGATCCATATGTGAGGTTATCGTTCAATTGGAAATAGAAGATTATAATATAGGCAAAGGAATCTTTAGGGTATGTGCTTTAAAGTAAAAAGGCATTGTAATTGTAATGAATTCGTGCGATGAAGGATTGTTCGGTGTTTCCATCAAAAGACCATTCATCTGCAGCTCCCTTTAACTATGGGGAATTTGTTAGAATTAGAATTTCATTATACCTCATCTCATCCGCACTATCTCTCTAATATTGGAGTATCCGCATTTAGAAAATTTAATTTAGATGAAATCAATTAAGATCATTGCCAATCACTCACAAAGAACAATCCGTCAAATGCGAGTGTTTTGGCCAAAAACTCTTCTTCTTTCCTTCTATACCTACATATACATAGTGCCTGGCTGGTATCTGTCGGTAAGGATTTAACTCATCAATTTGTTTGTTATCATCAGACATCCCAAGGATATCCATCAACGTAGGAGAGGAGGACAGAAAAAAAGCAAAATGTTTCTTTCGTTTCAGTGAATTTATTCAATTCGATTTGTTGCTCCGGCACGATGCCAACAACCAGGACCAAAAGGACGACCGACCCACGACGACGACGACGAAGGATTCAGTTCAAAGGCTGTCGCTCTATATACATGCGAATAATTTTATATGAAACGAAAGAAACTTTCGACGAGACGACGACTTTGAAAAGAAAATCAGGTAATCAATCATCCAATCACGTCTTGCCGACCGAGCCGGGCACAGCCCGTCCACCCGATCCATTTTCTCATCTCATCTCTTGACTTGAGTTCTTCCCCAAAGAGTTGAGAGTTAGCCCCTGGATGTCTAAGTGAATTGTACTTTTATTCCATTCAAACCATTCACTGGCAGTTCAGGCACATCGACATCGACTTCGACATCGATATCATCCCGTTCGTCCTTGTCAGCCTTGTCATCATCATCGTAGTCCTCACCGTCGGCGTCGGCGTCGTTGTCGTTGTTATTCGTCGTCCTTCGGGATAAAGTTCAACATCATTGAATCGAATTTAGAAACGGAAGTAGAGAACGATGTTTTCCTGTTGTCCTTAAGAACTAGATATAAGATACAACTTCAAATGTAGTTATAGGATATTTTAGGTGTTCTAGAGTTCAAGGATGAAAATAGAAATTACGTGGCATTTAAGTTTTCTTTGGTTTGGAAATTGATCAAAAGCAGGCGGATGCTGTCAGATATTTGATTGCCTATGTTTTATTTTGTTCAATGAAACGAGATGTTTTTTTTTGCGCTTGGGGATTTTGGAGTTAATAAAAATGTTGAAAATTTGTACTTTTGAGATGTTTTTCAATTTGAATGGATTGATTAACATATAAACACATTAATAAACACGCTGTATCATAATGTTCGTCAGTCTTGACAAATTTCGGGAACACCTCGACCGATTTAAATATTTTTTTATCTTAATATGCCAATCGTTAAAAATGATACAAAAAAAGAATACAAATCACCCATAAAACAGAGCCCCTCGTAACAAGTCCAAAAGGTTTTTCAGATTCGATGTTGCTTAATTCAAATTCATAACGTTCACCTGTAATTGATTACAACTTACGTATTTGGGGTTCTGAGAATCCTCGAGCAACTGAACAGACGTTATTGCATCCACAAAAGTCACTGTTTGGTGTGATTTTTGGTCCCCAGGTATGATTGGAGCTTACTTCGACGAAAACGACGATGGAATGACTGTCACCGTCAAGTCGGAAGCGTTATGATCATATGATAACCGCATTTTTTGCATTGCTACTGAAGAATACGTCTTGAATAATAAAATATGTGGTTTCAACCAGACATGTGGTTTCAAGATCATGCGATTTGACACCGCTGGACTTTTTTGTAAGGCTACGCGAAAGACTGTGTTCATGCAGATAAAACTTTAACTCTTGAGCACTTTAAAAACCAACATTCGTAAAGTTATGGCTGAGATAGAGTTATAAAATTGAGTTTGTGAAGTTAGCCCCCTTTTTTCGATTTTCCAATTTTGGAAACTTGTTTCAAGTTGTTGAATGCATTCATTTCACAATTTATTGACAGATGGCTCAACATCTTAAGATCAAAAGTTACGAATACAATTTATATGTCAGAATTTTGGAAAAAGGTCGGTTATCATTAAACGGTTTTAATGAATATTGTTTTCGAAATTTAGTTAAGTTCGTTTATAACTTGATGTTACTTCCTCACAGCTCTGCTGCTGCTAAGTGGGCATTTTTTAATTTACTTTGATTAAAACTGAAGGCAGACTTAATTTTGATACCATTAATTATATAATTCTGGCAAAAGAGCTTCAAGATGGGAAAAATAATCATTTGGTCTGCAAAAACAGTTTTTTAAATTAATTTTATATAAATTTTACTAAGCGACATTATGTTAACATATTGTGATCTTTAAAAAAAGGGGCTGTGATGCGACCAAACTGATAACTTCCAATCCCGTCTGTCGACTTGTCGTGCTTAAATGGTTTACAGGTTTTCGTGTTTTTTAAAAAGTTGTCAGTATAATTATTCTAACAAATTTAAAAATACAATATTTTGAATATGATGAAGTTCTTTTAAGTTTTTATATTTAATAAAAAAAAAACTTTAAATTCGAGTTTTCTTAAAGTTTCACCAGATGTCAAAAAAGTTATTTTATATTATACAATTAATTTTGAGATACAACCATTTCTTATTCAAGGTGACAATAATTTTTTTGTAATTTTTTTTGATTTATAAAAAAAGCGTTAATTGTATTTTTTACAAAAAAATACTCTTATTATATAAAATTTAATTAAAGTCGCTAGCTGGTTCGTTAGCTATTTTAGGTTGACCAATTTTTTTGTAAATTGCTGCGATTAAGAAAACACTGTTGCGGTAAAGTTTACCACAACAAGTTTCACCTCCCTTGTTGCTAACCACCCTTAAAAATTCTTACTGCGGCCTCAAAATTCTGGAAGAGTTTAGTACTCGGTACTGCGAGGAGTTCCACACGATTTTTTCTAGAAAGTCTTGGCTGGAATGGGTTCGAAAGTGAAGAGCTGAATTCAATCATTGAGCTACTGGGTGAACGCTTCCGATGAAAGATACCTGGCTTCTCGGGTGCCCACCCCAATCTTATGGATGGAAGAAGTTGCGGGACCGAGACAGATTGATCACTACGCAAAAGATCCAAAAGAATTGCCTGAGGGCAAGTAGCCGGAAGGGTCAAGCTCGCCATGATGATGGCCACTTTTTGGATTGCGCCCAAAGTCTTTTGGCGTAAGAAAAATTGTGTGAATTAATTTTGTTTTTTGTAAAGACACACCTACATAAAGTAATTTTTTTCGTACAATAGTTTTTCTTTAAGTTTGTATTGAATTAAAGATTTTGTTTTGTTCTGCCGTGGAGAAAAGTTGTTGAGGAAGGACTACGATAGCTGTTAGAGGAAGTCCAAAAAAAACATAGTATAGTGTTTTCTGTTGTTTCTAAGAATATTGCTTTTTTTGGTGTTCTTCATTTGTTTCGAATTCGTCCTTCTGACCTTCGATTCGAAGTATTAATTTCCCGATATAACGGGACGCGTTTACCGCTTTTGATTTTTGTTTCTTATCGAAATAATTTTCTTCGAGTGATTTCTTTTATCGGTTTTGTTATTATATCCAAAACTTATTTTCTTTTTGTTTGCAATAAATTTATCGAGAATTAACCTTCTGTTAATCTCAATAATCCAAATCTGTATCTTTTTATTTTATAAAAGATCCTGGTTTTTAATTCCTGCTTCCCCCAAGGTTTTCCGGGCAATAAAACATAACTTTAATTTTCCACCTGGAAAAAAAAACCTTTCTTTTATTTCCTATTTTGATTTCAAGATTAATTTTTTTCAGCTCTTGGGTTTGGTAAACTTTCGTATTTCGATATCATTTTGGTATCAATTTCATTTCAATTTTATTGATCAGCTCGATTAATAAAATATTCACCTAATCGAAACCCCCCCTTAAGCTCAGCTACCGTGCTGGCAATACTTTTATTGCTACCTGTGGTGAATTCTTTAATCGGCGGCGGTGTGCAATTTTGATTTTGTTTAATTTAAAATAATTAAAAAAAAAAAAATTTAATTCGCTTTCGATCTTCGACAATATTGGATTCGAAAATCCAATATTGTTTAAAAATAATTATATTCAGTCCGTCGGATCGGTAAAAAGGTGGAAAAAATCACAAATAACACACAAACAATTTTTTGAAAATCCTTTCTGTGTAACAAAATTTATTTGAAGGCGATATCTCTTCTGGTTCTTGAACGTAGCGAACGAACGGAAGTACGGATCGCTTATATAAATTTGTATTGTATAGACTCTAGAAAACTTGAAACGTCGTCGAGACATATCAACATTTTCAATTCTACAAATCGGATCGATTGCAATAACTCCCTATGGGAAGTTTAAAACCGTTGCGGACAAAAATTATTTTGATCCTTTTTTGGTACAATTGGTCATTTTTATTTTCAGCTTTGATCATGCAAACTTTTTTCAAATAGCAACCGTGGTTTTTTGATCTCGAATTTTGCACTGTATAGCAAAGCAACTATAAATTTACACAGTTTTAAACTTGTTGAGAGTAGATTTCTTGAATCAAATTACTTACATGCCAAAACATCCGATTTCCTTTAAAAATCTTGTTTAACCTAATGGCATGCAGGAAACTGTGAGGTTCAGCAGCATACAAACAATTATTTTTAGAAACCGTGAGAAACACTTTGGTGAGAAATTATAGTTTAGACTGACTGGACCATTATATTTTTTCTAAAATTTGAGAAGTTTCTGGTCGTTGCAAAGTTTAAAATTTGCCCGAATAAGATCCTTTGTCACATTTTTGCAATTCTTACAACTAGAATGTTTGGTTTGCACTGAACGGTTATAGTTTGCCTTTTGTTAAACCGGAACTGTACACATTTTTCATTTAAAACTCGATTCAAGAAACGGAAGCTATTAAAATGAAACTTTAATACATTTAAATTTAAATTGTTTGGTACACTGTAAGGCACTGTAGTTTATTGAAGTTTGTTGTATTATTACCTTAAAAAAGAAAAGAAAAAAAACATTAAAAACAGAAGAGTTATGTACGGTATGGTTTACCAATTGAAATAAAAACAGCTTTTGAAAAAAATTAATTGATAAAATATTATGTCATTGTGAATAGGTCTAATTTTGTTTTATAGTTTGAATTTGCGTCTCTTGTAAAACTGTTTTTGTTTTTAACTTATTTTTTTAGTTTATTTCTAAGCTGTAATGAAACTCATTGGCTGCAAAGAAAAAACGACAGCTCAGCAGAAAATGTGTTTTAATAGGATTGGTAATTCAAGGTCATTGACAAAAAAGTGTTATTTATACTAATTGATAATTCATTTTCGCAATAAGGTTGGTCATTTATTATTATTAGGAAGACATTTTAAATTAAAGACAAAATCAACATACAAATATGTATGGCTTCCTGTTTAACACGAACACCAAAGTATTAATCTATTTTTTTTTTCAAATTTGGTAAAATTTGTATTTCTAACTCAGAAAGTCTGTGTGCAAAAATTGTATGATTCCCCTGTAGGTTTTCGTCATGGGTTAAAAAAGTTAAAAGTTGAATTATTCTTAAAAATGTTAAAGTTATCAACAATATGTTCATATAAAGAAATAGTTTAGTTTGAGAATCAAGTTTTGTTAAATACATTTTAGTCGAAACAATTTTTTTTTTCAATTTTAGAAGCATTTCTTAAATTTTTACAAATTGGATGAATGAAATTAATTTGAGAGATATCAAGAACGGTACATCAATTTTTACCAAATTTGTTTACTATTTTTTATCAAATCAAATGGGGTGGCGCAACAGTCCGTTGTGAACCAGGCCCTAGTGACTTACAACTCTTAACCATTCCTTTGTGCGAGTACTGTTGTCAGGAATGGAAGGGACCTACAATTTAAGGCCGAATCCGAACGGCTAGTTTTGAGAAAGCACTTTTTTCATGACAAGAATTACTCTTGAAGGAATTGTCAATTCCTCGCAAGAGGCAGTACCCGCGAAAATTATTTTTTTGAAATTATGGTGGCACAGGCAGGGATTGAACCCAAGACCTCTTGCATGACAGTCCAACGCACTAACCATCATTGACTTTCAACTAAAAAAAACTACTGAACATAGAAAACAATATTTTCTGTGAAATATAAAAGTTTGAATACAATATCTTAAATTTTTGAAAAGAAATTTAACTCGAAAGTAATTTTTTACCAAGTTTTTGTAAAAAAAAAACTGCTAATTAGATTTTTCTTAAAATTTGACTGAATGTTGACAATAATAATTTTTAAAATATAAAAGTAGTTTATGGCCAATATCTAAAAGTTCTGAAAAGATATTTGAGTCGAAAATTAATTTTGACCAACTTTTATTAATTTTTAACTTCATATAGGAAGTTATTAATGGGTCCGATTTGTCAAATTGAAAATTTTGACATTTAACGACGTTTCAAGATCCCTAGAGTCGAAATAAAAGATTTTTAGAAAGATGTATGTGCGTGCGTATGTACGTACGTTTGTACGTCCGTATGTTCGCGATGTTTTTTTCGTCATATATACATAGGTCAAGAACCAAAAGAGATATCGACTTCAAATAAATTTTGTTATACAGATAAAAAGGCAAAAAGATGCAGAAAGAGCTCTCAAGAATATTGCGTGGGTGGTTTTTTTACCATAGCAGTTTTAAAAAAAGGTCAAAATTTTGGTTAACCCTAAATATCTTACGAACCAAAAACGCTTCAGACTTGAATTAAATTTCATATAATATATTGTAAAGTGATACCAAATATGTATATTTTTTGAAAAAAAAATCCATTTAACCTTTTTTTTTAATCAAAAGAAACTGAAAAAAAAGTGTGTCACCTCCAAAATCTAACGACTAAAATATGATTTTATCTCCAAAACAATTTTATGCAACGAAGAATAATGTTTTTGACATCTGATAAAATTTTGAGAAAAATCAAATTGACAGTTTTTTTTTTTAAATAAAAATTTAAAAAAAAACATTACTCAAAGTTGATAAAAATTGAATATCGATTCAAATATCTTTTCAAAAACTTGAAATTTAGGCTTCAAACTTATTTTATCTTATAAGAAATATTGTTTTCAACATTTTCAAAAATATTGAGAAAAATCGAATTGACAAAAATAAAAACCTAAAAAAAAATAATAAAAGTTGGTAAAATTGATTTTCGACTCAAATATCTTTTCAAAGCTTTGAGATATTGGCTTTAAATTACTTTTATCTTTCAAAAAATATTGTTGTCAACATTCAGTAAAATTTTCAATAAAATGGAATTGACAGTTTGTGTACAAAAAATTAAAAACCTAAACAAAATTTAACAAAAGTTGGTAAAAATTGATTTTCGACTCAAATATCTCTTCAAAAATTTTAAATATTGGTGTCAAACAAATATAGTTTTCATCATTTGGTAAAATTTTGAGAAAATTCGTCAGTCAGTTTTTTTACAAAAAATAAAACTCTAAAAAAAACAATGCTAAAACTTGGTAAAAATTTACTTTCGCCTCAAATTTTAAATATTGACTTCAAACTTTTTTTATTTCACAGAAAATATTGATTTCTATATTCAGTAATTTTTATACAAAAATCCAACAGTCCGTTTTTTCATAAAAAAATAAAATCTATAAAAAATAGTACGAAAATTTGGTAAAAATTGATACGAGTACCTACATATAGACAAGCTTTTAAGCAAGACAAATCGACAGACGGGATGGAATGTTATCAGTGTGGGTCGCATCCCAGCCTCTTTTTTTTTAAGTTTTTATTTTGTGTAAGAAAACTGTTAATTCGATTGTTCTCACAATTTTCCGAATGCTGAAATCAATATTTCTTATAAGATAAATTAAGTTTGAAGATATAATCTCAAGCTTTTGAAAAGATATTTGAGTCGAAATTCAATTTTTACCAATTTTGAGTTAAGTTTTTTTTTTATTTTTATTTTTTATAAAAAAAAACTGTCAAATTATTTTTCTCAAAATTTGACCACATGTAAAAAACGTTGTTTTTCGTTGCGGAAAATTTTTTAGGTGACAAATTTTGTTTCACTATTTTTGATTTATAAAAAAACGTTAATTGGATTATTTTTCTAATAATATACTCAACTCTATAGCATCATTGGTTCGTAAAATATTAGGGTTAGCTAAAATAAAAAAAAAGACGCACGGAATTTTCTTGAGAGCCCTTTCTGCATCTTTTTGCCTTATTATCTGTGTAACAAAATTAATTTGAAGTCGATATCTCTTATGGTTCTTGAGCTATGGACGACGAAAAAAACGTCGCAAACGTACGTACACACGCACAGATAAGTTTCTAAAAACCTTTTATTTGGACTATAGGGACCTTGAAACGTCGAAAAATGTCAAAATTTTCAATTTGACAAATCGGACCCATTACAATAACTTCTTATGGGAAGTCAATAATGTAAATTGTTTTTATTAAACAAAAGAACTTTTTTATTATAAATATATTGATATGTGTGGAATTACACTTTTTTCGATAAAAATATAATTTTGCCGATATTCTTCTTTCTGCGTGTAGTTGAGCTTAATCCACTTCGGGCAAACGTGTTTTCCTAAAACAATTGTTGACTTTTTCAATACTTCGATACCTCTAGGCTTGTTTAGAAAGATGGAATTAAATCGAAAAACCGTCGTTCATGGCTGAACACAATCACGCTTCATCTTCGGCTTCGCTTGACGTTTATGAGTTCAGCCATACCTATTGGAATTCAATGCATGCTATCACAATGAAGCTTCGTCCTCACGTTCCGTTCGACAATCGTAAGGAAAAGAACGTATTGTTACGTAATGTAACTCTAAACGGAAGCTCTAATTCAAATTTGCTGAACATTTGCTTTGTCTGACAGCTCAACAGCTGTAAAAAAAGTCAACACACAAAATACATTTGCTATTGGACGGTTTGCCATTGGATATTAAAGCATTGAATAATTACAATTTGTAATTGTAATTGTTCAATGATTAAAGGCTGTGTAAGCTACTTCCGCGATAAATTTATAAATGCCTTATTAGAAATGTCAATCAAAGCAACTTCGAAGCAGGCCATCGTAAAGCAGACGAAGGCGAAGCTGAAGCGTGTTTGTGTTTCAGTAATTGGAGTCTTTATTTAAAATAAAAAACAGAAAATAACGCCTGCATATTTGACACCCTCTCAACAAAGAATTTGATACCCATATATTTTTGACAACCAGATATTACCAATTAAAACTATTCACAATAGACGTTAAATCTACATATAATTCACAGCTCACCAAAAACCTTGAGAAATAAACGCCATAGTAACGAATTAAAAAAATTTGTAGATACCTTTCAAGTATTATCAAGTATCGTGTTGATATTAAATAACCATAAATGAGGTTTGAGCTTAAAAGGTGAGAGGTTTTGGTTAAAAAATTCACATGCATTCTAGCCAATTCTAGGTATAATTTTGAAATTTGAATAATGAGTTTTTTTGAGTACTCTCGTGATTTATGAGTTTCTTCCAATTTTTCTACTTAACTTATGTGAATATGTACAATTGTACATTTGAATGTTCTATATTCTAGAAAATCATGAAGTTCTAAGCAATAACCATTTTAAGAAATAACGTTGGTGGGTGGATATATACCAAATTGAATATCAAAAGCTATATTTCAGTTTTTGTACACTAAGCCGTCAGGAAATATTTCAAAAAACACAAAAACAAAAAGTCTCGTGCGCTCACCATACGTTCATATTTTTATGTTTTCAAAGCGCAACAAGATTTATTACACATCATACTCGTTTGTACTTTCCTTTGCTTCACGGAACGGGGCTACACTAAAAGATTAGATAATTCAACTCACCTGGGGTATACCTTAGGTATTCGGTATACGCAGAAAATGATGCATTGACCGACATAGAAAAGACATGGAACTTTTTCACCTTCCTACTCGTATAACCAAGTACCAAGTCCCTGCTCCCAGTCCTGTCCACGATGGCAGCAAAGAAGAAGCACCAGCAGCTATAAAAGCAACAGAAGAAGTAAATCTTAGAACAATCTACGATATGAAAATATAAATCATAAGCTATTGTGGCAGCCATACAATTCGGCATTCGTTCTGTCTGTCTTCTTACGTGATTAGATCTTCTACCTAACCCATGCGATATATGAATACGATACAGATACGGTACGATACGTACTTGAAAGTCATTGCATACTTATATGCATAAACAAATTCATTGTACAACTAGGTATGGTAGTGCATATTTTTAGGATTAATTTCTATGAGCTATAATAAGTCTATGATTTAACATCTTAAATACCCTAAATAATGTAAAACCCCTCCGATCTGATGACATCATTAATCATCCTGCTTTAAAGACATCCGAGTAAGCTGCATTTCAGACAGTCTGGTTGCACACAAATTTGTCTTGTGGCACTGAAAAGCTTTAATATCAAGAGCTCCATCCCGACAGAGTGGAGTATCCTCTGTTGAAGTTAGAAGACTCTATAATGTATACCTAGGTATACGAAGAGCAACGACGCGACGATGAGAATGGGAATCTCCATTTTCTATACCTGGTTGCAGATACTTTGTTCCTGTCGATGGGAGCCGAAGCCGACCACACAGATCTATCCACCGGATGTTGGCTCGTCTTTTATTTATAAGGTGCACCAGGTACAACTACAGAGTTGGCAAAGATGAAGGTAGCAGGTATACCTTTTAAAGCAAGAGCACTACTCGTAGATATATCTTCTTTCGTGCAGAGGGTGCAACATTTTGCACAGACACCTTTTAGCTCTAAACTATATAGGTACCGTTATATCGGTAACGGAGGAGGAAGGAAGGCAACATTTGTAATGCTAAACACGTAATTTTTGTGGTAAATTGCGATATTAAATCTTCTCGCTTGGAATAGTCTGTTCTGTTGGTTGTCTTTCTACTCGTCCTGGATCGTCCTTGGTCGTCGTCGTAGTTCTCATATCGTTTTACAGTGCAGAAAATCGCTTTGATGTCGGATGCTGCTGAAGTGACTCAAATAAAAATTACTACTTTTTTCGTTTTTCTTTTATAGTAAAAACGATGACTGTCTTTTGTTGACTCGATAAATTGAATGGTATTGTGAAAAGGTGAAAATGAGAAACAAGAAAAGTTAATCTATAAAAGGATAAAAATGAAGAGTCAAATGGTATGATTTTGGATTAGGTATGTTCAAAATGACTTTGGGTAGATAACTTTTGTAAAGTTATTTTACATATAAATAAGCTACAATCTTTTTATTTGATTGCAAAATCCTTTGGTTCGAAATATAGGTACTTGTTGAAAACTATGCAAACTTTAAAAACTTGAAAATAATTCAAATTAATTTAAATCTTCTTACTGTTCTTTTTTAAAGCTTTTTAAACATATTTTGGTGACATGACAGATGATATTATCGGCTGTAAGTCACAACTTTATTTTTAAGGCCTTCATCTTCTACAACCGTGTCCAGTTTGTCTTGACACTGACCACATATTTCTTCTTTTTTTTGAAATATGGTTTTAATTTGTATTTTTCTAGGATTTTTTTTAAAATGAATTCCTTGAATCCGTCACACTATTGAAATTTGAAAAAAAGTTTAAGTCGTATGATAGGAAATTCAAAATTAAATTGCAAAGAACAATATTTTTAACTTTCAAAACTAAAACAGATCAATTAATTTGTTACACACTGCAAATGTAGGAAGGTAGACCTTACAACTTGGTTCATCACAAAGTATTTCGATTTTGTTGTTTTTGACGGTCGATTCGAATATTTTATCATTTGGAGAAGTAGCGTTGACCTTGTCAACTATTTCTATACCGGAATTTTTCAAAATGTTGTCTACTTTGACAATCAATATTTCGACTTCTTCTGATATTTTGCTGGCTTCTGATATCTGGTCGCCTTCTAATATCTGGTTATCCTCTAATGTCTGGTCGGCTTCAAACTGGCTGTGGTTCAGAGTTGTGACAAAATAGAAGATTTCTCTGAGTATGTGAAACGGCTCTTTAATAGTTTTCCAAAAACAAATCCGGTCTGTTTCAGCTTATTTTTAATAGACCACAATGATATCTTTGCAACTTTAATTTCTTCAAAAGTTATTTGTGTTTTATTTTCATTGGCTTTATTTATGTCTTCCAAATTCTTCTTAATATACTCGTATTTCGTGTGCAGTCAATGTTATTGGATCGAATGGGAATATCCCACATTTTCTAAATGCCTTCTGTATTATTGATAAATGATCGAGAAAGTTTGCTTTTATTACCGTTTTCTCACAATTTGTATGTAAATTATCCCAATATTGATAGTTTTTTGGCAGTCACTTTTAGTAAGTCCTTTGAAAGCTCAGCCATCAGTACTGCATACAATTCATATTTTCGTTTTCATTAAATATCCGTGAAGGGTCATTAAATATATCTCTACAGTTCTCCTCCTTTTCTAAATGCTCTTCCAAGTCTCTGAAACATTGAACAGTAAATTGCTATGCGTTTTTAAAAAAGCTTACCTTGAAGATCATTTTTTTTTTGGGGTTTTACCTGACTTCCTTGCCTTTCTGACAACAGAACACGTTCAGGGACGACGGCGCTGACGTGTTTGAGTTAGCGGGGCATATGTCCACGCCCGTGAAAGATCTGGATGTTGAAGGCATATTATCATTTAATTAAGTGGAGTCTTCTGGTTTTGCGTCAACTTCCCTGATGTTATTCACCCGTAAAAATATAGAGATGTGAGTGGAATTTCACATAGCAGTGCTCTTAATTAAGGTTTCTTTTTAAGAACCTGAATATTTGCTCTTTGAAATAATTTAAAGCATTACGTTTTTGACGAACGGCTTCAGACGTACACATAATACGGCAGAGAGGATCTTATTTGCAATGTTCAGAAGACTGAAGCCTCTTTAGTTGTCGCAATTTAGAGGGTCTCCTATCTTTTGTATTGGGCAAACTATGCTAAGGTTAAACTCGTCGGGACCATGCTTTCTTTAGACCATATTTTGCATAATTCAGCAGCGATGTCGTCAACTCAGTTGGACTTCCGATTCAATATACTTACTTTGTTCAGGTCGTTTAGGCGAAATTGTTGATTTGCGTCGCCTACATTTAGTGGTTGTATGAAGACAATGTTGCCAATGCTTTTCAGTGCTTAATGCAGGCAGCATATTACCTCTTAAGAGGATGTTATAGACTCGTTTGGAAAAGAACATAACAATCTCTTGCGATTGGAGCCATCGAAACTTCTCACAGTACTTCCTTGCTTTGGCTTGGATCGGGATATCCATAGCCGTAGCTTGGCTACAGTGATTTAGTGGTCCCAGTCAATTTTGCTCCTCGGACTGTTAGAAAATCGATCGCAGTATGGTTAATCTGCTTAACAGTTGATTGATCAGAAGATTTCCATGTCCCCTTGTGGATATTAAGATGTGTAAACTGGATAATAGCTACCAGAACTTCTCGCCCTGCTCTGAAATCGATCATCCTGAATGTGTTGTCGGAGGTGGTATCGTGCAGGATTTATCTCCAGATTGTGCCACCAAAGATGTCTTTTCTTCCTAGCTTGGTGTTAATATCTCCTAATACATCTCCTAAGATCTCATAACTAGTGAATACTGCTTATATGTCTTGTCCAAGAGCTCGAAAAATATATCTTTGGTGTGTTCATCAACAGAGGGGCATGCGCGCATATTACGCTGATGTTGGCGAATTAAGCCTTGATGCGGATTGTCGTGATGCGCTCGCTCACACTATTGAAACTCAAGACTTTTTGCCTGAGTATATTTCCAACAACAAATCAACACCCGAATACGCGCTGCCTTTGTTCTCGGTAACATTAGACTATGCTGGATACCTGGTCACAGCGGTATACCTAAAAAAGAGAGCTAATGAGCTATTGAGGATTTGTAGAGCACTGAATCAATCTAGTATAGACCTAACCATTGATACCCTAACCTGTGAATTAAAACTCGTAATTGGTAACAAGATACTCTAAGAAACCAATGAAATATAAAAATGCCTTGAAACCTATGCGGCCAGGAAACAATGGCCCAAATTCCACAAAACAAAATCCACTTCGATTATGCACCTAGACAACAAATCCTTACGACTGCTTGTAAGCTCAATAATAGGTCACAACCTGCTTGGTTACGACATGCCGCTACCCAGTCCTATGCCACACCAGAAACAAATTCTTAGGCAGACTTTCATTCAATAATCTTGCAGAAGCAGTCTTTTGGGGTCCAATAAAGCTTCTAAATGGCTGGAACAAGACAACCCATACTAGCATAGGTTTAATCACTCTTTCATTGATATATATTCAATACTTTAGGGTATCACAATGGATATGCACTGATCTAAACTAACCTTACTACGATGCTAATAATTTTTTGCAGCACTGTTCTATGTTTTTAGAACCCGCAATTTTATTTAAAACAAGTTCCACAAAGTTCCAGCTTAAAAAATTATAAATAAAGTCAACTGTTTGTACATCGTTTAGTCCATTAGACTTAGTTACTCTTAGCAAAATTAACTTTCTCAGAACACTCGTCATACCACCTGAAAATGAAGCTATGACACTTCTCATTGTAAGTATTATAAATATTTTAAATATAATTAGACTTACGAGTATGTGTAGCTTCTATGAACACATAATGCACAAGCAAAGCTTTTCCTATGTAGCGAAGATGATTTTAAGGATAAGTCTTAAATATTCTGAAAAGCAAGTGCTTAAAAACTTCATAATTCGAAGAAGTTATACAAATGGCAATTTTCTCTAAAACTCAAGATCAAAGTACACAACAACAACATGAGAGAAAACAATAAAAGTAAAAAGAAGAAGGTTTTGAAATTGTACCCTATTCAGGATTGCAACTGAATATACAATCATTAGGATCAAAATTCCTAACATGGAGCATGCAAATTCGTTATGACTCAAATGTTTGCATTTATCTCTCTCGTTGATGCATCATCATCATCGTCGTCCTTGTTACAATTGCGTCCTTATCAACATCATTTGGTGCGCTCAGATATCCTGACGCCCTGACGCCATGCATGCCGCTATCACGCAGCGCCGCCGCCCGTATATATAGTGCTTTTCCGGGAAAAGGAAAGAACTTATCCACTTACCATCAGAGACTTCTTCTCTCTATACGAATATAGAAGGTAGGTACTTTAAGAAGAGTTCTCGACTTTGGTGTGCTTCCGCTTCTGGTTTCTTTTCGACCTGCAAAGTTGCATCTTATGTTACGTTTGTTACACATAGAACAGAAGCAATAGCGTTTTGTCTCCTCATTCAGGATGAACTTATTTCAAACGGAACCGTGTACAGGTACAGTTACAGGTTCTGTATGAAAATTCTTCTTAAAATTCATTGTGTGCTAGTGCACTTTCAAATTTGCATAATGCCATTGAGTGGCAATTTGTCATACTGAACTTTATGTAGGGTTTTAGGTGGTGTGCAACTAGAAGTTGGAATAATATGATTTTGTTATTTTTTTTTTTTTTGTATTTTGTGTTTTCTACGAAGTTGAAAACAGTCATTATTTTTCAACACTCACGGTCCGTTGAACATTAACATACTCCAGTTATTGTTCAAAACACTTACAGGAATTGTAAGAGCTTTAAAACGGAAGAGTGGATTAATAGTGCAAATTGGTGGTGTATTGTGTACACAAATGGCTACAATACTGGAAATAATGGGTTCTTCAAAATTTTAAATCATTGGTATGAATGTTATTAAAGCAAAGAGAACAGAGGTTAGTTGTTCAGTACCTACTTTAAAAATGTGGGAGTATAAAGGATTCACGTTGAATAGTTCGTTGCTTCGCCACCTGTCACTTATAAAACTGTCATCTTTTGACATTTGACAAATGTTCACTTTATCGTCATTATTGGACTGACAAACGGCAACCGGTCCAAGCCTTACTTAACACGTTTTTCTATTTACCCCAAGGATTTGATCTAGGCCATGTCTCTATCGTAAGTATATTTGCTATAATATCGCTTACGAGCGTATGCGAGTTAGATGTCCAGAACATCGGAGTCTACTGAGCTAAATTTTTGTGCCGATATGTGATTCGATGCATGCAGTCAATGATTGGTGCATCTCCGGAATCTTCCTTCATTACGTAAGAGGTTCACAATTCTCCATGTCGGATCCATATAAGAGTATTGGCAAAACCAGCGTTCTCTGTAGTAGCAGCTTAAAAGTTATGGTAAGATTTCTTGACTTAAAATGCTTTGACAGACTGAAGTAGGCTCTGTTGGCTTTGAGCAGTCGCCTGTGTATTTCTTCTTCTATATTGTTATTGGGTATACTATTGACCCAAGGTATTTGAAGGATTGAACTTTTTCTCATTTATTCTCCACTACCTTGATTGTTAGACCAATTATCTTTCTCGCAATCGACTCCACCATGTACTTTGTTTTTATTTCACTAATGTGCAGGTTTTGTGCCGCCTGCTCGATCTGGATGAAGGAATCGTGCTTGTCCAATTCTCCCGATGATGTTGATGTCGTCTGCGTAAGCCAGTGTCTGGCTAAACCTAGTAACGATGGTCCGTCTTGTTGATATGCCATATTAACATATTGCTCTCTCAAAGACCAGATTAAAAAGGCGGTAGGCAAAATCACCCCCTTGTTGGAATCCATTGCAGATGTTGATTAGGCTGAATAGCAAACTGGCTATTTTAACTTGGCTTGTTAACTTCCCATAGGAAGTTATTGTAATGGGTCCGATTTGTCAAATTGAAAATTTTGACATTTCTCGACGTTTCAAGGTCCCTAGAGTCGAAATAAAAGATTTTTAGAAAGATGTCTGTGCGTGCGTGTGTACGTACGTTTGTACGTCCGTACGTCCGTACATTCGCGACGTTTTTTTCGTCGTCCTTAGCTCAAGAACCAGAAGAGATATCGACTTCAAATAAATTTTGTTATACAGATAATAAGGCAGAAAGATGCAGAAAGGACTGCCAAGAATATTGCGTGGGTGGTTTTTTTACTATAGCAGTTTGAAAAAAAGGTGAAAATTTTGGTTAACCCTAAATATCTTACAAACCAAAAACGCTAGAGACTTAAATTAAATTTTATATAATATAATGTAACATGATACCCAACAGGTATGTTTTTTGAAAAAAATCAATATAACGGTTTTTTTTAAAAATCAATAAAACTGAAAAAAAAAATTTGTCACCTCCAAAATTTTACGACTGAAATATAATTTCATCTCTAAAACAATTTTGTGCAACGAAGAATAATGTTTTTGACATCTGATAAAATTTTGAGAAAAATCTAATTGACAGTTTTTTTTATAAAAAATAAAAATCTAAAAAAAAACATTACTCAAAGTTAGTAAAAATTGAATATCGATTCAAATATCTTTTCAAAAACTTGAAATTTAGGCTTCAAACGTATTTTATCTTATAAGAAATATTGTTTTCAACATTTTGAAGAATGTTGAGAAATATCGAATTGACAGTTTTTTTACAAAAAATAAAAACCTAAAAAAAAATGGAAAAAAGTTGGTAAAAATTGATTTTCGACTCAAATATCTTTTCAAAACTTTGAGATATTGGCTTTAATTTACTTTTTTCTTTTTTTAAAAAAATATTGTTGTCAACATTCAGTTAAAGTTTGAAAAAAATCGAATTGACAGTTTTTTTACAAAAAATAAAAACCTAAAAAAAATGTATAAAAGTGGGTAAAAATTGATTTTCGACTCAAATATCTCTTCAAAACTTTGAGATATTGGCTTTAATTTACTTTTATCTTTCGAAACATCTTGTTGTTAACATTCAGTTAAAGTTTGAAAAAAATCAAATTGACAGTTTTTTTACAAAAAATAAAAACCTAAAAAAAAATGTATAAAAGTTGGTAAAAATTGATTTTCGACTCAAATATCTTTTCAAAACTTTGAGATATTGGCTTTAATTTACTTTTTTCTTTCAAAAAATATTGTTGTCAACATTCAGTTAAAGTTTGAAAAAAATCGAATTGACAGTTTTTTTACAAAAAATAAAAACCTAAAAAAAATTTATAAAAGTGGGTAAAAATTGATTTTCGACTCAAATATCTTTTCAAAACTTTGAGATATTGGCTTTAATTTACTTTTATCTTTCGAAGCATCTTATTGTTAACATTCAGTTAAAGTTTGAAAAAAATCGAATAGACAGTTTTTTTACAAAAAATAAAAACCTAAAAAAAAATTTATAAAAGTGGGTAAAAATTGATTTTCGACTCAAATATCTTTTCAAAACTTTGAGATATTGGCTTTAATTTACTTTTTTCTTTCAAAAAATATTGTTGTCAACATTCAGTTAAAGTTTGAAAAAAATCGAATTGACAGTTTTTTTACAAAAAATAAAAACCTAAAAAAAAATGTATAAAAGTTGGTAAAAATTGATTTTCGTCTCAAATATCTTTTAAAAAGTTTTAAATATTGGCTTCAAAGTAATTTTATCTCATAAGAAATATTGTTTTCAACATTTGGTAAAATTTTTAAAAAATCGAATAGACAGTTTTTTTTACAAAAAATAAAACTCTAAAAAAAAAACAATACTAAAACCTATTAAAAATTTACTTTCGACTCAAATAGCTTTTCAAAACTTAAAAATATTGGCTTGAAACTTATTTTATTTCACAGAAAATATTGTTTTCCATATTCAGTAATTTTTATATAAAAATCCAACAGTCCGTTTTTTTTATAAAAAATAAAATCTACAAAAAATAGTACGCAAATTTGGTAAAAATTGATACGAGTACACATAGACAAACTTTTAAGCAAGACAAATAGACAGACGGGATGGGAAGTTATCAGTGTGGGTCGCATCCCATCCTCTTTTTATATTTGTCATGGTCAACCTACATAGTC
Organism: Eupeodes corollae; assembly: GCF_945859685.1. Taxonomy (NCBI): domain Eukaryota; kingdom Metazoa; phylum Arthropoda; class Insecta; order Diptera; family Syrphidae; genus Eupeodes; species Eupeodes corollae. Next base: position 36,546,729 of record NC_079147.1, read on the forward strand.
TTACTTACTTACTTAAGGTGGCGCTACAGTCCTGTGTGAACTAGTGACTCACCCAAGAAACTTCTCCATCTAGCTCGGTCCCTAGCTAGATGTCTCCAGTTTGCCGCTCCAAGTTGGGTGAGGTCAACTTCCACTTGTGCGCGCCACCTGATCCGCGGTCTTCCTCAACTGCGCTGTCCTGTGGATGCGGATTCAAAGACTTTCCGGGCTGGAGCATTAGTTTCCATGCGCTCTACGTGACCCAGCCATCTTAGTCGTTGGACTTTTTCCCTTCTGGCTAAGTCTACGTCGCTGTTCAGCCCGTACAGCTCGTCGTTCCATCTTCTCCTCCACTCCACTACGATGCATGCAGGACCGTAGATCACACGAAGAACTTTTCTCTCGAAGCGACCCTAGGTGCTTTCATCAGCTTTTGTCATAGTCCATGCTTCTGCACCGTATAGCAGGACGGGGATGATGAAAGTCTTATATAGCGACACTTTGCTCCCTTGAGAGAGGACTTTACCATCAATTGCTTTCTGAGTGCAAAGAAACAGCGGTTAGCAAGAGTTATTCTGCGTTTGATCTCAGCGCTGGTGTTGTTTTCTGCGTTTACAGCGGAGCCTAGGTAGACGAAGTCCTTGACTACCTCAAAGTTAGTCTGTCGATGGTGACGTTTTGACCAAGACGTCGCTCGGTGTTGTATGTCCTTTCTAGACGTAGCTAAGGCACTGCTCATATGTTTTGTCTAGGAGCTTGAAGAACATATCTTTGGTGTTGTTGTCTTTCTCTTCTCTATCAGGCTAATGTTGCCGAATTTAGCCTTGATGCGTATGGTCATGAGGCACTCATTGATGCACCTATAGCTCAAGAATTCTTGCCTAACTCTGGCTCTTATGACGAAGCCGCATCAAAATAAGCACTGTTGGTTTTCGTGGTAGCAGTCACCATAGTAAATATCGCAGTTTTTCATCCTGGCGGTTATGTCTGACTTATAGCGGTCCAGGGCCTCCGCTAATTCTTCGGCCGCACGTGGTCTGTTAAGGGACCTAACATTCCACGAGCATATCCGAAGTTCGTTGTCCTTTATTCGTTTGCGTTGGTTGTCAACAGTTAATCCGTCCGTATCCGAGGCTTGTTGGTGCTTCGCAACTATGAAAGCTTTTACGTGGCCAGGAAGTCACCCCGACGGCTCAACCCCCAACCTGGAGGGCCAGTTCCTAAGTATAACTCCAAGGATGGGGAGCTGGATAAAACCGCTCCTTATAGGCCTGGGTTCCGAATAAGTTGAAGAAGCCCTATAAGGTGTTCACTAAGTAATTCAACCTTACTGGGACTGTAGACGCCACCGTTGATTCCATCTAGGGAATTCCTCTGCTGCCGTCTGGATAAGGCGAGGTGCCTTAGTGGAAACACCTTTCCCCACCTCTCTCGTTTGCTGCCCCCAACAACTTTCCACTGGGGTTGGAACCCAATCTCCAGTTGAGGTACAAGGCACCCGATGTTTACCACGGGGAGGTAAGAGTAGGAGTTGATAGACAGAGGTTATTTTTGAGAAAAACCTGTGGACGCTTGTGTCCTCTTGAATGCACATGTCTACCATTTGAACATCAACCTACATAGTCGTGACAATTTATTTGAAATGTCGAATTCTCTCATGGCTTTATTAATTTTTTTCTCTGTTTATGCTTTCATTTGCGGCCATAAAGTCTACAAGTATAACAGCTGTAATAGACGTCATATTCTTTCTTTTGTAAAACACAACACCCTACCCATCTTATTTCTTGTAGGGCTGTTATGTCGGAATTATACTTTGACAGAGTATTACCTTAATAGCTGAACCCTATGGAGCTATCTTACGTTCCTCTTAAAAGTTCTTACATTTTTGTTCCTTATGTATTAAAATGATTGTAGCCGTGTAGTCGGTCTATTTCCATGATGATATTAACGTGACAGGTTATCAGCCTAGCCTGTCAAAAACCTAAGAAATCAGCCTGACCATATAAGCCAAACCCTTGTTGAGTTTGTTTCTAATGGCTGCCAAGTAGAGTTTATTGTCAACTACCAGTCCACCAGTTCCCAATAGTTACGTTACTGCACATGCATATTTTCGTTTGCTATTTGGTTGATGGCTGACTACCAATACTAAAATGGAAACATATCGGTGACAACTTTGCAGTCACTGTTTCCCGGTGCAAATATTAACAGAAAGTAATTGCTGGGTAACCCAAACATTGTGTACCCAAAGAAATACATTATTTAAAGCTAAGAATAAGAGTAGAGGTCCTAATTGGCTACCCGGGGGAACTCCTGACCTAGCAATAAAATGTTTGGAGAGAGAACTTTTTAATTTGTTAGTATGTATCTACTTTGAAGATAAGAAGAAATAATGTGATAAATCAAAAAAAAATCATAAGAAATTTGGTCAAAAGTCTTAGATAATCGGTGTAAATACAGTTGAGCTCTTGACTGAATTCTTGATTCTATTTGAGCAGTGATGAAAAATACAAGAAACCTAGCATGGTGTCGGTGGCAAGCAAGGCGTCTTCAGCGCAGGGGGAAGATCTAAAATATAAATAACACAAATGAATCAACTAAATGAAAAAAGTAAGCAATCGTTTACTTAATTTTTTTCACTCGTTGCCAGGCTAAGATTGGCGATGGTGATCTTGATGTGCAATTTGTGGATTACCTGCAAAGAAAACAAAAAGAATAAATAGGTATTTTGGCGACAACAAGGCAGTAAAGATAACACAAACTTTGTTTGTTTTGATCTGGACGATGCCGACCGGCTAAAACAATTGTCGGTGGCTTAAGAATTATCGCAGACATGACGGTTTTCTGTGGTTTGAAAAAAAAAAAAAATCGATGATTACAAAATAAGCCCTGGGGAGAGTTTTTCTCAGCTTTAAGTCCGTTAGTAGAAAGAATCGTTGTAAGTAATGCTTCTTTAAGTATTGCGTTAACTAATTCTTCCCGAGAAAATTGGAATTTAAGTCTTGATAGCTTTAAGCGCTTTTGAACAAATAAAAAGTGTGAGTGCAATTTGATTTTACCAAAGTTGTGATAGTTTTTGGGAAACCTTATCTAATATCTAAATGTGTTTTGCGTGTGTTTTCTTGGCGTCGCAGTGGGAAAATTCTGCCAACGACGGCGAATGTCCATCCGAAGACAGCCGTGGGACTGACGTAGTTCGGCCCAAAAGAAAAACGAGCATTAAGCCCGTGAGTCTCCGGTTGCCAAGTAAGGTCGTTTTAAGAAAACTATATTGGTGACTCAGGTTTTAACGTAAATGTTATATTAGGTGCCGGCAGCAAGCGTTTTTCTTTTGTGGTCCAAACGCAAATTTTTGAGAAACCACCAAATTGTGCAGCCCGAGCCGTTTTTTGTCCGAAGATTTACTAATTCACACAACGTGTCGTACAGTGTGCTGCTACGAATACCGATGCCGCTCAAGAGCTCAAATCTTTTGGTAAAAAGTTCATGAACTCAAGTAAGAAACTTAAAATTCCCTTCAAAAGCACATACGAACCTTAGTCAGTAGCTCAGGGTCAAGCGAAGCGAGGCCTTAGAAGCTAGGGGAAGTGGCGAAAATGACCTTTTCAGGTTTGATGATGACCACACGGAAAGAAGTGTATGTCATTTATGACAATGCTAGTATGGCCTGGAGTCCCCTATTAAAAAAGCATCGGTGATATTCCTACATTGTATTGCTACAACTCCTATAAGTATGGGATTATGTACTATACTGTATGGTACCACAATCTTTGCTGGTAACACAAGGGCGCATAGTACGTTTGACAAGGCAGTATTGCCCACAGCCCCATACTGTATCAGAGATGTCGCAATGCTACTAGTTTTTCCCGCAATAATTTATGGCGTGATAATCGATACCCTTATTGGATTGCTGTCAATAGTGTAAGTATAAGGGACATAACAATAGTGTATAGACTTTTCTGCTAGGAGCATTGTACATGCCACCAGTCCATATGGGCCAGACTCCCATTCTGGCATTGGCGTATCGGCTACAACTATTGTCGACGTTACTAGTCTCAGTATGGCCAAATTAACTATGCTTACAACTTTTTATCCAATGGAAATCTTCTAAGCCATACAGTATTGCGTTCACACCCATACTGACATTGTAATATTCGCAATGTATTTCTTTCCGTGCATGTAGAGGAGTTCTAGCCAAGGGGAATCAGGACATTCAACGGCCTGCTGGATTCCACAGAGGGGTCAAAATATTAGGCCAAGCTGCGCCGTCACTTGCAGCCCTCAAGTGTGGTGGATCACTAGTGGTGGTACCGCTTTTTGGTTTTGTCGATCTCAGCAGGCATGTTATATTTTTTTGAAATATGAGGAGGTCTGTTCGCGAGGGTGAAATCACCCCACCCCATTCCGGCGAGCTCAGCCGAGCACTGCAAGCATGCAGCGACCCTCTCAGCAAACGGCTGCGCATTCTCTCCCATCGTCTAAGGTCTTCTTTCTTTGTCATCTTTTCTTTTTTCATTTTCTTCCATATCCGTGGTCTTTCTCAGGTCTTTTTCCGTTTTTCTTTAATCTCCCTGTTCTATTTATTGTTTCTGACATCTGTCAAATCTTTCCTTGGATCCTAAGAAGAACTGTCACTGCACTGACATCCGGAGTGACAGCGAAAAGTGCCAGCACTGCTGCCGGTTCTTAGTCGGTCCTATGAACATCGTCATTTCCATTACTTTTTCTTACTTTCTATCATCTATCTTCTTTTCTTCTCTAACTCTCTCCTTCTGCATTTTTATTTAAAATGTTCTCTCTTCTTATTTCACGTTTTCTCCTAAAACTATGTTGTTGATTACATAAAATATGCTTTCTGGGAATAGAGCGCATTTTACGGTCTATAATTTCTAATGTCGGATCTATACCCTTTTTTTAAATATTGGTGTAATAAAAGCCTTCCTCCATATGGTTAGGAATTTACCTTAGGAATAGTGCAAATATGCGAAGAAGATTAGATGATACTCCTTTTTTATGACAATTGGAGGAATTTCATCTGGTCCAGAGGAATTATCATCTTTAAGTAGAACCAAGTAGTACCCGTGGCATAATGGTTAGTGCGTTGGACTGTCATGCCAGAGGTCTTGGGTTCAATCCCTGCCTGTGCCAGGAATTGAACCTTTTGCGAATCATAATAATAATAAGAATAATTCTTGTCATGAAAAGTGCTGTCTCAAATTAGCTTAAAAACTGATTCGGCTTAAAAACTGTAGGTCCATTCCACATCTGACAAAAAGTACTCGCATACAGGAATGGTTGAGTGTTGGTAAGTCACTAGGCCCTGGTTCTTCATGGACTGTTGCGCCACCTTATTTAATTATTTATAAGTAGAACCAAGCAATTTCATTTTAAAATTATTAAAAGTAGTCTGGTAACAGTCTAGCAAATATAAAAAATAAATCTCCCCTCTATTTACAGGAGTTTCAATAAAAGATTGCTGAAAATTGTAATAAATTCTGAAATACTTACTAAGTTATCTTTATTATAAGTACAATTTACTGAATAGCCATCAGATTTTCTTTTTGTATTGATGAATTTCCAAAAAGCTTTGTGGTCAAGCTTAAGAGAATTTCAACTCTTTCAAGAAGGTAACATATTCCAAGCCTTGTTTCTCGTGTGATATGTGAGCATATCAAGCTTTTTGGAGGATTGTGGAATTAATTTAATTTTATATTGGTGGGTGCAAAATCCCTATTTATTCGGGTTGATTCAAGCTTAAAACTTAATCTAACTTAAGAGTTAAGTAACTTATAGCTAAGGATGAAGCTGTTGCAAGGCAATGTCTACGGCAGAAAGTCACATCACTAGTTTTCACGTGAATTGGCATTCCGTAGCATGCGAGTAATGGGTTCATTTCAACCATAAGAGGGAGGTGCAAGGAAGAAAAGATAAAAGAGGTCAGTATTCCACATATTACATGTGTTAGAGAAGATGGAGTTATAAGGATTAGGACAGTTATTATACCCAGAAAGCAGACGATGGATGAACAAGATGTCAGATATCGGTCTCTGTTCTTCCTGAGTCTTGAGATTAACTAATTTAATGAGTTTTTGATATAAAGAAAGGATCATTGCATAATTCCAAAAGGTAGGTCTCGAAGGGCAAATCGAGGGATAACAACACAAAACAGAAGGACAGAGGAGAAAGAACAAACACACAAATTAAGGTTTCGAGATGGTCACACATCTGAGACAAAAAATATTTATAAATCAACTCCATATGGTGATGGTGAGAAAGAAAAGAAAAGGCCAAAGTTGACTACCTTGTGGTAGACCAGAAGAAGCAAAAAAAAGGTAAGAGAGAGCTAATCTAAAGTGAACATTATTTACGCTGCTTTCTAGCTAAGACACAATCTATTACAACAAAATCGGGTGGTCAAAGCCAAGAGTAGAAAGCTTAAAGAATATACGTTTGTAGGATATTTTGTCCAAGGCTCTACTAAAGTCAGTAAATGTGGCGATAGTTTAAAATACTATCTTTGGGGCCTTTTTTGTGAACTGAGGCAACAAACAAAGTTTTCCAGACATATGGAAATTACCCTTACTTAAAGAAGAATTAAAAACTAAACATTGATCTCAAGACCTCTGGCATGACAGAGCCTTTTGCAAACCTTCACGCTACTGATATTCTCCAATGCAAATATCGCCTGAAAAAGTGGGACTCAAAATTTCAATATTGACTCTTATCTCTGATTTATATATTTTCATGTTTTGTGAACATTATCAAATTAAGTTTCGTTTTTAGAATTCTTTCTTTATCCAAAGATATGAGTTCCAGATGATCCGATAAGAGAACATAGCAATTAAGTACTTTAAAATTGATACACAATTTTAGCTCGTTTTATCTTAAAATGAAACATGTACAGTTTATCGCTTTTATAAGTCAAAACTGTTATTAAGAATAACAAACTTCTAAATACTTCCAGGTTTTCCTATATATTCCTTTAGATTGGTTAATTGTTTTTCAGTTAGTTGAGGAACTTCATTATTTCAATTTGGTATACAATTAAAAATTAAATATTTTAAATTTCTTTACAACATTTCGTTTCTTATCTTTTCAGTTCCCAAAATGTATAAATTAACACTTGTTTGTGTTCTTCTAACTGTTGGACTCACAATAATTACAGCAAATGGTTCCCCCCAATGCCCATCGAAACAAATAATTCCTGTTACAGATGTAAATTACTACACTTTCTGTGATCCAATGGACAATAGTTTATTTCTCTATATATGTGATTATGGTTATGGTTTTATTCGCAATGAAACAGTTTCTGGGTGTGTTCCATTCGAGCAATGGCCAGACCAATGTATTACCAAAGTTCCCACAGTCCCAAAATGCACAGGAGTTAACTTAAATCGCCCATCTGCGGCAACTAATCCAAATGAATATTATCTTTGTCCTGGAGAAGGTGCAGATCCGTTGTTGCTATCATGCTCAGGAGGAACAGCTTTCTTAAATGTTCCGGGGATTATTGGTTGTGTTGATTTTTCGGTTTGGAGATCGAGTAAAAATTGTCCTCTATAAATTAATAATCTATAAGAAAAATACATTTTGAAATATTGATGATGCTTTTAATTATTTGATTTCAGTTCATTATAGACTCTGCTTCTGGAATCTTGTAGAAACTTAATTAATTATTTAAGATCTAACAACTTTAGGAGCCCTAGGAAACAATAACATTTTTCTAAATTAATGGTCAAAGGAATACAGACACTTTGTATGTCCGATACTATCCGGAGAGAAAGATTAAAAACTCTAAACTAGAACTACTGAAATATTAACCAGACATAGGTCTTCAAATATATCCTAAAGTGACTATTTTTGTTCCGTAGACGTATGGTTCACTTTTTGTCATGATTTTGAGTGGCAAAGGGCTGTCAGTGTTCTTAGAATTCAAAAATGGTGAAGAAGTACTAAAGTCTTAAATATTTTTAAAATTCTTCTTCATAGATAAACCGAAAATTACTAGATCGATTTTTACTATACAGGGTTATCCATTTTGCGGTTTCAAAAGTAAATGTAAACAAAAATTCATATTAAATATTATTTTCATGATATTATTTTTATTATAATGTTTTAACGTTGACATTATGTGTGAAACACTGATGATTCATTTAAATGACCAAAGAAATAGACACATTTGGGTCTTCGGTAACACTTTCACTTAAATAAAAAATTAAATTAGGAGGCGCAACAGTCCTTTGAGAACTAGAGCCTAGTGACTCGCAACTCTCAACCATTTATGTGTGCGAGTAATATTGTCGGAGATGGAGGGGACCTACAGTTTTTAAGCCGAATCCGAAAGGCTAATTTGAGAAAGTACTTTTCATGACCAGAGTTACTCTTGAAGGATTTGCCAATTAATCGCAAAAGGCAGAACCCAGTGAAAAAAAATTAGATGGCACTGGCAGGCATCGAACCCAAGACCTCTGGCAACGCACTTTTTGTTTTTTGTTTTTAAATTCATTTTTAATAATTCATTCTTAAACCAATCTTAAACCTAGACAAACATTAATAAAACTAGCCTTATTATCCATAACTTACAACTAATTTAATGGTCCCATACGGACACTCAAAGTTAAACTATAACACTAACTACAAATGCCTTTTGCTCTAAGATCTATTTTAACTTCAATTCAATTTTATTTATTTTTGTATTCATTAGAAAATTTAAAAAAGCTAATAACAATATCCTTTTTTATTTTTACTTAAAAACTACTTAAAATTAGGTCCTTAAATAAAACTTAAAGCTAACTTAAACTACCTATTCTACCTATAGACTACTTAAAACTAGAACAACCACAGTAGCAAATCTAACTATCTAACATTTTTGTTCTTCATATTATGTTGTCTTTTCTTGTATTATTTTCTTGTATTCCATGTTTTTTTTAATGTTTCTTTTTCTTTGTATTTTTTTTTCTGTTTCATTTTTTTTCAGTTTCTTTTTGTGCCGCCATGTCTATTCTACTTAAAACTAAACCCTAAAACTATAAAACAAGTATGCTAGCCGGCCAAGGCTTAAAACCCCATCCCGACTACCCACTATCAAGTGCCGATTGAAGCCACCAAAACTGGTTCTCCTGCTTCACCCTATCAGTTCGGTCCCGTTCGGACACAGCCCTACTGAACTGAAGGAGCTCTGCTCCGCCTTGTGACATGACGTCCCGATTGTACAGGAGTCGCCTATCCACGGTTCTTCGTCTGCCGTGGTAGATTAACGGAACTGCCAATCTATCCTGTATCAGACCGCATCTATCTAAAAAGAGGAATGCCTCTGGTGGAATGAAGCCGCTCAAGGGTGCACTTTCAAAATACTCGTCGTTCGGATAGAACGCCCCGAAAATTAAATTGTTGGTCGAAGACATAGCTCTTGCAATGTGACCTCGAACGAGTTTTATCACGAAATTGTCAATTCTGTTGATTCGAGCCCCGTTGTATAGGACCTCGTTGGAATAGTTATGCTCATAAGAAGATTCGGCTATGCGATATAAGCCGGTACAGCGTCGTAAACACTGCCGCTCGAACACCCGAAACTTCTCCATCTGGGAAGGGGCAACGTTGAACCATACAGGACAACCATACATGTATGTGGGCCATGTAGCAAATTACCTTCACTCTGGGGTCAAGGCGACTGCTAAAAAACAGCCGTTTCATCATAGCGAAAATTCCTCTGGCCCTGGTCAGAGCAGCATTTATATGTCTGTCGAAGTATAAATACTGATCTAACCAAATACCTAGGTACTTCACTACACTTTTGCTTGCTAATGGCTGCCCGTGAAGATCAACGATGACCATCTTGCGCCAATTCTTACACGTATCCCTCGTGGCCCCAGCCAACGGAGTCCGAAACAGAATTGTCTCTGACTTCTGGACATTTGTTGTTTCATTGAATATCAGAAAAGAGTTTAGACGCAGCATAAATTGTGTCATGACCCGCCTTGAACCCGAACTGTTTATCCGGAATTATTTTGTTGTCCGTTGCCCACTTAGTCATAACCCTATTAATGATCTTTTCGAAAACTTTGCTGATGCTCGATAGAAGACTTATCGACCGAAGATTTGACGGGTTGGAGTTGTCCTTTCCCTTTTTCTGGAGAGGATGAACCACAGCGGTCTTCCAATGCCTTGGATATTCAGTGCATTGTTGAAGAGTGTGGTGTAAATGTCAATTGCTTCCATCGGTAAATGTCTTAGTACAACGTTGGATATACCATCGACACCTGCTGACTTTTTATTTTTTATTGAATTGAAGATGAGCTGAAGCTCAACCTTCGTCACTAACAAGGGACTTGCTCCCGTTTGCTCGGCGATTATAGCATTTGCCAAGGAATCGTCATTGAACCGCATGAAACCGCGGTTCTCAGATCGCCATTGTGTCATATCATTTCGAAGGTAAAAGTGATTAAGTAGGGCTCTGTTTTCCAGGTCGTGGTTGTACACCTTGCTGGAAAGCATCTCCCACCACCTCCACATTTTCCTTCGGATCTTCAATTATGTAAAAGTCATCGTCAAAAATGGCTTCTTATGGATCTATTTTCGATGTCCTGAGTACGTCTCTGTTCTCTTCAGTTCTTTAAAGTTTCAGACACGGAATATCACTATCGTTCTTTTTCCTGAATATCTTGTTCATTAAGGGAACATACTAATAGGGTCACTAGAATTAACAGACCGGATCTTGCGTTCCCAGTACTTGTTAATTGATAACCTGTAGTTCTCCTTAATCAACAGATTGTCATTTTTATTGACGTCTTCAGTGTCCTTCTCTCCAAGTCGTGTGATTCTGTAAGTTCTTTGTGCAAGTTTTTGAGTCTTGTCAGTAAGCCACTCTTGTACCTACGTAGTGCGTCAATAGTCGCGTTTTTGTAAGCGTCCATTTGGTCCCATTCTTTGTAATTTGGTATTGTCCGTTCCATCATTCGTTTTATTGTTTCGTCCATCTGTTGTAAATGTTGGTCAATTTCTGTATTTGTCAGGTTTCTGTTGTTTGGTGGAGCCATGTCATTCGAACGTCCGCAGTGAGCGTATTGTCGTACTCGACTGTCTGTCAGCAGTTTCTAGGGTGATTTCCCACTGTGTCTGCGACTGTCAGTCTGCTGGTTTCGTACAGCAAAAGATCTAGAAAGGATACGATGACTTCCATACGGAATACGGACACTCTAAGTTAAACTAACACACTTAAAACTAATGCCTTTCGGCCCTAAGATCTATTTTACTTCATTTCACGATGGCTTTTCAGTAGCCCGCCAGGTCGACGCCATACTCAACGCTGTAAGAATTCATCAAATTTAAAAGATGTTTACCTCTGGTATTACTACGTTGATTTCCCCAATCTTCATGTTTTGCGTTCAACTCACCAGCCAAGATGTAATAGTTTTCTTCCAAGCTCAGTTTAAGTTTCTTAAAAAGAATCTCGAGTTCTGAAGCAAAGACAGTAACCTGCGGAGCTCCAGCCGCACACAATTTGTATGTGTTAAGCGATCAATTTGCGTAAATGTCAGACCTTCAATTGAAAAAAAATATCTTAGTTTGGCATATGCGGAATTCCAGCCTTATACTTTTGAACCCACAAAGTGGATAACTCATTTTAATGTTAAATTTAATTTAAGTCACTAAGCATTTAATTTTTTTGAAAGTCCTTTTGCATCCTTTTGTGCTGTTATCTGTATAACCAAATTTCTTTGAAGATATCGAATCTGTAATATTTCTTGTGATATGGAAGACAAAAATGGTATCCCAAATGTATGAAGGTGCGGATGTCCGACACTCACATTCAGACACCTCAACGACTTCTTCATTAACTGTATTTTTTTCAGTTTTTTTTCTTCCTCGATAGTGACATGGATTCCAGTAAAGGTTACAAACTTAATTCTTTGTTTAATGATAAATTTTATCTCAAATAGGACACTCCTTTTAAAAGTTCGATTGATAAAGCTAATTTAATTGCAACACAGTTTGCTCGTTCTGGAAAGCTTAAACGATTATTTTGGACGAAATTTCATTCGCACTCGTTCAGTTTCAAGACTATTAAAAGAGGTGTTCTTCAACGACGGAAAAACCACTACGTAAGCTTTTCCATCTGTCTTATTCAAAAGTTATCTTTCCGAGTGGATAGAAAACAGCATTTGTCCAACTTGTCCCTCAAAATGGTGCGTCCTCCTCACCCTCCAACTATTGTCCAAATGTCCTTACGTCACTTTTTTCCAAGGTCCAGGAAACGAAAGCTTCTTAATGAACTGCAGTACGGCTTTTGCAGCAATAGATGCACTGGTTAAGTCATGGTTCTACTCACCAAACAATGGAACCAATTTTTACATAGTTTTGGACAAAGTAAGATTGTTGCACTTGGTATTTTGAAGGCATTTGATTAGGGTTACCATCACGCTGTCTTATTGAAAATGTGTGCATTTGGTGTTGATGAGTCTCTTCTTTGTTGGGTTGGAAATTACATTTTAAATCTGCTATCTACAAAATGTACACCCGTGTGCCTCAGGGTTCCGTTTTCTCTTCGATATTTGTTCTTATTTTATAAATACGATTCTATGTCTGAAACTTCTTACCCACTTCATTATTTCGCTGATCACAGTAATTCTAACTTTTCATAATTGTTTTTAGAGCCACATCCTTGTCCTTCGGATTTGGGCTACCAAGTATGATAAGTTCATTAAATTCTGAAAAACCATGTAGAATTGAATGCTTCAAATATTCAATCCATGGTTGATACTTGCATCAAGGAGACTACAAAGCTTTCAGTCAAAGGTATGTGCTAAGGATTTCTCCTCCGATGTAAGAAGTTTTGTACCCCTTCTGATCTGGGTATTTTTTGCAAAGTTTTTATTAGTCCGAAACTCGAAAATAATTCTCAAATTTGAGCTGCTGTCCCTCAAATGTACTCGACTCTTTTGGGTGGAATTAAAAAATTCTCCGACATTCTCTTCTCTTGAACACCGCCGCGCAGCCACAAGGTTTCATGTCTATCTGTTTTATTGATATTTTTACAAAACAAAATTTCGTGAAATAGTTGCCCTTAAACAATTTAATGCTTATCAGTTTGCCCTTGAGTCCAATTTCGGACATACTGTTAAGTGTAGCTGCACTTCACGTATGAGGAACGCCTTACCAGGCTAAATATTTCCCACTCATTAAAATATGCACCCTTTCAGTGTGATTATTTTAGTAAATTTGTCGTCGTTAAAGCTGAAAACATTTTGTGAAGGATCCCATATTAATCCTTAAGTTTTGATATCTCTGACTGATGGAATGTTACTAATTTCTCTTTATAGTTTTCAGAAATTTCTTTTCAAATCATGGGATTATTAGCACAAAACTTTTTTAATTCAAAGTTACCTTGAGTAAAGAAATAATCTCATGGAGTAACTCATAAGCATCATCATTGTAGTCTCCACCGGCCAAACAATGATCTACGTAAACATTGTTTTTAACGGCTTGTGAAGCTCTATAAAATGTGTCTTGTTTGTCATAGTCATAGTCATAGCTAGTTTAACAAGACATCTGGTTGCTAAATAGGATGCAGATGCTGTGCCAAAGGTGACGGTGTTTAATTTATAAAGCTGCCATGGCATACCAGTTTTTGATCTCCAAAAAATAAGTTGGAAGGCTTGATCTTCTTCTCGCAATAAAACCTGGCGAAACATCTTTGTTATGTCATATCGGTGTATCCTGAATTTTAGAACTATTGAAAATAGATCCGGTTGAACTGTTGGCCCCACCATAAGTATATCATGATAGAGAGAAGCCAGAAGTTGTTTTGGCTGATGCATCAAAAACTACACTCAATTTTGTTGATGAACTTTCGAGTTTCATGACGCAAGGATGAGGTATTACGTAGTGTACAATTGGAATATTACCTTTTTTGACGGTGTCATGTGACCTAATGCTTTATATTCTTGCATGAAGCTGATGTACGAGTTTTTAAGTTCTTCATACTTGTTCAATTTGTTTTTTAATTAAAGTAACTTTTTTCGTGCTTATGACAGTGAGTCCCCTAAAGATATGATAGGATCATCTTTAAATTGTAATTCAACATAAAAATTACCTTCAGAATTCAGTTTTGTTCTTGGTGTTCTTTCTCACTATCAGTATTAATGGGAATGTCAAGGCTTTCTGTTTCAAAGAATGAGCGAACAAGTTTGTCCAACGACGTCAACGATGGCTTTCTTACATAATGGCAAAAACCCAACCTAACTTTGTATTAATGGAAGTTGGTAGATCTTTTGAAATCCCGTATTCTCCAGGTATAAACAAATCATAGAAAAGCTCAGCTCCCAACAGCATGTCAATTTGATTAGCTTTGCAGAATGAGGGATCTGCGAGCTCAATGTCATTTGGAATTTTTCACAAAGAAATGTCAATTTCCTGGCTGGCCTAGTATTCACTAATGCGTGACATGAGGTTTGTTTTAATAGTTGCTTCATATGACATGGTTCTGGATTCCAGCTTTCAATGTCAACATTAAGGTTGGTGATAACTATCAAAAACATCTCCATGTTGTTGTGTAGTTTTCGTAAGCTGGAACTTGTCGATGAAGTAACTGACTGCATCAATACCTTGTTTAATTGTGCAGTCAACATCACCCCAAGCTACCTTGTAGTTACTATCCGTCGGATTAAAATTTTGAATTAATTCCTGGGCATTTTCTATAACGTTTACCCTTAGGAAATTTAAGTTTGTGCTAGTGGGTTGATCTGAATCATTTGCTTGAACAAGTCATGATATTGCAACCAGTTCAAGTATTCTCCATCAAATTTAGGGCGCTCAATTTTTGACAGCTTCATCATTATATTTATAGGTTTTTGATCATTTGATGTTTCTTGGGATGGTACGGTGCTTGGTGCTAAGGTCAGTAACGTCTCCTCTAGTCTCTCTTGTATCTCAAAGTTGTTTACTACTTTCTTTGTATCCAATTAATGATCTAATAAGAGATATAAGCAATTGATCTCATCCCAATTCTGCTCCAAACTTTTTAATTTTATTTCGTGGAATTGTAGAGTTTTATTTAATAATGACTCCTCATCGACTTTGTCTAACGATCTTTTCAATATATTTAGTATTAAATGAAACCGTGTCTTGTAGTTCATCTGAGTACTAAATATATTTTGGGTATCCGTACTTGTATTTTGGATACTTCTATCTAGCGGTTTTGAAATTGCTCTTTTTCCTGCTGGAAAAAGGTCTAAGTTTCTTTTGGTTTGCCCTTGATATTTTTTTTTGATTTGTTACCTTGCCTGATCCATATACAATCTATAGTAAGCTCCGCTGCCTTACGCACCAGTTCGAAACATTTTAATTAAAATACTCGTGATGAATGTGTCCCGAAAATTTGTTTTGGAATATGGAGTCGTTTTTCTCAAATTCCTCCCACATATCCTCCAACTAACTTTTTTCTTGTTTAGGTAGTCGAATGTCTTTCTATGGGGACTATCCTTATCATAGTTACGGACAATGACACAAATTGGTTCACCTATTTGTTGCTGTAGAGCCGCAATGTCTTCAATGGTTAATGTACTATCGTTTGCTTGGCATGGTTACATTTCACTACAGGCCACTAAAAACTCTTTTTTAATGTTGTCCTGTCACGGCCTTTACATATACATATATTGGGTGGCGCAAGAGTCCGTTGAGAACTAGACTAGACTTACAATTCTCAACCAATCCTGCGTGCGAGTATTGTTGTCAGCGCCGAATCCGAACGCATAATTTGAGAAAGCACTTTTTATGACCACAATTACTCTTGGAGAATTTGTCAATTCATCGCAACAGGCAGTACCCTTGAAAAAAAACTTTAGATGACATATGACAGTCCATCGTACTACCGATCATACCACAGGTACTACAAAATTTTGAAATTAGATTGAAAATGAAATGGCAATAACTATAATGCTATAATGTACATCGGTATCTCCTTTCTAATCCTGTTAACTATAAAAAAGACTTTTTTATGAATGCTGTAATCAGAATTTAGATCATTTTAAAGAACCGCTATGAAACGACAATGAAAAGTGGTTACGTTTAATTAATCTAAAAGAAATGATAGAAATTCCTTAAAATCCTACTACCTTACAATTCTCATTTTCTCTGCCATACATCATTTTGAAGTTAGAATAAATTCAAGGCATCAAAAGCCTTAGCGAAAAAGTACTTTAAAGAAAGTACCACTTCAAGAAAATAAACATGAACTCAAATAAGACATAAATAGACATACAATTTATTTTCAATTCTTCTTTATCAAAATAAATAATCACTCTTTAAGTTCTTATTAAATACTTACTATAGCAAATATAATAGTCAATTGAAAGTGACAATGGAAGGAAATAGAAATATTCAACTTGACATATTTCCCGGCATATAATCTTCCTCATATAAAATGTTCAAGTCTTTTTCAACAACAACAAAGAAAAAACAATACCTCGTTCTCATTAAATTTTCAAAATCAATGTCGAATCGATCGACCGACCGAAAGACATAAGCACTCATCACTTCCTCAAATAATATTTGCTATACCAAAGTGATAAAGAACAAAGCCTTTATCTTTTTGAAACTGAAGCCGAAGCCGGTTAAAGAAATGTATGTCTGTAATTTAGCCAATATCATAAACAAGGCTGTTTCATTTTTTTTTTTTGATAACATAAACAAAAACATGGTGCTACCGATAACCTCTGTATGATTGAACGAATCATTTCAATTTGTCTCTATCGGTCTTGAAATTAATTGGAAAAGATAAACCTAAAGATGGGACCCGAACTCTTCGTCTCCGTCATCGGAGACCTTCAAAGATAATAAAATTAAATGGCTTATTGGGGAAAGAATACGCAACGAAAAAAAGAAATGAACAACAACAACAAAGCTTCATTGTCTGTACACCAGGTGTGTTGGAATGCGAGCGATCTAATAAAAAATAAAGGGATGAATTTACCTATCTATCTGCTATCTCAAAAACCCGTCGTTCTCTCAACAACTGGGTCGTTTAGATTGATTTTTTTTTTCGTACTGTTTTTTTTTTTTTAATAAATTCAAAAACCTCCAACGCCATTGGGGGCAATTTTTCTGAATGAGTTCTTATATCTGAACTATCTATCTGTATCTTTCACCTTCCCTTATCATCATCAGGAAGTGTGAATATTCTGGTGCTCTCGAACTCTCTCGAATCCTTAGGATCCATCCCAAGGCAGAGGCAAAGGCAGAGTTCTTTTGGGGTTAAAAAGGGTTTTAAATTTGCATTTAAATTGTATCCTTTTGTGAATATATATATTTATTTTAGTATTCTTCTTCTTTTTTTTTGAATTGCAAGTGATTACGTCGACCTGATATAATTTTATTCACCGCAGGAGATGAATAAAGGCCCTTGAAAAGAAAACATAGCTCTTTCAATTCAAAACGGTTCAACTTTTTTTTCTCCCTGTCTCTGGCTCTCTCCCAGCCTGTCTCAATCTTACATAAAGGTGATTTCAATCTAACGTTTATGGGTGCATAATGCAAAGCTTTGAATATAAAAAGTCCTGAGATAGTCCCTCTATACAGGTGCCATGAAGTGATAGGGAAATCACTTATAAATCGATCACAAGTTATTTGCATGAACGCAAATAATATTTTTCTTTCATTAGAATGGTTATTTATTTTCATTAAATTTTGTTATGAAAAGAATATTATAAAATAATTTTATAGCTTCATTTTTATTGAAGTGCAATTTCTGGAAAAAGACTGGCTTTTATAAACATGAAAAACCTTTAAATCAAGAAAGATAACTAAATAAATAACCTAGATTACATTTTTCCTTTGAAACTGTGGCGTATACTTGTTTTTTCTTTCATCATTTAGTTTTTTCTTTTATTTCGAGAAACGTTTAAGTAAACTTTTTGTCGATTGTTTCACGACTCATCGTTTAATTGGTATCGGTTGAAGTATTTTTCAAACTAAAAGAAGTTTAATTATAAATCTTTTTATTATTTTTTTATCTGGATGAACAAAAATAAACTTTATAAATCAAATCAATACTCGTGTATAGTGAGTGAGTGACCTCCATTTTTCCATTTTGTTATTCCACTCAACTGAGAGTTTAATCAAAAGACAACAAGAAAGATAAAATCATCAAAAAGTTTGTTTTCGATAACTCGCTCGATTGTGAAAAGATTTTCTCCTGCTGGTATAAGATTCCAAGAACTAGAACTTAAGTTCAAACGTATACAACAAAATATATTGCGGTAGGTAATTTTGAAGGAATTCAATTTTATGTGGTCTTTGTTTTTGTTTCTTTTTTCAGGAATTCTGTTGTAATTGATGATTCTTTATTTTTAAAAGTAATTGATAAACTTTTGAATAAATAACTCACTTAATGTAATGTTTAAAAATACTTGATAAAAAGGAATTTAAAAATTGCTTTCAGTTCTTAATTTTAAGGATAACAGCTGGTGGAGATTCAGTGGTGAATATATTGGAAAATGCATGGTGGGCCATCTTGTGACACTGATAGGTGTTTCTCACACAAAAAGCCCGTACCATACTTCCGCTGAACGGAATGAATAGATTTATGTTCTGAAATATTGAAAACTTATTGCCAACATTTTGGTTAACGAGATTTGTATTCGAAACCCGAAAAATTACCAATTTTGATAGCATTTCATAAACAGTTTTATTTCATCTATAAGCAAATACAAATTCAATAAATTTAATTAATTCGGAGTCAATATATTTTATTATTAACTAGATATCAAAAGCTGGAATATTATTTGAAAATTTTATATTTTTATAAAAAAAAAACTCTTTGATTTTTATAAAAAAAAACCAGGTCAAAAACAATATTTTCTGTGAGATAGAATTAGTTTGAAGCTAAGTTTTGGAATTTTTGAAAAGATATTTGAGTTGAAAATCATTTTTTACCAACTTTTAGTAATGTTTTTATTTGTATAAAAACACCGTGGATTCGATTTTTTAAAAATTTAATTACAGTCGATAGCATTATTGGATCATGTGATATTTTGGGTAAACCAACATTTTCACCTGTTTTTTTAATTGCTTTGGTCGCGGTTGTCAATATGACAACTGCGGAAGTCAATTTGACAACACTTACTTACTTAAAATGACGCTACAGTCCTGTGGGAACTAGGGCCTCACCCAACAAACTTCTCCATCTAGCTCGGTCCCTAGCTAGATGTCTCCAGTTTCGCGCTCCAAGTTGGGTGAGGTCACCTTCCACTTGTGCGCGCCACCTGATATAAGGTCTTTCTCTACTGCGCTGTCTTGTGGGTGTGGATTGGAAGACTTTCCGTGCCGGATCATTGGCTCTACGTGACCAAGCCATCTTAGTCGTTGGACTCTTACCTTCTTACTAAGTCTACGTCACTGTACAGACCGTACATCTCGTCGTTCCATCTCCTCTTCCACTCCCCTTCGATGCATACGGGACCGTAGATCACACGAAGAACTTTTCTTTCGAAGCGACCCAAGGTGCTTTCATCCACTTTTGTCATAGTCCATGCTTCTGCATCGTATAGAAGGACGGGGATGATAAAGGTCTTATATAGCGACACTTTGGTCCCTCGAGAGAGGCCTTTGCTACTCAATTGCTTTCTTAGCGCAAAGAAACAGCGGTTGTCAAGAGTTATTCTGCGTTTGATCTCTGCGTTGGTGGTGTTTTCTGCATTTATAGCGGAGCCTAGGTAAACGAAGTACTTGCTTAACTCAAAGTTACGTCTGTCGATGGTGACGTTTTGACCAAGACGTCGGATGAGTTTGCCAGGGATGCCAAAACTAGACATGGCTCTATACAGCACGTCCCTGTGGATGGTGGTTGTCGATTTGGTGTTCTTGGGTTTTTTCCAGGATCTGCCGTAATATGAATATTTGATCAACTGTGGACTTTAATGGTCTAAAACCACACTGATAAGGACCTATCAGGTTGTTGACGTTGGGCTTTTGAAGTTCACATATTACGGCAGAGAAGATTTTATAGGCGATATTAAGTAGACTGATTCCTCTAAAGTTGGTGCAGTTTAGAGGGTCTACTATTTTCAGGATCGGGCAAACAAAACTGAGGTTCTATTCATCAGGTATGCTTTCTTCCGACCTTTTCTTACAGATAAGTTGGTGCATGCTCCTGACCAATTTATCTCCAGCTGCTTTAAGGAGCTAGGGATTCAACATATCCACTCCAGCGGATTTATTAAACTTCAGCTTAGATATGGCAATCTTTACTTCGTCTATTTCTAATTGATCATCCTGCCTGACAGCGGAATTCGGTTCATCGTCGTCGTTATACAGTCTTCAGAAGTGGTCTTTTCATATCCTCATCATTGACTGCGGTTCCACTATGATGTTTCCATTTTCGTCTTTGCAGCTTTCGGTTCTAGGTTTATGTACCTGTGAATTTCGTTTCACCTGATCATAAGGTTTTTGTACTTCATTCCTGCTTTTTAACCTCTCAACATCTTCGACCGCACGCTTCTAATGCTCTCTCTTTTTCCTTCTGAGAAGTCGGCGTTCCTCTCGCCTCTTCTGCTCATACAGCTCATGAGCAGCTCTCGTCCTTTTATGCAGCGCCGCTTTGCGTGCCTGTTGTTTGGCTGCTTTTGCCTGCTGATATTCCTTATCAAACCAGCAGCGGTTTCTTGTTGGTGGTTGCCTGAAACCACTGGTTTACAATACATTGTGTTTGCGGCAGAGAACTTCGAGAGAGGTTTCTTGTATCTGGGTCGGAAAAGGATTTGGCGATCGAACGCCGTTCGACATTGTACCTTCTCCCAGCATCTCCCTGTTTTGCCTTGGGTCTGGAAACCCGAAGTTATACCTTGGCTACAACGAGGTAATGGTCCGAGTCGATGTTAGCTCCTCAGAAAGTTCGGACATCCATGATGCTGGAAGCGTGTCTGGCATCGATCGTAACATGGTCAATCTTCAAGCTCCTTTGTAGATGTTGAGGTGTGGAAAACGCGTACTGGCTACCATGAATTTTCGCCCGCAGCAAAATCTATGACCCTGAATCCGTTGTCGGAAGTGTTGTCGTGCAGTCTGTTCTTCCCGATTATTCTACCAAAGATGTCTTCCCTTCCTAGCTTGTCATTAAAATCGGCCAGGACAATTTTAATATGGAAGCTAGGATACTGCTCATATGTTTTGTCTAAGAGCTTAAATAACATATCTTTGGTGTTGTCATCTTTCTCTTCCGTGCGTGTGCGCATATCAGGCTAATGTTGCCAAATTTAGCCTTGATGCGTATGGTCATGAGGCGCTCGTTGATGCACTTATAGCTCAAGACTTCTTGCCTAAGTCTGGCCGCAATGACAAAGCCGCATCCAAATAAGCGCTGTTGGTTTTCTCGGTAGCAGTCGCCATAGTAAATGTCACAGTTTTTCATCCTCTTTTTGCCCGGCCCATCCCATCGTATTTCCTGGATGGCGGTGATGTCTGCTTTATAAAAGTGTAGAGCCTACGGTTATTCTTCAGCCGTACGTGGTCTGTTAAGAGACCTAACATTCCACGTGCATATCCGAAGTTCGTTGTCCTAAATTCGTTCGCGTAGGTTTGTTGGTGCTTCGCAACAATGATGTTTTTACGTGGCAAGAAAGTCGGACGGCGAGCTGTATAAACCGCTCCTTATAGGCCTGGGCTCCGAATACGTCGTAGAAGCTCTATAAGGTGTTCACTAAGTAGTTCAACCTTTCTCTAACTGTAGACGCCATCGTTGAATCTATCTAGAGAATTCTTCCGCTGCCGTATGGATAAGGAGAGATGCCTAAGTGGAAACACCTCTCCCCCCTCGCTCGTTTGCTACCCCAACAAATTTCTACTGAAGTTGGAACCCAATTTCCAGTTGAGGTACTAGGCACCCAAATGGAAAAATCCTCTGTCGAAGGACCAAAGTATAGCTATATAAGACCCTTATCAATAGCTAGGGACCAAGATAGATAGAGACGTATGTTGGGTGAGGCCCTAGTTGAAAAATGAAAAGAATAATTTCACTGAAATTTTAAAATTTTATATCATCATCCGTACTATATACTTTATAAGCTCGATAATAGGTGGCATAACCGGAAACTTTCTAATAGGAAAGCGAGACTAATCGTTTTCTCAAATGACTTTTGTAGAAGCTGTATGGAAGAGGAAGAAACGGTTCTTCATCTTCTCTGCTCATGCCCTGCTCTAGCTCGAAAAAGCAAGAATTACCTAGGAGAATTCTTCTTTAACGATCTAAACGATCTATATCATAACGGTATAATCAGCCATCAGTTTCCATCATGGACAACCACTATAACCTAACCTAACCATCCTTACTATTTTCATTAGTAAATTTTATCCCTTGGTTTAATTTTCACACGCATTTGTGTGGTGTTTGACAATCCATTAAACCCATGATTTTAAATCCTATGGAGCTTCGTTAAGAAAAATACCCTTACATCAAAAGCTGCAATTCTGCTTAAGAACATTTCTATAAGTTTATAAAATGTGTAAACATTATGTACCCAAGATCAAGTAATTCGAATAACTTTTAAGTCCTGTTTCGGTCGAGATTTTTTGTATTATTAATTACTATTATCAATTTCATTCTTAGAAATGGAAACCATTTAATAACGAGTACATCAATATTTAATGCACCGAGTATTAGTTACATCAATTTAGATGCTATTACCTAACCTATCGATTCTACCACCTTCCTACCTTTACAGCACATTACAACCATACCCTTTAGAAAAGTTCAAAATAAATAATTCAATACAAAAGTGATACAAATAATCCTGAACCACTGAACTGATGTTGAATTCCTTTTAACTTAAATAATAATTCATTTCCCTTTGGAATACTCGTAAATCCTTGACAGAACCAGAACCAGACCCAGCATCCAGGATCCAGGCTCAGAACCACAGACCTTAGTAGACATGGATGGGAAACATTTCTATGACAGAATCGATTGCTTCCACAAAACTAAATAAATCGAAGAAAGAAAAAAAGAAAAAAACATAAAAACATTCAATGCAAAATGTTTCAGGTTGGTTCCGTTTCCGATTCCGACTCTGACTCCGACTCCAAGTTCTATTCGACTTTACAAACATAAATCCTATGCACCAACAAGAGAAAAGCCGATTTAGTTTCGAAGGTAGGTCTAGGAAGGTAGGTATAAGGAAGGACTAGTATAAATATGCTGCTGAATGGTTGTTCACAGATTCGAGGAGCTAACATTTTTGCCAAGCCAAATGCCTCTGCTTGTGTTCGGCAAGCTTCTTAAAATAGTTTCGTTTTGCTTTTGTACTTTTGAATACTGTGCCGAGCGAGACGACTGCCAGTATTGAGTGTTGAAAGGAAGTTAAACACTCATTTGCATCCTGTATATGAGTACATGCATTTAAAGAACATTTCAAATGCACCCCAGTTATGTAGCTCTAGCTCCTCTGGTTCCAGCTCCTCTGGTTCCAGCTTCAACGGTCTCCAGTGTGGCTTACGTTTATAACTATAAATACATTGAGAAAATCTTTGAATTGTACGTATTTTCTACCTTCGAGATAGATCCTGGAAGAATGCCGATTCCTTTTCTGGATTGAGAGGGTGGCAGGTGGTTGAGCTTTAGAAGCCAACAGTAGAAATAAGTAGGGAATAAATAAATGTTGCAACATAACTTGGTTTCAATTAAATTTAAAAGCATATACGACAAGGAATTGTTGCGTTACATATGGTAAATTTTTAATTCCTATATGACGAGAAGATGGTCTTTGGACTTTGTGGTGATAGCTAGAGAAACTTTATAAACAATTTTACATACATTAACAACTTAGTTATAAATAATTAAATTGAAAACAAGGATTTCTAAACAAAATCCAAGACATTGAAGCTTTCAGAACAGAGATTTGTCTTGTAAAAGGTCTTCTGCTGGACGGAACCTACAGGATATAATGAGTAAAAACGTCAAGCTGTATGGT
Organism: Eupeodes corollae; assembly: GCF_945859685.1. Taxonomy (NCBI): domain Eukaryota; kingdom Metazoa; phylum Arthropoda; class Insecta; order Diptera; family Syrphidae; genus Eupeodes; species Eupeodes corollae. The sequence continues at coordinate 36,570,662 of NC_079147.1, forward strand.
ACCGTAATAAGTGTGTATGAAAACAAGGTTAGTTTGCAGACTGACTTAAAATTTCTATTGATTGAAGAAATTATTGAGATTTAATTTTTTCACATCTCAAGTTAAATTTTTGTTCCAAAACTCTGTATTTATACACAAACCTTCTTTAAAAGGACCCTTTGGAGAAAGCCAACTAGGATTGTCCTAAGACTTATTTTATAAGCTTTAACTTCCTCTATAGTGACGTTGACTTCAGTTATGAGGAAAACCGAAAAACGTTTGAACAACCCAGGAAGGGCTACAACGCCCATAACCAACGAACAAATATTCCAAACTCAAAGATTACAACAGGAAATATTGCAATGTCCTAAATTTGTTAAAAATATGAGGTACATATTGCAAGGAAAGAAGGGTAAATATGATTACCGATCCTGCAGGAATTGAAAAGAAGCCTTAAGATTTAGGATTAAGCAAATCAAAGTTCCGAGAGCCGATGAAGTATCAGTCGAGCTCTTTCAACATGGCGGACCAGCTGTGCATCGAGCAATTCATGAAGTTATAGTGAACGAAGAAATGCCTGGAGACTAAAGAGAAGGTATTATATGTCACAACCCATGCGAGAATTCGGCATCCTAAATAAATTGACATGGCTTTGTAGGTTGTCCATGGGCAATATAACAAGTCAAGCTAAAATAGCCGAATTACTACATAGACCACTCGAAATCTACAATGGAATCCAACAAGGCGATGGTTTGGTCTGCCACGTCATCAACCTGGCTTTGAACAAAATCAAAACGCGACTCTATAACGTCAAAAAGAGGGATCATCGTGACAAGTTCCAGCCAGATATAAAAAAAAATACGTGGGGCAACAGTCTTTAGAAAAATAGGGCCTAGTGACTTACAACTTTCAACCATTTCTGTGCGTGAGTAATTGCAAGGATGGAAGGGACCTACAGTCCGAACGGCTAATTTAAAAATTACTCTTAGAGAATTTGTCAATTCCTCGAAAGAGGAAGTACCCGTGAATAAAAACTTTAGGTGACACAGGCAGGAATCGAACCCAAAACCTCTGGCGTGACAGTCGAATGCACTAACCATCATGACAGAGAGTTTTAGGCCAAATCCGATCGGCTAATTTGAAAAAGCACTTTTTTGGCTAGAAATTCTCTTTGGAAGATTTGCCAATTTCTCGCAAGAGACAGTATAAGTGAAAAAAAATTAGATGGCAGGGCTGGAAACTCCCTGGCATGACAGTTAAACGCACTAGCCATTACGCCACGGGTACTACAAAAATTAGCATTAGTGAAAGAAAAAAAAGTCACCAATATTGTTTGCACAAGCAGTGGAGAATGTGGAGAGTATCGCCTGTATCGAAGGCGGAACCGAACAAGACGTCATCTGCCGCATTAGAAAAGCAAAAGCTTCTTTATGCTATCATAAATTTTTAGAAATAACTCTATCAGCTTAAGAACAAAGCTACAGCTGTTTGCACAAATGTCTGATCTGTACTTTTTTATGGGTGCAGCACCTGGAAGGTTACTTCAGCCATTACAAAGAAGTCGCAAACCTTCGTGATTAGATATTTTCGCAGCATCCTAACAATTTTTTGGCCAAACCGAATATCCAATGAGGTCCTTCATAGATTGGTCCGATGGTTCAGGAACCTAAAGACTTTATTATACGAAGACGTATGTGGCAATGGATTGGACATACGCTTTGAAAAGTTAACGACTGCATTGGAAGACGAGTTGGTCAACTTGCATCAATAGGCAAGACTGAAGGGAGCTAAAACATGTCACCGGAGACAGCACACGATGGCGCATAGGCGTAGTAGAGGCCCTATAACCCTAAAGGGGTCCCCAATAGACTTAACAGGTCTAAGGACCAAAGTAAGTAGTAAGCAAGTAAAGCTAAAAGATTCTTCTTCATTTTGTCAAAGCCTTTTTAAATCCAGAAACCTTACCATAACTTCTAAACTGATGTTGTATATGACTCACATATAGAACCGATCCTAGGCCTAGGTGCTTATTAAAAGGCCCTCCGACTTCTTGGGTGCATTCGAGAGAAGAGTCTTGCGAAGAATTGTTAGCCCCTTATGAGGAGAAAGACGATTCTAGAGACGCTTCTGTATGCAATCTACCTCAAAGCAGGTATCGTCACAAACATTAAGATCCGTACCGTACATTTTGGTGGACTAGAACAGAGAGAAAAAAACTAAACAAGAGAACCAACTTCGACGGTTGCTATCTTTTTGCCCACAAGCTGCGATTTGCACACCAACTTGCATATGTATTAACTCCATATAAAAAAACTGTGGGGAACAAATACTTATGCAAGAAGATGTGCATCATACTCCCCACATTTGAAAATGGCGACCGACTTTGAAAAATGGCGGATATAGTCAGCTGTTCAGAGGTTGTTGCGGACGCCTGGTAAACTGCTTCTCAGACCTAGAATGCAAAAAGAAGAAGAAGAAAGAAGAAAAAAAAACAATGTGAACATTCCTTGAGAGGGAAATTCAAAACAAACTTACCGGGTGTGAGGAAATCCATAGATGAGGACTGCAAATAGAAATTTAAGGTAGATCCTGAAAAAGAAAAAAACAACAATTATTAGGTTTATAAATAATAAAATGAAACATAAAATAATAAACTAAACAAGAATTATTTACCTACCATGTTGATTGTTGACTTCTGGAATTGGTTTGGATTTGAATGACAGAGGCTACTGGTTGTAAAGACTTCGTACTTTATAAGTTTACATGGGGGTCGATTTGAAATAGACCATTTCCGCTAAATGTCAATTCTGGACCTAGATAGAGATTTGTGAGGAAAGAGAGGAATGATAGAGAACAAAACAAAACTAAAACATTTAGAGTTTTAGTGTGAAAATCAAGAAACAGATAAAAATGGACACCTTACCATAATGCACGTTTACACCTTTCGTTTTTTTTTGCTCAATACGTACTTTTTGTTATAATCGTGTAACCAGTTATTCTTGTTGTTTTACGTACAAACAAAGTTAAACATCCAATTCTAAATTGAATATACATACATCAACGTAATTAGTAGACCCTTAATTTTAAACACCATCTATCGGTTGAAGGTTAGAACCAGGAATTTCATTTTTTTTTAGTTTTAGTACATATGAAAGTCATCAGAATGAAGTTCTAATTCGAAGTTATAAAAAGATAAATACAGAAATAGTGATTTTTGCTCACCAATACGAAGAAATGTAGGTAAGAACTAAGATTGAGAGATGTGAATCGGGTGATGTTTTGTCCAGTTAGGTTGATTATACGATGAGACGGTTCGAAGGTTTTTTTCCGGTCAGTGAAGGTTGTTCCTCTTGATTTTTGGCCGTTGAGATCGGGATTTTGACAAGACGAGACCTTTTTGAGAGGATTTCCTAAAACGGTCGAGAAAGTGTTCGGTGGTGATATTCCAGCCAAAGTTTTTTGTTAGAAAAATTTAAATACGCCAAATTAAAGAAAACTTTGTTTATTCCAAAAATAAAAAAAATTTCAAAAAGATCCATGTGACCATAGTTTTCTTTTGCTTGGAATTTAATTTCCGATACAAACGTGGTGAACCAAATAAAAAAAAATGGTAAAATAATTAAGAGTGATTGATAGTCCGTGTCCGTGTCCGTGTAGAGGCACCCATTTCCCTGCAACAACAAAAAAAAGAGGAAGAGAAATCATTCGGAAGGATAAGTCAACCTATGTGTTTGTGTTTGTTTTTATTTATTGATATTTATTTTTTTGGCGTCTAAATTTAAAAATTAATTAACTATTAAAATTTACTTAAAATTTCTAATTATTAACTTCCCATTGGAAGTTATTGTAATGGGTCCGATTTGTCAAATTGAAAATTTTGACATTTCTCGAGGTTTCAAGGTCCCTAGAGTCGAAATAAAAGATTTTTACAAAGATGTCTGTGCGTGCGTGTGTGCGTACGTTCGTACGTCCGTACGTCCGTACGTCCGAACGTCCGTACGTTCGCGACGTTTTCGTTGTCCATAGCTCAAGAACCAGAAGAGATATCGTCTGATAATAAGGCAGAAAGATGCAGAAAGGGCTCTTAACAAAATTTCGTGGGTGGTTTTTTTAGGATAGCAGTTTGAAAAAAAGGTGAAAATTTTGGTTAACCCTAAATATGTTACGAACCAAAAACGCTAGAGACTTCAATTAAATTTTATATAATATGTTGTAACGTGATACCAAACAGGTTTATTTTTTGAAAAAATCAATATAACGGTTTTTTTTATAAATCAATAAAACTGAAACAAAAAATTTGTCACCCCCAAAATTTTACGACTGAAACATGATTTCATCTCTTAAACAATTTTGTGCAACGAAGAATAATGTTTTTGACATCTGATGAAACTTTGAGAAAAATTTAATTGACAGTTTTTTTATAAAAAATAAAAATCTAAAAAAACATTACTCAAAGTTCGTAAATATTGAATATCGATTCAAATATCTTTTCAAACACTTGAAATTTAGGCCTCAAGCTTATTTTATCTTATAAGAAATATTGTTTTCAACATTTTGAAAAATATTGAGAAAAATAAAAACCTAAAAAAAGAATTTATAAAAGTTGGTAAAAATTGACTTTCGACTTAAATATCTTTTTTTTGAGATATTTGTATTCTCTAGGTCAGTGGTTTTGTGAAAAGATTATACAAATTTGTTCTTCAACCAAAATTTAAGTCTTATGTATCATTTTTATAAGTTTTCCAGTTCTAACTATTTATATCTTATCTTATAGTTATGTAGCGAAAAATCTGTGACGAAAAGTTCTAACTACAGTTTTTCTGAAAGTGCATTGTGGCTTATTCATAGATGTTTGCTAAACATTTTAGGCTATTCATTAATAAATGCAAATCAATGTTTAGGGCTAAACCTAAATAGCTATAAACATAGAAAATGCTGTGTTCAAATAATTACTATCGTAGCCAAATTTCATAATTAATTTTGTTGGTGTATAAAAAAGCTTAACAAGTATTTCATGACACATAAATGTTACGTTAACACTAAGTTCCAGAAAATATCGATTGATACCGCAATTGTAGAAGATATGGATATTTTGTATAAATATTCCGGGTAACCTGTAGAACTTTTTTATTTCCGCCTTTTATAATTCGATGTAAAATAATTCAATGCAGTATATTTTAGATAATAAAGTAATAAAGTTATAAATTAAGGTATTACTATTGAAATGAACATAACATACATTTATAAAAAACATGTACTTGTTCATAACAAATAAAGTTTAGTCTAAGAAACCTTAACCTTGTTACACTTTTTCTGAACACATACTTTCTTGTTTTTGTTGTTCCTGCAACTCAGAGAAATCGAAAGGAAAAACGAATTCACCACGGTTTACCGTTATTAAAATGTTTGCTAGAATTAATTTGTGACACCGTTTTTGAGTTCAAGAGCTAAATTTAAGTGTTTTTCAAATTATTTTAACAAATTTGTTTATAAAAGTGTTCAGTGAAGTGATTCTTATATAAAAATGAGTCATGAATATTTGAAAAGAAGAACAAGAGTATGTGCATGGAATTGCACAGACTTTCAAACAACTTTTAAGGTTCCAGACAGAGATGAAAGGTAAGTTTTATCCTGTTTTAGTATTAGGATTGGATCATATTATTCACATAACACATACGGATTAGTTTTTTTCTCTCTGGACTAAACATCAAGATTGCATGAGTGAAGAAAAAAACGATAACAAAACTGTAGAACAAATAAACTTCCAAAAAATCGTACAATATTACCTTTACACTTTTTCGAAATGTCGAAGAGTTGTTAAAAACTGTTTCGGACAAGTTAAAGTAAATTAAGGTTAATCCAAAAGGGTCTTGATAAACGAATCGAATCTTGATTATACTTTATTATCGAAATGAGTCTTCGATAACGCAAACGTTGCGCCCATTTTACGGTAGACGTGGTGGCCCTTCGCAGTCGACTCTTCAAAGTTTGGTGGCCAAATTTGAGACGACCGGTTCAGTAAACAATCAGACAGGAACCGTACGAAAGATCAGCCGAGAACAACTCGGCCTTTAGCAGACGTCAACTTGAAGAATTTCGCGTCGGGACTACACCAGTTCTAGATCCAACTGACTTGTGGGCTCAAAGCTCGTGACTATAGACAACGCCGTTTTTTCGCTGACTGGGCTTCGAATCGTTTGGAAGAGGAGCCCAATTTAAGCCGAAAAATCGTCATTAGTGACGAGGTGCATTTATGGATGAATGGCTTTGTTAACAAGCAAAATTGCCGTATATGGGACGACACCAACCCAGCGAGGTTCAACAGGTGATAATGCATCCTCAAAAAGTTAACGTACTTTTTTGAAAATGACGTTAGTGAGGCGGTCACCGTGAACAGCGAGCGCTACATAACGATAATAACTAATTTCTTATAGCCCAAATTGATCCATATATACCTAGACGACTTGTGGTTCCAGCAGGACGGCGCTACGTGCCACAAAGCAAACGCCACGATTGACATTTTGCATGAACGATTTTAGGGTAAGATCATGGGGTTTCATGAAGGCCCAGGTCTATGCAAACAATCCACCGATGCCCAAAAGGTGAACATAACGCAGGCTATGCTCATATTCAGCCGGATCTATGCAAAGGAGTCACTGAAAATTGGACCACTCGGATCCGTGTACCCGTAAGAAGCCGAATCGGGCATTTTAATGATGTCATATTCCACACTTAATGGCATACATGCGCCTTTCAAATAATTAAATAATTTTTTTAATACCCCACACACAGTTTGTTTTATTCAATTTCAACATCTACCCGCCCTTATTAAAGAATCCTTAAAAATTGTGGCTTACGAATAATGTATGGAAGAACTTGAGATTTCGATGTAGGCCTTCGCCCGAAACCAATAATTTAGCATAAACCTAGTTTTCGGTTTGGTGTAAAAAGAATATGACTATACTTTTTTAACGGGTCATTCTCTTCTAGAGAAATGGCCTGCTGAATCTTTTGAGCCCGCCTTAGATCGCTATGTCAAAACTCTGCTCTTCATTCTTTAACTGTACTAGGCGAATGTGGGATTAATTACCATACACTCCGTCTTTTCCAGTGCGTAGAGGCGTAATACGCACATATAAAAAGATAATTTGTATGCCTATACTTTCTTAAAGATTCTATTTGATGAAGATGTTATTGAGCTTTTGCCTTATTAATTAGGAAATATTCATATTTCCTTTTTAAAAAGAATCTAATTATTAAAAATAGCACCTCAAGTTAAGAAAATAAAAATAATTATTAATAAGTATCCAGAATCCTTTTAAGAAGGTAAAATGAAACCCAATACTCAGGGTTGAAGCTTTTATACTTAAATGAAAATAAAATGATTTGAAAAAAAACTTCATAAAGTAACTCAAAAGTTACAAAAATACACCTAACCTAAAATATTTTAACCAAGAGGCACATCATCAGCTGCTGTCTTCACCTTCACCCTCTTTTGCCCCTCTAAACATTCACCAATATTTCCCTTTGAACAAACACGATTCAAATTACCAATTTCATCCTCTCCCCTCCACAATATAATATGAAATTGTTCAAACATCTTGGCGAACAGAATTCCTTTTAAGCTCCTATATCAGGGGTTTTAACCTTTTGTATATGTAATATAAGGTTTAACGCAAATATAAAGACTTCTCGAGTTGCCCGTTGGCTTAGATATCCTTATGCCAGCTTTGTACCTTTTGCTTATAAGAACAAAAAACAAACAAAAATATATTTTTTCGGTTTTTGTTTTTGAAAACTTTTAAATAAAGTAGATATAAAGTGTATGGATGTACATTTGTTCCATGAAATTTGATTTCTGAATAAAATTTTATTGAATTGTTGGTTAAAACGCGTGTTACGAAAATGCTTGTAGTCATTTTTCTGCAAGTAACACAATCTTTTGAAGACGAATTATTATAAATTGAAATGGTTATGGTAACATGACTAAGGAAACATACGTTTATACAAAAAACAATGCCATGAAAGTTAAACTTTCTTGAGATTTTCAAAGACGTACATAAAAACAGATTGTAATCCTCCTTAGAAACCACCTGGCAACGAAGGAAGAAAACGACCGAAGCTACGACGACGACGACTACGGGAGGAAGGCGACCTAAAAGTGTAAATCAACACCACCATATTGAACTTATAAGACAAGCAACAAAAATGTTTTAAGAAAATATTGATTTGGATAAGGCTGAGGATGAAATTCACTGATTCCTTTAGTTTTGTTTAAAGGAAGATTACTTTTGTGATACTTACACATGTTGTTGAACGTCCTGGATAAATTGAAATACTAAAAAAGGTTATTTTAAAACGAACAAATAAGAATAAGGAAATGGATTTATGGTTCAGGTGAATAAACAATGGCATTTGATTTCTTTAAGGGCTTCCCGCCCCAAACACGATCAACAGATTAACATCATAACGCCTTTTTTTGTGCAAGGATGTTATATTTTTTAGAATCGTAATCCTTGAGCCTTATGTAGAATTCATCGTATATCACTTCTAAACTTTTGCACATTGGTTTCGAATTGTTGAATATCGAAGGACAGAAGACAAAGAGTAGTAAGGAATTTTTCATTCGTGTAGTACGGTTAAGAAATGAATATCTTAACTTGCTTTGTATGACCGAAATTTCAACCGAGGGTATAACGGTTGAATTTTTCAAAGAAAGCAATAATTAATTGATTACGATCAGAAAAGGAGAGAGGAGCACCGGCTTCTCAGAAGGAAAAATAGGGAGTATCAAAACCTTGCGATCAAGGAGACAGAGAGATGTAACAATAGGAATCAGGTTCGTAAATTTTACCAGAAGTTTAAAAAACTCCCAAGGGTACCAGCTGCGAGTCGAAGTATGTAAAGACGTTAAGTGGAACATTGTAGTAATCAAAGGAGAATAGCAGTTCATGTGAGAATATGAAAAAATGGCTTCTCCAAACCCTATATTACGGTGTTGACAAATTTAATTCCACAGCAAAGTTAGCCACATTCAATCTAGGCCGACTTACTTACTTGCTTAAAGCGGCGCTACTGCCTTGTGTGAACTAGGGCCCCACTTAACAAACTTCTCCATCAGTTTGTCTCAGTCTCTAGCTAGATGTCTCCATTTGCGCACTACAAGTTGGGTGAGGTCACTTTCCACTAGGCCGACGCAGAAAAATAATTTCGTCTAACCGACCTCTACAAAGTGAAGGTAGCTATACCTCATTTGAAGTCGAAAATAGCTTTTAGAGCTGATGACATCGAAGTCAAATTTTTCAACGAAGCAGGTGATAACTTGGATGCACCAATTCATCCACAAAATATGATCGAAAGAAAACATGCTCGAAGAGTGAGATCTCAGCGCAGTTTGCCCAATACTCAAGAAACGTGCCATCTTAGTTGCGCCAACTACAGAGAAATCAGTCTCCTGAACTTCTCATATAAGATTCTTAATGTCGTATTATGATGTGAACACCTAAAACCGTTTATCAAAAACCTGATAGGTCCATATCAGTGTGGCTTCAGAACAAGAAAATCCAACATTGACCAAATATTCACATTACGGCAGATCTTGTAAAAACCCAGGGAACGTCAAATAGATGTTTACCACCTCATAATAGATTTGCGCATATGGTATCGAACTTTACAGAGCAATGCCTAGTTTTGGATTCCCTGTCAAACATGTTCGTTTTTGCAGAATGCACGCTCCTCTATTAAAGTCGAAAAAGACCTTACCGATACTTCTGATGAAAAAAAGTTTTAGACAAGGCGATGCACTTGAGAAATCTAAATCGTAATGTGTATTCGACTTTAATTAACTATCCATCTTTCTCTTTCTGATAAAGATCTATCTATCTTGAATCATCTCTTGGATGTATCTATAATTCTATAAAGATATATACAATCCGTTCAATCCGTTGGAGATTATTTTAGGCGATTCGATTGGCACTCCAACTCAGCAAGATCCCACGTGTTCACATGGGAACATAGCTGAACAATGTCCTTAAAACGCTTTCAAGTCCAAAGAATCCAGAAGTCCTTTCATACGAACAAATAAAAACAACCCTTGTAAATCATTTTGACATTAAAAAGAACAAATATGCTTTAAGCATCAAATTCAGACATATTGTTCAGCAAGCTGATGAATCAGTTGCCAACTCTACCCTTCGTCTGAGGCAAGGAGCTGCGAATTGTGATTATGGTAATTTTTTAGACTTTCTTGTCGTGAGATGTGGCAAAAGAATGTGCCGATCGAAAACCGCACAAATTATCGAGGTCAACGAGGAACGAGATGAAATAGTACAATGTCTCGGAAATATTAACCTAGTTAACTCCATAAAGCCTACTTAAACATCAGGCACCCAAAAATCGAGGTGAAAATTGATGGCCGTGACCTCGTGACGGAGCTAGATACTGGTTTACCATGTGCCATCATTAGTGCACAGATTCTTCGCACTATTAAACCCCAGTTTTCGTTGATAAAGTCAGACAGGCAGTTCGCCCTCCACCGACTTTTTTGCATCGGACGAATTCCAGTTACTGTAGCTGTTGGCAGAACCGTTCGTAGGTTAAATCTCTATGTGGTAGAAGGCCACTTTGACACTCTCTTTAGAAGGTGTTGCAAATGAAAAATACTTTATATAAAATCTACTGTTCTAATTATATATGATCACTTATGTTTTGTAAAATATGTTTTGACTTTGAAATAAAATTTGTATTATTCTGTTTTTGTTCAACGTACGAAGAAGTTGTTTTAATTTAAAAAAGGAAAACTCTAGAAATATTCTTCAAGGAGACGAATATTTCATCAGTTATGAAAAAGAAGGAAATCTTGATTCTGTTAAATTAGATTTACCTAGTACTTCAAACGCAGATGTTATACCACCTCAACCAAAAGAAATACCAGGACCAACAGAAAATAAAGAAATAATTATTCGTCGTTCTGAAAGAATTCGAAACCAAACAAAAAGGAGTAAATGTGTTAGTTTTTTGGCTGATAACGTTCACTGTGACGATGATCCAGAAAATTATAATGAAGCCATAAACAGTGAAAACGCAAAAAAATGGTCAGAAGCAGCAAAAGATGAAGTTAATTCATTGGAAGAAAATAAGACATGGACTATAGCAGATCTACCAGAGGAAAGAAAGGCTTTAACAACAAAATGGATTTTTAAGACCAAACGAAATGAAAAAGGTGAAATATCGAGGTACAAGGCAAGACTTGTAGCACGAGGATGTGGACAACGTAGTGGAGTGGATTATCAAGAGACTTATTCACCAGTTATTAGATACAACTCGATGCGTTATCTTTTATCATTAGCACTGAACAAAGACTTACATATTGATCACTTAGATGCAGTAACAGCCTTTTTTGCAAGGTAATCTTGAAGAGGAGATTTATTTAAAAGCTCCAGAAGGTCTCGATATACCAGAAGGTAAAGTCTTAAAACTTCACAAGTCAATTTACGGACTTAAACAATCGTCAAGAATGTGGAACATGAAGTTAACTCAAGTATTAAAACTATTTGGATTCAAGCAGTTGAAAACAGATCAATGTATTTATGTTTTTGACGAAGGTTCTGAAGATTTTTTAATTTTGATGGTATACGTAGATGACATTTTTATACTTTGGAAAAATGAAATTTCAAGAAATAAATTAGTAGAACATCTTCAAGAAAATTTCAAATTAAAAGTGCTTGGACCAGCAAAGTCTTTTTTGGGACTACATTTAGAATATGATTTTAAGAAAAAAATATCAATTAATCAAAAACAATACATTTTAAAAGTGCTTGAACGTTTTAGCATGCAATCATGTAATCCAGTTAGTACACCCTTAGATTCCAATGTGAAATTGAGCAAAGAACAAAGTCCCTCAACAAAAGAAGAAGAAGAAGAAATGGCTAAAATTCCCTACCAAGAGTTAATCGGAAGTTTGTTGTTTGCTGCACAGTTAACTCGTCCCGATATATGTTATGCAGTAAACCTACTCAGTCGTTTCAACAATAACCCCGGACATGAACATTGGAAGGCAGCTAAACGTGTGTTGCGATACCTAAAAGGAACAATTGACTACAAATTGAACTATTTCAAGTCAGAAGAATTTAATGTAAAAGGTTTCTGTGATGCTGACTATGCCAATGATCCAGATGAGAGAAAGTCAATCACAGGTTACGTGTTTCTCAGTCAAGGTGGAGCGATTTCTTGGGGATCTAAAAAACAAACAACTACAGCATTATCGACCTGCGAAGCTGAGTATATGGCTTTAGGATCCTCAGTGCAAGAAGCGTTGTGGTTAAGAGGTCTTGAAGAAGAAATTTTTAATACAAACCTAACTCCAACCAACATTTTTTGTGACAATCGAGGAGCGATTGATCTTGCTATGAATGAAGCTTATAGACAACGTACAAAACACATTCAAGTTCGTCATCATTTTGTAAGAGAAACAATTATTAATAAGCACATCACTTTAAGAACAATAGATACAAACAATATGGTATAAGCATAATAAGCAAATCACTTTAAGAACAATAGATACAAACAATATGGTTGCAGACATTTTTACTAAATCTTTACCTCTTGCAAAGAATATTAAATTTTCGAAATTAATGGGCATTTTTTAGATTTTATCAAATAAAGTTTTAGTGGGAATGTTGCAAATGAAAAATACTTTATATAAAATCTACTGTTCTAATTATATATGATCACTTATGTTTTGTAAAATATGTTTTGACTTTGAAATAAAATTTGTATTATTCTGTTTTTGTTCAACGTACGAAGAAGTTGTTTTAATTTAAAAAAGGAAAACTCTAGAAATATTCTTCAAGGAGACGAATATTTCATCAGAAGGGAATGGATCGCTCAATTCGAGAGTGAAATAATTTTTTCTAAGGTCTTTGAAACCTCATGTTCACATCAACCCTCTCACATCAACAACTCCTAATATGTCAGAGGAACAACGAAAACAAATGAACTCCCTTCTCAACCAATACAAAGAGGTGTTCAATAACATAGCTGGCAAACTAAAGTGACTTCCTGCTTCACTTCATTTTAATCCTGACGTGTCACCTGATTTTATAAGTCCAAGGGAAATTCCTTTGGCATTGCGGGATGCTTATGCCAAAGAGATCGACTTGAAAATTTCCTCAGGATTCTATAAAAAAGTGGAATACTCTGAATGGGCATCAACAACACAATATATACCTAGTATCCAAGAAAAATGGACGTATTCGCATTACTGGAAATTACAAGCCAACACTTAATTCACGAATAATCATTGATGAACATCCAATTCCAAAAGTTGAGAGTATATTTAATCAAATAAAAGATGCAAGAGCATTCTGCCATTTGGACGTCACAGAAGCCTATTCACATTTACCCATTGACGAGGAGTTCAGCCATGCCATGATATTGAACACTACTACCTATGGATTAATTCGCCCAACTCGTGCTGTAAATGGAGTTGCAAACATTCAGGCAATTTGGCAGCGGCGAATCAAAATGGTGGCAAGGCATTCGAAATGTAAGAATCTTCTTCGACGACATCCTTATTCATGCCAAAAATTTTGATGAAATGTGGGAAGTTGTCAATCTGGTCTTGGAGAAATTAAGAGAACATGGACTTCATTTGAATCGAGAGAAATGTGTGTTTGCGACATCATGCGTAGAATTTCAGACAAACACACGGAAGCAGTGAAAAAAGCACCAAAACCTTCCACCTTCGAAGAACTGCAACTATTTTCGGGCAAGGCAACTTATTATAGTTCTTTTATTCCAGATCTTTCGGCTATAGATCGACCATTGAGAAACATGCTGCGGTCTGAATCGTTTAAGTGGACACCAGAAGCACAAGAAGCATATATGAACATCAAAAGTATTTTAATATCGCCACAAGTCCTTATGCCTTATGACCCGTCACTTCCGCTTCTATTAGCCACCGATGCGAGTAAAACTAGACTTGGAGCCGTCCTTTTACAAGTCTTAAGTAATGGACAGGAAAGACCAATAGCATATGCAAGCCGCACCATGAGCGCAATAAGGAGGCATTAGCTATTGTATGGGCTGTGCAATAGTGCAAAAGTTTTTCATGTATTTATACGCTCGCCATTGGACCCTCATCACCGACCCCAAGCCTTTGTCTCAAATTCTGCACCCAAAAAAATCTTTACCTTTTCTTTGTATGAGCAGAATGGTAAATTATGCTGAGTTCCTGACCTAAGTTAGCTGCAAATTGCCTCGTCTTTGAACACAGAGTCGTAATTCCATTAACTTTACATGAAAAAGTTCTTGCAGATCTTCACTTAGCGCATTTGGGAATGGTAAAAATGAAAGGTTTGGCACAAACATTTGTTTTTTTGACCGGGAATTGACGCAGATATCGAACGTATGGCAAGGAATTGTAGCAACTGTACTAAAAATGTACACTTACCCCCCAAGTTTCGAGAACACCATTGGGAGTATCCAAAAGGACCGTGGGAACGAGTCCATATAGACTAAGCGGGACCCTTCGCTAAAATGATGTTACTCATAGGTCATAGTATCTGATGCGTATAGCAAGTGGCTTGAAGTTAAAACAACTAACTCGATGGCAGCTGGTGCTACTATATCTTTGGTGCCCCAGTAATGGTGGTGTCTGATAATGGCACAAATTGTACATCAGATGAATTTAAAACGACCGGAGCGTACAAACAGTTAAAAATGCACTAAGAACCATGGAAACTACTAAGATCCCACTTTAGCTAAACCTTAACAAATTCCTTCGGCAATATAGAAAAGCGCCATAGGCCAATCACCATCGCAGTAATTTTTGGGTCGTTCACTCCGAAACTTATATGCATATACAATAACAGACAGCGAAACCAGCGTTGAAATCAAACAAAGAATAACTTGCAAAGCCTTCTCCCGAGCATCTCAAGTCATCATCTATATAAGACATTCATCATCCCGGCTCTCATTTATGGCACTGAGGCTTGTTAAGGAAAGATTAAAACTGCTTCGAGAGAAAAGTTCTTCGGGTGGTTTTTCGTCCCGTCTGTATAAATGGTGAGTGGAGGAGATGATACAACGACGAACTGTACGGGCTTTACAGCGAATTGATTTAGTCAAAAGAGTCCAAAAGTTCTCCGAATCCAGGCCAGAGGTACGGTGCAGTAGAGAGGACCGTGACTCAGGTATCCTATGCAGGTGGGAAGGGATCCCAACTAACTAAATGTGTGAAACTGGAAACGGCTAGTTACGGACCGAGCTGGCTTGAGGTTCATCTTGGAAGAGGCCCAGGTCCATCCGGACTGCAGAGCTATTTTGAGGCTATCCTAGAAATTTAAGCTCAGGATTTGACAGCTGATAGTTTTAAATAAGAAACAAAGGAGAAGTGGAACATGCTTTTATCTGATTCTTGCAGTGAAGCATTACACTTCACAATACCTTCCCAGCCTAGCAGCGTAGATATCTTTTTGTAAGTCTTCATGATATAAATTTTCCGTCCGCACCCCGCCAAACCCATAAGTTCGATTTGCTGTAAACGGCAATATTTCCAACTTAAAACTCAAAAAGTTATCTGTTTTCCTGCAGAAAAAAAAATATTTTACAAAGGTTTAAACAACTGCTATTTTTCGGCATCCTAGAAAAAGCAAAAGTTGCACCCGTAACGAAAAAAACCCACAGTTCATAGAATCACTAATATTAAAAACACTCAAGGCTTTTCGAAGAGAAAGAGTCAATGTTGGACTCTACAGATCCATTTAGGTTGAACTACTTAGCCAAAACCTTATAGGAGACAGGGTATTCCTTAGGCTTATCGATTTTATTGCGAGTTGAAGGGTCAAGGCAACCAATACGCGTTTTTCACACTTAACATCCACGAAGCAACTTAAAGTTCTTCAGACCAATCTACCATCAACCACATTGACACCGACGCTAGATAAGCTTCAAGCAACATATCGAGTTTTTCCTGCGAAAAGACATCGACTTAGACCATTATTTCGTTGTAGCCAAGGCAGCACTTCGGGTTTCCAGACCTAAGGCAAAACAAGGAGATGCTGTTAAAAGATACTACTTCAAACGGCTTCAATCGCAACAGATCACCAAACACTTCTTCGACTGAGTCACAAGTTACCTCTTTCGAGTTTCTCTTACGCCAACACAATGCATCTAAAACAAGTGTCAACTTTGCCAAGACATAATCATAGAAGCTAGAAGCCTCTCACGTAGGGTCATTTCTGCAGACTGTATATTGGCGACGAAGAACCGACGTCGGCAGTTAAGCTGGATGATATATTCAATACTGACGACTATAGACGAAGAAAAGATTGCCACATCTAAGCTGAATTCTAACAAAGCCGCTTTAGCAGATGGTTTAAACGTAGAATGTTCCAACTTATGTGTAAAATAAATGGCGAACACGCACCATCTATTCATCCATAGAGGTCAAAAATTATATAGCCGAACTTTTTCACTTATAAAACGCTTTAGGCAAGGTTATGCGCTGTGATGTGAGTCCTTGATAGAATAGAGCTCCCACATCAACACTAGAGACACTGTCTTTCAAAGGTATGTCCAATCATATCAGCATATGCTGATGACATTGACTTAATCGGACGAACTCAGCGTGATGTCTATAGGGCTTTTGTGAGTACTGAGACAGAAGCCGCAAAAAAAAAAGGTTTATCGGTTGATAAGGGCAAAACAAAGTTCATGCTGTCATCAAGAAAGGACCTACTACACGAAGTTTTGCTCAAAATGCCACCATCGACAGACATAATTTTGAGGTAGGGTGACCAAAGTGTCACTATATAAGACCCTCTCATCCCCGTCCTGCTATACGGTGCAGAAACATGTACTATAACAAAAGCGGATGAAAGCACCTTGGGCCGTTTCGAAATGAAAAGTTCTTAGCTTGATCTCCGGTCCCGTATGCATAGAAGGGGAGTAGAGGTGAAGATGGAACAGCGCATGGAAATCAATGCTCCGTGACGCAAAGTCTTGAAATCCACAATTACATGACAGGGCAGTAGAGAAAGACCTCAACCTCACCCAACTTGAAGCGCGAAACTGGAGAAATCTAGCTATGGACCGAGCTTGATGGAGAAGTTTTTTGGATGAGGCCCTAGTCCACACAGGACTGTAGCGCCATCTTAAGTAAAGTAAGTAAGTATAGTTTGAAATTCGTGCTCGGAATATACTTTTTGGTACTGCCCTTCAAAGTCCTTGAACCCCTCAATCCATTCATTATTCACTGCACAGAATTCTCTTACTAAAGTTCTTTTTTTTCTGAATACATTTTAAGGGACACCAATAGGAAGTTATCACTCTTTGTCGCATACCAGCCTCTTTTACACTTGTATTATGTATGTCAATGAGCTTCCGGGTGTCATGATCGACGTTATCCTAAAAATCATTACTTTAATGAAATTATTATTAATTTAAACAAACATTGACCACAAATTCCATGATTTTCAAACCCCAAGCATAAAATCAAATCATTCATCAATCACAAACATCAGCAGCAGTCCCTCATACATTTTTGACCCTTACACATTTTAATCAAATGTCAATTTCCTATCCCAAAGATTAAAGTAAATATTCATGAAGTCTAAGAAATTTAGTCCATCTTTGACAAGAACACATGTAACTACACAAAACTATAGCCCTCTTGCATGTATGCTATATATGAACCTCTCTTCCTACACATGTAGCTTAGCTATAGGGATATATAATGTCTGCGGATGGAAACATGCTGTGTTATTATCATTCGAATAACCACACAGTAAACAAGCCACCATTCGTATACCTAGGTAAGGTATCCCACCGCATCGTATCGCTTCGCATCGCATCAACGTGACCACAAGCCTAATTCAACATTTAATGTGTGTTCTAGGAAGCTGTAAATGGTGTTCTTATCTGTTCAACGAAGATGGTCACTAAATTTAAGGATATTTATTAGTCCCGGATATAAAATACATAATTCACTACACAACTCATCAATTATGTAGGCAAAGTAGCAACCTTTTGGCCAAGATATTCCCACCCAACCAAAGATTTCTATATACGAGTGTGATGGTCGACGAGTTAGGTCCTTGTTCTCTTTCTTCCTTCATAACAGCTCTGTACAAACTGGGTATTAACACAGGGGTATTTTAACATACAACACCCTGCCTTATTCTTGATGTCCTGAAAATCCTTTGGCCACCACCACCATACACCGCCCGCCGCCGCGCCGGCCGTACCGTCCAACTGACCCACCGCCCGACCGGAAGGGTATTGGGGTGTTTGTTGTTGAAGAATGAAGCTGTGCACACAATAATTTGCAAAGCTCCTAACATTATACATTGTACTTGAGTCCTTGAGTGTTTGTGTCTATAAAGGCAACAATTTGTTTGGTCCTGGTCATTTTGGCTTTAAACAACTAATTAATTTAATACAACATGTATTTATTTCAAAACAAACAAAAAGATATTTACAACACACAAACATAGATGTATTGGACTCCTAAATAGGTAAAAAGGATATTCCTACAGCTATGGCCAAAATAAGAGGAACGAAACTTACTTAAAAGATTCCATTTAGCAAACTTTAAGTATGCATTCTTGAAACCAACAAAAGGGTCAAAGTAATTTTTACCACTATATTATAACACAAACACCACTGCATTTCTGAGAGCATTTATAAATTTTATATGTATATTTTTAATTATTTAAGAAAGATAACGATAGCTTGAATAATAGACGCAAGTAGACTTATCAGCTAAGTAGCATCAAAGAATAGATAATTTAAGAATATTACAAGCTGACGTCCGTCTTTAAAACGGTTGACCATATTTGTTTGCTCTATACGCAAGACATACTCGATGAACATGTTTGGCGATCCTGCTCGTGTTCGCTGTTTGTTTTCTCGTGTATGGGCTTGTATCCGAACCGTTCGCTGTTGTAAGTCATATTTTTATAGAGGAGTTCTTAAAATTGCCGCATAATGAGGTTGCTATCTGGGATTCCAATAGCGAAAAATATAACAATAAAATTGAAAAAAAAAGCTTAGGAAAACCTTCTAAAAAAATACAAGGATGTTGACGATGGAAAGTGCCACTTTGGACATTGTAACAAAAATACAACGCGCTTACAGCCCTATTATGAGTATCAATTCGATAGTTGACAATATCTATCAACTATTTGATGAATCGGTGTTATGAACATCAACTTTTAATTTTTAAACCGATTGTGAATAGTTTACTGTGAATGAGGTTTGACGTTTTCAATTATTGTTTTAAAATTTTGTTATGTGTCTGAAGTTAAAATTGTTTTGTGAAACTGTAAGTTGTAAAATATATTATTTTTAGGAACAGAATATATAGTAACAGAAAGCAATTGGAAAGAATGGTCTAATTAATGGAGCAAAATACTGAATTAGTTTAATTAGTCAATTAGTTTCATTACATTCATATTTATTCAAGTAAGACACATTTTTTATCAAAATTATGTAAATAACAGCACGCAAGTGTTATTAAAGCAGCTTTGTCAGTAGCTAAATCTATTGTTTTGTATAGGACTTTGAAGCCAATATTCCAAATGCATTTTCCACTATTCGACGTGCTCGAGAGATCCTATTGTTGAAAATTTGCTCCTGTTTTGTTAAATTATGTTAATTCGTCACCTCAGTATTGGAGTGATCTAAACGACAAAAACGTAGTTTCGAGAAAACGGCGTTTTGAGTTTGAATACGAATAAAACAAAAACCTTGAAGAAATTTATTAATTAAGTGGCTATTAAGATCTACTTAACGCTTCAATTATTGTTTTAATCGGTCAATTGGTTTTTTGTAATCTCAAGTTGAAAAAAAGGAAATTGCATATGTGGCATGAATTTTTTTTTAAATGCACATTTGTATGGTATGAGGCACTTTTTGACCGACCTCTGTGGCATTTAAATATTAAACGAGATTGTAATTTTTCGATGCGTATGTGTCATATTTTCATACAAACGTTAAAATAAAAGCATTTTTTTAAACTACTGTTATTTAATTAATCTTATGGTTTTTTTTATTAAACTTATTTTTTTATGTAAGGAACAAGGTAAGTTATCGTTTCAAAGAAAAATAATGCCGTAAAATAATTACGTTCGTTCATAACTGAGATCTAAAAATGCAATATTTCAATTTTTTGGAGTATTATAATAAATTTCCTTCAGAAGATAAGAAAAGAAAACAAAATAAACCAAAATATGAGTATTGTATCCAATTTTTAATTCATAGCAGTCTTAAAAAATATACATATACACAAATAAATGATATTTAAAAACATAAAAAACTACGTAAACTAAATAACACTTCAATAGTTAATATTTATTTCCTTTAATTAATAAATAAAAATAAATTAATACTTTTGGTCTTTGGGTCACTGCTTTCTTTTTATTTTACGTGTTGTTCTCCTTGGAGTGGCTTCTTTGACTATTTCACACTCAGGTGTACTTGCAATAGCATCTTTTAAGGCTTGAAAATGGCATTATAATATGCCACGTCAACCGCACTCATGTGCTTTAGCATTGATTTTAAATCTTTTTTTTTCTTCTGTTAGCAACCATTGGGATGAGAGCGGCTTTAAAACAAAAATGGGAGGAGCTGAACCATTCTTAGGTTTTTTAAATGAAGTAATTTTCTCAAAAGGAACGTCATTGATAAACTGTTTTTATATTCTATTATACAAAGGTCTTTTGAGCTATATTTCAAAATTTTTAATGTGCAGAATGGTGGCATGACCAAGTTTTTTGATGCTGCAGCAAAGTTAAAAAGTGATGATCTTGCATTTGCATAATTCGCAAATGCACTTTTTCATAATTAATTTTGGGCAGTTGTTGAACCAATGAAAGTGGGCTGTAAAGTGAGACACATCACAAATGTTTTTCAATGGGACTGTGAACACTATCAACTGCCCCGGCTCCGAGTACTTTTGGATTATATTTAAAATTTGAGAGTTCCTGTGCAAAAAATTCAAGACATAGTACTGTTGACTCGGTTTTTGTTTTGTGCAACACAACTATCAGACCACAAAATAATTTTGGTAACGTCTGGAAGATCGTCTACGGCGCTTTGTAGTATTTTATAAAGTGCGCTTGCGAGGTCGTTTCCAGACCGACCACTCTGTGCTTCGGTCCAAATGCAGCAGTACGTGACCTTATTGAGATTGCAGTGACCGGTTAAATTGTAGACTGCAAATTTTCTTTTATAATAAAAGCTGGAAACGTCCGCTTTGGGTAATGCAAACACATTTTCAAGGTCATACGTTATTATCGCTGTAGAAACAACTTTGTCTTTTCTATCTAAATCTGTTTCATTTTTTGCCAAAAGTTTATTCTGTTTTCCTGAGTTTTTCTGCTTCTATTTCTGATAAATTCCCTTTATTTTTAAGTTCCGAGCACAGATCGCATTGATCCTTCTTAGGCATATGAAAGGCTAAGTTAAAACTTTGGTTGAAAATTTTAGAGTACACATGCTTTTTAACAGGTATTCCTTCACAATTTTCTTTGTATAGGTTATACATTTTTGAAATATTTAAATTAGAACCCAGATATCTTTTTTTGTGGTTGCTCTGCAGTAGTGAGATTCTACTCGAGGAAAGCTCTCTATGTGCTGCTTTATTTCCTCAATTTTATGTTCTGGTATTTTTTTCTTGATATGATTTCCCTTCCTGAGACTCCGAGGAATACCTGTTACTTCATCTAGTTTGTTTTTATAAAACCACTGAATCCGTTTAGCACTGATATTAAGTGTAGGTACTCAAAAAAAAATGTTTGCAAACCCGAACCAGCTCGTCCGCATATGAAAGAAAATATTGAAAGCTATACTCGCGTTTTTTTAAAGGAGTTTTCTTTGATTTTCGTTTTACAGGGTCCTTCCTTGTAAATTGGACATAAATTGCGTTTACGCGATGGTGGCGTATTCTCCTTGTTTGTTGCTTGAACATAGAGAGAAGTACCTGCTGTTTCCTGGTATGATGATGTGGATGGTAACAGATCTTGTTGGGAATGAGACACACTTCTTTCTGGTTCGAAATACGGAGATTTTAAAGCTCTATTTTTTCATTTTTTTTTTGTAGCTGGAGCATCATTATCGGACTGTTGATTCGCTGTGGCAATTCGACTTTTCTTCAAAAATATAGTTCGGGTCTTTCACAGAATCGTCAGATTCAAATTCTTCAAAAGCATTCTCCGTACTATAACTAAAATTGATACACGCAAATCAGATGTACTAGTAAGCTACGATTATTCAATAATAAAGGGTGTCCCAAAATTAACGCACGATTTGAATTAAAAAGAAAACGCCGTTTTTAGTCTTTTGATAGTTATATTTTTATTGACTCGTAAAGTACATAGGATAGGGTTATGTATGGAATAACACATAGGACAAATGGCCTCCACGGCTTTGCATGCACATGCACACTCTTTTGTTGAAATTTTCCATCACCATTCTGCATAAATGTGGCGGAATTTCGTTGATGCAGTGTTGAATCTCCTCCTTTAATGCACGGGTGGTTGTGGGCTTGTTGACATAGACTTGTGATTTCAAATAACCCCATAAAAAGAAGTCTAATGGTGTTAAATCACACGATCTAGGAGGCCAATTTTGATCACCGAAACGAGAGAGAACACGACCTGGAAATGTCTCATGCAGTTATTGAATTGTTTCACGGGCTGTATGACATGTGGCACCGTCTTGTTGAAACCACATATTGGACACATCAATATCATCCAATTTTGGCAGAAAGAACTGTGTAATCATGTCGCGATATCGAGCACCAGTATAACAATCACTGCTTGACCAGCATCATTTTCAAAAAAAATATGGCCCAATTATGCCTCCAGCCCAAAATCCACACCATACAGTCACGCGTTGTGGATGCATTTGTTTTTCGACAATCACATGTGGGTTCTCCGAACCCCAAATGCGGCAATTTTGGCGATTGACAAAGCCATCAAGATGAAAATGTGCTTCATCGCTTAGGATGATTTTGCTCGAAAAATCAGGGTCCCTTTGTTGATGTTCAATAATCCATTCAACGAACTATCATCTCTGTCCATGGTCATTAGGCGTCAATTGTTGTGTTAATTGAACTTTCTAAGCATGAAGACACAGATCTTTGGTGAGTTAACGCTGTAGAGAGGTTCTTAAAATTTGCGATTCTTGTCCACGACGTCGAATTGAGGTTCCTGGATTGTCAGCAACACTCTCACACACTGCTTCGACATTCACATTTGAACGGCTTTTTTTTGGACGACCAGTGTGTTTGGCGTCTCCAACGGATCCAGTCTCCATGAATTTTTCAATTAATCTCTTCACAGTTGACGAAGTTAAAACACTATTCCGACCATATTTTGTATGAAATTTTCGAACTGCAGCCGCCAAGCTTTCACTATTTTTGAAATATTCAAATCTTGCGTTAATTTTGGGACACCCTTTATAAATTTAATACAAGTCTCTTGCGTCATTGGTTCGTGTGATATGTAGGGTTAACCAAAACACCCTCTCAATTTTCTTGAGAGCCCTTTCTGCATTATTAACTGTATAAATAATAAATAATAAATTTGGTGGCGCAACAGTCCGTTGTGAACCAGAGCATAGTGACTTACAATCCTCAACCATTCCTGTGTGCGAGGACTGTTCTCAGGAATTGAAGGGACCTACAATTTTAGGCCAAATCCGAACGGCTAATTTGAGAAAGCACTTTTTCATGACAAGAATTACTCTTGAAGGATTTGTCAATTCCTCGCAAGAGGCAGTACCCGCGAATTTTTTTTTTTGTTTTTTAAATTAAGATGGCACAGGCAGGGATTGAACCCAAGACCCCTTGCACGACAGTCCCACGCACTAACCATCATGCCACGGATACTTTATTAACTGTATATTAACATTTATTTGAAGTCGATATCTCTTCTGGTTCTTAAGCTATGGGACGACGAAAAAAAACGTAGCGAACGTACGTACACACGCACGCACAGACATCTTTAAAAAAAAAAATTATTTCGACTCTAGGGACCTTGAAATGTCAAAATGTTCAATTCGACAAAGCAGTCCCATTACAATCACTTCATATGGGAAGTTAAAAGTTATTATTAAACCTTTCGTCTTTTTCCTTTGAAAACCGTTTTAGCATGAATGGTTTAGTGTTTCTTTTATCTACAATACAATTTCTTCAAGCGTTCCTATTATTATGACCAGCCAAATTGAAAACCTCTGTATACTAGATGCACGGTATGACATATCGTTTTTGATCTCATAAAATTCTATATCGAAAGGTTTTATAATATAATAAAGATTTGACACAAAAGTACGAAATGTTTCTATTGTTTTAGCCATAGCTGTATGTCTAGCCAGGATGTGTAACACTTGAAGGAATTTTCCAAAATGTATTCCTATTCATTTTTGGGTTTTTAGTTTATAGTAGGTTTTAGGTTTATGGTGCGGAGTTGGTTGTTTTATGTTGATAGAATGGGGTTAATAAATAATTCACCAGGTCTATTATCCCAAAGGATGTTAAGGAAACTTACAGGATAGAAGTTTGTTTTTGCAAGCATGTTTTAGAAGACTATGGCAGAAAGCCTAGAGGTGTTTCCCTTTTTTTATCCAAACAAAATGATTAGGTTGATAAAAGTTTTGTATGTCTAGAAAATAAAGTAATTGAAAATTTTAAATTATTTTTTGTTTGCATTCGCATGTAATGGGTGTTTTTTCCGGGTTATGAAATCCCTTAAAATGAATAAACATTATTGCAATTGAGAAATGGAGATATAAAACGAAATACCAATGATAATTGGTTTTGAATACCTGAACTGAATTAATGGTAAACATTGAGCCCAATAGTAAAGCATTCAACATTCGTGTAGTTCTGCAAAAATTAGAGTGTTATCTTTATGATAGTCATAAAACTTTGGGGCCGTGCTCAAGAGCTATAAATGTTTTTATAAGACAAGATTCTTCTATCATTTTTAGAGCGCTATTCTGTTCAAAAACCCCATCTGCCTAAATATGAAATTGGTAATTGTACTTGAGTTGCGAATGAACGAAACCTTTACAAATTATAAACAGATCAGAAAGAATAAAAAGGATCTTGCATAAATAAAGAAAAATTAAGCACAAAGAAGCGTTTTTGGCGACTTAACACACCTAGAACTCAAAGCTTTTAAATTTAAGTGCATAAGAAGTTTCAGATAAAAGATTAATTATAAAATAACTAGCGGACCCGACAGACGTTGTCCTGTCTACACGTCTTTAATTTGAAAATTTCAAACTTTTTTTAATAAGCTAAAACATTCTGGACCATTTTGATGAAAATTATTATTCAAATGTTATGACAATATCTAACGTCATAACATGTAAATTTATTACAATAAGACTAATCGATAGCGTGTGAGTATGTGTAATGAAATCTTCAACTTGTTTTAATTAAAGGTAAAAAAGCCTACACTTGAACTATTTTATTTAAAAAATATATTTTTTTATTTACAAAAACTTAATTTATCGTAATGCCATTAGATGTACAATATTTTTGGTTAAACCCTGAGGTGTATAAATAAATAAATTCGATGGTTTACCAACTCTGGAACTCGCAACATATAATTAGCCGTGAGAAAAACATGGGTTTTCTAAATCTAAGCCACAAATTGTCATTGTTTGGCCTTGTGACTTATTTATAGTCATAGCATATGCCAAGCGGATTGGAAATTGTAAACGTTTGAATGGTATAGGCGAATCTGAAGGAATCATTGGGATCCGTGGTAAAAGTACAACTTCACCTTGA
Organism: Eupeodes corollae; assembly: GCF_945859685.1. Classification (NCBI taxonomy): domain Eukaryota; kingdom Metazoa; phylum Arthropoda; class Insecta; order Diptera; family Syrphidae; genus Eupeodes; species Eupeodes corollae. Next base: position 36,596,445 of record NC_079147.1, read on the forward strand.
AATTTTCCACTCAATATAGTGGCTTCAAGAATGTTGCCCATGATTTTTTTTACAACTAATCGCGTGCCATTACATAATTTTGGGGCATTTAAATTTCGAAGCAAATTTCTAAATCTAGTGAATTTAGAAACTCTACAGGATAGTTGACAACTTCGTCAAGATCAACAACAGTGTCAATCGATTTAAATGTAATTTCATCACCAGGCAATGACTGTTGCATTTTAAAATTGATGGCGTCAACATCTAAATTTTTTGCGGCTTAAATAGCTCGCTCTCGCAGCCATTCATGATTAGTATAATTATGTCTTAAATCTGGAAAGATACTTGTTATTAACTCATCTTTGGTAGCCGCCATGTTGCAAAAATTCTCTGGAAGTCGAATATTATTGTGTATCTTCATACAATTGAATTTTACCTTTGTCGATGTCTAACAATTGTTCAGAGAACTCGAACGCGCATATTAATATTAAGGCATAATTTAGTGACACTTGGCCATAGATAAGATTCTTTCAAACATGCGTTTATTTCGTCTGCATTATATCGCGCGTGGAATGACTGGTAATGTTTGTCACCAGACAGCAGCAGTAGAGCACCACCGAAAAGCCGAGCATTATTTTTGATATCTTTCAGGGACCTGTCGAGAGCTTCAAGCGAATGCTTGTGGGCCATTGAACATTCATCCTAGATAATAATTTTACATTTTCTCAAAACTTCAGCCATGCCTGAATGCTTCTTTATGTTACACATTGCTTCGGGATTTGTATGAACGTTCAAAGGTAATTTAAGTGCTGAATGCGCAGTCCGTCCACCATCAAGTAACGTTGCTGCAATGCCTGATGAAGCAATGGCCAATGCAATATGATTTTGAGATCGAATCCGCGCAAGTATCAGTGCGATACGAAATCCACCTTGTTGTGCTGCAATTGAGACGTTAATTTGATCATATACATTTCGTTATTCAGCAGTAAGCAATTGTTCATTTTCCGCAACAAAAGTAGCCAAAGAAGTCTTATCGAACTGGTGTTCACGTTGAACATCGCTGTTGATGATGTTTACTGCTGGGCGATTCGGCGCTGGCATTCCAAAATGGATGAGCGGCATGTTTGAAATAAGAATACAAATATCCTCAATCATTATTAATGACTTGTTGTATATTTCTGCTGAGAATTCAATATTAATTTAGTGCAGTTTCTTCTGTAAAGTAAACACGCTGTCCGTTATCAAGATGCACAGCCAAATGTATAACAGCAGTATCCCTTTCATGTATAGGGAACGTAAAAATGCGCCAAATAGCTTCGTTGCTACTTATGTATCGACCGTTTTGATAAAGTGTTATTTCGTCATTGTCGTTAAAATTTTGAACAGCAAATTTAGTTTTATCACTACCCTTGTGAACATACTTACAAATGTATTTGATAGACTTCACCGAACTGCATAGTTCAACGTTTATGTGCGCTTTGTAGGTTTTGCACAGCAATGGCGAATATGGAACTACCCAGCGATTATCAATATCTACTCTCAAACCATTTGACAGACGCAATTCATATGATTGACCACCATTGTCTACGTCTCTACGTCGATAAGATGGATAACCGTGCATATTGGTGATAGTATCAGTTTCACATGGTTTGGAAAACGTTTTGTTCATTTTTGTACATTTTCCATTATCCATACATGGCGACATCATGTTTAGAGTGCCACATTGACCATGGATCATATTTGTAGTAACAATGTTAAACAATTCTGGATCAACATTCGGATCTTGAATTTCCGCTGAAATAATTTTGTCAATTTCTTCTGCGCGTATTTTATCCACCAACCAAATTAAAATATGCGCATGAGGTAAACTTCGTTTTTGCCATTCAACAGAGTAAAGCCAACAACGCGTTTCACCAAATACCGAGTAATGTGTAATCAAATTCATCAAAGATTTTAATTTTTGTTTAAAGACACATGCAGTGACATCGATGTTTGACCTGGCAACAGTAAACTTTTGATTTCATCCCAGTTTGGATTACACGTAAATGTGATAAAAAGATCAGGTCGGCCGTATGCACGTACGTAAGTCATGGCATTTTGAATATATTCCTGCATATAACGCGGGCTACCAGTGTATGATGATGGGAGAATATATGCGGTACCAATATTGTTGATGTCATTCGTTGCATCTACGTTGCGATTGTAAATGAATGTACTCCTCAGCACGAAGTTTTGCTTGATTAAATTTTATGTATCGATCTCTCACTTTCGATAAAATCAACAACTACTAATAAATTAAAAATTAATTAAAAAACATTGTTCAGCGGACAAAATTGTGAATCTAAACCATTCTCAGATCCCCTTGAACACACACAAAAAATTTCATCAAAATCGGTCCAGTCGTTTAAGAGAAGTTCAGTGACATACACACTCACAGAAGAATTATATGTATTAAGATAAAGAGTTTCGGAGACAAAACAGAACAATGGGGCACCACAGCGATTATTTTATAAATATCAGATTTGAACCCAGTCAATACTGAATGTATTTAAGCGCCCAAAAGATATTTTTCTAATCAACAAAAGAAGAGATTCATCGAAACCAAATTCTTTGAAATATAAAGTCTAGCAATCGTACTTTCTACGAAACTCATACTGCCGGTGATTAAGAAGCTTACGTTTTTAAAATATTATTCAAGCTGAAAATTGATAAGCGTTTCCTTCAAATTAGAAAGAAAGGTCTTAACCCTGCAGTCGTCGCGCGGATTACTATTGTAATCCACTCATACAAAATGGAGTATTGCTAAGAAACTAGTGGTGGGGATTTTTCGTCTCTTTTAGTACTTACAGTTAAATAATTAGAACAGTTAGTTAACTTTACTTAATATAACATGTAATTATATTTTAAAGCCAAAATGAATTTGAAAAATTAAAGCATTTTGGTTTTATTCTAATTTTAAAATGGATTACATATGTAATCCACGCGACGATTGGTGTAACATTTTTGTGCGCGACGACTGCAGGATTAAGTGCCGTCGGACGCTAAAATATTTGTTCCATTTACGTCGAAAGAGACGTACCTGTAGAATATTATAGCTGAAAGAACTTTTGCGCACAGAATTAAAAAACATCTCTTCAGATGAATGATCATTGCATTTCTATGTGTCAACAAAAGAAGATACGTCCCATAGATACGTTTACGTTCTTAAGTACAGCAGACTATTCTCAAGCTATTCATGAATAACCATTTACATTCATAGCAATTGACTTTTTGAAGGGATTTACACGCTGGTGGCATCATCGGTCCTTATTTTGCCGAAGTAATAAAAATTGTAAGCGGAGCGTAGTGAGACATTCCACATTCTCGTAGTTCCGCTTAAAAACAAATCTATGTATTTCACAGTAAGAAAGAAGCTAGGAAGGAGGGTTCACTGATGGCCATTCTTAGAAGCAAGAGTATTTAAACTAAACTGTTTGACTACTTCCTTTTGGAGTAGTCGAAGAGTTGTTGAAGAGCGCGGTTGTGTTTTCAGAATGGCTAACTTAAAACCGAGTCTTAGATGCTTTGGATGCTCTAATATTTTAAAAGATGAAGGTGTAAAGTGCGGTTTAATGTGTGGAAATGCATATCATAAGTTGTGTGCTGAGATTTCCGAAGATACTTATAAAGATCTATTAAAACCTAACTCGGAAATTCAATTCCATTGCTCTGATTGTGCTAAACTTTCCCTTCGCGATCTGTTTATTCAATTTGGCGCGCTTTTTTCTGTTGTTGACTCTCTTAAACTAAAACTTGAAGAGTTATCTCTTAATCAAAAGAGCTCCCCTGTTCCTTCCTTACCGGTAGTAATAGAAAGTGATAAAACTATTATAGTCCCACCTTTGCCAATGCATGCCGAGTCGCCTTGTACATTAAACAAACACCTAAACGATAATTCGGCATCTGATATTACGGAAAGTGGTTCTTCAAGAAATTGTGCATCAAAACATGTAAACTCTTGCCCAAACAAAACTAGTGATATGCAAAATCTAACTGAAAATAAGAGAGACTTACATAATAAACAGCAGAAAAATAGTGTTGTTGGGATTGATGAGATGGAGAGCAATATGAATGTTATCTCTCTCCCTCAACTTAAATGGTTTCATGTGTCTAAATTCTCAAATTCCACATCATGTGAATCTGTAATAGATTATGTCTCAAACAAACTTAAAATAAATAAACCTGATGTTAAGTGCTTTAAGCTTATTAAAAAAGACATTGACCCTGCATCTCTGGAATACATAACTTTTAAAATTGGAGTGCCAGAAGATTTTGCCGATGAAGTTCTTACTGCTAGTAATTGGCCAAAACAGGTTTATGTGAGAGAATTTCGTCGCCAAACAAAAAACTTATTTGCGACTCGGAGAGACTTTCGAACATAGACTCAAATAAAACTGCAAGTTCTTCTTCTCAGCCTACATGTACGACCGCCGCTGCAGCTACCGCCGCCGTCATCAATAAAAATAAGTATATCTGCATTTATTATCAAAACATGGGTGGGTTCTCTTCGAAACTAAGAGAGCTCTTTTTTGCAATAGATTCAAATAATGAATATGATGTATTTGTTTTCGTTGAAACTTGGCTTCATGCTCACATCAATACAAGCGAAATATTTGATGTCAACATATTTTCAATTTTTCGTCTTGATCGGTTTGACATCTCTAAAAGTCGCGGAGGGGGTATACTTGTGGCTGTTCGCCGTCCAATTCGGGCTTATGCTGTTAACTTGGATGTTGTGTTGGAAAAAAATGTTGTCAACATCGAACAACTCTGTATCAGGATACATGTGGCTGCATCAAAAGACCTGCTACTTTTTTTAAGCTACATTCCACCTCAATCATCTGCGAATGTCTTCAACAAGCATATCTTTAATATTGAATCTATTCTTTCTCAATATAATGATTTAAATGTATGTATTCTTGGTGACTTTAATTTAGGTGATATTTATTGGGAACGTAAATTAAATGATGATAAAATGTTACCTAGTCGAATAAATTCTGAGTCTGAAATAATTGTAATTGATAGTTTATTTTCACTCGGCCTTAAGCAAATAAATTGTATTTATAATTCATTAAATAGACTTTTGGACCTTTTGTTTGTTAATGAAGATTTAAAATCTAAATTATTTGAATGTTCCCCTTTATTATCAAACTATGTTCATCACAAGGCTATGCAAATAAGTTTTCAAAACTTTAATTTTAATAATATTTGTAATTTTAATGATAATGAAAGTTTTATCTTTAAATTTAATTGTAATAACTTATCTTCATTAAATCGCTTTTTTGACTCTATTAATTGGGAATGTAAACTGAAATACAAGACATTAAGTGAATGTTTCAACATCTTCTTGGATATTTATTTTGAAGGTTTAAATCTATATGTGCCTAAATTATTAAAAAGAGTAAATAATCATCCACCTTGGTATAATGCACGTTTATTAAAACTCAAAAATGCGAAAACAAAAGCCCATAAAAAATTTAAAACTTCTAATTTGCCCTCGGACTATGAATTTTTCTGTCGACTTAGAAAAGAATTTCTGTTTTTATCTAAATTTTTGTATAGTTCCTATTGCCAGTCAATTGAACAAAATTTAAAACGTAATCCTAAGGCCTTTTGGAGATTTGTAAATGATAAGCGAAGCAGTGTTGGTTTTCCTGATCGCATGGAATATAATGGAGTTTCATCAACAAATTCAAATGAAATAGTTGACATGTTTGCTAGTCATTTTCAAAAAATTTATAGTTCATCTAATTCTTTTTCAAGTTTTCCATGTAATTTAGCACCCATAACAGATAGTTGACATGTTTGCTAGTCATTTTCAAAAAATTTATAGTTCGTCTAATTCTTTTTCAAGTTTTCCATGTAATTTAGCACCCATAACAGATTGTTGTTCCATGTTTATTGAATTTGATGAAGTTTTTACTGCGCTTAAAGAGCTTAAGCCTACAACTTTTCCAGATTTGCTTGGGATTTACCCAATTGTTTTAAAATCATGCGCTTCCATCTTAAGTCTGCTTTTACAAATAATTTTTAATAAATCCCTTTCAACAGGAACTTATTTAGATGAATGGAAGACTTCATGTATAATTCCTCTATTCAAATCTGGAATGAAGGATTTGGTTATTAATTATAGGCCTATTTGCCATATGGCAGTAGTGCCCAAACTTTTGGACAAACTTATGCACCAAAAAATTGTTTACATAATTGGTAATTCTATTTCTGAATTTCAACACGGGTTTTATAAAGGTCGATCAACGTGCACAAATTTAGTTGAGTTTACCCATTTTTGTTCATCTGTTATGGAATCCGGTGCACAGGTTGATGTGTGCTACACAGATTTTGTAAAAGCGTTCAGCAGAACTAACTTGAATATTTTGTTGGCAAAACTTAAAGCTTATGGTTTTGATGGCTTAGTTTTAAAATGGTTTGAGTCTTATTTATTAGGAAGAAAACAGATTGTCTACATAGGCAACTATCGTTCTAAGGAAATCTTAGCTTTGTCGGGTGTACCAGAAGGAAGCCATTTGGGTCCTTCTTTGTTTTTATTGTACATTAATGATCTTGTAAGTGTTTTTAGTATTTTTCATGTTCTTATATTTGCTGATGACATAAAAATCTTCAAAGAAATAAAATCTATTAACGATTGTTTTGCCTTCCAAAATGAACTTAATAGATTTCATGATTGGTGTATTACTAACGACCTTGTGCTTAATTATGACAAATGTGCTGTAATGACTTATAATCGCATTTTGCATCCAATTTTGTCGGATTATTTAATGAATGACATTAAACTATTAAGGGTATTTGAAATAAAAGATCTTGGTGTAGTTTTTGATTCCAAACTTTGTTTTGAGCGCCATGTTGACTGCATAGTTTCAAAAGCTAATTCCCTTTTAGGATTTATTAAAAGAAATTCCTCTGGTTTTAAAGATCCTTATACGGTGAAGTCTCTTTATTGTTCCTTAGTCCGACCTGTCCTTGAGTATTGCAGCATTGTTTGGTTTCCTACTACAGTAAAAAAGTTAACAGAATTGAAAGAGTGCAGAAATGTTTTTTGAGATTTGCTTTGAGAAATTTTGTTTTACCTGTTAATGTCTCTTTGAGCTATACTTCTAAATGTTTGTTGTTGGGTTTTGAAACTCTTGAAAAGCGAAGGAAGGTTTTTAGTGTTATTTTTATACGTGATATTTTATGTTTTTCAATCAACTGTGATAATTTACTTTTTTTAATGAATGTTTATGCACCGTCAAGATCATTAAGATCAAGAGAATTGTTGTATGCTGAGCGCCACTCTACCTTGTATGGTCAGCGGGAGCCTATTTCTCGTAGTATCAATCTGTTTAATATTGCCAATGAAGATGTTGATATATTTTGCATGTCCAGAGAAACTTTAAAAAATTCTCTCAAATATGTTGATTTTTAACTTAATTATTTATTTCTGCTTTTGCTTATATGTACATACATTATATTTATAATTTATTTTACTTTGTTCTTGTTATATTTTTTCAAATCTGTTGATATTTTCGTATCGTAGATAAATAAATAAATAAAATAAATAAAAATAAGACGAATGTAATTGTTTATTTCACTAGGGAATAGTACGTTTAAAAAAAGGAGATGTTCGATTGATTGGTGTAGTTGGATTAATTATTTTTAAATTTCTTCTTTAAATACTGTTCAAGGGGCTAAAGTAGGTTTTTTGCAGCCCTAGCCCAGAGATGAAAGTACTAGTCAACTAGCGCGCTTAGTTGCAAAATCAATTTGCTGACAACTTTATTTCTAGAAGTGATCCTCCTAATTGGCTCGTTCGTCTGACTTAACACTTCTCCTTTTATTTCAGCTTTGTTAAGTAACTAGTTCTAGCCAACAAACAAAATAGAAAAAAGTTCTAAATCTTTAAAAAACACTTTATATATTCTTTACATTTTACTTGTTCCATAAAATATTATTGAAAAAAAAAACGACTCGAGTTATTTCTTACTTTTTGTGTTTATTTTTTCAATATTTTTATTCACTTCGAACATCCTGTGATATTTCTCCACATATCCCAACCGAAACATCCAAGATAATTATTTTTCGAATAAAATGCTTTACCGTCTGGACATTTGAGAAGAACTGCTTGACCCTTTGGCTTAGTACACAGGAAATAGTACTCTGGATCCAATGCAGGATGAAGTTGTTGGGAATTGTTCTTCTTGCAATTGAATTTAGCTGCATTGGTCTTGGTGATGCATGAATCACTCCAATCCTTCCAAGGAATACATCCTGAAACTGTTTGATTTCTTACGAATCCGGTTCCTGTGGGACATGCTCCAACAGATGTACGATTGGTCGTGGCATCACAATAAAGAAAAGCTTTTGGATTTGAATCCTTCGCATGCCATAACTCATCTTGGTATAGACATTTCTCACAGATGGCAAAAGTGGTCCATAACACAACGATTGAAGATATGAGAACTTGCACTGGAATAATGAAATCAAAATTGTAAATAGTTCCAAAATGATAATTCAATTTCAAAATGGAAAATGGCAGAACTTAAGAAAACCCGTCTTGAAGAATGAAAAACCGTGAAATCAATGAACGAAAAAGTTATCGAAAAAATAATAAAATATTGGAAGTTTTTTTCGTTCAACTAACCTCTAAACATTTTTGTGTACTGCTTTAATTTGAAAGAGTTTGTCGTAAAGTCTTTGGTTTTATATAACTATTATGTATTTCCTTGTAGCTTTATCAAAACCATATCAGACGAAATTCATGTTCTTAATTTCCACATGAGTAAGATTCAATGATTTGTAGGAATGTGGTAATTAAAATATTTTAACATTTTTTTGATGTTCGAGTGTTAAATGATTTATGTTCGAGTATTAATTACTTGTGTGGTAGAAAGATATAATACTTTGATAGAAAAACATGGTTTGGTTATTACAAAATTGGAACTATACTCAGGCAAAAAGTCTTGAGTTTCAACAGTGTGAGCGAGAGCATCACTACAATCCGCATCAAGGCTAAATTCGCCAACATAAGGACCAACATAGGACTGGTAAAATCAAAGTTTTGTATAGCAGCAACTTTGTCTTTCGAGTGAGGAGTTTTGAACCCAGTTGTTTGGCCAAACCGAAGCAGCAGCGGTTCGCTAGGGTAATTCTTCTTCGGATCTCCACTAAGGTATCGTTCGTGGGATTTATGTTTGTTCAGTTTTGTCCTAGGCGGTAGACAGATGGTGCTTTGTTTGTTGATAACATGTACTTTATTTTGTCCTCATTCACTTCAAGACCAACTAGTTTAGCCTGTTCTTCAATCGCTGATAAGGCTTCAAGCACAGCTCTCTTGGATTGACCGATTATGTCTATGTCGAGCTGGGTGGAATTGCTGAAGATAGTGCCCTTCGTGCTCACACCTGCCTTACGCACTATCTGCTCCAGGACTATGTTGAAGAAGTCACATGACAACGCATCTCCTTGTCTAAACCCTGCGTAAGTTTGGAATAACTCGGATAAGCTGTTACCCGTTTGCACACTGCACTGCGTATTGTTTAGCGTCATGCGGCACAGCTGGATCAGTTTGTTTGGGATCCCGAATTCAGACACCGCCATCATAAACTCTTGGCGATGGATGCTATCATAAGCAGCTTTAAAGTCGATGAAAAGATGGTGGGTTTCGAGATGAAATTCCTTGGTCTTTTCCAGGATCTGTCTCAGTGTGAATGTTTGGTCTATCGTTGTCTATCAATGGTACGTGCCGATATTTGTGAAAGGTTAAAGACGGTTACACAGTACGTTGGATAGAATTTTGTATGCAACATTAAGCAGGGATATGCCACGGTAGTTTTTGCATAACATCTGGTCGCCTTTTTTGTAGATTGGACATAAGGAGCTTATCGACCAGTCACTGGGTATGCATTCTTCCTCCCACACTTTGGTGATGACCTGGTGCATGCGGTTTATCAAAACACTTCCTCCATGCTTAAAGAGTTCCACGGGTATGCCATCCGACCCGGCGGACTTGTTATTTTTTAGCTTTCGGATGGCTCTTTCTACCTCTTCTCTGCTGGGGGCTGGGACAATGTCTTCATTGACTGGTCTTGCTTCTCTTTCGTCATTATCTTGCTCGACATTTTGCGCATTCAGCAGCTGTTGGAAGTGCTGCTTGAAAACATCTACAGTTCTCTGTGCTTCGGTGACTAGGTTTCCTTCACTGTTTCGAAGAGCTTGTGTCCTGGTTCTGAAACCAGAAGCTAATTGCTTCGACCTTTTAAAGAAACGTCGGGTGTTGTTATTGGCCCGAGACTCATCTAGATCTTTGAGCTGAGAAACTGCGGATGCTCTTTTCTTCCTTCGCAGGATCTTTTTCTCATTTCTCCTTTTCGTAAGTACTCTTCCCTTGCTGGTCTTGTGGTCAGAGTCGACATTTGCTCCTGGGAAAGTGCGCACATTCAGGGTGTTGGATGCGTGCCTTGCGCCGATTAGCACATGGTTGATTTGGTCGGTGGTTCGACCTTCCGGAGATCGCCAGGTTGCTGTGTAGATCTTCCGTCTTGAAAACCTAGTGCTTCTAATCAGCGTATTATGATCTGCAGCAAAGTCGATTGGTCGGAACCCGTTATCTGTTGTTTCTTCGTGGAGGCTGTAATTTCCAACTAATCCGCCAAAGATATCTTCCTTCCCGATTTTTGCATTGAAGTCTCCGAGTACGATTTTGACGTCGTACTCTGGACAGGCTCCGTAGGCTCTATCCAGGAGGTCGTAGAAATCATTGCAATATAAAGGAATTATACAGTTCTTGACAATGTTTGGCAGCTCATTCACATTTAGTTAAAAAAAAAGAATATATTAGAATTACTTATCGATCAACGACCTTTTAAGTCCCTGCCAATCTAGTTTTCAAGTCTTATTTCTTCTGACTGAATAAGGATCACTGCACACTCATCTGCAAAATATGGTCGGAAGAAATCATGCCCGATGAGTGGAATCTCAGCATAGTGTGCCCGATACATAAGAAAGGAGACCCTCTAAACTGCGCCAACTACAGAGGCATCAGTCTCCTTAACATTGCGTATAAGATCCTCTCTGCCGTATTATGTGAACGTCTGAAGCCATTCGTCAACAACCTGATTGGTCCTTATCAGTGCGGCTTCAGACCAGGAAAGTCCACTATCGACCAAATATTCACACTACGGCAGATCTTGGAAAAAACCCAGGAGCTTCAAATCGATACCCACCATCTCTTTATCAATTTCAAAGCCGAGTATGACAGCATCTATAGGGAAGAGCTCTACCGAGCAATGTCTAGTTTTGGCATCCCTGTTAAACTTATCCGTTTGTGCAGAATGACGATGGAGAATGCACGCGGCTGTATCAAGGTCGGAAAAGATCTTACCGATGCATTTGATGTCAAAAAAGGTTTTAGACAAGGCGATGCACTGTCATGCGACTTCTTCAACATCGTTCTGGAAAGAATTGTGCAAAACTCAACCGTCAACACTAGAGGCACAATCTTCCAAAGATCCATCCAATTACTCGGATACGCAGATGATATTGACATAATTGGAAGATCAAAGCGTGATGTCAGTGGAGCGTTTCTGAGCATTGCGACGGAAGCGAAGAAGATGGGTTTAGTGGTCAATGAGGCCAAGACCAAGTATATGCTGTCATCAAAAAAGGACACTGAACGACGACGTCTTGGACAAAACGTCACCATGGACAGCTATAACTTTGAGGTAGTTAAGGACTTTGTCTACCTAGGCACCGCTATTAATGCAGACAACGACACCAGCGCTGAAATCAAACGAAGAATAACTCTGGACTTAGAAGGCAATTGAGAAGTAAAGTCCTCTCTCGAGCATGTAAAATCACCATCTACAAGACACTCATCATCCCGGTTCTCATTTATGGCGCTGAGGCCTGGACCCTGTCAAAGAAAGATGAGAGCGTCTTAGGATGCTTCGAGAGAAAAATTCTTCGGGTGATTTTTGGTCCCGTACGCATAGATGGAGAATGGAGGAGAAGATATAACGACGAACTGTACGGGCTGTACAGCGACACTGACCTAGTTAGCAGAATTAAAGTCCAACGGCTTAGATGGCTAGGTCATGTAGAGCGGATGGACATCAACGCTCCAGCCCGGAAGGTCTTCGAATCCAATCCCGAGGGACGGCGGCGCAGTAGAGGAAGACCGCGACTCAGATGGGTGAAGACCTCAAGCCTGTGACATTTGACTTGATTGATATTATGGCTTCCACAATATCCTTCTCTTGTACCCTTAAAAAGTTAAAAGAACTGTTTATACCAATTCCAGAATCAAAAGTTGAGATTTAAGACGTAGGTGTGGTATCGATGTTGTCAGTTAATATCAAACATGGTTTCCCTATAGAGTTATTCTTCAAGTTGTTTCATAACTTCTGCAAGGTGTTAAGTTACTATAAGCTTGTGGCCGTTCTTCTCATTACATCGACTTGTTGGTATAATGTGCTAAAAGCTTTGTGTAAAGAAGTTCCTTACCAACGTCACTAGCATAATAAAGATCTAGTAACATACTAGAATCTTCAGTAAAGTGGTTGCCAAAAACTGTCTCTGCTTTGAGCGGTCCTAATCTAAAATACTCAATCCACACATCATTTTATATTCGAGCAAAACTTTAACAAGATACGTTCAACTTAGTTTCGTATTCGTATTTTATAATTTGATTTGTCGAAAGGATTTTCTGACAAACAAAATATTAACATTTAACTTTAACTCGAATATTAATCAAAACCTTATAGAGATTAAACAAAAACACGACTTTCAAAACACTTTAAACTAATTAAAATCTAGCTTTTACGAATCCACACTCAACTTAAAAGTCCGCACATCCAAAAACTTATAACTTCTTGTTATATAACCCTTCAAAAAAGTAATTTCCTCTTTCACATCCGCCCGCAAGGACCTTTCACAGTTCAAGTACTCAAAATGAAAATATTATCCCAAACTGCCTTCTTCCGTCCGTTCCGTTGAGTCGTCCTCGTCGTTTTCGTCGTTGTCGTCGCGCATCGCGCCGCTCTCTATGCCGCAAAACACAAACGGAAACTATACTACAGTTGAGTATAGTGTATACCTACCGTTATGTTGTAGTCTTGGTTTCTCTTTCTGAAGATGTGTCCATTGCACGGTTTGAAATTTAATTACATTCTGAAGCTAAAGCGAAACAGCCAGCGAGCGCGTTGTCGTCGTTTATGTCGTCGTCATAGTCATAGTCATCGTCATCCACATCCTTTTCGTCGTAGCCGTTGACAACGTAGAAGAGAGTAGTAGAGTAGTTGTCCTACAACTCCGGGTGTCATTAAGTTTTCTTTCAACTTTAATTAAGTTCCTGTTCATACTACTGCTACTGACACGTTGCTATACTTCCTGTTTCCTTAATTCCTTCACCTATATGTAGTAGTTACATATTTTCATCATTTCTCCCACAGTTCATAATTTACTTTGAGAAAACTGTCACATCCGCGTTTTTCCTATTTTTGTCTCTTCTAAATTTCATTTTTAAAGGTCTTAAAAGTTCAAATTTGTCTTCAAGAATTTTGTTTTGTTTTCAATTTCGTCCTTAAAAAATATGAAATAGAACCTTCCTAAGAACCACTGACTTCCTTTAAAAAAAGAATTAAAATGAAATGCAAAGTAATAAGAAAAAATATGATTTAAAAAAAAAAGAAAACATTTTCACCTCTACCTAATTGGCAGCCATTAAAAGCTTCTTGCACTTGAAGTCACCTCGTTAAAAGTAATTGGCTTTGAGGGTTTTAAAATACAGTTATCGCTTCAGGTGATTTTGATGGTTGACACTGTGCAACCCTCTTAAGAGCAAAGTGCAAAAATAGCATAGCTCTAGCATTCATACATATATAACTGTACACAAGTCTATACGAAGATATTGAATTTTATAGACTTGAAGATTGAGTAGCAAAAGTTAAGGTGACACACTTTAGGATAGTTTACTTAGGTATACTTAGTTTTAAGATAGAGAAAGTTTTTTAAGTTGTGAAACCTTTACCTATGCTTTTGTTTCTATACAAATTTATCTATATTAAACTTTATTTTCAAGTAAAATAAACGTTATATTTTTCTAATACATTGAGTCATGCTACGGTTTGAATTTTATTAATGTGTTTTTTAAAAACATTTTATGATTTTGACAAGTTTTGAAATTTTGGTTTTATTATACTTTTCAGCTTTGTAAAGGGTTTTTCAATAAGAAATTTAATTTTGAATAACCCGTTATTGGGGCAGCATTTTACTTTTGAAGATTCTATCTTTTGACGTTTGATAGGTAGGATCTAGGTAGACAGAAATGACAGTTAAAAACAGTTTTTGCTGTGTGACTTAAAGTTCTGTTTTCCTTTGTCGGTAGCTAGGGCATTAAATATTGTAAGGGATATCGAACTTTGTGGTATGCTTTCATATCGACCAGTGGCCGGTACATATTGCAGTGACCATGGCTGTATCATGCATAGGTCTGCATAAAAGTTCGAAAGAACTGTTTCTGTTATAGGTAGGCAATATCTTCCTGGATATTTTACAGTCCGTTAGTCTGTTCCACCTAGCGGTGGGATTCTTTCAGGAAAATTGAAGAATTTTGCCCTGTATACCTCCTAGAAGAATATTTACCCTTTCCATAAGTGAGCTATAAATCTCGGATCATTACCGGTTCAACTCATCAGCCCGTTCATTTCCATCAATTCCACAGTCCACTTTGTTGATACAAGAGTGAATTTAAGGGAATATGAAGTTATTTCCCATGGTTAATTAATACAAAAGTTGAAAAAAGGTTGGAATAATGTCGTCTATAAATGTTATATGTATGTAAGTTTGTTGCCATCTTATTCACAAACTTAGCCACCATAATAACTTCTTTTACCAGATCTCTTCTACAGTCTCGACACTTTGCTAAAACACTGTACATATTTACATCTAGTATTTAGGATCTTGTTGTTATGTTTTTGTTAATAACGTTTTTATTTGTTAATTTAATTATAAAATATAGTTCTTTACTGCATCAACTTGTGTCTTACAATCAAATTATTGGAATCATTCTTATTCTATAATCGAAGTTTCAAGCCAAACAGTTGAAACTTATATGTATATATCGTCCCCTCAGAAGCAAACTGTCGTAACTCAAAAATGGCGATTTAGAGTTAAGTATACCGAAAAAATCAGTAAAAAAAAATGCTATCTTTTGGTTAAAGTGTCATAAAAATACTTCTTAAACTGAAGGCGTGGTGGTACCCGTGGCATGATGGTTAGTGCGTTGGACTGTCATGCTAGAGGTCTTGGGTTCGATCCCTGCCTATGCCATCTAAAATCTTTTCACGGGTACTGCCTCTTGCGAGGAATTGACAACTTCTCCAAGAGTAACTATTGTCATGAAAAAGTGCTTTCTCAAAATTAGCCGTTCGGAGTCGGCATATAAACTGTAGGTCCCCTCCATTCCTGACAACATTACTCGCACACAGGAATGGTTGAGAGTTGTAAGTCACTAGGCCTTGGTTCTCAATGGACTGTCGCGAAACCCAATTTATTTTTTTTTTTTAAACTGAAGGCGTGAGGGCGAAAGTGTCGATGTGCATTTTTAACAACGTCCCTGAACTATTCATCAGTAAAATGACATTTTCAGTTTCATGTCAGCCGTCATAGTGAGTTCTTGTGTCGTTTGTTGCAGAAAAAGATTTTATCGGAAAATGTCGGACTACACTGAAACGAAGAAGTAAGTTTTATTTGTGGCACTTATCTTAAAAAATGTTACTGAAGTATGAAAATTAAGTTTTAGGAAAAGTAACACTTTTCGTTATACGTGATTTCTCACCAATTTGTTTCACTATTATTTTAGTGCTAACTCGCGTTGAATCTTTTTGCTTTGGAAAAAAGTAAACAAATTTGATAAATTTTTTAAAACTAAACTGACATTTTGTATTTTATGTCAAAATTATTTTTACTTCTCCGAATGTTAAAAGTCACTTTCAGAAGTTATGTCAATTTGTGTGAAAAAATTTTTGAAAAATCCTAGAATAATTATTTTTCTAATGCGACCAAATTTTAGTTTTATAATGTAGATTGAACCGATCTCAATTACTTGTTGCACTGGCGAGAAATTTGACCAATATCAATAAACCAGATTGGGCAGTTTCACCTTCGAATCATTTTTCTTCAGATGACGACTGTGATGACCCAAATTTAAATTCTTCAAGCTGTTCTTCGGAGTCTTTGGATGATACTTCAGTTTCAAGTCCGATACAAACTAAACAATTCAATGACAAAGAAAAGCGGAATTCAAAAAAGAGACAAATTTTAAAAGATAAATGGACAACAAATAAAGCTTTCGATGCAAGGAGATTTGAAAAACCCCATATTTCAAATTCGAAGAGTAAAATATTCATTGAAGGCAGAAAAATGGGTCCCGTTTGTCAGTGCAGGCTTGGATGTTCGACAAACAAAAAATTAATTTTTTTTGTTCTACCACTTAAAGTTCCTCAGATAAAATACAGATAAAAAATCATTTTTTAAGACTCAAAATTATTCAAATCGCTTTTCTGTAAAACTAAGAATTTTGAGTTGCGATAGTTTGCTTCTGAAGGTACGATATAACATTAATTGAATAAATTGGCGCAACAGCTCGTAAAGAAACAGCACCTAAAGACTTACAATTTCAACTATTCCCTTATGCGAGTAATTTCATGGAAGAAGGGGACCTACAGTTTTTATGCTGATTCCGTTCGGCTAATTTTGAAAAGCACTTTTCATGACAAGAACTATTCTAGGAGTATTTGTCAATTACTAGTGAATTAAAACTTTAACTGACAAAGACAGGGTCATTGTTCTGCGTACTAACCATCACGGCACGGTCGAAACACTTTCAAGGGAAGCAACAATTAAGCCGTTAATTTAAAATTTTGAAATTTGTCTTTATTTGTAGCGAACATTTACATTAGTGCATTCAAATTTGGGATATTAAACCGCTCAAAAATGCCACCTGGATCAAAGTACCCGCTAGGATGAACCTAGAACTAATTGCAATATAATTTGTGTGAATGAGGTCTTATTGTAAATTGTCCGTAGAACACGATGCAGGCATCCTCTGTTGGAGGCAAGACCTTCGGTTTAACATGAATTGTTGATTTTGTTGCCTTGGAAGTAAAAGTACGAAGCCTCATATCATGTAGTGTATTGTGCCCTGTTTTTTCAACAAACAACGTTATAATGACATTAAGACCAGCAATTTCAATTTCTTCTATTGATTTCTGTGATGTTTGGAATATTGCAGCACTTTCTTTGAAACTGCTTGATTTTGTAAGCAATTTTATGGAATCACTTTTGCCTATTCTAAATGGTTTAGAGGTAGTATCAAATCCTAATGCAGCATGAGCAAATAAGATGTTAGATGAGACGTCATCCCCTAAAGTATTAGCTATTATTTTATATCATCAGTAATGCTTTTGGAAGATTTCTTAGGTTTTGGGCAAAGAAAAATATCATAAAAGTTTTTTTTTGAAAATGATGAAGGAGTAGTATAAGAAGATCAGTGTCCTCACCAAAAATGGCTGTAGGATGAGTTTCGGACGACTCTATAGCCTCCATATTACTCAAAAATATTTCCTTCTGGATAGCAATACAGGTAGAAGCTGATAAATTAACTTTAGGTCCTCCAATACCTCGGTGCCTTTTTAGGTGGGCCGTTTGGGATTTTGTGGAGAATGTATCACCATATCCATCAAATACTATTATTGCCTTGCCATACTTTGCTTGCACATATCTCTTATAAGCACAAAGAATTTCATGAAAGGTCTGATTCTGAATCCAAGTAAGGCGATGTAGTAGCCAGCCACCATCAATGATATAATTTATATCTCTGGGAATGCTAGAAACTCCTGATACTTTCTCGTTGATATAATTAGCAAGCTGTGACTTCCCGGATTCTCTCATAAGACCGTGCTTTTAAAAAAAAACTAGCTGGGTATGAGCAAAACACCTCCTGTAACTTCACGCCATTATTTTGTTCACAAAGCAACAGGCGCTGAAACAAAAGTTCAGATTCAATCACAAATGTTTCGTCTTTTAGTTGTACAGATTGACCTGTTTTTATTGGCTTTACTTTTCTGAAAGTGAACTCAGAGGCTCTTTTGTCTGTCATCTCATCAAGTAATAGTTTTCCGATTTCTTTGGCACTTAAAGGATTAAAATCATTGCTATAATTAATTCCCGGTAGTACCCGTGGCATGATGGTAAGTGCGTTAGACTGTCATGCGAGAGGTCTTGGGTTCGATCCCTGCCTATGCCACCTAAAGTTTTTTTCACGGGTACTGCCTCTTGCGAGGAATTGACAAATTCTCCAAGAGTAATTCTTGTCATAAAAAGTGCTTTCTCAAATTTGTCGTTCGGATTCGGCTTAAAACTGTAGGTCCCTTCCATCTCTGACAACAGTACTCGCACACAGGAATGGTTGAGAGTTGTCAGTCACTAGGCCCTAGTTCTCAAACGGACTGTTGCGCCACCCAATTTTATTTTTTATAATTAACTCCCGTGACAATATTACGTATATTTATGTCTATTTCAAAAACATTGAGTTGTTCTACATAGCCGGAACTTTTTAGATATCGTTTTTAACGCGTGCAATTCTTGAACTTGTCATTGTTTTATGTTGCTCATTCCATGAATGTTTCACTGAAGTAAACTCATGCATTCATTTAAATGGGTGCAAGTGGGACGCGACATAACCCAAACAAGTTGCTGCTGTTCTGCCATGCCTATCCCATGTGTCATTCCGCCAAATCCTTTAATGTTTTTAATTAGAACTTTTTCGATATCAGATCAGTGGAAAGGCCACCCCAAAACCTATTACTCCTGCGGACAACATGAAGGCCATTCATAAATGCCGTGTGTGCATTGGGAGCTTTAAGTTCAAGCTCAACCATTCTCTCATAGTACAGTCGAGCAGAACTTCAAAATATTGAAGCCAGAGTCGAGGAGTCCTGTAAGGAATAAGCTCGTTTTCGGCTTTCAGCAGTTTTGTATCAATGTTTACAACAGTATTCGATAAAATAAAAAATGTTTTTTTTTCAGTGTATTTTTGATAAATTTTCATCAGAACCAATTTTGTATGTAATTTTTGAATTCCCCCTACTTAAAAACATATAAAATGATACCCCATATGGGTATGTAAGGAGGTATACACTGTAAAGTAGAATAATGGGACGCCATTTTTAAAAAACCACCATATTTCGAAATCCGCTCCGTGTAGAGAGGTAGACTTTTCGGCATCGTGTTCTACGGAAAATTTACAATAAGACCTCATTCACATAAATTGTTTTTGAGTTAGGTTGACTCGTCTATTACGCCACTGATTAACAACTTTGTTCCGATAAGCCTGCGATTAAAAGGGTCTTCGTAAATGCTGATTGTTTCACTATTTTGTCTCTGCGTTAATGCAAAAGAAATATGTATTTCTTTTAGTTTCAAAGCTGATCAGACGTCCAGCTCCACCCTTCAAATTTATAAATTCTATTTTAAATGCATTATTATTTTATTTCAAACACAATTTTCAGCAATTTTTTAATAATATATTAGAGAATTAAGTATAGGAATATGTATTTGTGTGTAAGTTTAAGGACTGCTTGGTGGTTCAACTGGATCCAACCAGCCCCAATCATCCCAATCGACACATTTCTTTGAGGCATCATCCCAAGCTGTCATATCTGGACATTTACTCGACGAAGCAGGATAACCCTTTTGTTCACACACCCAGTACAATGTTGGATCCCATAGATTTCGGAAATTTTTCACTGTCATTTCGCTGTCGGTCTTGCATCCTGGCTGGCCATTACCCAGAATGACAGCCATTGAAACTCCAAGAGTCATCAAGAAAGCAACTGCAACTAAAATGAAGATAAAAACCGATATTAAAAAATTTTAATTTTTTTCAAAAGAAAGGTTTTCTTACCACAGAGTTTCATTTTGTCGTTCGAATAAAACTGGATCTCTGATTATTGGAAATTATTGTATTTATAGGTGATTTTTGTTGTTCTTTAAAAAGATACCAATATCATCAGAAATGTGCATATAGATAACAGAGATATAAAAAACATATGTAGCTTCTCAAGAGGTTTACCACATGGGAATCAAATAATATGCGTTTAAGAACAAAACAATTCCGAAACCTTGCACTTACGTCATTAAAAATACTTGAGATTTATATATTTACGAATAAATTGTTTACAATTCTGTTGTATGACAATATTTACAATTTAATTTAAACATGAAAAATTAATTGATTCTTTGTTATTATTCAAGGGCGAAAAGCTTGTATAAAAGAAATTTTTTTAGCTTACTTTCATTCTGAATTATTAAATAGCTCGGAAAAGTCGTAGAAATTAAAACTGAGCTCTTAACTTTGTCTTATTATTTTTATTATTTGCTTCAATAACATTCTGTCTATTTGGATAAGACCTAAAAATTGTATTTATATTAAAATTTATACATTTCTCGGGTACCGTTTCTTTTATTCCTTTTAAAATCAAAAAATAACTTTGAAAAATTCCAATCTTTGCTTTTATGAGTATTCTAAACTTCCCAAAGTGTCCTCTTTACTTAGTGTCAAACATATTAAAATATTTTCTTCGGAAGAAATTAGTAAAGTGCATCGTACTTTTATTTGTAGTTATACATTTCTACCTCACACAATTCTATACCAAGAATATATTGATACTTTTTTTTAATTGATAGAAGAAGAAGAATGATAAAAAAGACCTTTATCAAATTAAAAAAAATATTTTTAGTAGGTTGAAGTTTTTAATTTAAGGGTTATACTTGAGAAAATATTGTCTATTGGAAAACAAAGATGTACAGGAAGTTAAGATCCAACCCATATTTTGTTTTGATTTATTTTGACACTACTTATTTGCATTAATGATCTTCTATCTTATAGCCTTGACAAAATTTCTAAATGGGTAGTACAAAATTGAGTAGATATAATTCAATAAGGGCAGGTAAAAGGGTCTTGCATGTAGCGCCGCCGCGCCGCGCCGCCGCCGGCCGTCCTGCTGGAACCACATGTCGTCTAGGACCATATGGTTCAATTTGTCACTAAACTCGTTTTCAAAAAAGTACGAACCAATTACGCCACCGCTGGTCCAAAATCCACACAAAACGGTAACTTTTTGAGGATGCAGTATCACCTGGTTAACCATGCTTGGGTTGGTGTCGTCCTATGTACATCAATTTTACAACCATTTATCCAAAAATGCGCCTCGTCACTAAAGATGATTTTTCGGCCAAAATTGTTGGTTCTTTTCCAAACGATTCGAAGAATCGGCGAACAAAGGCTGTTGTCTATGGTCATGAACATTGAGCTCACGGGTCAGTTGGATCTTATACCGGTGTAGGCCCAAGTCCCGTCGCAAAATTCTCCAAGTTGAAGTCTGCGAAAGATCGAGTTCTTGTGCGTGCACGGTGAGGAATAGACAGCCCCGGGTTCTGCTCTACACTTTTACGGACCAAGGCGGTGTTCTCGGCCGATCTTGCGTTCCGGGTGTTGGCTGATTGTTTACTGAACCAGTTGTCTCAAATTTGACCACCAAACGTTGAAGAGTCGACTGTGAAGGGCCACCACGTCTACCGTAAAATGGGCGCAATATGCGCAACGTCTGCATTAACGAACATTCATTTTAATTATACATATATAGTTTTATAATTTGAACGTACTGTTCAATCGTGTAACTTGCCATGATGATTTGACATTAACGATTGATAAATAAACAAATCATTTGACAGATGTCACCAAAACAAAATGGCCGCCAAGGGGCGCCAAAATCTACCTTTATCAATTGAAAAACCCTTTACAAGGCTTGAATATACTAATTGTCACCTATGGGCTTGTGCAGTTCAAAGATAATTTCTTTAACCGTAATCCTCAAATGTAAAATGCCTTAGCACAATTTGTCTTCCCCAAGCATTGTAATATAAACTAAATTATCCCAAAACCTGTTTCAAAGACAACGTGCCTTTGACATAAGAACGATACCTAGCATTTCTTAGGCGCGGGCATATTATTAACGAAATACAAATAGACGTTTTAGCTTTGCTTGTACTGCTATGACAAAATTTTATAAGGACTTTGAAAGATGATAAAGAAAATGTTAAATTGATAGAACTGAATATTTGTCAGAATCATTTATCCCTAGTCCATTTAAATTAGACGAAAAAATTGGTTCAGCTCGAAAAAAACAGGTTGTACCTACATATACATATATAGTATTTATAAGGACTAAGTCGACCTTTTTTAGTAACAATAGACGCAGCTGTTTTCGAATTTCGACATTCATATGCGGGACCAGCCCGATGCAGTAGATGAGTATTAAGTTGTGTTCGGTCAGTCTTTACGAAATGGATACTTTAAAAGCTACGTATATCATCGACGGTGGATTTATTTTGCATCGTGTTATATGGCATCGAGATGATACTTTTCAATGTATATTTAATAAATATAGTGCATATTTAAAAAACATTTTGGGTCCAATGTATTTGTTGTATTCGATGAATATAACGATAATAATAAAAATATATAGGCGATGGAACAGTTTCGACGGTCTGAGGCATTTAGTGGGTCTTTTGAAGTTTTTTTTAATGAAACAATGAACGTGCCTATAAGTCAAGAAAAGTTCATTTCAAATCGATCGAATAAAAACAGATTTATTTCTACATTTATGCAAAAATTAGAAAATGTTAATATAGTTTCAAAACAAGCTCAAGACGATGTTGAAGTACTTATTGTAGAAACAGCAATTGAAGAAGTCATACACTGGGAAAACTATTATTGTTGGAGAGAACGCAATGCCAGATCCAGAGGGGGGAGGTCGTAGAGGTCGTAGGGATCATGGATATTTAGCCTTATTCCAAAAAACAACTCAAATTTATCAACTTTTGACCAATTGACGATCCTGGGGGGGTCACATGAGCCAAAAAGCTTATAACAGTTAAGTTGTATAAGTAAAGATTTCATTTAAAGATTTATTAGTAATTTAACGATATTCACCAAAACGTGGTTTGCTGTCAAAAACAACTCCAAATTTGATTTTCGCTCAATTTAGAATTTGGAAAAAATTTGAGTCATGCTTTAAATTATTTTCATAAAAAAAATTTCTAAGAAAAAGAGCAAATTCAGGTTCTTAAGAAGAAACCTTGAATAAGAGATCATGAATTGTAAATTAAGTTGCCTTTGAATTCCTTAAACTCGCCTTTAATTTTATTATTACATTTTTTTGACACACATTAATAGTGAACATGGAAATGATTTTTACTGTGACATATAGGAACTACTCGTATATAGCAAGTTTTGCATAAGTAAACAATTTCAAAGAGTTTTTAATCAAATATGACATTACGATGGCAGAGAAGCCAAAAAAAGTGGGTGCCCCGATTCCTTTCGTCTGTCTGTCTTTCCTGGCCCCTACAGTCCAAACAATTGTGTTGATTGAAATTAAGATTTTCAGCCGATTAGTGTAAGGCGTTTTTTTATTTTATTTATACAAAAAATAACAGCAGTCCCCACACAAATTTTTTGGTTCAAGATGTGATTTTTCTAAAACTTTCTCTAAATTTTGTGTTCTTAATTTGGCTTATATTTTCGTATTGCTCCAGAAGGGCACAATTAAAAAAGACCCAAATTTTGTTTTTAAGTTTTCTCAAAAACTAATGGAACGATTTAAAAATTCTTCTCTTTCTGTGCAAGCTCTTGTCAATGATTAAATTGATGACGATTTTTTATGGTAAACATTTTTTTTATTTTAAAAAAATACTAATTTTGTTTACAAGACTCGAAATTTCAGAAAGTAGATAACATTTTTTGACGAAATTTTAATTTAAAATTTGCATATATTTATAAGCTCGTTATTTAGTGCTTATACCAAAAATATTTTTAAGTCAAAATTTAGAATGATTTTCAAAAAAAAATAGGTTAATCTAGATTTTTTGACAAATAAAATGGCTTTTAAATTTTTGAGAAAAACTTAAAACTTAAATCTTAAAATATAGGAAATATTTTTAAATAGACTTTTTGGAAGAAATTATTAAGTTCTAGCGACCCAGTCGTGCGTCTCATTTCTTTCAAAATTGGTTTTCTGTTGAATACAAAAGATTTTACAAAATTAAATAAATCTACTTTTGAAGTGAATTTGCTTTGGATGATCTAGAATTGAGATTCAAACACGAATTTCAATAATACAAATGTGCCAAAAAATCAAGTAACACTTTTGTTAAATTAATGGCTAAGTGAAAAATATAACGAACGTTTCATATCTATTGATATAAAAGCTTTGAAACGTGTAATTTGTGGGTACTACAAAACTTTTCTTCCCAACTTATTTGTTTACGTACCATACTTTGTTTTAATCTTATTTTTTAGAGAAATTATGTATGTACTTAAATGCAGCTATTTCCTTGAATTCAAGAATCAAACCTCTTTTTCTCTACAATTTTTAAGTTTTATTGACGTATTAGATCAAAATACGAGTAAGCAGATTGATAAAGAAAGTAATAAGAGACTCCCGGAAATTGATTTCGAAAAAAAACTACAACAAAAAAAGCCCGACATTTTTACATATTGGATCTTCTCTCATTTTCCGAATTATTAAATTTCTGCAGCGTTCTTTGTATTAATAGAAATGAAAACAAGAAATGTGTGTTTTGTTTTTGGAAAAAAGCAACGTTTCAAAACAATTTCCTACATTTCTGCGCATTTAGCTATTAAATATGGCATATTTAAAAACCCTTGGAATCTTGGAATGCTTTTTTATGAGTCATACAAATTAAATAGTAAGACCATCCTTACTGGACAACAGTGTTCTTAATAATTTGATAACTAAAGTTAGCATTATAGCAATTATTAAATTTTGTTATCATCCTTAACACAACATTAAAGAATATTTTGTTCATGAGTAAAAATTCTAATCTAAGTGTGTGAAAGTTTTAAAACTATTAGAAAATCGTCCTGACCTTCAAAGTGCAGCAGCAGTGTTCAAAAAACAAAATTGATCCGTTCAAGACATCAGAAATTTCAGTAGGTGGGAATTTTTCCGAGCTGAAAACCAAAAGAAATTGAAAATTTAAAAGAATATTTGTCTTTATGATTTTTATTTTATAAATTACAAGTGAATAAAATAAGCACCAAATGAAATATGTGTGGATCTTCACATTCAACAGATGGCGCTATATTTATGGACACTAACTTTTTGCAAAATAACAAACAAATGCTACAGTTTATATCTATTACCGTATTTATAAAAACTTATTCGAGTCAGCCTATAAAAAGAAAAGCATATTTTTATTTAGTTTTATTAAGTAGTTATAAAAGATAAATTTGTTGAAATTGCTCAATTATAAAGTAAATATTTTGAAATTTGAGAAGTATTGGTATTAAATTACTGTGGGCTTACTTATTTTGCTCTTATATTGTAAATTGAATTCGTAATTCGCTCATCAAATATCGCTAAGCATGAACGGATTAAGGAACGAATTTCACTTCTATTGCAATTCACAGTGTTTAAAATCAATTTTGAAACCGAAGAGACACAAAAAGAAAAAACGGTACAAAAATGCCTAAAGACCAAGAAAGCGCTTCTTAATTTATGAAAATACGGAGTTCTCTGTGATCTAAGAAATAAAAACTGACCAAGGAAGATGCATTTGTTTGTCCAATGGAGAATTAAAATTATAACTACTCCATGAACACATACATCGAGATACAAATCAGTTTTTGGGCTGTAACTTGTGAAAGGTAAATGCTACCATAAAGTTTTTCGCTAAGACTTTAAAAATCATGCGATGTACTATAAAATAACCTAACTTTTTGGTCTGCGAGCTAGCGTTTAAAACTAACAGAGGTTTCAAAAAATGTCAAATATCAAAAAAATCGCTTTGTGGCATATTATGCCTAAACGGGACCTACTTTGTCTCTAAAAGCGCTTGATGTAATAAATGTAGTTTTATTTACATGCACTTATTATTCTTTTTTCCTTGCGACATATAGGAACTATGTATATATGGCAAGTTTGCATTCGTGCCAAATTTCGAACTCCAGATTTTAATCAAACATGATATTACGATGGTAGAGAAGTGGACAAAAGTGGACCCCGCGATTCCGTCCGGTCTGTTTTGTCTGTCTGTCCACAGCCTAAACCATTGGGTTGATTGAGTTCAAACTTAGAAGTTAAGGTTTTTAGCAGATCCGATTCAACATTTTTTTACGAAATTGAAACGTATAGCGTACATTTACAATCACTAAACTACTGCATACCAAAAATATTTTTAGAACAAAATTGAAAAAAATCATATATAAAAAAAATTAATTTAAAAAAAATCGCTCTAACAATTTTCAAAAAAAAAATAAATCAAGGGTTTTTGATTTATAAAATGGCATTTAAATTTTTGAAGACAGACAAATTTTAGGTAAAATTTTGAATCATAAATTAGTTTTTTTTTAAATAATTTTACTTGTATTATATGTAACCCCCTCTCATCTCATCAGATCAAATCCTGTGCGTGAGCCTGAAAGAGCGCATTATTTTGACAAAATTTTAATTACATTCCTATTTTGTATGTATTTATATTATTATATATTTATGTATTTTTATAACTATAACTATTGTAAATACCAACGATGGCCCCGTAGCGCCCCTGCATCGGATTAAAGAATATTATATATTTAATCAACAATCTATTTTAAAGTGTCTATCAAGAAGTATTATATTTGTACCTTTGTATAAGTAATTTTAAAATATTATTTTTTTCGAATAAGGTTGTTGCACACATATTTTACTTGCCCTCGCTTATATAAAAGAATACATACTTAAGACAAGCTAAAGAAACGGGCCGGAAAGAGTATTATGTATTTTCTATTAGAATCACTTGTTCAACGTTTATACATTATACAAACGTAATAACTAACCTGAAAACTTATAGGAAAGAAGGAATGTTCTTGGATTGTATTAAGTAACTTTCCTTCATTATCATCATAAACATGTCTTTATCTATTTATCTGCATAAAACTGAGAACCCCAATGAAATATTCTTATCCGTTTTAGACACCTACCTAACAACACAACCAACAGGCGATCGCTTTACACAATAAGTATATATGTTCTGCCTCCTTCTTATCTTCAGATAATTTATTTTTTATCCTGGTTCTTCTAAAATAAAATTAAAAAAAAGCTATCAAAATCAACGAACTAGTTGAATACACAAACAACATTTATGTATATCTTTGAAGACAAACTTATTTTACAGGTATATTTTTAAATTTTATTTAGGTACTTTAAACAGACTCTTTGCATACAGGTGCAAGTTCGTGCGACCCAGTCGTGCATTTTATTTAAATTATATATTTTGTTCATAGATTGCGAAAAGTTAAAAATCCATTTTTTCATCTTAACTCTTAAAGGACAATGTAATGTATAGTAATAGCTTGTTTGACAACTGTGTTAGTGGCTAATAACAAGCGTTAGCCTCAAAATTTAAGTTTGAAGTTGTTAGCCATGAAGGCTAAGATAATATATAAATTTCGAAAACTCGTATAACTTTATGTGATCACTTGGTATTTTTGGGAAAAGCTCATAGAAAACCAGGGCCTAGTGACTAACAACTCTAAACCATCCCGGTGTGCCAGAAATATCAAATATAAAATGATAGTTTGAGAAAGCACAGTACACGTCAAAAAATACTTTAAGGTGGCATACAGGCAGGGATTGAAACCAATACTTCACTGGTACTACATGCCTGCGCGTAGCTTTTCTGTAGCTTTCACTGATCAAAAGTTTAAGACAAAAATCCTTAAATACATTTTATGCGCAGGTGGGAATATCTCTACGTAATGGATGTTTTTGAAAAATTAGTTGTTGAAATTGTTCAATTACATTTTTTAGAAATTAAAATTGAATTTTTAACTTCCCATAATTATGAAGTTATTGCAATTGGTCCCATATGTCGAATGGAAAATTTTAACATTTCTCGACATTTCAGGGTCCCTAGAGCCGAAATAAAAGATTTTTAAATAGTATGTGCGTGCGTGTGTATGTACATTCGTAGTCCGTACGTTCGCGACGTTTTTTCCATAGCTCAAAAACCAGTAGAGATATCGACTTCAAATAAATTTTGATATACAGATAATAATGCAGAAAGATGAAAAAAGGGCTGTCAAGAAAATTGACTGGGTGACTGGGTTTTTACGACAGCGATTTGAAAAAAAAAATGAAAATGTTGGTTAACCTTAAATACCTTACGAACCGATATCGATAAAATTCCAACCAACGGTTTTTTTTATAAATCAACAAAAACTGAAAAAAAATTGTCACCTCCAAAATTTTACGAACAAAAAATGATTTTATCTCCAAAACAATTTTATGCAACGAAAAATAACGTTTTTAACATCTGGTAAAATTTTGAGAAAAATCAAATTGACAGTTTTTTTTTATAAAAAATAAAAACCTAAAACGTTGGTTAAATTGAATTTCTACTTAAAAACTTACCTACTTAAGGTGGCGCTAAAGTCCGGGGAAGACCTGGGCCTAGGTAGACAAAGTCCTTAACTACCTCAAAGTTATAGCTGTCCAAGGTGACGTTTTGTCCAAGACGTCGCTCGTTGTTCAGTGTCCTTTTTTGATGACAGCATATACTTGGTCTTGCCCTCATTGACCACTTAACTCATCTTCTTCGCTTCCGTCGCAATGCTCAAAAACGCTCCACTGACATCACGCTTTGATCTTCCAATTATGTCAATATCATCTGCGTATCCGAGTAATTGGATGGATCTTTGGAAGATTGTGCCTCTAGTGTTGACGGTTGAGTTTTGCACAATTCATTCCAGAACGATGTTGAAGAAGTAGCATGACAGTGCATCGCCTTGTCTAAAACCTCTTTTGACATCAAATGCATCGGTAAGATCTTTTCCGACCTTAATAGAGCAGCGTGCATTCTCCATCGTCATTCTGCACAGACGGATAAGTTTGACAGGGATGCCAAAACTAGACATTGCTCGGTAGAGCTCTTGCCTAGATGCTGTCATACGCGGCCTTAAAATCGATAAAGAGAGGTGGGTATCGATTTGAAGTTTCTGGGTTTTTTCTGATAAGGACCAATCAGGTTCGTGACGAATGGGTTCAGCCGTTCACATAATACGGCAGAGAGGATCTTAAACGCAATGTTAAGGAGACTGATGCCTCTGTAGTTGGTGCAATTTAGAGGGTCTCCTTTCTTATGTATCGGGCACACTATGCTGAGATTCCACTCATCGGGCATGCTTTCTTCAAACCATATTTTGCAGATGAGTTGGTTCATGCTCCCTACCAAGTCATCGCATGCTGCTTTGGATAGTTCGGCAGCGATGCCGTCAGCTCCAGCAGCTTTGTTTGACTTAAGTTTAGATATAGCTATCTTCACTTCGTCAGAGTCGGGTAAGCGGAATTGTTGATCTGCGTCGCCGAGGTTGAGTGGTTCTATCTAACTTACAGCGGAATTCGGTTCGTCAACTCCGTTTGGAGAAGTGATCTTTCCATATTCTCAGCATCGACTGCGGTTCTACTACGATGTTCCCCTGATCGTCTCTACAGCCTTCGGTTCGTGGTTGGTACCGTTGGGAGGTTTTTTTTCGTTTTGGTAAAATTTACGAACCTCATTCCCGTTGTGGCATCCCTCTATCTCCTCGATCGCGAGCTTCTCATGCTCTCTTTTTTTATATCTTAGAAGCCGGTGTTCCTCT
The DNA here is from genome assembly GCF_945859685.1 of Eupeodes corollae. Lineage (NCBI taxonomy): Eukaryota > Metazoa > Arthropoda > Insecta > Diptera > Syrphidae > Eupeodes > Eupeodes corollae. The sequence continues at coordinate 36,626,227 of NC_079147.1, forward strand.
CTCCTCTTCTGCTCGTAGAGCTCGCGAGCAGCTCTAGTCCTTTTGTGCAGCGCCGTTTTGTATACCTCTTGTTTCGCTGCGTGCGCTTGCCGGCATTCGTCGTCAAACCAGGGGTTTCGCTGTGGTGGCACTTCAGAGGCGGCATCTCTGATGGCTGCAAGGCAATATTGCCACTGGTTTTCAATGCTTAATGCAGGCACTCCTCCTTACGAGGTTATTAGAGACTCGATCGAAAAAGGACATGGCAGTCTCTTGCGATTGTAGCCGTCTAACGTCGAATCTTTTCACAGTACTTCCTTGTTTTGGTTTGGATCGGGATATCCATAGACGTACCTTGGCTACAACGAGGTAGTGGTCCAAGTCAATGTTGGCCCCTCGGAATGTTCGTATATCCTGTATACTGAGAAGTGTCGTGCGTCGATCACAATGTGGTCAATCTAGTTGACGGTTGATTGATCAGGAGATTTCCATGTCCCCTTGTGGATATTGAGATGTGTGAACTGCGTACTAGCTACCAGAACGTCTCGCCCAGCAGCGAAATCGACCAGCCTAAATCCGTTGTCGAAGGTGGTGTCGTGCAAGCTGTATCTCCCGATTATGCCACCAAAGATGTCTTCTCCTCCTAGCTTGGCATTAAAATCTCCTAAGACAATTTAAATGTCATAGCCAAGGCACTGCTCGAAGAATATGTCTTTGGTATCTTCATCTTTCTCCTCTGTTGGGCATGCGCGAATATTAGGCTTATGGTGGTGAATTTAGCCTTGATGCGGATTATCGCTCACACTGTTGAAACTCAAGACTTTTTGCCTGACTCTAGTTCCAAAAACAAATCCACACCCAAAACAAATGCGCGAATATTAGGCTTATGGTGGTGAATTTAGCCTTGATGCGGATTATCGCTCACACTGTTGAAACTCAAGACTTTTTGCCTGACTCTAGTTCCAAAAACAAATCCACACCCAAACAGTTGCTGTCTTTGTTCTCGGGAGCAGTCGCAGTCTTTTAGTTTGCGTTTGCCCGGTCCATCCAATAGCATTTATTGGATGGCGGTAGATCCTTAGTATAACTCCAAGGAAGGGGAGCCGGATAAACCGTTCCTTACAGGCCTGGGCTCCGAATATGTCGAAGAAGCCCTATAAGGTGTTCACTAAGTAGTTCAACCTTACTGGAACTGTAGGCGCCACCGTTGATTCTATCTCGAGAATTCGTCCGCTGCCGCCTGGATAAGGAGAGGTGCCTTAGTGGAAACACCTCTCCCCCCTCTCTCGTTTGCTGCCCCCAACAACTTTCGACTGGGGTTGGAACCCAATCTCCAGTTGAGGTACTAGGCACCCGATGTTCACGGCGGGGAGGTGAGAGTAGGAGTTGATTGACAGAGGTGGGTTTTGAGAAAAACCTGTGGACGCTTGTGTCCTCTTGAATGCACATGTCTACCATTTGAACTATACTTCACAGGATCATTTCTGTAGTCAGTCTTCTCTTACTTTTGAAGAAAGTACGAAATTAAGATAGTATCGTCTCCTATAAATATTCAGATTAACAATTTTTCCGTTGATGGAATTTCGAAACCTTTTTCTATGGTTTTTGCAAGGGATTTTTGAAATTAAAGATTGTTAAGGAAAAAACGAAGTTGTCGCTACGTGTCCTCACGCATATAAATCAATATTCCTGTAACGAATGTCGAAGAAGCCCTATAAGGTGTTCACTAAATAGTTCAACCTTACTGGAACTGTAGACGCCACCGTTGAGAATTCTTCCGCTGCCACCTGGATAAGGAGAGGTGCCTTAGTGGTAACACCTATCCCCCCTCTCTCGTTTGCTACCCCTAACAACTTTCCACTGAGGTTGGAACCCAATCTCCAGTTGAGGTACTAGGCCCCCGATTTTCACCACGGGGAGGTGAGAGTAATAGTTGATAGACAGAGGTGGGTTTTGAGAAAAACCTGTGGACGCTTGTCTCCTCTTGAATGCACATGTCTACCATTTGAACAATGAAAATGTTGGTTAACCTTAAATATCTTACGAACCGATAACGCTAGCGATAAAATTCCAACCAACGATTTTTTTTATAAATCAACAAAAACTGAAAAAAAATTGTCACCTCCAAAATTTTACGAACAAAAAATGATTTTATCTCCAAAAAAAATTTATGCAACGAAAAATAACTTCTCTTTCTGGTAAAATTTTGAGAAAAATAAAATAGACAATTTTTTTTATTAAAAATAAAAACCTAAAAAGTTGGTACAAATTGAATTTCTACTCAAATATCTTTTCAAAAACTTTAAATTATGGTTTCAAACTTATTTTATCTTATGAGAAATATTATTTTCAACATTCGGTTACATTTTGAGAAAAATCGAACTGACAGTTTGTTTTTACAAACAAATTAAAATCTAAACAAAAATTTAAAAAAGTTAAAAAAAATTGTTTTTCGTTAAAAAAAAATTGTTTTACGTAAATATCTTTTAAAAGTTTTGAGATATTGGCTTCCAACTAATTTTATCTCACAGAAAATATTGTTTTCGTCATTTAGTAATTTTTTGTATAAGAATCTAACAGTTCGTTTTTTCATACAAAATAAAATCAACCAAAAATAGTACGCAAATTTAGTAAAACTCGATATTCGTTTCTCGATGTCCCTCAAATTAATCCAATTTTTATATTTGTATTTGTTTGTATAAGAAATAAAAACTTTTAAAAAATGCTCTTAAAATTGGTAAAAGTTAGTTTCGACTTAAAATCTCATTGAAAAAACTAGATTTTGAAAAAAAAATCAATTTCATTATATGCAAAATATTGTTAGTAGTTTTGAAATTTTCAAGAATAATTCAACTGACAACTTTTTTAACACAACACGAAAACCTACAGTTTCGTATCAGTTATCAGTGTGGGTCGCATCCCAGCAAAATACTTCTTTCCTGTTCTTTAGTTTTCAAGACTAGTGCTTTTTTGAGTTCATAAAAATTTGTTGCCACATGAATTTCACTGACTGTTAAATCCTACCCAAATATTGTCCTTGTTAGAGGTCCTTATTTAAAAGACAAAAATTGCAAAAAACTCCTGAAAATGTTTTAAACTCCACAAAAAAAAAACTGAAAAATAACATGTGTGGTGGAAGTTTATGACTACAAAAAATAGAAGAAGAAGGAAAAACCTTCACAAAATATAAAGAAAAAAAATACGGAAACGTTAGGTTCAACTTGGTAATATATAAAAATAAGAGAATGAAGAAAAAAAGGACTTCGCATATGCCGAATGAAGAATATTCCATGATAAAAGGATGAGACCGCTTCAAAAAGAAAACCAACGAGGACCAAAAAAAAAAAACTCTTTTGACTTGGATCTCTGCTTTTCTTTTCTTCTTTTTTGTTGGAATCTTGTATATTTTCCCATGAAAATATTTGAAGAAAACTTTATATATTTGCTTTCTTCTTCTTCTTTTTTCTTCTTCTTCGTTTATCTTAGTCGTTATTATTATTTTTATTGATTTTGTGAAAGAAGCCAGTGGAGTAGGGTTTTTATTCGTCCTTATGTGTATAGTTATATGTTATTTGGGGTTTTGACAAGAATGTTTGAATTTTTATATCCTAGTTTTTTAGTGTTGAACTTTAAGGATATATCAATATTTAAAGGCTTTTAAACTTCTGACATCTTGATAAATAAAAAACTGTTTAAATAGTCTGTGTTTTTCTTTTCAAATTTATTGAAAGTTTGGGAAAATCAAAAAGGGTGTCAAGGATCTATTAAAAACGAGTAATCACATCAGGTGAAACAATTAGTAAGTTCACAATATTACATCCATCATCATTTAAGGATTGGTTTGTAAGGTATTTAAATGGTAACTATTTACGTGTAGGTTGAGCCATCTAGCGGTTACTTTTTAAATCATTCGTTAATTTGAAATTGACAGCTGTTTTCAGCTGGAAGTTTTGACAGAAAATTAGTTTTAAACTTCCGCGGAACACGAAACCTGCTGTACGAAAGTTTGTGCAAAAATTTCGTCAAATCAATATAGAAATCGAATAGAAGAGGAAGAATCTATCATATTCTTTATAAATAAATTATGCTGAATTCAAACGAAGAATAACTCTTGCAAATCGCTCCTTCTTTAGACTTAGAAGGCAATAATTGAGAAGTAAAGTCCTCTCTCGAGCATCTAAAATCACCATCTATAAGACACTCATCATCCCGGATCTCATTTATGTTGCCGAGGCCTGGACCCTGTCAAAGAAAGATGAGAGCGTCTTAGTATGTTTCGATAGAAAAATTCTTCGGGTGATTTTTGGTCCCGTACGCATAGATGGAGAATGCAGGAGAAAAATTAACGACGAACTGTACGGGCTGTACCGCGACACTGACCTATTTAGTAGAATTAAAGTCCAACGGCTTAGGTGGCTGGGCCAGGTAGAGCGAATGGACATCAACGTTCCAGCCCGGAAGGTATTCGAAACCAATCATGAGGGACGGCGCGGCGTAGTAGAGGAAGACCTTGATTCAGGTGGAAAAAATTTAACGACGAACTGTACGGGCTGTAACGCGACACTGACCTAGTTAGTAGAATTAAAGTCCAACGGCTTAGGTGGCTGGGCCATGTAGAGCGAATGGACATCAACGTTCCAGCCCGGAAGGTATTTAAAGCCAATCCCGAGGGACGGCGCTGTAGAAGAAGACCGCGACTCAGGTGGGTGAAGACCTCAACCAACTTGGTTTGCGAAACTGGATACAGCTAGCTAAGGACCGAGCTGGCTGAAGACGCATGGTTGAGGCCCAGGTCCGCCACGGACTGTAGCGCCACCTTAAGTAAGTAAGTAATATTAATTGCATTAATGTTAGGTCTTGTCAAAATTTGGTTTATGGACTATGGGCTTTAACGTTTTGTTTAAATCCTTTCCTGTTAAGACAACCATTGGAAAACGAATTTCAAGGATTTTATATGAGTTCAAAGCTTCTATAAACTATTTTCGTAGGAGAAATAATTGCTAGAGTGGGTTCATTAGGAGGAGTGGTGAACGAAAGGAAAGAACTTGTGAGATACTCCAAGTTATGCATAGCAGGTCAAGCTGATACAAAGAGTGGATATGAATCAATTTATAACATGATTACAGTTAACCAAACCATAATCTGAACTGTTTGAGGGGAAGAATGCAACTGGCTATTTCTTTAGAGCATTGCTAATGGAAGTACCGATAAAATAATGAGAGACATGAAACCTTACAACGGTCACCTATAATTTTTAGAGCTCTTTTTAGAATTCTGTACAAGAGACTCAAGTGGGTTATAGGAGCACTTGCCCAAATATGGGAATTGTACTCAAGTTTTGACGAATATAGGCTTTTTAAATTATAGCCAGATCAGAAGGGCCACCGTAGACAGAATTGAGTTTTCGAAACGTTAAATTCTACACGTTTTTTGAATCCCCCTTGAACAATGCTGTCAAGATCAGCATTTAATAAGCTTATCGTACTCTGCGGTTGGTAGTCCACATCCGAAGAACAAGGATTGTTATCCGCAAAAAAATTAAGTGGGTTAGAAGTTTCAGACAAAAGATCATTCAAAAAAATAAGGAAGAGCGTCGGAGACTAAACGGAGCCCTGGGGCACCCCATCGTTTATTTTGTGAATATCAGATTCAAACCCATCCAATAATACTTGAATGGAACGGTCCAAAAGGTAATTTCTAACACAACGCATTTTCGATAAGAGAGCTTGATGCCAAACTCTATCAAATGCTTTTGAAATATCAAGTGCAATAATCTTACTTTCTCCTAAACGATATAAAGATTTGTTCCACTGTTCGGTGATATAAACCATGAGATCACCAGAGGACCTATTGCGCCTCCGTGTAATAGAATCAATGAGATCCTAATCCGTTATCCTATATAGTTCTTCATTATATAAACAATTGGACCAGACAACCCGTAAGATGTTTCGTAGACACCTTTAATGAAGCTCTGCAGTTTCATGGTAATTGTTTCCAGGTGTTGCCGCGGTACAACAGAACTAATTCTACGTTTCATCGGAACGGTCGTAGCTTTGTCTTCAAGCTCAAAGAGTTACTCCTTCAAACATTGAACCACATCCAGAAAGCAGTCTTAGTTTTGCCGATAAGGCTAGCGATATCTTGTTCGGGTTCATCTTCCGCAGATACTATACTTCCAAAATAATTAAAAAATAATCTCTTCTAAAAAGCAAACTGCGTGTATAAGACGTGACATTTAAACCCATCATAAGTCGTCTTGATAATACAGATGAGCTTATCCGGGACACCTCACAAAGCAAGACAGATAAACTCCATTTAAACGCTCCCACAAGCCTTCTCAAGATCAATGAACATAAGGTGAAGTACTGATCAATATTCTATGCACTGTCTTAATGTTGATATGTTCTGATCTGCAGGCAAAACGCCAATACCGCAACAGTTTCGCACTTCTTTAGGTTTCGTTTTTTTGGAACTTGTAAATCCTCCTTACACTTTTGGGGAAGCGTTCAGTGACGTGCGGCAGTCCATTTGACTGGGTAGACACAAATTTTGATTCATTATTTCGCATTGTAATAATGAATTAATAGTTATCTTATCTTCTATAGGTAGCATTGAAAACTTTACATTTGTATCATTTGAGAAATACTCAAAAATATCATCATTTTCTGAAAAATCCATTTTACAAATATGTATTGATTTACGCAATACAGGTTGGCAATCTCAAAAATTTACAACCTTAACTTGTCCTGTCAGAGTTCAATATCAAAATGAAATGAAAATAATTTAATTCACATGTAAGACGCAACGTCTTCCGACAGAGCTCAATATCGATAATTCGATTTTTTTCAAAAACAAACCGATAGATTTTTTTAAATTCTTGCTAAAATTTGTGTTCTTAGTTTAGCTTCTTTCAATATAAAAATATATAAAGGCTATCCCATCCCAGCTAAAACCGTTATTTTGTTTTTAAGTTTTCTCAAGAACTAAACTTTTTTTTTCTGCCAAAAATATCATTGGTTTTTATTTTTAATTTAAAAAACAAATATTATTTTTTTCGAAATTTGATTTCTTGAAAATGGGTTATCATTTTTTTACAAAATTGAAATGCCAGTCGTCTAATAATAAGTTCAAAATTATATTCCAAAAATATTTTTAAACTAAAATTCAATAACTATTTTCAAATGCAAGTTTAAAAAAATTGTATTTTTTCTTGAGAAATCAAATGGCATTTACATTTTTGAAAACAAATTTTTTTGCAGGTACATTTTAATTTAATACAGGAAATAGTTTTAGACAGACATTTTTGAATACATGAGCGAGTTCATGCGAACCAGTCGTGCATTTTTTTTTTTTTTTTTTGTTACAGTTTTAAGTTATGCCCTAGTCTTATTTTGGATTTGATTGTTTGTTTTCAATATCAAAAGATATTTTCAAGTTGTCTAAAAACAAAGATAAAAGGTTTGTTGATGTACTAAAATTGTATTACGATTCCAATAACTATTTCTTGAAGAACTCATTTGATATTACCAACACTATCCCAATCTTTTCTTTTTCGTTGCTAACAAGCAAGATTTAATTTAAGAAATGTTACATTAACATCTTGAAGTAGGTATATGATATGAAGCCTTAAATAATTAATTTTTTTTTCTATTTTTTATTGAAATAATATAATTTAAAAATATGTAGAATTATTAAGAAAAAGTTAATTTTTGAAATCTACTTCCATTTTTCTCAATCTACTTCACTTTTTTCCTAAAATCTACTTCCACTTTTTTTTGAGAAGTGGTAACACTTGCCTGCTGCCGCCGCGCCGCTGCCGCTGCGTGCTGCGTTGATCACATTCACTATGCTGCTCCTATTAACTGACACTCGTTCTCTTCATGAAAAATTCGAATTAAGAATTTACTTTCAAAACAAACAAGCGATTAGACAGATTCACTTATGTCTACTAGCTTCCATACAAAATTAGGTTTTGGGAATGATAAGCTAACCTTTTTCCCTTCATATAACTTTAAAGGGAAACAAAGACACTGTCTTCGTCTTTACTCGTGTCGTGCAATTCGTACTTTCGGTATTCGGTGTTCGTTCGGGAGGTTCGTTAATAGAAGTCAGTCATATATATGTAGAGCCAAGCTATCCATCATAGCATAGCATGATGTTGTTATATGTGAGGTAGTGATAATATGAGTAGAAATAGGTGTGAATGTATAGATTGTAGATACACATATAAATGGGTTAGACAAAAAATGACAAGAAGTAGGTACTATGGGATAGGAAATATTATTCTTAATGAAATCAAAATAGGAATTAGTATAATTAGGTACAAATTTTTGTTTTTTTCCATGCATATCATTTTTAAAGTTATGTATTTAGGTACTGTAGAGAGTAAAGTATTGTTTCAAATCTGAAGGGTAGACACTGTCTAAAACGTCTTATTGACGCACCGTCACTGGAAGCGTTAGAGACAATTGCTGTTTCTATAAGCGGTGCTGGTTACAACTTTCTTTCCCTTTTAGTGCTTTTATCACGGTGCATATCTTTTACTGGGGTCTGTGGTGCGTATTCCGGAATTTGTTGTATCGGGCAACTCAGAATATATGAGTTGCATGTTGCTGTCAAATACCAACCGACTGTTGTTTTGAGCAATGAACACCAGCGAACTCTTTAGCTATGAAGTATGTTTAAAAAAGACTTTTTATCTGAAGAACTAAAATCTCCTTTCCTGGTTGCAATCAAACTTAGCTTTGGGTACTATAGGAAAACGACAACTTGTTATCATTGTCGAAAATGTAGATGCTTGGAACTGATAAAAAAGCTTGCTGCTAATTAAAATAGGAGCGTAAAAAAAGAACCAAGCAACGAGTTGAACAACGAAGTACAATAAGTTCACAAAAAAGTAATTTTATTGTGTATGTTTTAGTATAAGAATTATCGAATTATTTTTTTACTGGGATCAGATACTATTTTTTCATCTGACGAAGTATAGCTTAAAGAAGAAAATCATAGCTCTGAGTCGCTGGAGCTAGGGCGATCAGATATAAAAAGAGCAAGAGTAGATATTCTTACTTACTTTTTAAATGCAAAGTCTGACAGAGATGCCGCGGCAGCCTGTATCGAAGCCACTTTCATGAATCATAAACATTTTGTTTTAAATCAAAATTCTAGATATAAGGCTTTTCCGTCAACATTAATTCTACGAAACAAACAGCTATATGAAGTAAATTCTCATTTACCACCTTGGAACTTTAAACTCTCCCATTATCTAATGGGATTCTGAACTTTTTCCTGATATAACTGGCCAAGGTAAAGTTGACGGGCTTTCAATAATTGCTGCAGCTCCAAATATTAAACAACTTCTTCCAGAACTTTCAGTTTGGGACTAGTGTAAAGGCATCATCTTCTTTACATGAACTATTACAGAATTGGTCATTAACAGATAAACAGAGCAAAGCTTTTATCTTTGATTCAACTGCGTGTCCTGTTAGAAAACAAGTTTAAAAAAAGAAATTCTTCACCTAGCTTGCAATTATTACATTTTTTAAATTGTTCTTAAACGAGTATTCCATTCGTCTCAAAATTTGATCCATGTTCTGGTCCCGTTGTTTGTCTTTTAAAAAGATTTAAAACTATAGGGAAAAGTGCTTGCAGGTTTATGGAAAGAAAATTTGGCAATTGATTTGAAAAATCTTAAAGAAAATTTCCCTTGAGATGAATTTCTGAAGCCGGTTCATGGTAAAAAGAATATATTGCCTCATTTATGTTGATTCGCTAGAAAATTGGACTAAGGATCAGCATTAAATGAAATACATTTTCTTACAATGGCTGAAACACAAACACGCTTCAGCTTCGGCTTCGTTTGCGTTACGATGGGCCTACTGCGTGGTTGCTGTGAATGACATTGGCTGCGTTCAATTTTAGACAGATAGGGTATCCGGATACCCTTTTGCTAGTGTTTTAGGTGTAAAATAACAGCTGAGATGTCAAAAAAGAAATCCAAAGGTATCTAAGAATTTCTAGAGTAGGTACATATGTAGGTATCTGACAGAACAGCTGATTGAACACATGGTTGAATTTCAAGAAACTTGAAAATTGATTTCAGCACTTTCTATTTGTTGCTTGGTCTTACCTCCAGTCTAGTGTCCAGCATTCTTAGGTTGAAGAACCTCATCCTGTTCCAGAGGTAGAACAAAATACAGGTAAATATATGTATATTAATGTTGTGGAAATAAATAAATCTAATTTTTTTTGTTTTTATGAGGACAGCTTGTGGAGCCACAAGCTGAAAGGAAAGGTAAATTATTCTTTCAGATGATTCAAAACCCCAAAGAAGAACCACTCTATTCCCTTTGGTTAAGGTTGGGAACATAAATCCATTGTGCTCTTCTTAAAGGAATGCAGAAAGAGAAAGGACCAGCTCCGAGACCCAAAACCTGTCGAAAAAAATATTGTTGTAATGTTGAACAGCAATGAACATACTACTTGGAGAATTTCACTGAATGCAAAGTGAGCAGAACTCTTAGCTGAATTGAATCTGTCTAAAACTGATAAGAAACTTTTTTTCTTACTCAAGATCCAAATAAAAAACAACACTTTTTTCTCCAAGTTAAAAGTTCTTTTATTTTGCTGCACTTTGTGCAAGAAATCCTAATAATTTATAATGGTTAGTAAGCAATTCATTGAAGACATCAAGACTAGTTTGTTCACATTTTATTGGTTATTCTATTTGATGCCCCTTGAATAATTTTTAAAGAAGCGTTGGATAACCAAACGGATATATCATGCAACAAAAGTTCTGGCGTGTTGGTCCCACCATTAAGCTAAAACTTTATCTACTGTGAACAAACCAACTCAAAATCTTACGGCAAAGCAACTTCTGCTCATTTGGAAATGAGATCTAAATTCTTCCAAACTATATCTATACAGTGTCTGTCATTAATATTCGGTTTTTGTTAATTTTTTTTTACTTCGACTTGGTCTTTAATAATAAAATATATACAACTATTTCTTGCTTGGAAAAAAGAATTTATTATTTCTTATTAAATGGTATAATTTTTGGTTACCAAACTAAAAGCTGAACTAAGAAAAAAATAGAAAAGGAACAAAACTTTAAAAAAACATAGTTCATTAATATTCGGTTTTTTCTAAAAACACAAATGCATCGTTAAGAAATTCATTTTTTAAGAAATGATTTAATATTTTGTCAGATAACCTTGATTGGATATGACTCCTTGAGGTCTTTGAGGCATGTTTTTTATAATTCTGGAAAGATATTCAACACTAATCTTGTTCCATTCTTCTTGGAGTCGAATTTTAAGTCCACTTTTTGAAGTAACGGGGTTTTCACGAACTCTTCGATCCAATTCATACCACAAATTTTCAATGGGGTTTAAATCTGGGGATTGCGCAGGCGTTTGGATAACTTTTGGACAGTTATAGAGTAGCCACTCTTTAACAACATGAGCCTTATGATTCGGATCGTTGTCCTGGTAAAACTTGAAACTGCGCAAAACACCCATTCTCTCAGCACTTTGTCTCAAACTTCCTCTCAAAATTCTCAAATATTGTTCTTTATTCATAATGCCGTCGATGAAAACAAGATTCCCCATGTCTTTTGCAGATATGCAACCCCAAACCATGACGTGCCCGCCGCCATGTTTGACAGTTGGTTTTAAATTTTTGCCCTTTAGCTCTTCGTTAGGTTTCCGCCAAACCATAACCCTTCCGTCTTAAACGAGGATAAGCTTTTATCTTTCGTACTAAAAGCCGTTCTTCTTTCGCCGTAAGTTGTATTGGTTGGCCCAACTGCTTCTTTGGCTTGATTCTTTCTTCATTTTTGTATCTCCGGACTATATCCCCGACAGTGTTTGGCTTCATATTTAATAACTCTGCAATTTCCTTGTAAGTTTCACCTTGTTCGTGTTGATTAATCACAAGATTTCTTGTTTCAAGACTCGAATTTTGTCCTTTAAGACACATGTTTTATTTACATTCAGCCTTTATGCGTTTACATCTAATAATCTTAGCGGAGGATGGTAAATGGCGGATAATTTTTGATCAATTGTAAAGAATACATTCATTCATAAATAAAATAAACAAATACTAAGATTTATAATAATGTTTATAAATGGAAAATATGAAAAAATAAATTGCATGATAAAAACCGAATATTAATGACACTCACTACGTATTGTCACTTCATAATAGTCCTCGTTTTTGTTAGGATCTAGGATTGTTTTCTGTTGAACGTAAATTGTTTAAAACCGGAGACATCGCAAGTAAATTATTAATTGTATAGAAATCCAATTGAGCTAAGAGGAAATTTAAAATAGATTACAGATTAAGGGCATCTCTCATTTTTTAAATTGTTACGCGGCTATCAATTCATTATCGCCTGACGAATCAGTTCAACTATCCATAAAATGTTTTATCTTACAACAATTTTGACTTCGAAGCTTAAATGTTTTTCTGCTTTTTGTGAACAGCTGAAAGTTGCTTTTATTTCCATTTCTAATAATACATACATTTCTAAAATGACACTTCTCTCTTTAGCAGCTGTTATTTTTTCTCAAAAGTTTGTTTTGATTCTTCGTGCAGTAAAAGATATTAATTTTGAAATCAAAAAATTTAATCTATAGCGGAAGTAACTTATAATAACCAATGGGAATTCCTCCTAAATAAAATAAATAAATAAATTGGGTGGCGCAACAGTCCGTTGTGAACCAGGTCCTAGTGACTTACAACTCTCAACCATTCCCGTGCGCGAGTACTGTTGTCACAAATGGAAATTTTAGGCCGAATCCGAACGGCTAATTTGAGAAAGCACTTTTTCATGACAAGAATTACTCTTGAAGAATTTGGCAATTCCTCGCAAGGGGCAGTACCCGTGAAAATTAATATTTTTTTAAAATTAAGGTGGCAGGGATTGAACCTAAGACCCCTTGCATGACAGTCCAACGCACTTTTTTTTTTTTTTTTTTAATTCATTCTTAAACCTATCTTAAAGCTAGACAAAAATTCATAAAACTAGCCTAATTATCCATAACTTACAACTAACTTAATGGTCCCATACGGACATGTTACCGCCACTGTCAACACCCTGTAACTTATTCTACTACATTTCGTTTCAAACTTTCTTATACCCTTTTTTCTTAATATTTTTTAACTTAATCTTATATATTATATAATTGTCATTTTCATTTTACTTCCGATGTCTTGAATTACTTATAATTTAATCTTACAAATTCAATCCAAACTGATTTATACTCTGTGTGATTAATAATCTTAAATTTGTGCTTTAATCCTTGGTCTCTAAACCATAAAGTAAGTTTATTATTAAATCATATTCTTATTAGTTTAAAAGCATAACAATATATTTCAGGAATTTTAATCTTCTTTACACTGAATTAATAAATAAAGAACCACTTGTTCTAAATTGCATTTGGTTGTCTTTTCTTACAAAGAGATTCAAAATCTTCAAGAGCCAAGCCGATTAACCCAACAAAATTTAAAATTCTTTATGAACTATCACGAACTCAGCGTCCGTGCAGTAATTAAACATCTTATGATACACAACTCCCTAACTGGGCATCGAAATACACGTGGTCTATACAACACACCTTACCAAACTGTAAGTACAATATGAGCACTTCTAATTTACAGGGTCAACCACCACCGTCTCCAACAACCCAAACTATCGCATCTCCAAACGACCACATCGTCCAAACGAGTGCAGATCAGTTAACAGCGTGCCAAATTTGCACTAACCCAAAAAACCAGGAAATGATATGCTGTTCAATCTGTCATGCACAATTTCATAAAAGTTGCACTAACGCCAATGCGTCCTCGCTTACCGATTGGCAATGTCAGGCATGTCATCTAGCAAGCCCAACTTATAATTCTTCTGCCAAAGCACCTGCTTCAAACGTATCCAGGAGCTCTCAACCACGTAGAGTAGCTTTGGAATTGCAACGAGCAGAAGAAGAACGCAAGCTAGCTCTAGCTGAGCTAGCAATAAACAAAGAATTCTTGAGAAAGAAATACCAGATTCTGGCCGAGGAATGTGAGGAAAACGAGAGCAAGAGCAGCCAGTCTGTGTCTGTGAACGCATGGCTTGAAGGCCAACGAGAATTTGCAAATTCTAACAGCACAATAATTCCACAAAAAATGCCTAACATCAACTCCGGAACACAGAAAGATTTGCATGATTCCCATTCCATGCCAACCGGAGAAAAAACCGATACAAATCTAATTGAAGTAGGCGAAAGCGTCAGATTTTCTTTGCCATCAATTCAACAGGCAACAAAACAACCACCTATAACCACAATAACATCCAGTCAGCCACAGGGAGTCCCCGATGCTCCTTTGAATAATGTGAATACTTACCTAAATACTGCTCCATTAGTTCCAAACGCAACCGAAATAAACAGAATAACAAATACAAATTCAACATTTTGTAATGTTCCAGCATCACTTATATATTCAAGTCGCCCTTCAGAAGGCGGATGTATACACCCGCAAAACGTTAATACTCAAGATGGGATATTTCCAGCGAGTAGTGGCAATCTAAATTCAAATTCATTCACATCATCAACACAAATAGCATGTTCAAATTTAACAAAAGAGCAAATACAGGCGAGGCACTCCGTCCCAAAAGAGCTGCCTATATTCTCCGGCCAACCGGAAGAGTGGCCAGTCTTTAGTTCCACATTTGACTGGTCTACAATGATCTGTGGGCTGACCGATGCCGAAAATCTTTTACGGATGCAAAGGTGCCTTCGAGGAGAAGCTCTTCGCTCAGTACAACATATCCTTGTTCATCCATCCTGCGTTCCTGCTGCAATTTCAACTCTTAAACTTCTTTTCGGGCAACCAGAAAAGATCCTGCAGTCTATCAAAATAAGAATTAAATCTACACCACCGATAAATACAAATAAATTGGAATCATTTACTACCTTTGCCATTAACGTCAAAAGTCTTATCGCCACCATCGAAGCATGCGGACTGCAAGATGAGCTGAATAATTCGTCACTTCTCCAAGAGCTTATAGAAAAAATGCCTACGCAATACCAACTTATTTGGGGAACACATAAATTAGATTTATTAAAATTAAATCAGAGACCTAACCTTCTTGAGTTTTCCAATTGGATCTTTAATTTTGGACTTTCTGCTAGCAGTGTGACCGTGACAACGAATGTATCCGCGAGCGAAAACAATATCCGAAATAAAACAAAAAATGCTTTCATAAATGCACACCGTGAAGTGCAACAGAGAAAATGCTATGCGTGCAAAATGCTCTGTAAGAATGTAGCCAACTGTGAATACTTTCTGAAAGCCGACCGCGGTGAACGATGGAATATTGTGCGAAAGAATAATTTATGTAAACAGTGTTTATACCCACACGCTTATAGGGTATGCAAGAGCGAGAAAAAATGTGGCGTCAACGGCTGTTCTTACAACCATCACGCTCTTCTCCATCGCTTCTTTCCAGAAGTAAACAAACACGATGAAAGAGACGGTGCACTAGACGAGATAAACGTCAACGCGCATAGTGAATTAAACCACAAAACATTGTTTAAAATCTTGCCTATAACTGTCTATGGAAAAAACAAAACAATTAATACGTTCGCATTCATAGACGAGGGTTCATCTGTAAGCTTATGCGAGGAAGATTTAGCAATCGAGTTAGAATTGGAAGGAACCCTACATCCACTGTGCCTGAAATGGACTGGGCATGTGCAGCGGACCGAGAATACGTCCAAGCGTATTGCAGTAACTATCAGTGGTATAAAGGGAAGGCCTTCAGTATTAGAAGTGCACACTGTTCGTAAGTTATCACTTCCAACACAAACTCTTAATTACGAAGAGCTAAGCGCAGGTTTTCAGCATTTACAAAATCTACCCATTTCCAGCTTCAAGAATGCTACACCGCAGCTGTTGATTGGTGCTAACCACTGGAGCTTAGGAATTCCTAAAGAAATACGCGAAAACAAATCCTCTGAGCCAGTGGCAGTGCGTACCGAACTAGGATGGCTTATATATGGAGGTGGGAAAGATTTTAAAGACTCCTTTAATCTTCATATCTGTGAGTGCGAAACTATTTTACATAATATGGTTAAGAATTCATTTTCTATCGAAAACTTAGGCGTGGTTGTTTCTAAAAAAGTAACTTTGGAAGAAGATCGTGGAATTACGCTACTTAAAAAGCACACCAAAAGGCGAATCGATAACCATTTTGAGACTGGCCTGCTGTGGCGATTTGACGAATTCTCTCTGCCAGAGAGCATCACAATGGCAAAAAATAGACTGCAATGCTTAGAGCGAAAACTAAAGCGGCAACCAGAACTACTCGAGGTATTTAGAAGAACTATAAAGGATTACTTATTAAAAGGATACATTCGTAAATTGCCCTTAACCGAATTAAACCCAAATGTACCAAATAAAACTTGGTATTTGCCAATTTTCGCAGTCTTCAATAAAAATAAACCAGGTAAGGCCCGCGTAGTCTGGGACGCTGCAGCCAAATCGCACGGTGTGTCTCTGAATTCTCTTCTAATTAAAGGACCTGATCTACTCACGTCTCTGCCTGCCATACTGTTCCGCTTTAGGGAGAGATCAATTGCTATTTGTGGAGATATAGAGCAAATGTTTCACCAAATCTTTATACGACCAGAAGATCAAGACGTCCAGAGGTTCTTATGGCGAGACGGCGATGATGCCAAGCAACCTGATGTTTATGTTATGAACGTTATGATCTTCGGCGCGTCTTGTGCTCCTAGTACATCGCAATTTGTTAAGAATCTGAATGCTTCAGAGTTTGAAGGAAAGTTTCCTGAGGCCGCTAAAGCAATCAAAGAAGACCACTATGTGGACGACTTTTTAAAGTCGGTAGACACAGTTCAAGAGGCAATAAAACTGGTTGCAGATATTAAGTTTGTGCACAAACAGGGTGGTTTCAATATAAGAAAATGGACTTCAAACAGCAACGAAGTAGTATTATCAATTGAAGAGGACCAATCCATGCTAGAGAAGAGTCTGGAACTTATTGACGAACCAGCAGTAGAAAAGGTACTTGGCGTATTCTGGATACCCAAAGAGGACATGATAACGTTCAAAACTTCTTCAGCAATTCTGCAAAACGATATATTCCTAGGAAAAAGACCACCCACCAAAAGAGAGATGCTCCGTATCTTAATGTCCATATACGATCCCCTTGGACTAATAGGAAATTTTCTTATGTATTTGAAGATACTTCTACAGGAAGTATGGAGAAGCGCAGTCAACTGGGATGAACCAATTTTAAATGCACAAGCAATTAAATGGATCCATTGGGTACAATTAATTCCCAGTTTACAAACGCTAAGAATCCCACGTTGCCACCTGCGATATTTTACGAACTATGACGGCATTGAAACACAACTACACACGTTCGTTGACGCAAGTCAAAATGGTTACGCTGCAGTGTGCTATATTCGAATCTCTGACGGTCAGAGAACTTCATGCTCTCTAATCGGATCAAAAACAAGGGTAGCACCACTCAAAATTGTGTCAATTCCGCGCCTGGAACTTATGGCAGCCGTCATAGGTTCAAGATTCGCAAAATATATTTTGGACAGTCACTCTATTCGCATTGTCAAACATTTCTACTGGTCAGATTCAAGGACTGTACTCAGTTGGCTGCGAGCGGCTGACCATCGCCAATACCATCAGTTCGTAGCTTTTCGTGTATGCGAAATTCTCGACAATACGGAATTAAATGAGTGGCGCTGGATACCAACTAAATTAAACATAGCGGATGAAGCAACGAAGTGGTCAAAAACTCCAGATATAACTCAAAGTAGCCGGTGGTTTACTGGGCCAATATTTTTAGAGCAGGAGGAAGCGAATTGGCCAAAAGAAGATGGTGACATAATATCAACAGATCTTGAATTGAAGCACCAAATTTTGCATATCTCCATAGTTAACCCGTTGTTCAAAGTACACCGGTTCTCTAAATGGATCAGGCTGCTGAGAACTGGCGCATATGTCTTTCGATATGCACTGAACTTGAAGCGTAAAAAAGACAAGTGTCCATTAATATACGGTGAGATAACACAAGAAGAGTTAAAGAAAGCTGAAGCATTGTTATATCGACAAGCTCAACAGGAAGAATACGGTGAATATATCGACCATTTAAGATCCGGGAAGCGATTGAAAAGGTCAAGCGTCTTATATCAACTTTCACCCTACTTGGACGGGAACGATTTACTTAGAGCTGACGGACGGATCGACAACGCCAAAGTTCCTGAAACTCAAAAGCAGCCTATTATTCTGCCAAAAAATAATTACGTAACAAGCTTAATTCTGATGCATTATCACACTATTTACCACCATCTGAACCATGAGACTGCGATCAACGAGCTTAGAAAAACATTCCATATAGCCAACATTCGTACTACCTATAAAAAAGAGGTTAAAATGTGCCAAAAATGTAAAATCGATAAGGCGATGCCAAGGCCACCACAGATGGCTAAGCTTCCTCCTGCTCGACTTGCCTCCTTCGCTGCACCATTTACATTTACTGGCCTGGACTTTTTTGGCCCCTTGACTGTTTCAGTTGGCCGACATACGGAAAAAAGGTACGGAGCATTATTTACTTGCTTAACGATAAGGGCAGTCCATATCGAGATGGTGTACTCTCTTAATACTAGCTCCTGTATTCTAGCTATTAGGAATTTTATGGCAAGGCGAGGCATCCCAAGAGAGTTCTATAGTGACAATGGCACTAATTTTGTCGGCGCAGAGAGGGAGCTACGGGAAGCTATCAAAGAAGTCGATGAAAATGCTCTTATACGAAAATTTACAACAACTACCACGAAATGGAACTTTAATCCACCCGCCGCACCTCACATGGGTGGTGCGTGGGAGCGTCTTGTACGCTCCATTAAGACTGTGTTATATAAGATTGCCCCGAGTCGAGCTCCCAGCGATGAACTTCTCCGTAGCATGCTGATCGAAGTTGAAAACATCGTCAACACTAGGCCTCTAGCCTATATACCTATCGAAAATGATACAACGGAAGCTCTGACACCAAATCATTTCCTGCTGGGAAGTTCAAACGGCATTAAACCAATAGCAACATACAACGACGATCCAGTCGTACTTAAAAGTAGCTGGCTCATGTCTCAACAATTCGCTGAAAACTTTTGGCGAAAATGGCTTTCGGAGTATCTACCATCTCTAACTCTTCGGACGAAATGGCACGAAAAAATAAAACCTTTGTGCGTTGGCGATTTGGTTGTGGTGGTTGACCCTAAGTGCCCACGGAACGTATGGCCACGAGGAAAAATCGTAGAAGTGCGAACCGCAAAGGACGGACAAGTTCGTAGTGCTAAGGTACTAACAACTCACGGCATACTGGAAAGACCATCAACGAAAATCGCAATATTAGATGTGGCAGCCAGAAAGGAGTAAGGCAGCGATAATGTATCTCGCCATACTGGGGGGTGGTGTTACCGCCACTGTCAACACCCTGTAACTTATTCTACTACATTTCGTTTCAAACTTTCTTATACCCTTTTTTCTTAATATTTTTTAACTTAATCTTATATATTATATAATTGTCATTTTCATTTTACTTCCGATGTCTTGAATTACTTATAATTTAATCTTACAAATTCAATCCAAACTGATTTATACTCTGTGTGATTAATAATCTTAAATTTGTGCTTTAATCCTTGGTCTCTAAACCATAAAGTAAGTTTATTATTAAATCATATTCTTATTAGTTTAAAAGCATAACAATATATTTCAGGAATTTTAATCTTCTTTACACTGAATTAATAAATAAAGAACCACTTGTTCTAAATTGCATTTGGTTGTCTTTTCTTACAAAGAGATTCAAAATCTTCAAGAGCCAAGCCGATTAACCCAACAGGACACTCTAAATTAAACTATAACACTTAAAACTAATGCCTTTCGGCCCTAAGATCTATTTTACTTCATTTAAATTTTATTTATTTTGTATTTATTAGAAAATTTGAAAAAAACTAATATCAATATCCTTTTTTATTTTTACTTACAAACTACTTAAAATATGGTCCTTAATATAAAACTTAAAACTAACTTAAACTACCGATTCTACCTATAAACTACTTAAAACTAGAACAACCACAGCAGCAAATCTAACTTTTTTTGTTTTTATATTTTACTGTCTTTTTTGTGTATGTTTTTTTTTTTAATTTTGTTTGTTTTTTAAATTCCATGTTTTTTTTAATTTTTTTTTGTTTTTTTTTTTATTTTTTTGTTTTTTTGTATTTTTTTTTTGCCACCATGCCTATTCTACTTAAAACTAAACCCTAAAACTATAAAACAAGTATGTAAGCCGGCCAAGGCTTAAACCCCATCCCGACTACCCACTATCAAGTGCCGATTGAAGCCACCTGAACTGGTTTTCCTGCTTCACCCTATCAGTTCGGTCCCGTTCGGACACAGCCCTACTGAACCGAAGGAGCTCCGCTCCACCTTGTGCCATGACGTCCCGATTGTATGGGAGTCGCCTATCCACGGTTCTTCGTCTGACGTGGTAGATTAACGGAACTGCCAATCTATCCTGTATCAGACCGCATTTGTCTAAAAAAAGGAATGCCTCTGGTGGAATGAAGCCGCTCAAGCGTGCACTCTCTAAATACTCGTTGTTCGGATAGAACGCCCCGAAAATTAAATTGTTGGTCGAAGACATAGCTCTTGCAATGTGACCTCGAACGAGTTGTATCACGAAATTGTCAATTCTGTTGATTCGAGCCCCGTTGTACAGGACCTCGTTGGAATAATAATGCACATAAGAAGATTCGGCTGTTCGATATAAGCTGGTACAGCGTCGTAAACACTGCCGCTCGAACACCCGATACTTCTCCATCTGGGAAGGGCCAACGTTGAACCACACAGGAAAACCATACACGATCATTGGCCGTATGAGGGCCATGTAGCAAATTACCTTCACTCTGGGGTCAAGCCGACTGCTAAAAAACAGCCGTTTTGTCTGAGCGAAGGCTCCTCTGGCCCTGGTCAGAGCAGCATTTATATGTCTGTCGAAATATAAATACTGATCTAACCAGATACCGAGGTACTTCACAACACTTTTGCTCGCTAATGGCTGCCCATGAAGATCAACGATGACCACCTTGCGCCAATTCTTGCACGTATCCCTCGTGGCCCTAGCCAACGGAGTCCGGAACAGAATTGTCTCCGACTTCTGGACATTTATTTTCAGTTTCCAGCCGTCGCAATATCGCTGAATCTTGCCGAAATCACGCTGCAAGAGAATTCTAATAACCTCAATCTTTCGGGCCGTTCTGTACGCAATTAGATCGTCGGCGTACGCAATTGCCTTTGTAAGACTACCTATCAGATCGCTAGTGTAAATGCTGAAGAGAATCGGCGAATTCACAGCTCCCTGTTGAAGACCATTTTTAATTGATAATGTTGTGGTAAAAGTTACATTGCCACTTTTGACAACAAACTTTCTACCGTTAAGCATATCATAAAGTATATACAACAATGGTTTGCTTATGCCAAGCCTGCTCAGTTTTAGATAAAGACCCTCTAACCATACGGTGTCAAAGGCCTTTTCCAAATCAACCAGAACAGCACCTGTGCATTATTGTTTTGATTTATTCCATTGGATTTCAGAAACGAGTTTAGACGCAGCATGAATTGTGTCATGAACCGCCTTGAACCCGAACTGTTTATCCGGAATTAATTTGTTGTCCGGAGCCCACTTAGTCAGAACCCTATTAATGATCTTTTCGAAAACTTTGCTGATGCTCGGAAGAAGACTTATCGAACGAAGATTTGACGGGTTGGAGTTGTCCTTTCCCTTTTTCGGGAGAGGATGAACCACAGCAGTCTTTCAATGCACTGGATAATATGCATTATTCAGTGCATTATTGAAGAGCGTGGTGTAAATGTCAATTGCTTCCATCGGTAAATGTCTTAGTACAACGTTGGATATACCATCGACACCTGCTGACTTTTTGTTTTTTATTGAATTGAAGATGAGCTGAAGCTCAACCTTCGTCACTAACAAGGGATTTGGTCCCGTTTGCTCGGCGATTATGGCATTTGCCAAGGAATCGTCATTGAACCACATGAAACCGCGGTTCTCAGATCGCCATTGTGTCATATCATTTCGAAGGTAAAAGTGATTAAGTAGGGCTCTGTTTTCCAGGTCGTGGTTGGGGCGAATGCTAACATTCACCTTGTCCACTTGCTGGAAGGCAGCTCCCACCGCCTCCACTTTTTCCTTCGGATCTTCAATTATGTAATAGTCATCGTCAAAGATGGCTTCTTCTGGATCTATTTGCGCTGTCATGAGTACGTCTCTGTTTTCTTCGGTTCTTTGGAGTTTCAGACTCGGAAGGTCATTGTCGTTCTTTTTCCTGAATATCTTGTTGATTTTAGGGAACATACTAGGGTCACTAGAATTAACTGACCGGATCTTGCGGTCACAGTACTTGTTAATTGATAGCCTGTAGTTCTCCTTAATCAACAGATTGACATTTTTTATTGACGACTTCAGTGTCCTAACCTCCAAGTCGTGTGGGTCTGTAAGTCGTCTGTACAAGTTTTTGAGTCTTGTCAGTAAGCCACTCTTGTGCCTACGTAGTGCGTCAATAGTCGCGTTTCTGTAAGCGTCCATTTGGTCCCGTTCTTTGTACTTTGGTATTGTCCGTTCCATCGTTCGTTTTATTGTTTCGTCCATCTGTTGTAAGTGTTGGTCAATTTCTGTATATGTCAGGTTTCTGTTGTTTGATGGGGCTATGTCACTCGAACGAAGTTCTCTCGCTAAGGCGTTGGTGAAACGAGGCCAACGCATCTTACTGTAATTATAAGAATGCGTTGCAACGTATTCCTCCAACTCCACGCGTTCGTTCGGAATCTGCATTACAGCAGCCAGTCCGCAGTGATCACTGTCGTACTCGACTGTCTGTAGGCAGTTTCGAGGGTGATTACCCACTTTGTCTGTAACTGTCAGTCTGGTGTCGTACAGCAAAAGATCCAGAAAGGAGCCACTTCTTGAATACGATGGCTTTTCAGTAGCCAGCAGGTCGACACCATATTCAACGCTGTAAAGATTCATCAAATTAAAAAGATGGTTACCTCTAGAATTATTATGTTGATTTCCCCAATCTTCATGTTTTGCGTTCAAATCACCGGCCAAGATGAAATAGTTTTCATCCAAGCTCAGTTTAAGTTCCCTATAAACAATCTCGAGTTCTGATGCAAAGTAAGTGACCTGCGGAGCTCCAGCCGCCTAAGCCGCAATCATATAAATCTGCTTCCCTTGAGAGAGAGATGCATACAACGAAAACTACTAGCATTTTGAGCTTTCGCAATTCATTATTGTATATGACTTTTTAATTAATGCCTTTTCGTATAAAGAGAGCGACATCGCCCCCTTGAGTGGAGTCAGGCCGGTCTCTTCTTACGATATTGTAATTTTTATGAGTCAATTTGTGTTTGTGGTTTAGCTTAGTTTCGCTAGCCATAAACACATCGGGACTGTAGTCTTTCAACAATTGGAACATATTGGCTCTTCGTTCAATCCTTATCAGTGAATTTACATTCACAGCTAGGACTTTAAGGCGCGTCTCCGGCAGCGCGCCCATTATGGTCTAAATTGCGCCAGGCCAGGCAGCAAAGAGTAGAGATGATCTACCCTTTTGCCTTGCTCCTTTATCTGACTTTTGCAGCCCTGTTAGTTGACCTTTAATGCTCAACAACAAGGCTACAATGTCAGGCTGCACCTCTGGTGCCTTAGGCACAGGGGCCTTGGGGGCAACCGTTGGTGGAGCCTGTCTCGTATTCCCATTCCCTGACACCATTTGGGCGTAAGAGAATTTGGGATCCACGAATTTTTGTGTTGGAGCCTGTCGAACTGTTCGACTTTTTTCGGCTTTTTGACTGGCCTGTTACAGTTCAACGCACTCACCATCATGCCACGGGTACTATTGAATCCCTCCTAAATCTAATGTATTTTGTTTGTTGACTTTTTTTTAAAGCTGTTGAGCTGTCAGACAAAGCAAATGTTCAGCAAATTTAAACAAGAGCTTCCGTTTAGAGTTCCATTACGTAACATTACGTTCATTTCCTTACGACTGTCCAATGAAACGTGAAGTCAAAGCTTCATTGTGATAGCATGCATTGAATTCCTATGGCTGAACTCGTATACGTCAGACGAAGCCGAACCTGAAGCGTGTTTGTGTTTCAGCCATAATTCATATAAAGAAGCTGATATTGCAATACAAACGTTCCTTAATCATCGTTCTTGAATAAGGAATGAGTAGCGTTTTTGTTTTTTGATAATAGGTTGATGTTAAGAGAACCAAAAAATAGTTTCTAAATTTTTTGAAGAAGACGAGCAAGAAGAAGAAGTAAAAAAGAAATCACATCTAAAGCCAACCCAACATTTTTTATTAGACCTTACGTCAGGTAAATCATAAAACCTTTTGAAATATTAAGATGTTCTTAGGAATTTTTGCATAGTGATCCAACAATTTGGAATGACCAACCAAATTATACGAAAGCAAAGCAGATAGTCGAATCTTTAAAAATTGTCAACGACACAGCAGAACGTGGACTAAAGCTAATGGAAGAATCCAATACTCAACTTGTACTAAAAACGAAGATCAGAAGCAATTTCTTAAGTGAGTACTGCTTCATTTTATATCATTTCTTTTTCTAATTTAAGACATTTAAATTTTAGTACATTTCTTATTTTTTTAATTTAAAATGTCTAGACTGAATCAAATTTCAAACTGATTCATCCACTTTCCATTACTTGCTACTTAATTCAATGTATACCTCTTCCACTTATGATTATAGTTTAATTGTTAAAATCATTTTGATATCTTTATTATGTAGAAATTGATGAACAATTCAAAAGAAATGTGTAGATCCCCGAAGAAGTTATCGCTTAAATAATCATTCTTTTCATATTTTTAGTATCTATTTTATATATATTAATTTATCATTATTATCTATACAAAAAATTAATTAAATCAGAGTATGATTTTTCAGCGAATTGATTATTTATAAATACGGTTGTTATCAACCGAATTATCAAGCTTTGATATTTATTAATTGATTTTATACAAACTTTAGCAAACAAATATTTGATTTTTATAAGTTAGTATCAATCAAAATTTAGAGGCATACAAATATCTAAAATGTTAAAAGGTATATAATTAATAATATTAAGAATTTAAAAACAGTTAATTAAAATAGTTTTTCTAACCAAATTTTAGTTTTTGAAATTCTTTGTGTGTTTACGGTCTTGGGGATCAGTGCGGTCTTGAGTGAAGAATGTCTGTTTACCGATCAAACATGGGGCACAATAAATCCCACCCACATTAGCTATTGTGATTCGAAGACAAATGAAGCTGCAGTGACAAGTTGCAACACTGGATATGGTTTCAAAAGCAATGAGACGGTTTCTGGATGTATCCGCTGGGAAGAATGGAATGATGGATGTATTTTGAGAAAAAATGTACCAAAACTTAAGTCGTGCGAGGGAGCTAACTCTTTAAGTCCACATCCTGTACCAAATGATCCTACATCGTATTATTTGTGCAGCAGTAGCAGTTCTGAGCCATTGGTGTTACGTTGTGCTGAAAACAGAGGATTTGTTGCACATGATGGTTATTTGGGATGTATTCCCTGGGAATCGTGGAGAACTATAACGGGATGCACTGATAGTTATTAAATAATGATATTTTGTTTGCAATAAATATCTACGGAATTTTCTTGTTTAAGTGAAACAGAGAAATTATTTCACAGTATTTGCAATTAACTAAAAAAAACAATGAAGACAAAATAAAAGAATTCTTAATGCAAAAAGTGATCGAGAAATTTGTGATCTTCAAATGATTTCGTCTTTATTTAACAATTGGTTCAACGATACCATCATCAATAGATTTGAAGATGATAGTGGACATCTAAACTGACTTTACCCTTAGCGGCCCCCCTCATCCAGGCCTCATGGGGTACCTCATTGCCAAAACCATTTGAACAGGATGTGTGGATATTTTAAGACTTAGCTGATTTAATAATGTTTGTGGGAGAGTTCTTCAACATTGCTTATGGTTTTGGTTTGGTTACTTAATTCAAAGATGGGGTTTCAAAAACTTGTCGTAAAAGCCAAAATGCTGGAAAAAATGTTTTTTTTTCCGAGAACAATTTAGAACTTATCTATTTTGCAATATTAAAGGCTAGGGTTTACAGACGTTTGATATTATTGTACACACCTC
Source organism: Eupeodes corollae (assembly GCF_945859685.1). NCBI lineage: Eukaryota > Metazoa > Arthropoda > Insecta > Diptera > Syrphidae > Eupeodes > Eupeodes corollae. The sequence goes on from NC_079147.1 coordinate 36,652,491, forward strand.
TGTGCTTGATTAAAAGTAACTCTTTGTATAAGGTTTATATTAGACTTGTTATCAATTTTTTGAGTGCTTTTTGTAACCACACGCAGCTCTTTCCGCAGACATGGTTCCTCAAATCTCTTTTGTAGCATGAGGAAGGTGGGAACATCAATTAGTTTTTTTTTTAGGACTGTGATCGCAGAAGTTTCCACAGAATTCGAGCATTTACTGGACTTGAACAAGCATACCGAAAAACATCCGCATTGGGTACCTGTTCGTTCTTTGAGGGACCTTAAATGCATTGATCAAAATTATCCGTCCCATCTGTTGTATCATTAAAGTGGAGAATAATATTTGCCTAAACGAGTGTTATTTCTCAGGTATTGAGATAAGTCGAAGCCACCAAAACAATTTGTTTCTTCCTCGGTGTACTTAAAAGCAAAGTAATGTTCCTGGTGTGGCAGAACTATGTTTCAGGAGGATTCTTCGACTATATCGTCTTCTCCCGAGGAATTTCTTGTTTATTTCTTTTGCTAATTGCAGTCAGAGACAATTTGAAAGGTTAACCTATCATTCCGGTTAGCAGAGGGTTGATGGAAAACCAACTGTCGGACGCCAACGAGCAATTGGTGCCGTGTATTGGAGTCGTTCCGGCTTGAAAATTTGGCTATAGATTTAGTATAGATGAGCATTTTTTTTAGATTTTTATTTGATCATATTTCAAAAGTTTTAAGCTTCGTGTTACCCACGAAGCTTTTGCTTATCTGTAGCCTGTAGGTTATTGAAATTACAAAGTATTTGAATTGATTGGATTTTAATATTAAACAGTTTTATATTAATTAAAGAAAAACGAACAAAAAATATATAAATTATCCGAGTTTAATTTAAGAACAAAGATAAATTACAACTTTTAATTTACTTTTATAAGTGCGTGGTGCTAAAAATTAAATTTAAATAGAAAAATTAAAATTATGTTTAAGTTTTTTAAAGTCTCGAATATTTTTAGGATTTGTTCGAAGTTGGTTCATACTTGATGGTATCGCATAGTTAAGTTGTCGTTTTCCGTAGTTGTTGTATTTCATCGGTATTTCAAATAGACCTTGCGCTCGTCTTCTAGTGTTTACACCATATGAAATAGGTCGCTGGAATCTTAAATCGTCGTATTATTCAAGAACTGCTGTCATCCTAAATATATTTTCCACATTCAAGCACTTCAAATGTAGATGGTTTTTATTAATCATGATACGATTCTCCTCTGTTAATGTTCAAATGGTAGACATGTTCATTCAAGAGGACACAAGCGTCCACAGGTTTTTCTCAAAACCCACCCCTGTCTATCAACTCCTACTCTCACCTCAACGTGGTGAAAATCGGGGGCCTAGTATCTCAACTGAAGATTGGGTTCCAACCCCAGTGGAAAGTTGTTGAGGGTAGCAAACGAGAGAGGGGGGATAAGTATTACCACTAAGGCACCTCTCCTTATCCAGGTGGCAGCGGAAGAATTCTCGAGATGGAATCAACGGTGGCGTCTACAGTTACAGTAAGGTTGAACTATTTAGTGAACACCTTATAGGGCTTCTTCGACATATTTGGAGCCCAGGCCTGTAAGGAGTTTTTTATCCGACTCCCCTTCCTTGGAGTTATACTTAGGATTTGGCCCTCCAGGTTGGAGGTTGTGCCGTCGGGGTGACTTCCTGGCCACGTAAAAAATAACTTCAGTTGCGAAGCACCAACAAGCCTCGGATACGGACGGATTCACTGTTGACAACCCACGCAAACGAAATAAGGACAACGAACTTCGGATATGTACGACGCACGACACTTCTCAGTATACAGGATATCCGAACATTCCGAGGGGCCAACATTGACTTGGACCACTACCTCGTTGTAGCCAAGGTACGTCTGCGGATATCCCCATCCAAGCCAAATAAGCTGTGAGAAGATTCGACGTTAGACGGCTACAATCGCAAGAGACTGCCATGTCCTTTTCCGATCGAGTCTCTAATAACCTCGTAAGGAGTCCTATGCTGCCTGCATTAAGCATTGAAAACCAGTGGCAATATTGCCTTGCAGCCATCAGAGATGCCGCCTCTGAAGTGCTAGGTTTAACACGGCCACCACAGCAAAACCCCTGGTCTGACGACGAATGCCGGCAAGCTCACGCAGCGAAACAAGAGGCATACAAACCGGAGCTGCACAAAAGGACTAGAGCTGCTCGCGAGTTCTACGAGCAGAAGATGAGAGAGGAACACCGGCTTCTAAGATGGAAAAAAAGAGAGCAAGAGAAGCGCGTGATCGAGGAGATAGAGGGATGTCACAACAGGAATAAGGTTCGTAAATTTTACCAAAAGGTAAAAAAAAACCTCCCAAGGGTACCAGCCACGAACCAAAGCATGCAAAGACGATCAGGGGAACATCGTAGTAGAACCGCAGTTGATGCTGAGAATATGGAAAGACCACTTTTCCAAATTATAAAACGGCGATGACGAACCGAATTCCGCTATAAGGGAGATAGAACCACTCAACCTCGGCGTCGCAGATCAACAATTCCGCCTACCCGACCTTGACGAAGTGAAGATAGCTATATTTTAACTTAAGTCAAACCAAGCTTCTGGAGCTGACGGCATCGCTGCCGAATTATTCAAAGCAGCAGGCGATGATTTGGTACGGAGCATGCACCAACTCATCTGCATAATATGGTCGGAAGAAAGCATGCCCGATGAGTGGAATCTCAGCATAGTATACATAAGAAAGGACACCCTCTAAACTGCGCCAACTACAGAGGCATCAGTCTCCTTAACATTGCGTATAAGATCTTCTCTGCCGTATTATGTGAACGTCTGAAGCCATTCGTCAACAACCTGATTGGTCCTTATCAGTGTGGCTTCAGACCAGGAAAGTCCACTATCGACCAAATATTCACACTACGGCAGATCTTGGAAAAAACCCAGGAGCTTCAAATCGATACCCACCATCTCTTTATCGATTTTAAAGCCGCGTATGACAGCATCTATAGGGAAGAGCTCTACCGAGCAATGTCTAGTTTTGGCATCGCTGTCAAACTTATCCGTTTGTGCAGAATGACGATGGAGAATGCACGCTGCTCTATCAAGGTCAGAAAAGATCTTACCGATGCATTTGATGTCAAAAAAGGTTTTAGACAAGGCGATGCACTGTCATGCGACTTCTTCAACATCGTTCTGGAAAGAATTGTGCAAAACTCAAGCGTAAAGAAAGAAAGAAAATGTTTACTGTCTCTTTTTGTTTGTTTGTTGCACGAATGTGCATAATTTTCGTTTTGGTGGCGTTGATGGCTAATCCAAAACCGTGGCACCATCGAGTGATTTCATCAAACCCCTGTTGTATCGTAGAAATCGCGGTTTCAAGACACACGTGCCTGACAAACACACGCTATATCGTCTGTATATGCAAAAGCTGTGCTTTTCTTAAAAATCCGTAGGAGTGCATCCGTAAAAAGTATAAAAAGGACCGGACTCAGTTTTGAACCTTGTAGTACACCATGTGTGCAGCTTTTTTCTTTACTCCATGAACTTCCAACCTTAACTCTAAATGTTCTTTCTATGCGTTAGCTCTCCATCCATTTCCATAGAGTTCCCCTAATGCCAATTCTGTAAAAGACATCCAAAATTGTATTGTGACTGAACGTGTCAAATGCCTTGGTGAAGTCGAGGAACATAACCAATAAATAAATAAATTGGGTAGCGCAACAGTCCGTTGTGAACCAGGGCCTAGTGACTTACAACTCGCAACCATTCCTGTGTGCGAGTACTGTTGTCAGGAATGGAAGGGACCTACAATTATAGGCCGAATCCGAACATAAAGTTATAATTTACTATACAGAATTTTTAAATTGGCGCTGGTAGATTTTGACGCCCTCTGGTGGATATTTTGTTTTGGTGACATCTGTCAAATCTTTTGTTTATTATTCAGTTGTTTATATCAAATCATCATGGCATTTTACACGATTAATTCAAATGATAAAACTTTATTATCAAAATGAGTGTTCGTTAACGCAAACGTTGCGCGCATTGTGTACATTTTACGGTAGACGTGGTGCCCTTCACAGTCGACTCTTCAACATTTGGTAGCCAAATTTGAGACAACCGGTTTATTAAACAATCAGCCAACACCCGGAACGCAAGATCGGCCAAGAACATCGCCACGGTCCTTGAAAGTGTACAGCAGAACCCGAGGCAGTCTATTCCTCACAGTGCACAAGAACTCGGCCTTTCGCAGTCGGGACTTGGGCCTACACCAGTACAAGATCCAACTGACTCGTGAGCTCAAAGTTCATGACCATAGACAACGCGAACGCCGTTTGTTCGCTGACTGGGCTTTGAATTGTTTGGAAGAGGACCCACTTTTGGCCGAAAATCATCTTTAGTGACTAAGCGCATTTTTTTATTGAATGGGTTAACAAGCAAAATTGCCGTATATGGGACAACACAAACCCACGCGAGGTTCAGCAGGTTATAATGCATCCTCAAAAAGTTATCGTTTGGTGTGTAATTTGGGCCGGCGCACGGCGGCGTAAATGGTCCGTATTTTTGTGAAAACGACGTTAATAACTAAATTGAACCACGAAATGTGTTTCCAGCAGGACGGCCGGCGCTGAGTGCCACACAGCGCACAATATCTTACCGCCCTTATTGAAAAACCCTATATAAATTTTGCGTGTAAAGCACATTGCGGCACATTTGCCAATATTCAAAATCAAACAATTTTGATTATTTCATTCCCAAAATGTATTTAGATCTCCTTGTAACTCTTTACAATCTTTGATGGATTAGATAATTCAAAAAGTTTAACATCATCTGCATAAATTAATGATAAGGAGTTTATTTAAAATAGAAGGCAAGACATTAATAAATAAAAAAAACAATAAGGGACCAAGCTGACTTCCATGAGGTACACCAGAATTGACTTTTAGTTGACATGAAGTGCTTCTCCTGAAGATGATATCTACTTTTAAGATATGATGAAATAACAAATCGGTTAAGTACATTTTTTCTTAATTTATTAAGAACAATTTCATGACCTAATTTGTCAAATGCCTTGATAATATTCTGTTAAAAATGCAATCTACAAGTGGTTCAATATCTTCTTCGGAATCAACTTTAAATTATACTTGCAAAATCATGGTTTTTTCGTAGATAAGCAAAACAATAAATTTATTTATCTCTTCGGCAACGTAAATATATATTTATTTATTTATTAATAATTTTATAAAGCAAAAATATTATATTAGAGGTCCATCAGTTTAAAAATGTTCAATTATTATGACCCTTTCCTTATTCACTTAATGAGCAATTGATGGTGGAGCAACAGGATCTTCCCATTCCCAATCATCCCAGCTAACACATTTTCTTAACCTTGCCTGAAAACCACCTTCGTCACAGCGCATTGCTGTAGCTGGAACTCCTTTCTTCTTGCATACCCAATAGGCATTTGCATCCCACAAATTTCGGTAATATACCTGTTGTAGTTCCCTATCTGTTTCACATCCAGGACGACCATCGCGAAGATCTGAGAATCCAAGGACAATGCCAAAAATGGCGACCAAACAAACTAAGGAAACTTACAGAAGAAAGAAACGAAATAGGAATTTGAAAATATATCTAGTCGAATGCTCTATTAAATCAAACTTACTTATTGCCTTCATTGTGAGACTTAACTTTTCAATTTCGACTAATGAAGATATTTATACTTAAATTTATGACACTTCATAATACAAAAATTCTCTTTTGTAAATATTTGAAGAAAATGCAACTGCAATTAATGTTTTAACATGAAACTTTCAAGTGGAATGAAAAAAATAGGTGTTGAGTCAAAGATAATGATGATATCAATCAATCAATTATAAATTGCGGCTTTGATCTTGAAATTAAACAACAATACTCGTAGTAATTGTTGTAATAATATGGTAGAAGGTTAAACCGATGTGTTTTTCCCAATAAGAATGTTACTTATTTGTTTTTCCTTGAAAGGCTTTGCTCATACAAAATGAGTAATGGTTTATGGCAGTTGGTTTAAAAATAGAAGTTCTAAACATTTTCCTTTAAAGGTGAATTACTATATATGTATGTACATTAAATTGAGTTTTGAGACACTTAGAAGAAAAAAAGTCCTGATATTATGTTCTCTGCATTAATTTTTTCCTAACATACACAAATACAATCAACTCACATCAATACATTTTTTGATTTGTAAAGCTTATATTTAAAAACTAAATTGATGTTTTAGTCTTGGTCCTGATAGAATGTTATGTAAACATTTGTCTTTTTTTCAATTTCCTATCTATTGTTTCTACTTTTTGACGAATGACGAGTCTCTGAAATGATAGATAGATATTACAGCATCATATTGAGGAGTAACCAAACCATGTCATCATTTAAAGTCAATTCTGGTGTACCTCAAGGGAGTCAGCTTGGTCCATTGCTGTTTTTTATTTATTAATGATTAGCTTTTTCTTTTGAAAAATTTAATATCGCTAATCTATGCAGATGATTTTAAAATTTTTCGAATTATTTACCAAAAGCAGAGCTTAATCACGATGTTCAAATGGTAGACATTTGCATTCAAGAGGACATAAGCGTCTACAGGTTTTAATTAAAACTCAACTCCTACTCTCACCTCCCCGTGGTGAACATCGGGTGCCTAGTACCTCAATTGGAGATTGGGTTCCAACCAAAGTGGAAAGTTGTTGGGGGCAGCAAACGAGAGAGGGGAAGAGGTGTTTCCACTAAGGCACATCTCCTTATCCAGACGGCAGCGTTTGAATTCTCGAGACGGAATCAACGTTGGCTTCTACAGTTCCAGTAAGGTTGAACTACTTAGTGAACACCGTATAGAGCTTCTTCGACTTATTCGGACCAGGCCTGTAAGGAGCGGTTTTATCCGGCTCCCCGTCCTTATAGTTATACTAAGGATCTGGCCCTCCAGGTTGGGGGTTGTGCCGTCGGGGTGACTTCCTGGCCACGTAAAAACTTCATAGTTGCGAAGCACCAACAAGCCTCGTATACGGAGGGCTTCACTGTTGACAACCTACGCAAACAAATTAAGGACAACGAACTTCGGATACGCACGTAAATGCTAGGTCCCTTAACAGACCACGTGCGGCCGAAGAATTAGCGTAGGCCCTAAACTGCTATAAAGCAGACATCACCGCCATCCAGGAAATACGATGCGTGGGCCGGGCGAAACAAAAGATGAAAAACTGAGACATTTACTATGGTGACTGCTACCGCGAAAATCAACAGCGCTTATTTGAACGCGGCTTTGTCATTGGAGCCAGACCTAGGCAAGAAGTCTTGAGCTATAGGTGCATCAACGAGCGCCTTATGACCATTCGCATCAATTCTAAGTTTGGCAATATTAGCCTGATATGCGCGCACGCCCCCACAGAAGAGAAGGATGACAACAGCAAAGATATGTTCTTCGACCTCTTGGGTTGGGTTGGGTTGGGTTGGAGTGGCTGTCCAAATGTCATTGACACACGTAGACCTCAAGGATCCATTGTGATACCACTAATGAGGTTACTCATGGGACAGTTATGAGTTTAAACCAAATATTTTGTACTTTTAATAAAGTTAGAGAGACGTTTTGTGTTGCCAGTTGCCAGTTCACTGGTGTTATTGAAGAAGGGATTACCGAGAAAGTAATTCCTTCTAATGGAGAGTGCTGGACATGTACAAAGAAGGTGTTGGACCTTTTCCTCTTCCTCTTCGTCCATGCAGCTTCTACAGAAGTCATTTGTGTAGACCCCTAGCCTCAGAGCATGTCTTCCTATGAGACAGTGTCCCGTTATTACTCCAATTGTAGAGCTTATAATTTGTGTGCTCATTGATATCAAGCCTTTTGACCGTTTTAAGTCAATACTTGGCCATATTTGCTTGGTTGGTAGGCAGGTGGTAATTTGTGACCATCTAGTTGTTTCTAGAGCATATTGATTGAGAAGATATTTGCATGTAGCAAGTGGTGTTCCTATGTTATGTTTTTGTCTAACATGAGGCAGAAGTGTTCCGTTTTTGGCGAGCTCATCGGCTTTGCAATTTCCCGGAATGTCTCTGTGGCCCGGCACCCAAATGAGGTGAAAGTTAAACTATTCCGTCATGTCATTCAGAGATGATCGACAATCGTGGACTGTTGAAGAGTTTTTGGCTGTCTGAGAAAATTCGTATATCCTTACAAGATATAACGTTTTCTTTGAGCCAGGATAGTGCTTCTTTAATCGCCATTACTTCTGCCTGGTATACACTACATTGATTGGGAAGTATAGGATAGACTGAGATTCAGTTGTTCTGAAAAGATGCCACTTTCAACTCCGTGATCGGTCTTGAACCGTCAGTATAGAAGTGTACCGCATCGTCTTCCAGGGGTCTCCCTTCTTCCCAGGAGGATCTTGAAGGGATGGACACAAGGAATCTTTTACCAAATACCATTTTTGGGGTGGTATAGTCTAAGCGATCTGGGATAGATCTGAAATTGTCTAGAATAGTAGTATGTCCAGTATTGTTACTGGTCCATTGAGAGGTGGCTCTAAGCCTTACACATGAGTTGGCAGCCACCTTTTTAGAGAAGATGTCAAGTGGTGTTAGGTTTAAAAGCACTTCCAGTGCTGCGGTTGGTGTTGAGCGAAGTGCTCCTGTGATGCACATACCTGCTGACCGCTGGACTTTGATGAGCTTATTTAGATTTACCATCTTGTGCAGTGCGGACCACCATACGACGGCTCCATAAATGAGTATCGGCCTGATTACCGAAGTGTATAGCCAGTGGGTTATTTTTGGGGAGAAGCCACATTTTGATCCTATGGCCTTTTTACAAGTAAAAAGCGCTACAGTAGCCTTTTTTACTCTTTTATCAATATTTGCCTTCCAATTTAGTTTTTTGTCTAAAATGAGGCCCAAATATATAGCTTGGTCAGAAAAACTTTATGGTATTCCTCTAATCTTGGGTGGGCTAATCTGAGGAATTTTATATCTTCTCGAAAAGAGTATTAATTCTGTTTTGTGTGGGTTGACGTCCAATCCACATTTGCTTAGCCCATTTAGTTAGCCTGTTTAGGGCATTTTGTAGGAGTTCCGAGAGAACTTGGGGATGCTTCCCAGATACGGATATCGCAACATCGTCAGCATAGGCAATCACCTTGAAACACTCTGCTTCCAATGCTGTAAGTAGTTCGTTTACTACCATGTTCCACAAAAGAGGTGAAAGGACTCCACCTTGGGAAGTGCCTCGATTTTGAGCATGAGACTTATAAGATCTATGGGTGAGTTCTCTAATTTCAGCTTATCCATTGCTGTTGTGATCGCCTGGTTACTGACGTTGTTGAAAGCTCCTACAATATCTAGGAACGCCAGCAAGTTATATTCTTTGTATTCGAGGGAATGTTCAATAGTACGTACCAGCCAGTGAAGTGCTGATTCTACTGATTTTCCCTTAGAGTAAGCATGTTGAGCTGTGGAAATGAGACATGGTTTTAAATTATGTCTGATGTAAATTTCAATCAATCTTTCCAAGGTTTTAAGAAGGAAAGATAAATAGGCTGATTGGTCGTAGATCTTTAGGGTTAACGTGTGAGGGTTTCCCTTCTTTGGGAATAAAGACTACTTTTGCCATTCTCCAGGCTTTGGGAATATATCTCAACCTTACACAAGTTGTCAGAATGATTTCCAATGGTGGAATGATCATGTCTAAGCATTTTTGTAGTTCGGGCGGAATGATTCCGTCTGGTCCTGGAGATTTATATGGATCAAAGCTGTCTATGACCCATTGCAGTTTTTCCCGCGTTATTAGATCAACTAAATCGCTTGTATAAACTAGAGACTCTGATGTTAAGTCATTGATTATTTTAGAGCTACCTGGAAAGTGGGTGTCTAATAACAGATTAAGAGATTCTTCATCTCTGAAACTCCACGTGCCTGCTTCTGTCTTTGAGAGAATTTTCCTGTGTCTTGAGGCTTCTGAAGTATTTTCTATTTTACCACAAAAATTTCTCCAAGAAGACCTCTTACTCTTTCTTAATTCTTTTTTATATTGCTTTAGAGCTTGTTTGTATAAGTCCCAGTCAGAAGGAGATCTAGTGTACTTAGATCTGTTGAAGAGTTTGCGACAGCTCTTTCTGAATGGTTCTAGTTCTTTACGCCACCAATAAGGTTTCTTTTTACCCTTTAAAATGGTTACAGGGCATGAAGATCTCATTGATTCATTTAAGGCTTCGGTGAGATGATTTACAGAAAGGTCTAGTTCATCTTTACTGGAGGAGCTTTTAAAAAGGTTGTGATTAAGCAGTTGTGTAGTACTTCCCTATAACGCTCCCAGTTAGTATTCCGGTGATTTCGAAATCGTAGATATATTTGCTACATCTTTGAGCTCAAACTGAATGTATTTGTGGTCAGAGAAGGAATTCCCTTTTGAGACATGCCAGTTTAAAATCATATTGTGGATCGAGTCAGAGGTAAGTGTAATATCAAGTACCTCTTTCCTATTTTTGGTTACAAAAGTGGGTTCATTACCAATATTACTTATGAGTAGGTTAGTGCTTAGTAAATAATCAAATAAGTACTCCCTCTCTCATTTATATCAGAGCTACCCCATACCGTGTGATGGGCGTTAGCGTCTGAACCAATTAGGAGACCAACTTTTTTCGATTGTGCGTCCGCAATTGCCTTCCTCAAGGTGTTTCCTGGAATTGGGCTGTCGTGGCCAAGGTAGGAGGATATGAGCCAGTAGGTGGCTTTATCCGTTGTTAGTACAGCGGTGGTGGTGTCCTTGTCGCTGTTATTGTTGAGTAAAAATATGTTTAAGTCATTTTTTACTAACATGCATGACCTTGGTTCACCTTTCTCCGATGCATACAATATTTTATAGCCATCAGGAGTCCTGAGACCTCTGATGATGGAGTTTGAGACCCACGGCTCCTGTGTTAAGATGATGTCTTCCTTGTTCATATGCAGTCGGAGTATCAGGTTTTTCGTGGCCATGATGGCGTGATGGAGTTGCTCATGAGCTCTATGAGCAGAAGAGTAGAAGATGTTGAGAGGTTTAAAAGTAGGAATGAAGTTCGAAAGTCTTATCAACAGGTGAAACGAATTTCACAGGTACATAAACCTAGAACCGAGGGGCTGCAAAAACCAAAGTGGAAGCATCATAGTGGAACCGCAGTCAATTGTGAAGGACCACTTCTACAGACCGTATAAGGGCAACGACGAACAGAATTCCGCTGTCAGGCAGGATGATCCATTCAACATAGACGACAAAAGCCAACAATCCCGTCCTCCCGACTTAGACGAAGTAAAGATTGACATATCTAAGCTGAAGTCTTATAAAGCCGCTTTAGCGAATGGCTTGAATGTCGAGCTCTTTAAAGCAGCTGGAGATAAGTTGGTTAGGAGCATTCACCAACTTATCTGTAAAATATGGTCGGAAGACAGCATGCCCGATGAATGTAATCTCAGTATTGTTTGCCCGATCCTGAAAAAGGAGACTCTCTAAACTGCACCAACTATAGAGGCATCAGTCTACTTAACATCGCTTATAAAATCTTCTCTGCCGTAATATGTGAAAGTCTAAAGCACACCGTCAAGAACCTGATAGGTCCTTATCAGTGTGGTTTTAGACCAGGAAAGTCCGCAGTTGATCAAACATTCACATTACGGCAGATCCTGGAAAAAATTCAAGAACACCAAATCGACAACCACCATCTTTTCATCGATTTCAAGGCCGCATATGAAAGCATTTCGAGGCCGCATATGAAAGCATCTACAGGGACGAGCTGTATAGAGTCATGTCTAATTTTGGCATCCCTGCCAAACTCGTCCGTTTGTGAAGGATGACCATGGAGAATTCACGCTGCTCACTCTGCTAAAGGTTGGAAGCAACTTAACAAAACCTTTCGTTGTCAAAAAAGGTTTTAGACAAGGTGATGCGAAAGGACATACAACACCGACGCGACGTCTTGGTCAAAACGTCACAATCGACAGACGTAACTTTGAGGTAGTCAAAGACTTTGTCTACCTAGGCTCCGCTGTAAACGCAGAAAACAACACCAGCGCTGAGATCAAACGCAGAATAACTCTTGCTAACCGCTGTTTCTTTGGACTAAGAAAGCAATTGGGTGGTAAAGTCCTCTCTCGAAAAACCAAAATGTCGATATATCCTATGCCTTATCATCCCCCTCCTGCTATACGGTGCAGAAGCATGGACTACGACAAAATCGGATGAAAACACCTTGGGTCACTTCGAGAGAAAAGTTCTTTGTATGATCTACGGTCCCGTATACATCGAAGGGGAGTGGAGGAGAATATGGAACGACGAGCTGTACGGGCTGTACAGCGACGTAGACTTAGCCAGAATGGTAAAAGTCCAACCACTAAGATGGCTGGGTCACTTAGACCGCATGAAAACCAATGCTTCGGCCCGAAAAGTCTTCGAATCCACACCCACAGGACAACACAGTAGAGGAAGACCGCGGATCAGGTCGCACAAGTGGAAGGTGACCTCACCCAACTTGGAGCGCGACACTGGAGACATCTAGCTTGGGACTGAACTAGATGAAGAAGTTTGTTGGGGAGGCCCTAGTTCACATAGGACTTTAGCGCCACCTTAAGTAAGTAAGTAAGTTTTATGAAGTTTCTTTTCTTCTATTTTTATTTCTGCTGGGAACGAATTTTTTTATTCGTTTATTTTATAACAATGATTAATTAATATTTTGAATTAGTTGTTTACTGAAGATTTAAAGGATATCAAATCACTTTAAAGTGTGTATATTATACCAGTCATATACAAAATTCAGCGGAATGTTGACCTGCCGCAGTCACATTTTTTGGTGTTGTTCAAAAGTGTTTCAGCTTGTTTAGCAGCAGTGCCCAACGTTGGAAAATTGTTCAGAAAAATGTACCCTTCACGAACATCATCAGAGCCTTAAATGATATTAATTAAATTGCTGAAGCTTAAAGAGATGAACATGGCGTCTTAACATATATGCACAAATTTGAATTCATCCTGATGTCTTCGATTTGGTGCAAGGTTCTTAGCGCTATAAATGAAAGAAGTATCATTCTTCAAGCCAAAAAAATGAATATTGTCGTCGAAATTCGAAATGTCAACAACTTGAAACGGATGGGATCAAATTTTATTTGGACTCAAAGCGGTTGCTACTGGATTGGGTGATTTTCCAGAATCGTTCCCATCGAACCGAAAAAGGCAATTAAAGAGACGTTTTATCGTTTAAGGAAAATCGAGGAGCCGGAGAGCAAATTAAAACAGACGAAAAAATACATTTCAAGAGACCACTTTTTTGAGTTGAAGAGTTGAAAGAAGTAATAATTTATATGAAACACATTTATGGAGCCAACTTTAAAGCAGAACTTCCACTATTGAGTTTGCTCAATTTTATTTATTCCCAGAACTTGGAGACGATTTTCCCCACCATTTATGATTTTCTCCGTGTGTTTTGCACCATACCTGTAACCGTGCTTCTTGTGCCGAACGTTCATTAAGCGTCCTTACCAGAACATAGAATTTCAATTGTTCGTGTTCATCACAAGATCGCGTTTCCGGACTTGCTACACTATGCATCGAAGCAAAGAATTTGAATTTCGATGCAATTATAAGTTGTTTTGCTCCTCAGAAAGCTAGGAAAGCTCGTTTGCAAAAAGAATCTGATCTATAGCGCGCTGTCAGATAATTCAGTGAAATTGGCTCAGGACCGTTTTATGGCTTCAATAATCTCTTCGATTTTTTGGTATTGCAATCCTTCTTCGTAGACTTTTCTTTTCAGGTCAGTAGAATATGCGGACCATGTTAATAGGTTCACTTTGTACCCCTGAATCCAGGCTTTTGTTGGCCGTGCGGTATGTATTGGTGCATTATCTTGTTGGAAAGTCCATTGTTGTCCATCAAAGAATTCAGAAAACTGCGGAAAAGCTTGTTCCAGAATCGATTTGTAAGTAATTGCCGTAATTTTAGAGCTTTGAAATTCAGGTCAAGCGGGAATCTTTCTGAATCCCTACCATCGTACTTTTCTAAGCCCTTAGATGTCCATCTTATATCACATTCTCTCTCCCTTATAAATCTAAAGAAGAATAACTTATAAAAAATTTGTCTCCAAGGATTTTACGCCAATACGCATTACTTAGACCAGACCAGACACATAAGAATCCTTAGTAGCTGTGAGGGGACCCAAAAAATCAGATAAAATGTATGATACATGTACCTTCATTCTCTCTATTTAGACACATCGAAGAATATTTCCACTCGACTGGACACTCCGTTCCATTGCATTCCACTACCGAAGGTAGCTACGTCCAATAACTATACTATCATCGTCACATTGACAACCCATATTGCAAGAAGATAAACCAGACCAATAGATTTTTGCCATCAGGATATCCATGTCGTCGATGTTATACTCGTATATACATGGGAAACCGTATCCTGTCCTGACTGCAATTCGAAGGTGATACCCGATGATTGTTGTTGGTGCAACAGTTTCAGCCCAGAATAATATATAGACGGTATAGCTCTGATCTAGATGTATGATTGGATGAATGTTGTATAGCAAGTTGTGGACTTTTGTGGCGGAATGCCGATGCCGAAGAACCTCGTTAAGTCCTATCATGTACTTCCTCCTCCGTTGGACAATTCAATATTTTTTCCTAACAAAGGAAATAATATCTTTCTGTCCCTGTACTTAAATTAATCACACAATAAGGTTGCATGTTATCGCTCCTAAAAATAGATCAACTTCGACCGGATTTCTTAAAATGTTTCCTTTAAATGTGTCAAGGAAAGACAATAATTCAATTTCTTATAAAAAGAGTGTTTCTTGACAGCTGAGAATGTCAAGCTGTGTTGACATTTCTGTTCAGTATGGTTTGGTAATTCAATATAAATCCCCTAACTCCAGAACAACGCTTTCAAATTGCAGAAATAAATATGTTCGTGACGTTCAAAGAGCACTTCTTGATGAAGCTCATTTCTACTTAGACTACTTCCTCAAAAGTGATTATACTTTCAACTACTGCGTTTATGATTTTTGGGAATGTGTTTGATCTCCCTCCAGCTGTCTTATTTGCCGATAAGGCTAGCGAAATCTTTTTTGGGTCCGACACCAGTAGAAAAAAGAGGCTGGGATGCGACCCACACTGATAACTTCCCATCCCGTCTGTCAATTTGTCTAGCTTAAAAGTTTGTCTATAATGTACTCGTATCAATTTTTAAAAAATTTGCGTACTATTTTTTGTATACAAATTCCTGAATATCGAAAACAATATTTTCTGTGAAATAAAATAAGTTTGAAGCCAATATTTTCTAATTTTTAAAAAGCTATTTGAATCGAAAATCGATTTTCAACATTTTTCAGAATGTTGAAAACAATATTTCTTATAAGATAAAATAAGCTTGAAGCCTAAATTTCAAGTTTTTGAAAAAATATTTGAATCGATATTCAATTTGTACCAATTTTGAGTAATGTTTTTTTTTGGTTTTATTTTTTATAAAAAAACTGTCAATTCGATTTTTATCAAAATTTTATCTGATGTCAAAAACATTATTCTTCGTTGCACAAAATTGTTTTGGAGATGAAATCATATTTTATTCTTAAAATTTTAGAGGTGACAAATTTTTTTGAGAGCCCTTTCTGCATCTTTCTGCCTTATTATCTGTACAACAAAATTTATTTGAAACCGATATGGAAATTGTCTTTACTTTATTTAGCTGTTCCTGTGTTGATATTCAGCCGCACGACTTCTGCTTCTCTCTCCAACTTCTTGTCATTTGATGATCCATTATCTTATGAGATTGCAGCAAGCATATATCGTCAGATAAGCTTTCAGAGGCCATCTAATTCTTTCGTTTCTTGTCAAAGCTGTTCACAGCACATCGCTTATCATTAACAGAATTGACGTGAATCTGAATCTTGGTAAAATCAATGAATACCAGAGCTAGTGGTGGTAAGTATTGAAGGTATTGATGTGATCAATTCAGAAAAACCCATCTTGGGTTCCTTTTTCCACTATTCGGAAAGCGTTAACCTTAGGCTTTATAACTGAGCAGCAATTCTCTCGATGAACATGACGCTGCTTGTAACCTTTCCGCGTTAATGCCATCCAGCCCTGCCTCTTTGTTGTGTATGTCAGAACGATACTACATATCTCTTCCATACTGCAGGTGCGGTGTGTTATGGGGAAGATGATTGTCATACATTTTTGTCAAATTGCTTAAAACCAAAGCAAAATGCTACTTCAACCTTCTTAGCTAGGCCTCATCATCATCTGAAATCAGCAGCGCGATCTGTTGTTATCTTATAGAGGGTTTTCATGTCGCACTTTGTGAAGCTTCTTCCGCTTCTTGAAGCAAAGTGTTAAGATACATTGAACCTACCTCATCGTTCAAAGATGCGGTTTATTTCAGCTAATTTCTTTGTTCATCGCTATCACATCCATCGAAACTGAATGTTAAGTGCGATTTACACGCTGGAGGCTTCATTGATCATCTCGATTGCTTTTTAAATGACTATGTTAAGTCATTGGATTACTTCAACAAATCAGCAACAATTGCAGCATTGAAAGAACAATATGAAAGCACAAGCCACTATGGACATCATACGGCCAAATGTTTTGGAAAAAGGGGTAAAGAATTGGACCGATTAAATTGGCTTTTACTACCTTACTTAAAGTGGTGCTACATTCCTATATGAACTAAGTCCTAACCCAACAAATTTCTTCATCTAGCTGGGTCCTTTTGTCTCCAGTTGCGAACTCCAAGTTGGTTGAGATCAGTTTAAACTTGTGAGTGCCACCTGATCCGCGGTCGAGAGAGTGTGAATTCGAAGACTATTCGAGCATTTCAATCCTTTAATCCTTCTGACTGAGTCTACGTCGCTGTAAGGCGCGTACAGCTCGTAGTTCCATCTTCTCCTTTACTTGTCTTCTATGTATACGGAACCGTCGATCACACAAACAATTTTTCTCTTGAAACAACCCAAGGTGCTTTCATCCGTTCTTTTCATAGTCCAAGTTTCTGCCCCGTATAGTAGATGTTAAGGGTCTCATATAGTGACACTGGTTGCTTGGGGAAAGGCTTTACTACTCAAATGCTTTATTAGCCCAAGAATAGCAACACGTCTGTGTTGTTGAGGGCAACATATACTTTATCCACTTAACCCTTTTTTTCGCCTCTGCCTCAATACTGACAAAAGTCCCTTTGACATAATACTGAGGTCTTCCGAATATTCCAATGGCTGCGTTCTATCTCGTGTTAGATAAAATATCTTGGATAGGTGGATTTTAAGATATCTTGTTAAACGAGATGAATAGCTGTATTGAGATAGCTGTCAAAAAATAAAACAACTTTCAGCTGTTCACAAAAAGACACTAGACTGGAGGTAAGACCTAGCAAATTTTTCATCTACAAAACGAGAACAAAATAAGTCAATTTTGAAGATTAAAAAATAGATCATAATTGCCTCAAATACAACTTCAACTAAAATTTTGTAATTTTTTGATTACCAACAAATACAAAAAGCTGAATTCCATTTTCAAGTTTCTTGAAATTCAACCATATGTTGAATCAGCTGTTCTGTCAGATACCTACATACCCTAGAAATTCTTAGATACCTTTAGATTTCTTTTTTGATATCTTAGCTGTTTTTGATCAGCTGTTATTTCACACGTAAAACAGTAACAAAAAGGTATCTGGATGAGATTGAACGCAGCCAATGTCATCAGCATTATGCCAGTAATAGGACAGATTTTTGAAAGATAGTGCCTCTCGTGTTGACGTGAGAACTCTGCACAATGCATTAAGTTTTTTTCAACCTTTGTGTAGAAGGCGCGAATTCACAACTCGTTAAAAGAAAAGCCATAAATTATCTATTATAATAATGATACAAAATTAAATCCAGAAATATTGCTGCCTTTATTATTATTCAAAGTTCTCCATTTCTTACAAATCACCCGCTATTCACTTAAAAATCATATCAAATATTATAAATATTTTCCGCGAATTCAAAACTTGGGGTTTTAAGTTCCAAGGTTTTAGAAAAAAAGAGTATAAGTATTTTTTTTTACTGTTGCAGTTTCAACTTTGTTTTATCTTTTTCATCTTCTGTTATTTTCCATCTTCGATTTGTGACCAGGAAATTGTTATTTTCTTCTTTTTTTATTCTTCGTTAAACTTTTATTTCTTTTTACTATTTTTGAAATTGACTCTTAGAAATGTTTTTTTCTCATCGGTTAGTTTTTGTCTGCTGTCAATAGGGAACTTTTTGTCATTTATAAGCTTTGGCTGGACATCTGTTCATGGGTTTTTCAATTTTAAGTCACTTGAGTGGCATTTTTGTGACAATGAAAAAAGTTTTGAAGCAATATCATCGTGGAACGAAAGAAGAAACTATGTCAATTAAGTCATATAAATGACTAGAATAATGTATATCGAGTTCCAGTGGTCAAGGTACAATCATATATGACTTACTGCCAGGAACATATAATAAACTGGAATGATAGGATTAATAAAATCGAAATCCCAATTTAGGAACCAATTTTTTTTTTCGGAACATAAATTTGATTTTCTTTTACTTGCACAGAGCATACCAAACTTATATCCCGTGTGTCGATTTTTGTCTTCCTTAAAAGGTTTGTACGTTTTCGTGTTTTGTTAAAAAAGTTATCAGTTAAATTGTTCTAAAAAATTTAAAACAATATTTGATTTCAAAATCTATTTCTGTAAATGAGATTTTAGTCGTCAACCAATTTTTACCAATTTTCGTAGCATTTGAGTAGATTTTAATTTTTTATGGAAAAAACTGACTGTTGAATTTAAAAAAAAAAAACTTACTGAATGTCGGAAACAATATTTTCCGTAATATAAAGCAAGTTTAAAGCCATTATCTTAAAGTTTTCAAAATATGTTTGAATCGAAAATCAATTTTTACCAACTTTTAGGTTTAATTTCGGTTTTTCACAAAATTTTATTAGATGTTAAAAACCTTATTCCTCGTATTCGTATTTAGGAGATAAAATCAGTTTTTGTTCGTAAAATTTTTTAGGTGACAAATATTTCTGTTCAGTTGTTTTGGTTTATAAAATAAAACGTTAATTGGAATTTTTTCAAAAATAAATATTTGTTAGGTACCGCGTTACAATATTAATAAAAGTCTCTATCGTTATTGGTTAGTGAAATATTTAGGGTTAACCATAATATTCACTTTTTTAAAATTACTATGGTAAAAGAAATCACCCTTCCAATTTTTTGAGAGTCCTTTCTGCATTATTATCTGTATAACAAAATTTATTTGGAGTCGATATCTTTACTGGTTCTTGAGCTATGGACGACGAAAAAAACGTATTGAACATACGGATGTAGGTACAGACGTACGAACAAATCTAAAAATCTTTTATTTCGACTAGGGACCTTGAAACGTTAAGAAATTTCAAAAAATTTCAATCGACAAATCATACCCATTACAATAACTTCCTATGGGAAGTTAATAAGTTCCTCTCCATAAACTCCATAAAGAAATAAAAAACAATAAGGCTTGGATGACATCAAAGCAGATTTCACTTTTCACATTCGCGTAGTACGGCTAAGGAACGAATATTTGTACTTCATGGTATGGCTGAAGTTATTCACGAAGGTAAACTAGTGGGCTTTTCTTAGAAGAGTGAGCATTACTAGAGCATAGTCCGTTAAAATAACTTTAAAAAAAAGGGTAAGGCAAAAAACTGAACGGAACTTAAAAAAGCTCTTGTTTGAATACTGTTCTTGAGTCTTAAATTAGTTGTAGGGGCACAAGCCCAGCAATGGGAATTATACTTAGACTATGAATATATATAAGTAAATAACATTCAGATCAGAGGGGGAGAAAAACTTCTTGCATCGCGCCATCTTGTACTTGTGATCGTTGACAAGAGGTGAAGCATTAAACTCCGAACGGCATCTCATCCTCCATTATACAATTTAGATAGAAACTTAACGAACTTATCGTTATTTGTCGTTGCAGTTCTAAATCCGAAGAATTAATATAAAAAGCTTGGAGTACTACCGTCAGTGAAACAATTTATCGGTTTAGAAGTTGCAGACAGCGGATCATTTATTCAAATAAGAAAGAGGGTCAGAGCATTTATATACTCACTTTCAGACTTAAGGCATTCGTCCAAACCGTAACATAAATAAGGCGTGTTTTTTGGCATGGCTATTTGCAGCCAAATTCGATTTCCCAAAAAAAAAAACGTATCCGCAGCTATTTTATTTTATTTTTAAGTTGGCTGGCTTGTCTAGCTGTGAGATAATAATGGCTGAAACACAAACTCGCTGCAGCTTCGGCTTCGCCTGACGTTTACGAGTTCAGCCATAGGGATAGGAAATAACGTAATGTGAATCCAAACTGATGCTCTTGATCAAATTTTCTGAATACTTGCTTTGTCTGACAGCTCAACAACTGTCAAAAAAGTCAACAAACAAAATATGTACATTTGATTTTAGAGGGATTTTCCCATTGGTTACTATAGGCTGTGTGAGCGACTTCCACGCCAAATTTAATTTTTTCGGTTTCAAAACTCGTTTATTTTTTATTTTGAGAAAAAATAACAGCTGCTAATGACAGAAGTGCCATTTTAGAAATGTCATATTGGAAGTGTCTTTCAAAGCAACCTAAAAGCAGGCCCAACGTAACACAGACGAAGCTGAAGCGTGTTTGTGTTTCAGCCGTAAACAAAACAAGCGTAGAAGTCCAGCAAGGCCCCTGTCTCCTCCTTTGTCCAGGTTTTTTTTCTTGATGTTACATATTTTAAGAAAGAATTTTATTATGTATGTATGTACCTGATTTCTAATTTCTAATAATTGATTATTATTTTTTTTCCTGTATTTTCCATTTGTCCATCTGCATTTGTTCAAAGTTTGATTTGTTATTTTGGTTTGATTCGGATAAGTTTTTGACATTGAAGTTATTATAGGTGGCCCATTTATATGCAGGATCGAAAGATAGATATTGAAATTCGTATGTGAAATGTGGAAAACTGGACGTTTAATTTTGACAATAGGGGTTATTATGAAGCCGCGTAAACTATCAATATTTGTATTAATAACCTTTACTTAACTTTAACTAACTACAACGACCACCTTTGGCAAAAAGCAGATGAAATCTAGTTTTGTAATTGTTTACGAAATCTCTTCTATAAACTTAACTTTTTTTAAATAAAAAATGTTCAAACAAATGTCAAAAAGTGAAGTATGTCTGAAAGTGATAGTGCTTGTATCTATGTTTAAATTTTGAAAAAAATCTCAAGTCTCAAACAGATCATGAAATCTGAGGTTTTATTCCACTTTAGTTGTCAGATTCACAAATTTGACTCGCTCTAAAGGTATGACTTCAACCAGCAAAAAGTCAAGAAACGAAAATTCAAACTCATTTGTGACAGTTTTTCCACCCCAAAATTTAGATTAATGATGCAGAAAGTTTATTTTTTTAATGTCAAAAACAATTATTTTTGTAGTTTTTTTTATTCAAATTAAGTTGGCGCTACAAAGAAACAAAAAATACTTTTGTAAATTTCTGACTTTTCGCAAAAAGTGGCCGTTGTAGTTAACCTTAAATCATTACAGAAGAAAAATATTAAACACCATAGAGGATCTATGTACATATGTGTGACTCGTTCCTTAATTTTTGCGTTCCAATATTAATTCAAAACAAACTTAAATAAAAGAACGCACTTAAGTGCGGTGCACTCTGCGAATAAGGCCTTCGAGACTCTTTGAGTTATCCGATTATCCGGGTTACCAACCTAAGAAATTAAATTTTTCTAAAATCGAGATATCGAAAAATTGTCAATTTTTTATCCGCAGCCAGATTAGGTTTAAGTTTTTTCCGCAGCTGCGTGTTGTTTTTGTAATACATGGAAGCTCCCACTGCGGATACGGATAACTGTGCCAAAAAAACACACCTATTTTTAACAAGAAAGCAAGATGCAAGACTTTACAAAATATCTTTGAAATATCACTTACATTTTTCAAAACTATGCAAAGATTTGTTCCACTGCTGGATGCACCATGATATCACCACCGTTTGCTAGAGACATTTCAAAAGGGAATTCGCCTTATTTTGGGTATTGGATGAACAAATGCGGTTTTGCTAGAATTCGGAAGGAGCAGGGAAGAATGGATGGATGGGAAAGCTTAGGTCGAGGTCGAAATATGTACCTTTCGTCCTTTCGTATCAGTGAATCCGTTAATGTCAACAATTTTTAAGGCTCGCTCTACTTTACGAGTAGGAAAAGAGACTGGTTCCATTGAACCATAAAAGCTCAAGAACTGGGTAGCAATAACACTATCAGCTTTAAATCTAGCCTAGTGCTTACTAAAGGAATGTAATTTACAACGTTGAGACCAAGGAAAAAGAAGAATGCTTTAAATTTGTTTAGAATGATCAAAAATTCTTACTGCCGACATTGCAGTATTTTCCCGTAGTTTTTGGGCATGCTTCGATTAAACGTTTTTATTAATTGGGAAAGGTCTAAAACACAGGAAACTTATCTCTTTTTTCTAGATAACCTCTTTGCAACTTACCGTGACTTAGTCGTGGGTGCTATAATTTTAGCTTTATTCGTGGTAAATTTGTCAATTCCTAAATTAATCAAAACAGTTATCTAACTGAAGTATACTTCCTTTGATTTTTTTTTTTTAAATAATCAGACACAGTGTAAGCATTAGGAAAAGAGAGAAGGATTGGATAGGAGGTGTCGGTGTACATTGATTTTGAATTGCTGAACATTGCAATGATAGGGAAAGATAGAGCTTGGCAAAGCGTTCCACATTCGTGTAGTACAGCTAAAAAAATAATCTCTGTACTTCATACTTCTCTTTAACCATACAAGACAGCATTGGGTTTTTTAAGCAATAAATTCCACACGGTTCGGAATTTAATGAACTAATCATATTTTGCTGTTGCAGTTCCACATCCAAAGAGGAGGGTTGTGAGTTTGGAAACGAATATTAACAGCTAAGAGTGTTATATCTAATACAACGAAGAAGAGATTCGTCAATACTAAATTTCGATAAAACAGCAAGATGCCAGACTTTATCAAATGCCTTTGAAATATCAAGTGCAATAATCTTACTTTCTCCAAAACGATGTAAAGATTTGTTCCACTGTTCGGTGAGGTGAACCATGAGATCACCAGTGGACCTATTGCTACGAAAGCAGTATTGCCAGTCATTAAGAAGCTTCCGTTCCTCAAGATATTTCTTAAGCTCATAATTAATCAGCGTTTTCATGACCTTAGAAAGAAGGGACGCTAGTGTTATCGGTCGATAATTTCCGGGGGAAGAAGATTCGCCTGTTTTGGGATTGGATGAACAAATGCAATTTTCCAACTACTCGGAACGATCCCAGAAGAATAAGAGAGAATAAGATAGTTAAACTCAGCAAAAATCTCAGCACACAGAATTGTGAACATTGAAATCGTCCGTAATAACGATTTCAGTTTGAGAATACAGTGAGACAATTCTTTGAATGGAGTCAGACAGAGCATCCAATTCCCGAGAAGTCGAAATTCTGTCCAGGTTTGGGCTCCGATAAAGAAAACATATTTCTATAATATTGACATTTCAATTAGAAAATAATAATTAATACAAAATAAATGTCTGAGAATATGTTAGCTACTACTTTTACATACAATTACCGTAGTGTCAAAAGGAAAAAAATTATCAAAACAACTCTATACAGAAATGGGTGTCCCACAAGGTTGAATTTGAGTCCATTGATCTTTTCGTTCTTTATTAAGTACATTGATGGCAACAAAGAGATCCAGAATCCTATGAAATAAAAATAAAAATTAATTGGGTGGCGCAACACAACAGTCCAAGACTACCAGGGATTAATTTGTGTCTTTTGTCAGGTGCTATTGATCTGGACACCTGGGAGGTCTTTAGTTATTCTGTTTGAGGTTCAGCTATCACACATACTGTCGCGGCTTCCTCTATTTCGATAGCTAATGTGTTAATATAGTTACACTGCACGCTATTTAAACTTCCCTCAAATGTATGCGATAAGTAACTAGCTTGTTTCTCTTTGCTGCTGATTTAGTTGGGATGCGTTGTTGTTTTCATTCGCCGATCCTTGTTGAGGCTTCTTAGGAAAGACAAGCACTACTTCTTCCTTGCGACCTACTGACCGCGACGGAATCAGAGCTTCTGCCTGCATTCAATACTTGTAAAAGGTAGTCCCCTAGTTTTTACAAGACTACGGGATCCTTAGATCCATCTGCATTAAACTTGAGCGTTCGAGTGTTTTCTTGGGTTTTTCGAAAGGTAAATGTTTATAATAGTATGGTAGCAACCATAGTGGTGGCGTGCACCTCTCATTTTAAAAACGTCTTAAAGACAGTTTCTTAATCGCCGATGGTATGTCAACCGGAAAACAAGGTCCCTCTAAGGAAATGCCGTTAGCGTTGCAGAAATCGACCAATCCTTCAACTTTGTCATTTCGGTTGCCAACATTATGATTTGCTAAGTTCAACATTGACATTCAAGTTGATGGTGACGCGTCACCTCTTACTCTAGTCTGTAATCTTAATCAAATAGAAAAGGGGTATAACTTCCTTGCTTGTTGTCCAATACTCCAAGATATTCGATTAGCTTTCTTTTTCACCGTTAAAGTTATGGATAGTTCTTATCCGGTTTGTTTCAAACAAAAAAAAAATGTATTTTTCAAGTTTCTACTTTCACAAAGGATATGCAACACCCCGCCCCTACACACAACTTTGAAACATTTTTCAAAAAGTTTCCTACGTGGTACTTTAAAATCGTACGACCAGAAAAAGACCCATCATTATACAAAATGCTTCACATTTGCAATATCCTTCATGAAGCCATCATCAAAGTCATGACTTTCGTCGATATAACATTATCATCATTGCTATGCAAATCGTTCTCTTTTCTCTACTAGGTGCAAGAGAAATGTTTGCCAAAAATCATATTGACGAGGACGAAAACGAGAACGAGCACATCGTCCTTGTCGTCAAAGTCTCTTAGCTCATCGTCATCGTCGTTATTGTCATCGTTACCGGATTGTCTATCGTTGTCTGTACATTCAAAATCGATTGCATTTTTATTCATACAAATGTACATATGTATATTTCTATAATGTATATTATTATTATTCTTATTATTATTATTCCAGTCATGTGTTGCCGGGAATATCCTGCCATTTATGAAGTGTAAAGGTAGAACAAAAAAATACAAGGAAATCAAAAAAGAAAACGTCTACATCAACGCAGATAAAGAGGATTCCTTCACTTCCTCTGCGTGGTGGTTATTGCAATTTATTTTGCATTTTATAGACAAGACAAGGATGTATAAAGATGCCTGAATAATATCAAGAATCAAAATAATTAAAAATTGCTGATATACAAATGAAATTATTTAGTTTCCGTCAATAAGATTTCTACAAACATAAATATCGTTAAATAAAAAATTAACAAAAATTATCATTTTTGAAAACTTTATTATTTGCTATTCTGTTGATTGAAACACAATTGTGTGTTAATTTTTGTCTTGTGAAATCACGTACTTCCCGAGGATTCAGATGATTTATAAGCATTCGTTCCTGTATAATTTTCAATAAGCATTGTTTTGTATCTTCGCAAATGAACATTTATAGCTTCTTCTTTTTCTTTTGCGGATGCGATTATAACTCGTGATATAATTAAATGGGATGGGTTGACATTGCTAAAGCCTTTAATAACGTCGATTTCATCGCCAACGTTAAGCTGTGGAGTGTACAAATAAAATCGTTTTAAAATATTTAAAATACAATACAAAAATTAAATAAATTATATATTTTATACAAATTTATCTTTTAAAGATTGTTTTTATATTTTTATTATGAATTTTGATGGATTTAAGAATTTAGTTTGACCAAGATTTAGGTTTTAGTTAGTTTCTTTATTTCGTAAAAAATATTTTCAAAAAAATCTATGACCGCTCATTTTACAATTCAGAGATTTGATAATTATATCTTACAACTTCAACATTATCTTGGGAGAAAAAAAAATTATGTAAATAGTTAAGAAGAAAATACGGAAAAAACCTTCATTCGAAATATTACAAAAAAAAGAGTACTGCAGTAAACAAAACCAGAAAAAGTAAATTTAATTTACATAAAACATTTAGAGAATAATAATATTTAAAAAAAACATAATGTAAATGCAAAATAAATAAATAAATAAAATAAATAAATGAAAAATTAAATAATTTAATAATTAAAAACTATGTAGAATGCTAAAAGATTGAATTAATGCTACCATGGTCTGATTTCTTTCCTATTTTTGTTGAACAAAATGTTTTTTTTTCATTCAATTTGATTTTTGTCTGCCGTTTAGAAACATGCAGTGGCTACTTTGAATTGTTCCTTATAAGGTTTTCAGGCGATTTGCAGATTTCGTCTGATCATTAAGGCAATAAAGCACAAAGACAAAGGACATTTCCAGATTACAGAGGGACTTGAAAGTAATGCAAATTTTTTAGTATCTGATTGGCCAGCTACCAAAAAATTACCTTCCAATTAATGCAATTTTAATGGGAAGTTGACTGGAAAAAAGTCAAGAAAAATCTCCCTAAAAGTCAAGTCTACTTCTGTCAAAATGATTGTTAATCATGTTTTTTCATTTAACTGAAAGCTTAACTTTATTACTCAATGATTAATTTATTTTCTGCACAATTCTATTTGATGTTATATGTAAAATTGAAAATAAATAAGTAAAAAAAAAAAAATAGAAGTCTAGATGGACTTGAAGCTTGCATGGGGAGTGTTTTGTAGGTAGAGGTTAGTGAAGTAAAGTTGCGAGTTTGAAGTTTATAAAACTTGAAAAGCTTACTAGTTGCATTGGTCAAAATGTACGTTCAAAGAATATACTGCAAATGAAGTCCCTTATATTGAATGAACCTTCCCAATTGTACCAACGCAGTATTTTGACGTTGATGAAAACACACTATCTTTGAGGATACAAATAATTCTTGTTCTTATGACTTAATATCTATATTTAATTAATTAACATAGAGTTTGCGTCGAGATCATTATGTCTGTGTGTTAGTTGACTAGAAGCATTGACAGTAATTGTCGGCTCTAGTGTTTATTCAACAAGTAATAGGGAGCTGCAAACGAGAGAGGGGGGAGAGGTGTTTCCACTAAGGCACCACTGCTTATACAGACGGCAGCGGACGAATTCTCGAGATGGAATCAACGGTGGCGTCTACAGTTCCAATAAGGTTGAACTACTTAGTGAACACCTTATGGGGCTTCTTCGACATACTCGGAGCCCAGGCCTGTAAGGAGCGGTTTATCGGGCTCCCCGTCCCTGGAGTTATACTAAGGGTCTAGCCCTCCAGGTTGGGGGTTGAGACGTCGGGGTGAATTCCTTATCCACGTTAACAATACCTTTAGTTGCGAAGCACCAACAAGCTTCGGATACGGACGGATTCACTGTTGACAACCCACGTAAGCGAAAAAAGTACAACGTACTTCGGATCTCTACATGGAATGTTAGGTCCCTTAACTAAATGACTGCGATATATACTACGGCGACTGCTACCGAGAACAAAGAGAGCGTCTATTTGGGTGTGGATTCGTTGTTGGAACTAGACTCAGGCAAAAAGTCTTGATTTTCAACAGTGTGAGCGAGCGCTTCACGACTAAATTTGCATCAAGACTAAATTTGCCAACAAAAGCCTAATATGCCCCAACAGAGGAGAAAGATGAAGACACCAAAAACATATTCTTCGAGCTCTTGGACAAGACATATGAGCAGTGCCCTGGCTATGACATTAAAATTGTCTTAGGAGATTTGAATGCCAAGCTAGGAAAAGAAGACATCTTTGGTGGCATAATCGGGAGATACAGCCGACACCACCCTCGACAACGGATTCAGGCTGGTCGATTTCGCTGCGGGGCGAGACGTTCTGGTAGGTAGTACGCAGTTCACACATCTCAATATCCACAAGGGGACATGGAAATCTCCTGATCAATGAACCGTCAACCAGATTGACCACATTGCGATCGACGCACGACATTTTTTCAGTATACAGGATATCCGAACATTCCGAGAGGCCAACATTGACTCGGGCCACTACCTCGTTGTGGCCAAGGTACGTCTACGGATATCCCGATCCAAGGCAAAACAAGGAAGTACTTAGAGAAGATTCGACGTTAGACGGCTACAATCGCAAGAGACTGCCATTTCCTTTTCCGATCGAGTCTTTAATAATAACCTCTTAAGGAGTCATATGCTGCCTGCATTAAGCATTGAAAACCAGTGGCAGCATTGCCTTGCAGCCATCAGAGATGCCGTTCGTCAACAACCTAATAGGTCCTTATCAGTGTGGCTTCAGACCAGGAAAGTCCACTATCGACCAAATATTCACACTACGGCAGATCTTGGAAAAAACCCAGGAACTTCAAATCGATACCCACCATCTCTTTATCGATTTTAAAGCCGCGTATGACAGCATCCATAGGAAAGGGCTCTTCAGAGAGAGCAATGTCTAGTTTTGGCACCTCTGTCAAACTTATCTTTTTTGCAGAATGACGATAGTGAATACACGCTGCTCTATCAAGGTCTGAAAAGATCTCACCGATGCATTTGATGTCAAAAAAGGTTTTAGACAAGGCGATGCACTGTCATGCGGCTTCTTCAACATCGTTCTGGAAAGAATTGTGCAAAACTCAACCGTCAATACTAGAGGCACAATCTTCCAAAGGTCCATCCAATTACTCGGATACGCAGATGATATTGACATAATTGGAAGATCAAAGCGTGATGTCAGTGGAGCGTTTTTGAGCATTGCGACGGAAGCGAAGAAGATGGGTTTAGTGGTCAATGAAGTCAAGACCAAGTATTGACATTGAACTACGAAGTCTTGGATAAAACGTCTCCATGGACAGCTTTAACTTTGAGGTAGTTAAGGACTTTGTCTACCTAGGCACCACTATTAATGCAGACAACGAGACCAGCGCTGAAATCAAACGAAGAATAACTGTTGCAAATCGCTGCCTCTTTGGACTTAGAAAGCAATTGAGAAGTAAAGTCCTCTCTCGAGCATCTAAAACCGAGGCCTGGACCCTGTCAAAGAAAGATGAGAGCGTCTTAGGATGCTTCGAGAAAAAATTCTTTGGGAGATTTTCGTTCCGTACGCATAGAATGAGAATGGAGGAGAAGATATGACGACGAACTGTACGGGCTGTACAGCGACACTGATCTAGTCAGCAGAATTAAAGTCCAACGGCTAAGATGGCTAGGTCATGCAGAGCTAATTGACATCAACGCTCCAGCCCGGAAGGTCTTCGAATCCAATCCCGAGGGACGGCGCAGTAGAGGAAGACCGCGGATCAGGTGGCGCACCCAGGTGGGAGAGGACCTTAACCAACTTGGCCTGCGAAACTGGAGACAGCTAGTTAGCTCCGCCCGGACTTTTAAGTAAGTAAGTAAGTAAGAAAAACCACGTCAACAAAAGCCCGAAAATTCTTAATATCTGATTCTTTCTCATTTTCTATGTTAAATTTAAATTTTTGTAGCGTTCTTTGCATTAATAGAAATGAAAACAAGACAAATATATTTTATTATTGAAAAAAAAGCTACGAATGAAAACCATTTCTTAAATATGTGAAATGCACCAAAAACCCTTTAAACTATTATGTTTTAGCTCTTAAATGTGGCATATTTAGAGAACTGTTGGAATCTTGGAATGCTTTCATATGTAGGGAGCTGTCCAAATTAAAAAATATACAATACCTTGCTGGACAACAGTGTTCTAATATAATTTTATAACTAAAGTTGTCACTTTAGGCCTCGAAATGCTAAGATGCACTTTATGTTATTTAAATTTGTTCAGCTTCCTTCACAGAACATTAAAGAACTTTTAAAACGGTGAGTAAAAACACGTCTATATGTTAAGTGTGTTAACCCCCTGATTAAAAGTCTGGATCCGACCTTGGTTCAAAGAATGCAGTTAACTGCAAATGAAGGCCCTTCTGTTGTGTGAACCTGCCCAATTACTTGTTTGTAAACCAATTATTCACTTTAACATCAGCTCCTTCACTTTTAAAACAGCTCCTGAGCTGAGTTGCGAATTGGTACAAGTCGTAATTAACTTCAAAAATGAATTTAGGAACGATGTAATGATGTCATACTGTTTTAAATTGTAACGATCTTAACGTTTAGGAACGACAATAGTTAACAATAGTTGAAAATGGTTAAAAAAGAACAAACAACTAGTCATGCGAATATGTTTTTAAAAAATATTATCAGTAACTTTCTTATTTCTGCAAATTTTTGTCCCATGTTTTTCTGTTTTTTCTACAAAGCCTAGAACAATAAATTTTAAACTATTTTTGTTAATACCCATTTTAAAGACTCATATCAAATGCTTCTAACAACTAATTTATATTTTTCATTTTGTCAACGTTTTTCTATAAGAGCTCATTCTAAACAAAATATGATAACTGCACTCAAGCAGATAAAATTGTGTTCATTATCTGAACATACTTAAGGGAAGAACACTTGCAATTACGAATTAGCCATTATAACGAATATTACAACAATACAAAATTTGACTTACCTGAACACTTTTCTTGGGTATTTTTTCTCCATTTACACGAATTTTACTTTCATAGAAAATAACTTCGATCTTACTAAAAATACAAACGACATAAAACACCTTATTTGAATTATTGAACGTGGAATCAAAGAAATTATTCCTCACTTACTTTCTGGCTATTGAAAGGCCGGCTTTCAATAGTAAATCAGCTCTCAATGAATTAACCTTGACTTTTACAACCTTCGAATCTCGTTCATCTTTAAGGTGAGGATCATCATCATCAGAGTCGCTATCTGATTCCTATGACATGAAATGTTATCAAATATACCCAAACAAGAAGACAACATTTGTTACCTCATATTTCGATGAAGATTTGTTAATTTTCTTACAAAACACAGAACTGGTGTAAATTTGTCGAAGTGCTGCTGGATTAAAACTCCTTATTGGAACTTGACACTTTGTATTTTCATATTTAATCAATTCAAGAACATTGCTAGATGCTTTTAATATTAAATTACACTTTTGTAGGTTTTTATAATTGGCTAAAATTCGATTTGTTAACATTTTCCTATTTTCCTTAATCCTAGAGCGAGAATTTTTATTATTTTGTTTAGGTTGTTTGGGTAAGTGGTAAGCCTAACCTCAAAAATTATCAGCTGTTGCAAATGACACTTGGAAAACTTCAGAGAAGTGAAATGAATGCATTCAGGATGGAATTTCTTGAATAACGTTCAACGGTATTTGTTCGATCAAAGTGGGTGTTTTATCGAATGGTACCAAATTCACTGACATACTAACCCACGATTGTGCAATTGTCCCTAAGTGATTTTAAAAATGCATTAAAATCAGCTTCTGAAAAATATTCCTGTTGAAGGGGAAAATTCCGCACCATTTGAATTCACTAACTGCAACCTAACATGGCGTGTTTGTACTCTAAGATAGGTGTTTTTGAAAAATATATATTAGGTCATAAGAGGCACAGTTAATGTCTTAACCAAAGCTTGCATCTTATGGGTACAATGTGGGGCAAGGGAATTTATTTTAACATAATTTTTTCCCGCCAGGTGAATCTCATATAGATTTCTGGTATGACTAAAGTAACCGTCGAAAATAAAACAAGAATTTTCTGCTATTCTGAAGTTTTGGAAAACTCCAGAAAATGCTGTAACCACAATGTTACATGGACAAATCCATCAACAAATATGAAAAGTTGCCTTGGAGTCAAAAATATGGTGGAATCAAATTTCGACCTGCGCTCATACAATTAACCACAGTTACCAAAAAACAATATTCTGTCTTCGTTAAAGCCCCATTTGCCGTTTTGCTTTCTTTGCCTAAACCTATAGCTGCTTGCTTTGAACCATAGTAAGACCAATTTTTATTTGTTTATTACAACATATCGACAAATTTGCATAAATTTCCTTGATTGAAATCCTTAGCTCTATCGTATCCGAAAGCTAAGATCACTTTTTTAACCTATGTATGTAGCCAGGCTTTTCCTGCAATAGCAAACATTTATTGGGGATATTAGAGGCGCTATCTATAAAAAGTCTGTCAAATTCCTAGCAATAGCTGATGACATTGACATAATCGGAAGAACACAGCGTGATATCAATGGGGCTTCTGAGTATTGAGACAGAGGCGTCAAAAATGGGTTTAACGGTAATGAGGGAAAAACAAAGCACATCCTGTCGTCAAGAAAGGACTTACAATATCGACGTCTCGGTCAAAACCATCAACAGACGTAACTTTTGAGGTAGCTATGTACCGAGCTAGATGGAGAAGTTTGTTTAGTGCGGCCGTAGTTCACACTGTACCGCAACCTTAATTAAGTAAAGTAAGTTATTTTTTTGGGCCAGACTTCGTATATAACTTCTTGTAAAACACCAAAAACGGGTTTTCATTTCATGTAAATGTTTTACGACATTACTAAAAACCTATGTTCGACCCAAAGGAGTGGGCAAAATATCACTAATAGGCTTAAAAGATAGTGCCATACGTTGCAAATGTTTTTGGAACCTAGGGCGGATCCAGTCTTTTAATCAGGGGGGGGGGTTCACACACTAAGATGAGTTTTTACTCACCGCTTAAAAAATTTGTTTAATGTTTTGTAAAGGAGGCTAACAAAATTTAAATAACATAATGAGTATCATAACCTTAAATTTACAGATTTCAATTGCTAAATTGGCAACTTTAGTTATCATTTTAGAACACTGTTGTCCAGCAAGGTATGGTCTTATTATTTAATTTGGATGAGACATATGAAAGCATTCCAAGATTACAACAGTTTTCTAAATTTGCGATATTTAAGAGCTAAAACACAATAGTTTGGAGGGTTTTTGGAGCATTTCATGCAGAAAGTGTTTTGAAAAATAGACTTTTTTTGTTTACATTTCTATTAATACGAAGAACCCTTCAAAAATTCAAGAGACACGATCTTATATGAAGAACTATCGGGCTTTTTTGACGTAGTTTTTTCGGGAGTCTATTATTACTATCGCTATCAGTCTGCCTACTCGTATTTTGACCTTAAAGGAGTCAACAAAACTTAAAAATCATAGAGAGAAAAATGCTTGGTTCTTGAATATGAGGATTTTGATCTTAAAGGATTTAACATAATTTCTCTAAAAAATTAAAGTAAAAAAATACGTAGTTAAGAAACGTTTGTGTGGCACTCACAAATTATTAGTTTCAGAATCTCTTTTCACTTTAAATCTCAAGTTATTCAAAGGTTTTATATCAATATTTATGAAACGTTTATTATATTTTCAATTTGCCATTAGTTTAACAAAAGTGTCAATTTTATGTTATTGAAATTCGTGTTTAAATCTCAATTTTAGAGCATCCAAAGCAAATTCACTTCTAAAGTAGATTTATTTAATATTTTAAGATCTTTCTTGTATTCAACAGAAAATCAATTTTAAAAGAAATAAAAATTCACAAGGTGGTCGCTAGAACTTGCTTATGTCTTCCAAAAAGTCTGTTTAAAAATATTTCCTATATTTATATATATATTGTTTTATCTTATAAATAATCCTAGAGAATATTTTGCTATAATAAATAACTAATTTATAGCAAGTGTGTAAGGATGTGATATACAAGTGTTAAAGGTAACCATGACAAAATATTAAAATAACAAATCACTAACCAATTTTTTAACTTATTGAAATTAACATATCAGTGTGAAACACAAGTGCTCAAATCTAAGCCGCAGACAGACATCGTTTGGTCTTAAGACTTATTGATTGTCATTGTAAATGTCAATCTAATTGCAAATTGAAGGCGTTTGAATTGAATTGACACATCTGTGGCAATAATAGGAACTCCCGGTAATAATATATTTTCGCCTCGGAATTTTCCATCTAGAATTATGGCTTCGATAACATTTTTTTATTAATTTTTTGATTACTAATTGCGTGCCGTTGCGCAACCGTGGTAGTTTCAAATTACATAGCAAAATAACCGGATGCTCTTCACTGAACTGCAGAACTCAATATTAATATGAGAATTGAATGTTTTACTTAGCAGAGACTAATATGGGACCACCCAACGGTTATCAATGTAAATGTATGCGCTGTTAATATTTTTAACAAATGATTGTCCGCCATTATCGCGATTTCTTCTATTATATGTTGGAGCATGAGGTTACCGGGCGTTTGCCCTTCAACGCTATAATCCAGCAACGTGTAGGACCTAATGCATGTAATTTTGTAATGAAATTTATCAAAGACTTCAATTTTTGTCTGAATACACATGCTCTAATGTCATCCATGACGATGTATTGCAATCTGACCAGGCAATAGTAAATATGTAATCTCGGCCAATTCGCATTACACGTAAACGTGATAAGTAAACACGGACATATTCTTGCATATGGCGTGGACTGCCTATGTATGGCAGAGATAACGATTTGAGCGGCGTCGTCATCGTTGGTGATGATAGTGTGTTGTAGATGAATATATTCTTCCGCACGCAGCTTTTTTTGATTAAATCTCATGATACGCACGATACATCGAGCTGAAATTCTTGTTTCGATACCTCTTGCGGGATTACGTTGTTTAATATTTATGCAATACCCGTCTTGTCCCTTCAACAACATTAGCGGATATTGGAAAGCGTCATATAAACGGTGTGTATCAGCAATAAATTGTATACTATTATTTCTTCTACGAATTTCGAATTCTCGCGTAGCTGTACGATCGCTAACCATGATTTCAGCAACATCGTCAAGAACAGGTGCAATAAATCTACGAATATGCTCTCCAACAGCTGTTTTGTCAGAATTGAGGACAATAGCGTGATTATCATTTTGTAATTTGTGCATGTGTGATTTGAATAGGTATTTTAAACAATTAATTGTGCTCATTTAATGGAGTATCCAGAGTGTTTTTGAACATCAACATCAGCGTCAACATCATAAGTAGGAAAGGGTTGCCGTCTGCCATTTTATGTTATAATGTGTCTGGGTTAAAAAAGAAATTAGTAATTCCTGCTTTTTTTGAATTTATTTTAAAGTATGATATTATTATTTTGATAGAAACTTTTCTCGAAGAGGGTAAAGAAACACAATTTGTGAAGTATTTTAAAGATTATTATATAAAATTTATTCCAGCCACGAGAAGTAATATTTTTGGTAGAGCTAGCGATGGAATGTTAATTGCATTTAAATGTTATTTGAACTATTTTGTTAAATTTAAAAGAATTGGTAGGAAAACAGTTGTAGAGATAAACCATAAGCATGACTTCTATTATATTGTACCAACTTATTTAAACTGCAATAATTGGGCAAATGATTTTAATGAATTGCAAATATTTTTTAATGAAAATGAATTGCAAAATATCATGGTACTCGGTGATCTTAATGGTAGAATTGGTAATTTTCAGAACCCAGATTCTCTGGTGCAAAATGTTTCTCATGTATATGCAAGTGTTAGGAATTCTATGGATGGAACTTTAAATAGATGTGGAAGGCAACTTATGGATTTCGCTGAAGATTTTGGTTTATTGGTACTCAACGGTATTACTAACAGTGACAGAAGAGGCGACCTCACCTTCATTTCGGGTCAAGGTCATTCGGTTATTGATTATTGTTTTGCGAAAGGTCATTGGCTTAATGTTATCGAGGATTTCGAGGTTGTATCTGCAAATTTCTCTGGTCATTTACCAGTTGTAACCTCTATAAAATTTCAAGATGTAACTTTATCACCCATTACCACATTAAATAGATTAAAATGGATAGAAAATCGTGCTGAAGTGTATAGACGAAGGCTCGACGCTCAGGTTAATTGCCTTTCCTCCCAAGAACATTATAGTTGTGACCAGGCCGTTGAAAATATTTTAAAAAGTGTAAGACAAGCAGCAGTTGTGGTAAAACCTAAATCCAGAGATAAATTTGTAGCTGAGTGGTTTGATTGGGAATGTAGAAAACTCCGCAACAAATCTTTCGCAAATCTCAATCTGTTTAGGAAGACCAATTCAATTTTTTTTAAAAGTCTTTACATAGAATCCAATAAACTGTATAAAAAGCTCTGTATTCAAAAAGAAAAAAAATATGTAAATGGCGTAGCAACCAGGCTTTCAAACTGTAAAGACGCAAAAACATTCTGGTCAAACGTGAGATTGTTAGGTGGTTGCAAGAGTATGTCAGCCTCAGCTATTGATGTTGAAAAACTCTCCGAGCACTTCAAACAGCTCCTGAACCCTTTGACAACAAGTTTAAAATTTCAGTATGCCCTTCCTTTAGTTTTAAACCCAGAATTAGATGGGCCAATCGCAAGGAACTCTAGAAAATATGAAAAACGAAAAATCTGCAGGAGTTGATGGTATACCGTGTGAATTTTATAAATATGGAACTCCGAATTTTCTAAATCATATGAATGACTTCTTTAATAGACTTCTTGAAGAAGAAGAAATTCCAAAGAGTTTCTTAAAAGCATGGATCTGTGCTATTTTTAAAAAAGGGGATTTGCAACTTCCGAGCAACTACAGGGGCATTTCGATTCTGCCGTGTCTTAGGAAAATATTCACCCATCTTTTATACCAAAGGTTGACAAAATGGGTTGAAGAGAATAAACTCCTTAGTATTTTCCAAGCCGGCTTTCGAGCAGGATTATCTACAATAGACCATATATTTGCTCTTACAAGCATAGTTAAGAATTGTTTTGAAAAGAAAAAGAAAATGTACGCCTTTTTCGTTGATTTTCAGGCGGCGTTTGACACGGTGAACAGAGACTCTTTAATATATAAATTATCTACTTTGGGTTTATCCACTAAATTTCTAAATTTGTACAAACTCCTTATAACTGGCACCTCTGCTGCAGTCTGGAATGGAAATTCAATGTCTGACTTTTTTAATACAACATGTGGTGTTCCTCAGGGATGTGGATTGAGTCCCATTATGTTTTCACTATTTATTGACGATGTATCTAAAGATTTTCCGGGTGGAGTCATCGTCGGTGATACACTTATAAAGATCCTTTTATACGCGGATGACATCGTTATTTTGGCTGATAACCCCACATCTTTACAGCTTCAAATTAATAAACTCATAAGATTTTGTGATTTGTGGGATCTCAAAATTAACGCCACAAAGTCAAAAATAATGATTTTTGAAAGTACTCTGCGAAGAAGAGCTCCCAATGAAAAATGGTTTTTAGATCGCGAACCGTTAGAAATAGTATCTCAATACAAATACTTAGGTTTTCTAATAACGTATAACCTTGATCTCCGCCCTCATGTTAAAGAAAAATGCATTGCTGCCAAAACAGCAATAAATCTCATGTGGAGTAAATTCTTTTGCAATAAATATGTCGATGCTACTGCTAAGTTTAGAGTATTTGATGCAACTATAAGAACGTGCCTTTGTTACGCAGATCAAGTTTTTGGCTATCGAAACATGGAGGAATTCGAAGTTGTTCAACGTTTCTTTTTCAAACGCATTTTCAAACTAGCTAGTTCAACTCCAACGTATGCTATCCACGTAGAAACCGGTATAGCACAAATATTCCTAGGCAATTTAAAATCAAATGCGGACTATATTGTTAAAGTTATGAATAGACCTGATACAAACCTTCACAAAAAAATAATGCAATACGCACTCCGATCTCAATTATCGCCTTTTAAAGAATGGTACGAATTGGCTAATCGGCATTGCTTTAATCTAAATCTTAATAATACACCTCTAGCCGATTGGAAAAAAGTTTTCTATAAATGCATAGTAAAGATAGATGACTCTCTTTATTTACAGTGTTTGCATAGAGCTCAAACTTTTAGCACTAGACTCATATACAAAACACTAAACCACACACTCTACAGAAGTAATTATTTTAACGAAAAATTATCTATTAAGCAAATGAGCCTTATTTTTAATGCAAGAACTGAGATGCTGAACTTAAACTATAAGCCACATAGAGCAGACCTTGATCCAAAATGTACTTTGTGCAACCGTAATGAAATTGAGGATGTGTACCACTTCTTAGCTGTTTGTCCAATGTTACAGGAAATTAGAAGGCTTTACTTTTCACAAAACATTCTAACACTTGAATATACAAAGCAACTCTTAAATGGTAATCTCGATTGGAAACCCCTATGCTCCTATATTAGTCATGCTTTAGGTTACCGTAACTGTTTTATATAGCTATTAATTACATATTTGATAATGTGTTCCAATTTCTTTTTTTTTTGGTTGTAACTATATTTGAATGTTTGAAGATATAATTCAATTCAATTTTTTTTTTTTAAATACTGTACCATAAAATTAAACAAAATGAATAAACAAACTACTATTTTTTTTTTAAATTTTTTAATGTATATACAACTCATAGTTTATAACTTTAACTTTTTTACCTAAAATGTAAACTCGAAATAAGTCAACTCAGGCAGACGGCAACATTTGCCATGCTTTTATTCTTAGCTATAAAAAGATTGTACATTTATCGAGAATAATAAAGAATTTATAATAATAAATAATAAAATATATATTTACATTTAAAAAAGTAACTTATTTTTTTTCGATAATCATTTTAAAATTTGTCTTAAAAATATTTTTGGTAAGCACTAAAGAAATACAGTGCTTACATTTTTCCTACATTTAAAATTGCGTTATCGAGTTTTGTAGACAAAATTGATATTTTTTTAAAAATCAGAAAAAAAAATTACATATTTGATCATTGACAAGAGCTTGCACAGAAAAAGAAGATTATTGAAATCGGTCCATTAGTTCCTGAGAAACATTTAAAGCAAATGAAGGTTTTTTGATGGGTACCCCTCTGGAGCATTACCAAAATATGTCTTTTTCTTGTAGAAGGAAGCCAAATTAAGAATACAAAAATTAGAGAAAGTTTTAAAAAAATCACCTCTTTTTAAATTGATGAACCTGAACCTGAAGAACCTGAATATTTGCTCTTTTTCTTAGAAACAA
This sequence comes from Eupeodes corollae, assembly GCF_945859685.1. Classification (NCBI taxonomy): domain Eukaryota; kingdom Metazoa; phylum Arthropoda; class Insecta; order Diptera; family Syrphidae; genus Eupeodes; species Eupeodes corollae. The sequence goes on from NC_079147.1 coordinate 36,691,498, forward strand.
ATTGTATGAAAATAATTTAAAACATGATTAAGGTTTTTTTAAATTCTAAATTGAGTGAAAACAAACACTTGAGTTGTTTTTGACAGTAAACCGCTTTTTGGTGATTGTCGTTAAATTACTAACAAATCTTTACTTATACAACTTGGCTGTGTAAGCTTTATGGCTCATATGAACCACTTCCCTGGAACCTTAATTGGTCAAAATTTGATGAACTTGTGCTATGTTTTTGCAATAGGACTGAATATCCGATTCATATTATGTTCTTGGTCCAGTCTTCAGTTAAAGGAGTACTTTTAGCAACAAAGTTTAAGGAAGTAAAATACAAATTTTGTTGTCATATACAAAAAACTAATTTTTCAAGATATAACCGGGGTCATGTTCTTTAACGCAATACGATTAGTTTTGACTTAAAGGGAATTTCTCCAAAAAAAAAAAATATCTCCCAGGGAGTCATGAACCCTACGACAACCCGCTCCCATTAGATCCGTCATTGGTTGGAACGCGAAATGTGTTAAAAGCAAGCTTCACACTCATTTCTTTATTTTGATGGCAAGAAGTACCTTTCCCATCGTAGCTTGGTCACACTTTCTCACTTGATTCCTCTGTTTCCGACATTTTTAAATGAACCTAAAGAAGCAAAGGATTAGACTTCTACAAAAACAGGTGGCAAATGTTAAGCACTCCAATTTACCCTCCTGTACTACTCCACATTAGCCGACAAGTATATACAATAAAATTGTTGTTTATACCACAAAGAAATATTTCCCCCTGTGTTTAAAAGACTATCGAATATGAGAAATAACAGATCTCTCGCACGTTTCTCAGAAAAATAGAAACACTGGAGTAAATTATAATCACCTATTCCGTATTACCCGATCTTACTCTAATTCGTAATTTTGAGTACAAAGCTCCTGCAGCTAGGCTCTTTACTATTAGCATTATATTTGTATTTTTATGTCAATAAATAAAAGTAATAATAATAATATAACTAATTTTTGAACGCCATTTTTTGTCTCTTTGCATCAATAATCATTAAAAAAAAAAAATTGGGTGGCGCGACAGTCCGTTTAGAACCAAGGCCTAGTGACTTACAACTCTCAACCATTCCTGTGTGCGAGTAATGTTGTCAGGAATGATCAATAATCATTATATTTTAAAAAAAACAGTAAGGGCATTAAGTTCAAAAGTGTCACCATTTTTCCGCTGAACCTACAGAATACCTAGTAGCGTTATGGAGTATATGACACCAACACGACCTTGGCTAGAAGTACTCTCTATCTAGTAGGTCAATGTCTGGCATACTTCTCATTTGAAAATTAAAATCCGTAAGTAAATTTTAGTTATATTTTCAAACCAAAAAAATATAGTTTCCTCTTCCAAGGTAAAAAAACTTTCCTACATTGACCAGTTTCTTTCAATTTACAGATTTTCTTTGGATTCTTTACAGAAAATCTCTCATCGATATCTTCTGAATAGCATTTGTAAATGCCGAATACTTTTTTATCCGAAAGTCTTTATAAAATCATTTAAATCCCAAAGTTATGTCCATAGAAACTAAAATCTAAAGTTGAGATTATTTTCCTTAAAGTAAAGAAAGAGTTTCTTCTGATCGAATCAGTGGATATCTGGAAGAATATTGAACCAGAGAAATGTTAACAAAAGCTTTGACTCCACATAATTAAAAATGCAATCAGTTATTTTTATTTTATTTTCAAATTTCCACTATGGAACTTTTATTTTGTTTTTGTTTTTATTTTTATTCTTGTTCCTTTTATTTTTGGGTTTTCTATTCGGATTAGGTTGAATTTTATGTACCTCCAGTGAAATATATGAAGGATCGTTCTCCCATTCTTCATGTATAATCACTCTATCTGATACCTTCTTGTCCACCGTTTGTCCTCCTGATCTATCTTCATTGGGCTTGGATTTAGATTGAGGTTTAGGAGTACTTTCAACATTAACTTTTTGTTTGCTTTTAGCAATTTTTTCTAAGACCATTAGAGCCTTTTCTTGTTTTCTAATAAATTCTTCATCAATTTGATCCGTGTCCATTGCCTCTTCATCATTACTATCGGTTCCGTTTTCATTCGAGAATGATATAAAATCTCCGGTCCAATTTTTCGATTGATTGTTTTGAATTGGTTTCACGACTACATCCGGCACAAAAGTGCGCCTTCCATTGGATTGTTTTGTGAGATATATGGCATTTAAATTAACTTTGTCCTCAAGCTCTTTTACTGCCACTAAAGCTTGCTTTGCAGGTTCTTTTTCTATGACTGAAATTCGATTTTCTTCAGAAGGTAAAGTGCGCTTTGCTATCCATTTTCCAAGTTCTCCAGAAATATTTAAAGGAAACACCACAACAAGCGCTCTTATCAAGAAGAGATGTGTCGATATCTTATCACAATCATCGACCACGAAGACTGGAACTGAACATTTTGTTTGTTTTGCAAAGGAACCAATTTGATCGATGATAAATTTGGGTTTAATTGATCGAGAAACAAGAACACAAGAAGCTTGTTTATTTTTTATCGCTCGCAACGAAGCACCAAGGCCTAATTTTATTTTATTTTGCCGGGCGAACTGATTTCCTGGCAATCCTGATGATTTGATTTCAGAGCATATAATATCATTCAATTGGGATAGCTCACTATCATCAAGGGTTTCACTAAAATTTAAAACACGTATTTAAGGAATTTTGGTTTAAAGAAATAAAATCTTACTATATCGGTTTGTAAGGATTTGCAAGAATAACTTTGAGTTTCGGAAGAGCCTTTTTCTTGGCAACAGCCGTTTTTGCAATCACATCGCTGACACTGGTCTTAAGATTAATTTTCTTTGGACCCATTTTGTATTTATTTATGCTTCATTTAAAATAATTGATACAAACATTCCAAAAATTATTTGTTCTTTAAAAAAAATATCAAAAAATCAACAAATGGTTTGACAGTTTAAAGTTGCCACACATGTTTAGTTCGAGTCTTGAAAATTTGTGTTGTGACAGTTAAGTTTTTAATTGTACTAGAACATATTGCTTAACACTGAGTTCATACGTGGTGGTATTTGCTGGTGTACTCATTTACAGGGTGGCGCATGGGTGACGAATGGATTTGTTTTGATAGTTGTATATAATATTCGCATATATAGAAGTGTCTTTTTAATAAAGGACAAGAAAACTAAGAAGGATGATGGTAATTAAACAGTTCCATGAATGATAAGGCAATGGATTTAAAATGATTTTTGACATTTTAAAAAGGTTTTCCCTGAAGGAATATTACCATTTTAAAATCATCACTTGACGTTTCAAATAAAATGTTTTGTGAGTAGGTTTCTAATGCCAGAAGTCTTACGTTCAACCCCTGCATGTATCAACTAAAAGTGTTTTGCGAGACATTCACACATTTTCCAAGAGTAATAAAGGTTTAAGACAATGTGATGTCCTGTCATGCTATTTTTTTATCATCCTACTTGAAAGAATAGTGCAGAGCTCACACGTCAACACTAGATTCACTATCTTTCAAAAGTCTTTCCAATTACTAGCATATGCTGATGACATTGACATATACGGTACATACTGTCGTCAAGAAAGGACCTACAATACCGACGACGTCTTGGTCAAAACGTCACCATCGACAGACGTAACTTTGAGGTTGTCAAGGACGTCGTCTACCGAGGCTCCGCTGTAAACGCAAAACACAACACCAACGCTTAGACCAAACGCAGGATAACTCTTGCTAACCGCTGTTTTTTTGGGCTAAGAAAGCAATTGAGTTGAAAAGTCCTCTCTCGAAGGACCAAAGTGTCGCTATATAAGACCCTTATCATCCTCGTCCTGCTATGGTTCAGAAGCATGGACTATGACAAAAGCGGATGAAAGCACCTTGGTTCAGTTCGAGAGAAAAGTTCTTAGTGTGATCTACGTTCCCGTATGCATCGAAGGGGATTGGAGGAGAAGATGGAACGACGAGCTGTACGGGCTGTACAGCGACGTTGACTTAGCCATAAGCTTAAAAGTCTAAATACTAAGATGGCTGGGTCACGTAGAGAGCATGAAAACCAATGCTCCTGACCTAAAAGTCATTCAATCCACGTCTGCAAAACAGCGCAATAGAGGAATACCACCGATCTGCTGGCGTGCACAACTAGAGAATGATATCACTTAACTTGGAGTGCGCAAGTATAGAAATTAGGTAGGACTAGACTAAATGGAGCAGTTTGTTGAGTAAGACCCTGATTCACACGGGACCCCACAGCGCCAACTTAAAGTCCATACAGCACGTCGTTCCATTTGGTCCTCCAATCACCTTCTATGTATAAGGGAACGTTGATCACACGAAGATCTTTTCACACAAAATGACCCAAACTGCTTTCGTTAGCTTTTTCATAGATAATAAGGGATTATATAGCGACACTTTGGTTGCTCGAAGGCTTTACTACTCCATCGGTTTCCTAGTCGAAAGAAACAAGCAAGAGCAGTTCTTCGTTTGATTCCAGCGCTGGTGTTGTTGCCTGCATTCATATCGGAGTCCAGCAAGCCAAAGGCTTTTACTACCTCAAAGTAATGTCTATCGATTGTGACGTTTTGCTGAGACTGTGGTGCTTTATATCTTTTAATAAGCCCATAAGCTGGTCCCAACTGTCTCAATACTTACAGAAGACCCATTGGCATCATGCTGATTTCTTCATATTGTGGAAATGTCATCAGAATATGCGAGGCGTTGGGCACACTCGTGAAAGATAGTTCCTATAGGGTTGACGAGGAAGCTCCGCACTATTCTTTAATTTGTTGACATCGAAAGTTTTGGTTAAGTTGTTTTCAACCTTTAGGAAGCGTTGCAAATTTTCCATGGTCATCCAGCACAAGCGGACGAGCTTGACAGGAATGCCAAAACTTGACATGGCTCTATAATATTCGTCCATGCGGCCTAAAAACCGATGGTGGGTGTTGCTTTTATATATTGGGGTTTTAGCATCTGTCGTAATGTGAGTATTTGATTTACTGCGAGATTTCTTGGTTTAAAGCCACACTGATAAAGACCTATCATGTTGTTGACATTGGTCTTCAGACGTTCACACTTTACTACAGAGAAGATTTTTTAAGCGATTAGGTTAAGGTGACTGATTCCTCTATAGTTGGTGAAGTTTAGAGAGTCTCCTTTTTTCAGTTTCAGGCAAACAATATTGAGATTCAATCTTCGGGCGTGTTTTCTTTGGTCATATTTTGCAGATAATTTGGTGCATGCTACTAAAAAATTAACTCCAGCTGCGTTACAATGCTCGGCATTTAAGCCATCTGCTTAAGCGGCTTTGTTTAAATTCAGCTTGGCTATACGGCAATCTTGACGATAAGGGATTGTTGGTAATGTTTTCAATTTTATCTTTGAAGCCTTCAATTCGCGTTTTAGTATTAGTATTAGTATTTTATTAATCATGATTAGCTAATATTGTAAGAACATAAATTCTTATTTATAATATAGCTTTAAAGTGTACAGTAGCTACGGCATTTTGTATCACAATAAATATAAGTTAAAATGTTAAAACATCAAATTACAAAAAGAAAGAAAGAGAATAATAATAACAAAAATATTAATACGAGTAAGAATAGGTACTTATACAATTTTATAAAAAGATGAATTTAAAAAATGTATTATTAATTGTTTTAATTGTAATTAATTGCTAAGGTACAGTTTTAATTCATTTTTTAATTTCTTTGCGCAATTTAAACTTCTTATTTCACGTGGTAACGAATTCCACATTCGTGAGGAGTTTACAAAAAACTGGCGTTCAGATGTCGCACAACAAAAACGCGGGACCAAAACTTGAGCGGAACGATTTGAGTTTAGGAATCTTATCTCATTATAAAGGTATTCAGGTTGTCGGGTTTAAAGAATATCAGAGAAAAAAGTTAAAGTTCGATATTTGAGAAAATTTGTAAATGTCATTCCGAGAAATTGAATCACGTAATTGGATATTCTATCAAAACGTCTAAGTCCATAAACATAACGAACAGCACAGTTAAAGACGACACTAAGTTTTCTTTTGCTTTCGAAGTCAAGTTTGCAGAAAATTTCGCAACCGTAAGTGATTAACGGCAGAAACAACGTTTTTATTAAAAGAACTCTGATTTTTATTGGAATTAAATATTGAGATGGCCAAAGCATACGAAGGACACTATAACACTTACCCACAGTTCTATTGATATGGTCCTCCCAAGTCAGGGTCATATTGAACAAAACACCGAGGTTTACAGCTTTGTCGACATACATGATGGGATTTTCTTTGAGAACAACTTGAGGAAAATATGACACATCCATCTTATTCCTAGCGATGACGATGCAATTCGATTTTATCGGGTTAAGTAGCAAGCAATTTTCAATTGACCATTGATCGATTCTTTTTAAATCTTCATTAATACATGCAACGTAGTGTTCAATCATCCCTAAGGGACAACTTAGGTAGAGCTGAGTGTCGTCGGCATACATGCGAATAGAACAATTTTTTACAATACTAGGCAACTCGTTCACATACATTGAAAAGAACAAGGGACCTAGTATTGACCCTTGTGGAACACCATTCGCAACAGGTAAGAAGATCGATTTTTGTTGTTTATGTTCAACCGTCTGTTCACGTTCTGTTAAATAAGAAAACAATAGATCGACTGCAGAGGAGGAAAAATTGAAATAATTTGAGAGCTTAAGGCAAAGAATGTTGTGGTTTACCATGTCGAAGGCCTTAGAGAAATCGAGAAGAATTAGGAAAGTAACGTTGTCCATATCAACTGCTTTTCTAATATCCTCAGAAACACTTAACAAGGCAGTCAAGCAGCTATTTTTCTTTCGAAAGCCAGATTGTCTTGAGGTCAATAAGTCAAACCGTGATAGAAACTCGTTTATTTGCTTTTGAAGTATTCTCTCGAAAACTTTCGACAAAAAAGGCAATATAGATATAGGTCTAAACTCATCTCCTTTGGAATTTTTTGGTATAGGAATAACCTTTGCTTTTTTCCATAGAGAAGGAAACTCACGTGTTCTTAAAATGGAGTTAAAAATTAGTGTGATGAATGGTAGCAAGGTAGGGAGAACAATTTTTAAAAACTTAGGGTGCATCATATCGAGTCCTACAGCGTTAGATTTTATCGATAGAAGGGCCTCAACTACATCCTCCGGGGTAATGGGAGAGAAGTCGAAAAGGGGTGTATTAGGCCTAGCATTTGATAAATTATTCTCCGATGAATTAACCCGGTCTGGAAAATGTGAGGTGCCTGTCGTGCTTGAGACGAAAGATAAGTTTAGGGCATTTATGTCAAGCAAATCTGTAGATTTGGTATCGAATTTACCAATTCCTATGTTTTTCAGATTCTTCCAAATCTCTTTGCTTCCCAATACGGCATTGAAACGTGTTGAATATGTCTGAGCTTTGGCCTTGCGTATCTCCCGAACAATTTTGTTTCGCAGTTTGGAATAATTTACATAAAAACTGTCAATGCGAAATAATTTCCAGCGTTTGAAGAATAAATCTCTTTTTTTAATGAGAGAGAGAATACTTCTCGTTATCCACGGTTTGCTATTTGGACTGAAAGTTTTAGTGCTTAGGGGCACATGACTATTATGAAGTTCATTAATTTTTTCAGTGAAAAATTCTACCTGCATAGAGGGCGAAGATATATCTAACAAAGAGTTCCAACTAATAGTATTAAGATTTTGTTCCAAGGCGGCGTAGTTCAAATTACGGAAATCCCTGTATTCGGTGGTATGGTTTTGCCTATGTCTTTCAACGTGGAAATCATAAGCTAAGAAAATAAGGTCGTACTTTGAAAAACCTGGAGCAGATAGTTGATCGTAGTGAATAACTTTATTTCGATCACATACTAAAAAAAGATCCAACAATGAAGGATTACCATTATTAGGGAAATGTGTAGGCTCAGATGTGTTTACAGAAAATAGATTAAGCGTCAGAAATTGGTCATATACGTTATTTTCCTCTAAGATATTGCAGTTGAAATCACCACTTAGGATTATGTTAGAGTACGAAATTGAAACCTCTTCTAAAATAGAGATAAGAGGAGAAATACAAATGTTTCTGTTGGGTCGATATACTGTTCCCACTAAAATTTTTTCTTGACCATTCAAAATTTCTACGAAAGCGAATTCCATTTCACTTTCGTTACAAGAGACAGCTATCTGTCTTGATGTTAATGTTTCTTTGACATACATGGCAATTCCCCCACCTCTGCAGCGTACTCTATTTGAACGATATACCTTATAACCTGTGAAAGAGCATATGTTGTTGTTTTGAGATTCAGAAAGCCAAGTTTCAGATACACAAACCACGTCAACCTTAGAACCTTCAAATGTAAAGCGAAACTGGTCAATTTTACATAGCAAACTTTGTGCATTGATGTGAGATACTCTAAGGCCAGTTTGATGTCCACTCAAAATATTAATCATGGTGCGCAAATTAAGATCACCCATCGCAAATGAAAACAATAAAATTCAAAGTGCACAAAGAAAAAACAAAGAAGATTTACTGTATGCTAAAAATCCTTGAAAGATAATGTATTGTATATATAATTGAAGTTGTAAAGCTTAGTAGGAAGTTAAAGACAGTAATAAAAAATATGATGAAAAATTAAAAAAAAATTATAGAGTAAAAGCAGAAATTAAAAAAAAAAAAAAATATATGAATATATTATAAGTAGGTATTTAAATATTAAACATTATATTTCAGAGTTGGCAACCATATTCAAATCCTCCAAGCAGTCGATCAGTTGAGCTTCTTCATTCATAAGTCGCTTGATGTAAACAGCTCCTCTCGAAACAAACACAGTGCTTATTTTTTTTTTGCTTTCTCAGAGCCATTGCATGCTGGTATATTGACAGGTTGTTTTTCGTTAAAACCTCTCGCATAAACAGAGCTCAATAATTAAAAATATTTTTAATCGTAGGTGGTTTTATGTAGTTTTGAATTTCGTTTTACCTTCTCATGAATTTATGGAACCGCATTTTTGTTTTTGAATCTGTTAACATCTTCGACTGAACGCTTCTCATGGTTTTTCTTATTTCTCATAGAGCTCGTGAGTATCTCTCATCCTACTTTGCGTGCCTGTTGCTTGGCTGCATCTGCCTGCCAACTTTCCACATCAAACCAGGTGTTTCCTAATGGTTGCTGTTTTAAAACCCAGCACGTCAGAGGTGAATTGTCTGATTGCATCTTGAAAATGTTTTTACTGGTTCTCGATATATTGTGTTAGTGACAGAGATCTTTTAAAGAGGTTATATGTGACATGGCAGGAGAAGGACTTTGCGATAATAGCAATTTGACGTTGTATCTGTTCCCAGCATCTCAAGTCTGGAAACCCTAAGTGCTACCTTGGTTACAACGAGGTCCAATTCCAAAAAGGGACATTCCTTGTGGATGTTGTGGAAAACGCTTAAAAACTAACTGATGTCTCCGTATTAAGGTTCAGTAATTTATATTTACAAAACATGTCGGCTTAAATTTAAAAATAACCACTCTCATCTTTTTTGGTATTGGTTAAAAAATCAAAAATTACTTTCAAACTGTTTTGCCTTTTCTATTCAAAACTATTTTAATATTAATGGTTGAGCATTTATTTAAGATTTATATAAGTTAAAGAAAGTAACAACTTATGAAAATTACTCAAAAATTGTATGAAATACTTCAATTACTTAAAATGATTAATGAATATAGGGATTATAGATTTGGAATAATATTATGAGTTCTACTCATCGAATTTATCTACATCATAAAGTGTGATATCAATTTCTTCGTCATGCTTATGTCAAAATATAACCAAACGAGGTAGTTTAAAAAACCTTTAAATTTAATTTGTACACTACCTAAGTTTCTAAAAGTGTGTACATACCATTTAATTTGATCTATTACTTTTTTTAAACTGAATCGAACATCAAAATGACATTTCTTTGACAGCTTTGCTTCTCGCAAAACGTTTTCATGTGAAAAGAAAGCCGCAAAGTAAATTTTGTTTTTATAAATATTAACTAAAAAGAATTATAATTACCGCCAAGCTAAATATTAAGTATTTTCCTGAATTAAAGTTAATTGACACATTTTTAACCAAAGAACTTAAAAAAGACGCCTCTTTCTAATTGATTGTCTACCAAAAGTTTGGTTAAACACCCGCCACAAACGAACCCAAACCTACTCAAATAAACATTTACAAACGTTTGCTCTTCCTATTTGCCGGCGTGAATCTCTAAAATGGATTCAGACTTATACGACGAATTCGGTAATTACATTGGACCTGATTTAGACAGTGACGATGATGACGACCAAAGTATTTATGGTCAAGCAGATATTCAGGATGATGTTGATGTAAGGAGTCTCAAAAACTCAAGAATATCAAAACAATGGTTATATTGTCTCTTCTCATTTTCTTAGGATGACGCTATGGAAGAAGATGAACCAGAAAATGACGAAGATAAGGAAATAACCGCAGTAGTTCTCCATGAAGACAAACGTTACTATCCCACCGCCGTTGAAGTCTATGGACCCGATGTGGAGACAATTGTCCAAGAAGAAGATGCCCAACCTCTGGATAAACCACTCATTGAACCGGTGAAGAAGTTGAGATTTCAACTGAAAGAACAAGAACTGCCCGAAACCACATACGAAATGGAGTAAGTTATTACAAAATTGAATCTATATAAAGATGGTTCTATGGGAGTCTTTTAGATTTATGGCCGATTTAATGGACACACCGCCGTTGATAAGAAACGTCGCTCTAATTGGTCATTTGCATCATGGCAAGACAACTTTTGTGGATTCTCTCATTCGTGAGACACATCCGCAGTTCGACACAACCGAGGAGAGGACTCTTAGGTATACGGATACTCTGTTCACGGAACAAGAACGTGGAGTAAGCATCAAGGCCACTCCAATCACTCTTGTCCTCCCAGATGTCAAACATAAGAGCTTCTTAATGAATATATTTGATACTCCAGGTGCGTTCGAAATAAATGAACTCTGTTTTGAAAGTCTAATTGGAAAATGGGTGTTTTTTTTTGTAGGTCATGTTAACTTTTCCGATGAAGCCACAGCTGCTATGCGGATGTGTGATGGAGTTGTTGTATTTGTGGACGCAGCTGAAGGAGTGATGCTCAACACCGAACGTCTGCTAAAGCATGCAGTCCAAGAGAAGATGGGAATAACAATTTGCATAAACAAAGTGGCTGACATTCTTGTTTCTTTGAAGTTCCTTGTTCTTATATTTTCTCCATTTTTCAGATTGATCGTCTTATTCTAGAGTTAAAACTCCCACCTCAGGATGCTTATTTTAAGCTCAAGCATATTGTCGAAGAAGTCAATAGTTTGTTAAGGTAACTTTCCAACTATGATATTATAGATTAGAAGATGATTGCATTATTATTTCAGTGTTTATTGCGATGGAGATGATGCAATTGTGGTTTCTCCAACTCTTGGAAACGTCTGCTTTGCTAGTTCACTTTATGGTTTCTGTTTTACACTGAAATCTTTTGCCAAACTATACGCAGACACTTACGAAGGAGTCAACTATGTGGAGTTTGCCAAACGTCTCTGGGGAGATATGTATTTCCACAATAAATCGTAATGAGATACAAACACGTCTTAACTTGATTAAGAAATTAATTATTTGATTATTTTCAGACGTAAATTCACCAAAAAACCACCTCACAGTTCGGCTCAGCGTAGTTTTGTCGAATTCATACTCGAGCCAATGTACAAACTTATTGCCCAGGTTGTCGGAGATGTTGATACAACCCTCTTGGACACTTTGGCTGAGTTGAATGTTCGTGTGACCAAAGAAGAGATGAAAACAAATATAAGACCTTTGTTGCGATTGGTATGCAATCGATTCATGAGTGACTTTAGTGGATTCGTCGATATGTGTGTGGAACATATTAAGTCACCTTTGGACAATGCCAAGAGGAAGGTAGATCATATTTATACGGGACCAAAAGAGGGCGACATCTACAAGGATATGGTGAATTGCAATCAAAACGGAACACTCATGGTTCATAGCTCCAAAATGTATCCAACCGATGATTGTACATTCTTTCAGGTACGTATGTCGAAGAAAGTTTTTTCCAAGACATTATGTTCAAGATTTAATCTCCAAGCTGAAATCTCTAAAACTTGTATCTCCAAAGAGAGAACCCCTTGTTAAAGGTTTACTTGCTTTACTTAGGTCCACCTTTTTACAAAGTCCTTGGGTGTTCCTTAACTCTTTTAGAATAAATCCTAGGTCAATCGGTTCAAAAATTATCCCTATTTCCAAGATTGAGACTGAATTTAAACAGATTGTAAAGGGTTTTTAATTGGAGCATATATATTCAGGCTCTCTTTTGTGGCCATTTTGTTTTGGTGACATGAGTCCAATATTTGGTTTATTATTCAGTTGTTTATGCCAAGTCATCATGGCAAGTTACACAATTAAACAGCACGTTTAAATGATAAAAGATCAGCCGAGAATGTCGCGGTCCGTGAAAGTGTACAGCAGAACCAGAGGCAGTCTTTTCCTCGCCGTACACAGGAATTCGGACTGTCGCAGACTTCAACTTGGCGAAAATATTTATAAAAGTTCAAAAAGTTCGCAGACTTCAACTTGTCGGATTTTGTGTCGGGACTTGGGCCTACAGCCGTACAAGATCCAAAATGACCCCGGATTTTAAAGATCATGACCAGACAATGAACGCCGTTTGTTCGCTGACTGGGTTTCGACTCGTTTGGGAAAGGACTCCAATTTTGGCCAAAATTTCATCTGTAGTGACGATAAATGACTGTGTTAACTATCAAAATGTCCGTATATGGGGCGTAACCAACCCATACGAGGTTCACCAGGTGTTAATACTTACTTACTTACTTACTTAAGGTGGCGCTACAGTCCGGGGCGGACCTGGGCCTCAACCAACAAGCGTCTCCGGCCAGCTCGGTCCCTAGCTAGCTGTCTCCAGTTTCGCACGCCAAGTTGGTTGAGGTCCTCTCCCACCTGGGTGCGCCACCTGAGTCGCGGTCTTCCTCTACTGCGCCGTCCCTCGGGATTGGATTCGAAGACCTTCCGGGCTGGAGCGTTGATGTCCATCCGCTCTACATGACCTAGCCATCTAAGCCGTTCGACTTTAATTCTGCTAACTAGGTCAGTGTCGCTGTACAGCCCGTACAGCTCGTCGTTATATCTTCTCCTCCATTCTCCATCTATGCGTACGGGACCAAAAATCGCCCGAAGAATTTTTCTCTCGAAGCATCCTAAGACGCTCTCATCTTTCTTTGACAGGGTCCAGGCCTCAGCGCCATAAATGAGAACCGGGATGATGAGTGTCTTATAGATGGTGATTTTACATGCTTTAGAGAGGACTTTACTTCTCAATTGCCTTCTAAGTCCAAAGAAACAGCGATTTGCAAGAGTTATTCTTCGTTTGATTTCAGCGCTGGTGTCGTTGTCTGCATTAATAGCGGTGCCTAGGTAGACAAAGTCCTTAACTACCTCAAAGTTATAGCTGTCCATGGTGACGTTTTGTCCAAGACGTCGTCGTTCAGTGTCCTTTTTTGATGACAGCATATACTTGGTCTTGCCCTCATTGACCACTAAACCCATCTTCTTCGCTTCCGTCGCAATGCTCAAAAACGCTCCACTGACATCACGCTTTGATCTTCCAATTATGTCAATATCATCTGCGTATCCGAGTAATTGGATGGATCTATGGAAGATTGTGCCTCTAGTGTTGACGGTTGAGTTTTGCACAATTCTTTCCAGAACGATGTTGAAGAAGCCGCATGACAGTGCATCGCCTTGTCTAAAACCTTTTTTGACATCAAATGCATCGGTAAGATCTTTTCCGACCTTGATAGAGCAGCGTGCATTCTCCATCGTCATTCTGCACAAACGGATAAGTTTGACAGGGATGCCAAAACTAGACATTGCTCGGTAGAGCTCTTCCCTATAGATGCTGTCATACGCGGCTTTAAAATCGATAAAGAGATGGTGGGTATCGATTTGAAGCTCCTGGGTTTTTTCCAAGATCTGCCGTAGTGTGAATATTTGGTCGATAGTGGACTTTCCTGGTCTGAAGCCACACTGATAAGGACCAATCAGGTTGTTGACGAATGGCTTCAGACGTTCACATAATACGGCAGAGAGGATCTTATACGCAATGTTAAGAAGACTGATGCCTCTGTAGTTGGCGCAGTTTAGAGGGTCTTTTTTCTTATGTATCGGGCACACTATGCTGAGATTCCACTCATCGGGCATGCTTTCTTCCGACCAAATTTTGCAGATGAGTTGGTGCATGCTCCGTACCAAGTCATCGCCTGCTGCTTTGAATAGTTCGGCGGTGATGCCGTCAGCTCCAGCAGCTTTGTTTGAATTAAGTTTAGATATAGCTATCTTCACTTCGTCAAGGTCGGGTAGGCGGAATTGTTGATCTGCGTCGCCGAGGTTGAGTGGTTCCTCAAGGTGTTAATGCATCCTCAAAATGTTAGCGTTTGGTGTGGATCTGAAACGTAGATCAACTTTGTGAAAACCAATCTGGCTTTCTTTCTAAACCCAGTAGAACTATTATAAATATTTTCAAACAATCTATAGATAATGACAATCTAAGCTTTCTTCTTTCACTAAATTTCTCCAAGACGTTTGACTTAGAAGGCAATTTCACTTTTTAATGTCTTCTATCAATCTTATTTCTTTTTGCCATAACAATAGAAAATAATGGTGTGTCAGATTTTTTTTTTGACTTATCCGCAGGATTCATTATTGTGTCCACTTTTCTTTACCATGTATTTAAATGATCCATTTCAGAGCAAAAGATACAAGACTTCTATCTAACTCACAACAAGCATACTATAAGGGTAAATCGATGAAAACGTAGTTACACACTCCAGTACGTATCATCGAATACTTAGTCCAGTCAATGAACGAAAAAATTTGCCTTCACCTTAAAAAAACCAACAGTTTAGAAATTTTGCACACTTCCTAAGGGATGTCTGGTGATGAACCAAAAAAAAGTCCCCAAGAATCCGACACGTGAGCTCTAGCGGCAGTTAAGAGAAACATGGTGTTTCAGTTTTTCACGTTTATCTCGGAAGCTATTTGTCGTATCAAAAAATAATCTCCTACAAAATTAAAGCTTATTAAATTAATTTGTTAGTACTTGCTTTAGTTTGTAAAATAGCTCTATAGCCATATAGAGAAAACATGTGTTTTTTTCACACGAAAAGAAAGCTTATTAAATTTAAAAAAATATATATGGTATGCATTTTTTCATGTCTGTAATTGTCCACAAAAAACTGTCGTATTCAATTTGTCTGTCTATTCTTCTTAAACTCGTAGGCCCAATATGTGGCTTATTAAATGTATACCTAGAGAATAAGCATTGTAGCAAGTTACTTTATCATCTCCAACATTGCCACTCGCTATTGACATGATTTCATTTGTAACTGGAAATGGAGAATGACTTTGGAACCAATTTGACAGCCTTGCAATGTCTGTATTATCTCTAATTTTACGTGCCTCCCCAAAATCTTCATGTTGCTAACTAGTAGAAAAAGTGCTTCCTCAAATGACAATGTTATTATTAACCTTGAATTAAGGAAGACTGTTACATATATTTTAATCAGTTCAAAACTCTAAGCGAATTAAAGAATGGAAATGAAAATAACGTTATCACGACAGATTTTAATAAAGCCTTTGTTCTCAATCTCCGATTCTATTTTTGTAATCTAAGAAGTCCCACTACGGAGCCACCTTGGTCATTTGTTATTTGTCATAACTATCAACGAAGTTATTAATGTCATTGATAATCCAACTGTCTCTATTTAGACTGATGAAATGTAAATAACAAAGGTTATTTCTACTCCATCTGATTCTGTCTCACTCCAAAATGAACATCACTCATTTAAGACTTGGTGCGACAAAAATTGCTTAGAACTCACTAAGTGGTCACATCTTTCCTATAGTCTGCACGATGTAACCATTCATTTTATCTGTTTTATTCGTGACCTAGGAGTTATTTGGGACACACAGACACATTTTTGAGCACATTTTAATTATAAATTAAATAAAAATTTTCGATGCCCTATGCCACTTAATCCCTATACAACACCTTTGTTAGACCTCTATTTGGATACGCTTGTCAAGTCTGGTCTTCCCATCAGAACTCTCATTCTCAAAGAATTGAATTTGTACAACGCAAATTTCTTCGCTTTGCACTCCGCGGTCTTACTTGGCGCAAACCTTCCAAAAAACGCAGCAAAGTCGCTGATAATCTCTTTGTATGCCAGCCAGATACCATAGACTCACCATTTCTTTTAGAAAAGATTAATATTTATACTAATTCAAATAACTTCAGACAGACGCCTCTGTTTCGTTTTCCTTATCATCAAACAAATTATGGCCTTTTTTTATCTATCACAGAATTTTGCGCTTAGCTAACAACGTGCATACTATTTTTGACTTCCATAGCATTCCCTCCTCCCTTAGAACCAGTCTCTACAAATCATTCCAAGTTTTTTTTTTAAAGTTTTGTGTTCATTAGAAACTTAAAAAAAAAACAGATTTGAGTCTAGCTTAGTGAGTTTGGAATACCAGACAATTTCATCTTCTACCAGGACAACTACACAGAGCACACATCTTGCACCGCAAAGTCGTGGTTACTTTATAACTACACTAAGGTTATTAAAATTCTGAAAAAAATCACCTGACCTAAACTCCGAAAACTCGAATTTTGTTTAATTAAAACAATGTGGCGACAGTCTTAAGAGCTTTTCTTTCATACATTTTAACTTTGTCATCTCGAACTTTTTGCTTGTATATAATGAATAAAATTCTTCAAGGGCGGGATGAAAATGTCATCACTGCTAAAGACGAAATCCATGACTTTACAAACAAAATTGAGTTTTGGTCATCGTCTGTTAGTCAAAACAACTTTGATTCATTTTCCTCCACACAATCTTTTGTTGAAGAAGTCGGATGTGAGATAAATATCAAGGAATTTATACCTGGTATGAAAATGGTGTTGAAAAAGTTGAAAGTTGTAAATGAGTATTATGTTGAGTGTATCTTTGGAACCTGGTAGTTAATGAAATTCTGACTAGTTTGGATGTGAAGGTTTTTAGAGTTATTGCTAATGCGGATGATGTTGTTATGTTTTAAAAGAACTCAAGCAAGCTCTGCTATTGGCCTCAGAGCTCAATCACATTGGACTGATAACAGCATTGGCCACTCTGTAATTCTTAATTATTTAAAATCACTTTCAAAACACACAAACCACCACATCATTCTCAAATTACAATTCGATAGAAACTTCCAGACTTCTATACCTTTCAGATCTTTCTTGGAGGATAGGGCATTACTGGAAGACTATTCAATCCACTTCTTTACAGATGGATCAAATACTAATGATAGTGTTGGTAGATGCGTTTGCTCGGACTAACTCTCTCATTCTGCCTTTCCAATCACTGCAGCGCGTTCAAGGCAGAACTTTGGCGATTACATCAACCCCTTAAACAATTCAACCGTAAAACCGTACTACTAGGAATGCCCATCAGTTTACCCTTGAGCCCAATTTCGGACGTACTGTTAAGTTCAGGGATTCTTTCTTTAGCCGCACTACAGGAATGTGGAATGCGGTTAAACGTCAAACTTTGGTGATTTAACGTACTCTACTCCCGAATCTAATGGATGTTTTAATTAGCAGAATCCTGACTGCAATAGAGAAGGACAGTGTTACGCATTTGAGACTTTTAACTTATGTTATACCACAAGAACTCTCTCTCTGATTAGAGAAACCTGTCGTTGAGTAGGCCTTCGCTTTCTGAATCGATTCAAACTTCAGTAACTAATATTTGTCCGGTTTCAATAGCCAAATCTTTAACGTGTGTTTATTCCTTATCTTAGGCTCTTTAGGGGTTTAAATTCAGTTCGATGTAGATTTTCTCTTTGGAGTTAATGCCAAGTGGGATGATTTTTTCCTCCCACATATAGAGATTTCAGGATCATGACGAAATCTAGAATGCCAAAAATCTCGAATGCCGAAAATCTCGAAAATAAAAAAAATTATCTAGAACGCAAAATTCTCGAATCCAAAAAAAATCCAGAATTTACAAAAATCTCGAAAGACTCTATCTAAAAAAAAATAAAAATTCGAGATTTTTTTTTAAATTCAATAAAACACAAATATGTATATCAGTTTACTTAATATTTTATTTTCTGAGCAAGAAAAATAGTTGCAAACAATAAGAAAGATGCATGTGTAGCAATGTGCAATTGTATGATTGATAATTTTACTTGTCAGCTTTAAGTTTGTTAAGGGGATGTAAGTTATCCAGAATGTATGTTTGAATTTTTGAGGCAATGTTTAAAAACATACATTCTGGATTTTTGCATTCGGGTTTTTTTTTTCTAGAATTTTAAATGAATTTTCTCTACAAACAAAAAGTTTTTTTTTAATGTTTTTTGTAGGTCCTTGCTCGAGTTGTAAGCGGAACACTGCATGCTGGCCAAGAGGTTCGTGTGCTCGGTGAGAACTATACCCTTCAAGACGAAGAAGATTCAAGAATTCTTCAAGTCGGCCGACTGTGGGTCTACGAAGCTCGCTACAAAGTCGAACTTAATCGTGTTCCCGCTGGCAATTGGGTTCTAATCGAAGGTATCGATCAGTGTATTGTCAAGACCTCCACCATTGCGGACATCAGCGCCGTTGAGGACTTGTATATCTTCCGGCCATTGAAATTTAACACCCAGAGTATCATTAAAATAGCCGTTGAACCCGTGAACCCCTCAGAATTGCCCAAAATGTTAGATGGTCTGAGAAAAGTAAACAAATCCTATCCTCTGCTATCGACGCGTGTTGAGGAATCTGGCGAGCATGTTATTCTTGGGACAGGAGAACTGTATTTGGATTGTGTTATGCATGACTTGCGTAAAATGTACTCGGAGATCGATATCAAAGTTGCAGATCCAGTTGTGGCTTTTTGTGAAACGGTTGTGGAGACTTCATCGCTAAAGTGCTTCGCCGAGACTCCGAATAAGAAGAATAAAATTACCATGATATCCGAGCCATTGGAAAAGGGTCTGGCTGAGGATATAGAAAATGAAGTGGTGTCGATAAATTGGAATAAGAAACGTTTGGGTGAATTTTTCCAAATCAACTACGATTGGGATTTGCTGGCAGCGCGTTCTATTTGGGCTTTTGGGCCTGACACAACTGGGCCTAATATTCTTGTTGATGATACTCTTCCATCGGAGGTTGATAAGAATTTGTTGACTTCGGTGAAGGATTCCATAGTTCAGGGCTTCCAATGGGGTACTAGAGAAGGTCCGCTTTGTGAAGAGCCCATTCGGAATGTGAAATTCAAAATTCTCGACGCAGTGATTGCCAGCGAAGCTCTGCATCGTGGTGGAGGGCAAGTCATTCCTACAGCTCGTCGTGTGGCATATTCTGCATTCTTGATGGCAACGCCTAGATTGATGGAGCCGTATTTGTTTGTTGAGGTTCAAGCTCCTGCGGATTGTGTTTCAGCTGTGTACACTGTTCTGGCGAGAAGAAGGTTTGTTTTTACTGCTATTATAAATTGTTTAAAAATATAATTTTGAATATATAAACTTTTTCAGAGGGCACGTTACACAAGATGCGCCTGTTTCTGGTTCGCCCATTTATACCATCAAAGCATTCATACCCGCCATCGATTCTTTTGGTTTTGAGACGGATCTGCGGACACACACCCAAGGGCAAGCATTTTGTCTGTCCGTATTCCATCATTGGCAAATTGTTCCCGGTGACCCTCTGGACAAATCTATTATTATTCGTCCTCTTGAACCTCAAGCTGCTTCACATTTAGCCCGAGAATTCATGATTAAGACACGAAGAAGGAAGGGTCTGTCCGAAGATGTATCGATTAATAAATTCTTCGATGATCCTATGTTGTTGGAGTTGGCAAGGCAGGATGTGCTGTTGAATTATCCTCTATAAATAAAATAATTTCTTACCTTAACATCATGAAGCATTTGTTTTCATTTTTGTTGCTAAACTTTAACTTTCAAAAGCTTTTATAAAAGAGGCTTGATTTTCTACTAAGAGAAACAGGTGGCTGCTTCAAAGTCCAGACATACAAATTTCGAATGTGGTGAATTAAGAAATGGTTGAAGTATTCGCTATAGGTGTTTTATGTGAATTACCGTTATGTGTCACTATTTTCATTTTCAAGTAAGCTGTCCCTATATTCGAAAAATGCAAATTGAACATACTAGACACTCGTTAATATTTTCTAGTCGCTTTCACAAAACGTAAGTATATAAGCTTAAACAGTTGAGTTTTTAAAAATTTTGAGCGTCTGATTAAATAGTATACCATTTGTGCTTCTGTTAGATGTATGGTATGGGTCTTTTGCATACTTTTAGAAACAACAACGAAAAAAAGTACAAAGTCACATTTTTAAACATTTTGGATTTAATCATGTTTGAAAATTAATGACAAAAGTTTTAAATACAATTCTTTTAAAGACCTTAAAAAAAAGCAAACAACCTTTAAAACTAAAGAGATTTATCTTTATAATATCGGCAAGATAAGTGATAAAAGTTTTCGAGAAAGTTCGTTCGATTATCAAAGAGTAAAGCTTATTACATTTATCATGAACTGAGTGTAAAGTAAAACTCAAACTTTTTATATTTATGTTGTTCAAGGAATGTTTTACATAGTTACTTTTTTTATAATAAGCACACTCAAGTGGATATTACTACCCTTATTATGCAGAGGCACAGTGTGAGCACTAGGAAGAGGAGAGAGGGTTCAAAAGGAGATGTCAGTGCTCATTGGTATTGAATTCCTGAACAATGCAATTACCAGGAAAGACATTCGTGTAGTACGGCTTTAGAAAGAATCTCTGTATTTGACAGTCGGCCGAAGTTGGACTCGAGGGTATACTAATCAGCATTCCGAGAACCGCGAGTATTACGGTTAAACTGTTTAAGGCATAGATCATAAACCGTTAAAATAACTGTAAAAGAGGGCGAGACAAGATGACGATGTTCAAGCGAATTAAATGAACTTATGATGATATTATCACCTCCCAATTTAAATGCTCTACGTTCAATACTATTCAAGAGGATTAAGTAAGTTGCAGGAGCACCAGCCCAGAGATGGGAATTATACCCAAGTTTTGGACGTATGTAAGTCTTGAAGATAACAGCCAGATCAGAAGGTGTGAAACATTTATTGAATCGACTAAGGAAGCCCAAACACCTTGCGGCATTTTTAGCGGCATTCCGTATGTGATCGTTCCACAAGAAGTGGTTGGTGACACACATACCGAGAATATCGAGATGTTCTGTTTCATTGATGCAAGTGCCATCCATGGATAATGGCAATGGGGATATATCTCGCTTAAATAATACAAGACAGCATTGGGTTTTCGAAGCATTAAATTCCACGCGTTTTTTTAATCCTCATTGTACAATGATGTTTAAGTCGGAATTTAATGAGCTTATCATATTTTGTCGTTGCAGTGACACATCCGAAGAAGAGGGATTTGAGTCTGAAAAGGAATATAAAAAGCTAAGAGTACTATCGTCAGCGAAACAATGTATTGGATTAGAAGTTGCAGACAGGAGATCATTGATAAAAATGAGAAATAGTGTTGGAGATAGAACAGAGAACTGGGGCACACCAGCATTTATTTTATGGTTTTCAGACTTGAACCTATCCAATACTACTTGTATTGAACCATCCGAAAGGTAATTACTAATCGAATGAAGCAGGGATTCGTAAAAACCGAAAGCACGCATTTTCGATAAAAGGGCCTGATGCCAAACCCTATTAAATGCTTTTGAAATATCAAGTGCAATAATCTTACTTCCTCCAAAACGATGTAAAGATTTGCTCCACTGTTCGGTGCGATGAACCATGAGATCACCAGTGGAACTATATTGCTGCGAAAGCCGTATTGTCGGTCATTAAGAAGCTTTCGGTTTTCGATATATTATGTCTTAAGCTGATAATTTATCAGCGTTTGCATGACCTCAGAAAGAAGGGACGTAAGTGCCTAACTCGGGGTAAGTAAGTAACTCGGGGTAAGTAAGTAACTCGGAAAGAGATCTGAGTAGCACAGATGGAAAAGCTTACGCAGTGGTTTTGCCAGCGTTGAAGAACACCTCTTCGGAACAATGGCGGGGATACCACCCGAACCAGCGAATTTATGTGTGTTTAGATATTTTTTGGACTCTTGCCACAGTAAGAGTGCGAAAAAAAGATTGATCCCATAGAATCACTTACTCGTTGAAGTACAGGCGGAGTCATAACACTCACTGGCAGCGTACGATTGGTGGCCAACTGCCAAGCAAAGAGCTTCTCTAAAGAGCTAACAATAGGAGTGTCAATGTGTCATTGACAACGAGCGCAGGAACCGATCAAGGGGAAGAATTCCTTTTTACGAATGACCAAACATTTTGTCTGCCTTTGGGACATTGCAGTATTTTTTGCAGTACTTTTTGGTCATGTAAAAATTTGGTCCGTCGAATATGGGCGTTGCAGGCCTTTCTGGCTGTTGAAACTTTTTCCGGCTTTCCTCAGTACGGTTAGCTTTATAGCAATGGAAACTTACTTCTTTGGCCCTAATAACCTCGTTACAGCTCGCATCAAACCATGCGGTCTCCTTAGGTCTGATGCTTTTAACCCTATTCGGAATAAAAGTTCTCATTTTCAGGGGATCCTGAAGTAATTATTGAGACCGTCCCAGTTGGCTTTCTCGTATTGCCTGAATGTTGAAGCCATGAAGATCGCCCGTAACAACGATTTCAGTGCGAGGATAGGACGAAGCAATTCTTTGGATGGAATCAGACAAAGCATCAAATTTACGAGAAGTTGATACTCTGTCTAAATTAGGGCTTCGACTAAGGAAGCAGTAGTTAATGATTTGCTTATTTAAGGAGAATTTAAACAACATGTAATTAAAAAACGAATTTATTTATTTATTTATTTATTTATTTATTTATTTATTTAAATCTATCAAGTACATCAAAAAACTTTCTTAGATTGATAAAATAATACATATATATACATAGATAACAAATTAAGTTCAATAACAGCTAAAATATAAAACTTATAATGAATTTAATATTGTGGCTTTACAAAACTCTCTATTAATGTTAAAGTCGATTAAATGAAAATTTTGATTAAAATAAAAACAAGAATTGGTTATGGGGTTATTCTGGCCATAGTTGGTGTAATGTCTAGGGATGCTGAAGAATTCATTTTCTCTAGGTCTAAGGCAGCGTTGAGGTGCATAAAAACCAAAAGAAGAAAGCAGAGTTGAACAGTCAATATGACCAGCTATGACATCATGAGCAAACATAGTTAAATAGTACGATCTCCTTTTATCGAGGGGCTTTAAACCAATAAGTTGACATCTCGTTTCATACGAAGGCATTTGCGGATATGAGTAAAGTTTGCGGAGAGCAAATTTAGTGAACTTTTTTTGAACCCTTTCAATGCGAAAAATAGTTGTGTTGTGGTAGGGGCACCAAACAACAGAGCAATATTCAAGAACAGAACGAACTAGTGCAACGTACAATGATTTAAACGTATACGGATCTGTAAAATCCTTTGAGTTTCTCATAATAAAGCCAAGCATTGCGTTAGCTCTAGAAATTATATAATCAATATGAGAATTAAATTTAAGCTCAGGGTCAAAAATAACCCCCAGATCTTTTTGCAAATATAACCTTTTAAGACTTGTATTGGAAATGGTGTAATCAAATATTATTGGAGTTTTTATTCGATGAAAAGTCATAACTGAACATTTATTAGTATTCAAATGTAAGCGATGCTTGCTACACCACTCGGTTACACTTTCAATATCACGTTGAAGTTGAATACAATCTTGCAAGTCTCTAACTTCCATAAAAATCTTAAAATCGTCTGCAAATAATAGCTTTTCAGCTTTTAAGATAACAGAAGGTAAGTCATTTATAAAAATTAAAAATAGGAGTGGGCCAAGATGGCTTCCTTGGGGCACTCCTGAATAATTATTTATAGTTTTAGATGAAATACTTCCTACTTTTACGGATTGAGTGCGATTTATAAGATAGCTTCTTATCCATTTTAAAAAAATTGAATGGAAACCCATGCCTTGTAATTTACATATAAGAACGTTATGTTGAACGCGGTCAAACGCCTTAGCGAAATCAGTGAAAATGACATCTACTTGATTTCTAGTTTCCATGGATTGAAGGCAATAACTAGTGAAGATTGACAAATTTGTCGCAGTTGACCTTCCACCTACAAAACCATGCTGAAATTCTGATATAAAGTTCTTTATCAATGCATAAATTTTCTTTTTTACAATAGCTTCAAAAATTTTAGGTATGACTTGAAGCTTAGCTATTGGCCTATAATTTTCGACTGCCTGTTTAGATCCAGATTTATGAATTGGAGATATGAAGGAGTGTTTCCAGCAATCCAAAAACACACCTTCAGTAAGAGAAAGATTGAAAATTAAATGAAGAGGAATAACGAAGCAAGATTTTAGTTTTTTAAGAAAGATTGGAGGTATATTATCTGGCGCAAGGCATACAGAGTCTTCAAGAGATGATAATTCAAAAAGAATCTCTTCATTTGAAATTGATAAAGAACCCAAATCCAAGGTGGAGCTAACTTCACTTAGAAATTCAGGATCAGAATCCTCCAGAACAAAATTCGATTGAAAGTAGCTTGCAGATTTGACTAGGATCACTACTTGTTACTTTGTTATAGCTCATAGTTGATGGTATACCTGAAGATTTCTTTTTTGTATTTATGAAACTCCAAAAAGCTTTCGAATTTTTTTTTATTTTTGATTCAACTGACCAAAGATGCTGCCGGTATAAAAATCTTTTAAGGAATTCGTATTCTTTTCTTAATCGGCAAAATTCATTTCTAAAAGTGAAATCAATTTTGCTTTTTTTTAAAACCCGATACATAGCATTTTTTAGATTAGAAAGTCTTTTATGAAACCAAACCGGTTTACCAGAGTTACAACATGTTATCATAGATGACTTTGTAGATTACCTTCCTGGTGGTGTTGATTTAGCAGGATTTCGTATTAAGGCACTAATGTTTGCTGATGATATAGTAATTTTTGCGTATTCTCCAGAAACACTACAACTTATGATAAATAGAGTATACCACTGCTGCTGTCTTGAGATCTTTAAGAAAGGGGGTGAACGAAATGCATCGAATGAAAAGTGGAATTTAAACAGAGAAGATATAGAATGTGTTAACGAATATAAATACCTAGGAGTAATTTTTTCAAGAACCCTGAATTTGGAGAAACATTTTAGCGAGAAACTTCAAAAGGCGAAAACTGCAATTAATATTTCATGGAAAAAAAGCTTTATGAAGGAAAACATAGCTCACAGTAGTAAATATAAGGTATTTGAAGTAGTTGCAGAAAGTATCCTTTTGTTATTATGTGAAGAGAATATTTCGTCTGCAAAAAAATACTCCAAATAACGTGATTATGCTGGAAAACGGACTATCACCTCTATTTATAAAGAGCCTAAGGATGCAAGCGGATTATCTTTTGCACGTTTTTAGTATGAAGGAATACCGGCTTGTAAGAAAACTAGTAGTAAAATCTGTAGAAGACCAAAATCACTGGTACAGTGAGTGTTCGAGTCTCCCAGAAGGATGCAATTTAAATTTTAATTTAAATGTGGAAGATGTATCGCACAGAAAAGCTCTTATGTACAAGGTTATAGCAGCAGTGGATGAGAAGTGTAGAGCAGAAGATTGCAGCTGAAGCATTTGTGGCCTTGTTCAGAACAACTTACATGATCTCGCAGAAAGGAAATACTTCCATGATTCAAATAAGTTAAACGTCATTTGCTACAATCGTCAAGTTAAGAAGCGAACTACTCAACCCGAACTTCATACCGCACAGACCCGATTTACCACCGAAGTGTACTATTTGTATTTATTAGCTGAAAGAGAGAACGTCATACATTTCTTCGGAACGTGTCCAACTTTAAGGGAAACTAGAAGAAATATTCTTGGAAGTGATTTTTTACAGAGCAGCAAGTTATTAGTATGCTGAATGAGATGGATGTTGCCAAGCTTTATAACTATTGCAAAGTTGTGTTACGAATTATGAATGAATTATTTGAATTGAATTTACTATTTTGCATCACAGGGTCGGATCGGTTCTCGTCACTGCTAAGGCATAACACTAGCAGTGAAAGGTATTGATAATTATACTGTGTTTCAATTCAGTGAATTTTATTTTTCATCTCTATCTGTATTGGTTTTAAACATTTTTTTTATTTTGCAATGACTGGAGAATTCAGAGTAGATTATTGTAATATTCGTGGGCCAAGGGCAAATTTTTTGTTAGCATACCGCCATACTGTTTCATACAGGCCAGCTGTTTTGGCACTAAATGAAACCCAATTAGGTAAGGATTCCGATTCTGCTGAATTTTTTATTCATGGGTATAGCTTGTTGCCTTTATTCTTTTCCCACCATGGCCTCGCCATATACATTAGGAATGATGTTGCTTATTAGCTCTTACCACAATATGGTCTTTGCACCAATTCCTTTTTTAATTATATGTGGTTTAAATTCTCCGTGAATAAGCAAATCATTCACTACTGCTTCCTTTAACGAAGCCCAAATTTAGACAGAGTATCAACCTCTCGTGAATTTGATGCTTTGTCTGATTCCATCCAAAGAATTGTTTCGTCCTATCCTCGCACTGAAATCGTTGTTACTGGCGATTTCGATGTACACAATTCTTCATGGCTTCAACATTCAGGCCAGACAACACCCGATGGAGTGTGTGCAGAAATCTTCGCTGAGTTGAACCACCTAACTCAGCTTGTCAACGAGCCCACCCGAATATCGGACGTTGAAGATCGAGCAGAAAACACTCTTGACTTGTTTCTTACCTCTGACCCTGATAAGTACACTGTTAGTGTTCTATCTCCTCTAGGCACATCTGACCATTGTGTTATATCAGCAAATTTCTCGTGTCAAAACTGTTCAGTTAAAGAAAGAGCTCCTAAGAGAACCGTTTGGCAATACGAGAAAGCCAACTGGGACGGCCCTTCCTCGATAGTGACGTTGACGCCAGCGCTGATATGATCACAAGTTTAATTCTCCTGGGAATGAGAACTTTTATACCAAACAGGGTTAAAAGTATCAGACCCATGAAAACGCTTGGTTTGATGCGAGCTGTAAAGAGGTTATTAGGGCCAAAGAGGTTAGTTTCCGTTGCTATAAAGCCAACCAACCAACCAACCAATCTTTTTTCGAACTCGTACTGTGGCAAGAGTCCTAAGAGATCTAAACACACATAAATCCGCTGGTCCGGATGGTATCCCCGCTATTGTTCTGAAGAGGTATTCTTCAACGCTGGCAAAACCACTGCGTAAGCTTTTTCATCTGTCCTACTCGTCAGGTCTCGTTCCGAGCGGATGGAAAACGGCATTTGTCCAGCCTATTCCCAAAAAAGGCGAATCTTCCTCACCCTCTAACTACCGACCGATTGCACTTACGTTCCTTCTTTCAAAGGTCATGGAAACGCTGATAAATTATCAGCTCAAGAAATATCTTGAAGATCGAAAGCTTCTTAATGACCGGCAATACGGCTTTCGTAGCAATAGGTCCACTGGTGATCTCATGGTTCATCTCACCGAACAGTGGAGCAAATCTTTACATCGTTTTGGAGAAAGTAAGATTATTGCACTTGATATTTCAAAAGCATTTGATAGGGTTTGGCATCAGGCTCTCTTATCGAAAATGCGTGCATTCGGTTTTCATGAATCCCTGCTTCATTGGATTAGTAATTACCTTTCGGATCGTTCAATACAAGTAGTATTGGATGGATTCAAGTCTGAAAACCATAAAATAAATGCTGGTGTGCCCCAGGGCTCTGTTTTATCTTCAACACTCTTTCTCATTTTTATTAATGATCTTCTGTCTGCAACATCTAATCCAATACATTGTTTCGCTGACGATAGTACTCTTAGCTTTTCATTTTCGTTTTCAGACTCACATCCCTCTTCTTCGGATGTGGAACTGCAACGATAAAATATGATAAGCTCATTAAATTCCGATCTAAACAGCATTGTTCAATGGGGATTAAAAAACCGCGTGGAATTTAATGCTTCAAAAACCCAATGCTGTCTTGTATTGTTTTAGCGAGATATATCCCCATTGCCATTATCCATGGATGGCACTTGCATCAATGAGACTGAACACCTCGATATTCTCGGTATGTGTGTCACCAACCACCTCTTGTGGAATGATCACATACGCGATGTCGCCAAAAATGCCGCAAGGTGTTTGGGTTTTCTTAGGCGATGCAAGAAATATT
Source organism: Eupeodes corollae (assembly GCF_945859685.1). Classification (NCBI taxonomy): domain Eukaryota; kingdom Metazoa; phylum Arthropoda; class Insecta; order Diptera; family Syrphidae; genus Eupeodes; species Eupeodes corollae. Next base: position 36,719,860 of record NC_079147.1, read on the forward strand.
TCACCCCTTCTGATTTGGCTGTTATCTACAAGACTTACATACGTCCAACTCCCATCTCTGGGCTGGTGCTCCTGCAATTTACTTAAGCCTCTTGGATAGTATTGAACGTAGAGCATTTAAATTGATAGGTGATAATATCATCATAAGTTCATTTACTTCGCTTGAAAATCGTCGTAAGGTCTCTTGTCTGACCCTTTTTTACCGTTATTTTAACGGCTTATGCTCTAGTGAAATAGCCAGTTGCATGCCTCCCCTTAAACAGTTCAACCGTAATACTCGCGCTTCTAGGAATGCTCATCAGTATACCCTCGAGCCCAACTTCGGTCGTACTGTCAAATACAGATTCGTTCTTTATCCGTACTACGCGAATGTGGAATACCTTACCACACCCTGTCTTTGCTAGTCATTGCAGTATTCAGGAATTCAAAGCCAATGTGCACCGACATCTCCTTTTAAACCCTCTCTCCTCTTCCTTGACACACACTGTGTTTATTATAAAAAAAAAAATTATCTATCATGTCGAAAAAAAACTGTTTTTTAAAAAATGATATGTTTTATTGATATAACAAATGCACTTATTTATTTTGTTTGATTAAAGTTCCGCAACATTATGATACCGGAATCAATTTTTAGATGTAAATTATAAGGTGGTACTTCAGGAAATTTCGGTGAATTGAGAAATTCCGTAGGTTAATTGATCACATTCTTTTGATTGATAACAGTATCGACTGACTTGAAGGAAATTGACCGCCCAGAGATTCAATTATGAACTGACGTGTTGATGTCATCGGCATTTTTTTCGGTTTCAATATACCAAATATGTTCGTTGAATTGTTAGGCTACGTCATGAAAAACACGCTAAATAAAATCCTCCTTCGATTTCGTAAATTGACAGTCAAGATATCAGCTGCAAACATTTTTTTTTTTGACACACACCTGTACTTTGATTTTGTAGTAAAAGTAAACGCATAATAACTGTCAATCTAAGGGTCTTAAGATAACACAAATTAGATTATTTGAAACGCTCGTTTAGTGCATCGGCTGAAGTTGATCGTGGAATAACTAGAAGAGTCTGACGAAAATCACCGAAAACCAAAATTATAGCCACACTAAAAATGTTTTAGTTATCACGAAGATCTTTCAGGGTTCTAAATTGGACTTCTAGTGATGACTTTTGGGCCGTTGTACCCTCGTTGATCCAAATAATTAACCTGCACATCTGTATAATCTTTGCCATTGTATTTTATTATTGTATTATTTGCAAGTTGTTATCACCAATATTACTTTTGAAAACTCCTATTTGAATATTGTTCATGAAACTAAAGTTAAGGGGACCTTCAGTTTTTATACCGAATCCGAACGGCGCTTTTCATGCCAAGAATTATTCTTGGAGTATTTATCAATTCTTCCCAAGAGGCAGTATCCGTGACAAATGTCTCGGTTGTATCTGGCCGACTTTATTTAAGATTCTTCTTTTTTAATTCAAATCAATAAACCGAACGAAAATAGTGCTTATCATTAACTTTTTTCAAAAACTTGCAGTTTTCAAGTTATTTTGTCAAGACCTTTAGGCAAATTAAAGAAAATTTCTTAAAAGACCGTTTGGCAATATGAGATAGATAATTGGGACGGGGTCAAAGACCTTTTCAGGATTTTCAACGGCTTCCTCGATAGTAATGAAGACTCAGCACAGATGTGATTGCAAACTTAATTCATTTGGGCATGAGAAATTTTATTCCTAATAAGAAAAAATCTATTGAACCAAAAGATTCGATCTGTAAACAGGTTATTAGAATCAGAGATGTAAGTTATCGTAGTATTAAAGCCACTGAGGAAAACCGCTCCAAAACCTGTTATAGTCATATTTGATGAACCAAATTTGTATATAACCAGAAATTACGACAAAATTTTCTTCAATGCGCAAAGTAGTAGGTACAAAAAAAAATAATAATTTAAAAAAAATGTACGTAACATCAAAATTTTATCGATTTCAACGCTCGTTCAAAATGACACTGCTTATGTACTTGTAAGATCGATCGATAAAGCCAATTTGCTTGCAGCACAGTTTGCTATTAACTCGAACCTTCCAGAGAGTGCCATGTGTACTTCTATACTTAAGTGCATTATTTTATGGGACAAATCTTCTTTAATACTTGTTGTACTGGAGTACTTCAAGACCTCAGCATTCAAAAAATTTGCTGGCCAGTATAGTATCGCTGCTATTATTCTAAGGAGATGTCCTTCATCGCTGGAAAAACAACCTCTTTCCCAGTGTATGGAAAACAGCTTTTATCTAGTCTTTCCCAAAAGACCAACCCGCCTTCCCCTCTAACTAGCATCCAATTGCATTTACGTCCCTTCTTTTCAAGGTTATGGAAACACGAATCAATTCTCAGTCTAAGAAATATCTCGAAGAAAGAAAGCTTCTTTTGGCTTATTGTACGAACAGTGAGACAAATCTTAACATCTTTTAGGAGGAGGTAAGATTACGGCACTTAATATTTGAAAAGAATTTGATTTGCATTGATTAGCAAAATAAATGCTAGTGTCCCCCAGGGCTCCATTTTTTCCACTATCTTCCTTATATACATAAGGAATTTCCGTACCCATGGCATGATGGTTAGTGCGTTGGACTGACATGCCTGAGCTCTCGGGTTTGATCCTTGCCTATGCCATCTAACGTTTTTTCACGGGTACTGCCTCTTCCGGAGAATTGACAAATTCTTCAAGAATAATTCTTATCATGAAAAGTGCTTTCTCAAATTAGCCTTTCGGATTCGGCTTAAAACTGTAGGTCCGCTACATCCCTGACAACAGTACTTCTACCCAGGAATGGTTGAGAGTTGTAAGACACTAGGCCTTAGTTCTCAACGGACTGCTGTGTTTGTGGATTAGCTTGGTTTCGCTAGCCATAAACACATCGGGACTGTAGTCTTTCAACATTGGAACATGTTGGCTCTTCGGTGAATTTACATTCACAGCTAGGATCTTAGGCGCGTCTCCGGCAGCGCTCCGATTATGGTCTAAATTGCGCCATGCCAACCAACAAAAAGTAGAGATGATCTACCCTTTTGCCTTGCTCCTTTATCTGACTTTGCAGCCCTGTTATTGAATTCTCAACATCAACGCTTCAATGTCAGGCTGCACCTCTGTTGCCTTAGGCACGGGGGCCTTTGGAACAACAGTTAGTGGAGCCTATCTCGTGTTCCCATTTCCTAATCCACGAATTTTTGTGTTGGAGCCTGTCGAACTGTTCGACATACTTCGGCTTTTTGACTGGCCTTCCATTTGTTGAACCTTAGGGCAACCCCACATTTGAGCTGGGTTAGATCCGCAGCTTGCCTTCTCCCTTGATGTGGGTTTCAGAGCACCTGACGCAGCGCAACTGCATATTGCAGGTGGCTCCGGTATGTCCAAACTTCTAGCACTTCGTACATTGTAAAATGTCGCGAAATTCGATTTTCCTCACAACTACTTTGGGCGATAATGTTACGAGGAACATTGGCAGCCTATAAACCCCTCGTCTGGACTTCACCGTAGTAAAAAACTTGACTCCGATAAAATCGAGATCGTCGGTGGCTTTTTCACGGAGCTCATTTAAGTGCGCCTCCGGTTCCGTGCAGGAACTTATGCCCTTCAGTAGCACCGTCTTAAATGTTTCGCTTTTCGGAGTGAAGCTGGAGAACTCAGCGGTGACCTGCTTAAGCACTTCTTTCAGTAACTTGTGTTTGGCCAGTGCGAAGCACTGCACCGAATACTGCTTTTTTTTCATTTAAAAAGTTTATTAAAGATTTGTCCTTAGTGGCCGACTTACATAACTGTTTCAAGTCCTGCAGGCCAACCCGGTAGGTCCTAATTGGTGGCAGCTTCTCCTTCTTATGCTGTGGTTGTTTATTGGTGCTACTGCTGCTGTTTTTTTTGTTGCTGCTGCATTGCTTTAGCTGATGTCGATAGGCCCTCAGAACTTGGGCCTGCCACTGCTGTCCAACGCACCAATCATCACGCTACCGGTACTAAATAAAGATGGTATAATGTCCTCCTTGAATGCCTGGAAATTACAAAAAGAAAAAAATGCACTTTACCACCATCCCTACGTCCTAAAATTGTATGCTAGGCTCCAAATTTTGAGTACTTTCAAGGATCTCTTAGGGTCTTTAAATAGAATTATCCTCTAAGGTTTGATGGAATTTTCCGGAGTAATCTATATTTTTGGTTTTCATTTTTCTAGACTAATAATGAACGAATTTATAAAAATAGTTAGTTTTTTAAGCTTTAGTTTTCAAAAGTTCTTAGCTAACCCATTTCTAACTCCTTATTTTTTTAAGGGTGTGCAGGGAATTTCAAATATTTTTGTTTTTGGATAAGTAGGACATTATGTAACTGGTAATGTTTAGTCCTTCAATTTATCTATTTTAATGTTTTTTTTTGGTTTATTCTCTGCAACATCCCCAGATAAGGAATGGGTCTATAAATAAGAGCATGGTATTTTTTGGCTTTCCCGTTTCGGGCAATATCGCTTATTGGCTATACTTATACTACACAACGCACAAGGCACAAACAAAATAAATTGGTTTAAAATCAACACCATTCATTTGATGATCTGAAAAGAAAAAAAATGTTAAAAAACGTGACCTCGTCATTACCTACATTAAAATAAAAGTTAAAAAAAAAGAGAAATGTTTTCACAATCAGCGCCCACAAATTAAAAACTCCTCCATTATCCATAAACAAAAAACCAAAAAATGAAATAAAAAATGAAAATGAAAATGAACACAAAAATAAAGCGAAAAAAAGAAAAGCTTAACCAAAAGTAAAAATATGCAGATACATGCACGCATTAACGGTTGTAAAATAAAATAGGGACGCTGCTGATATCTCACAGGGATCGGGCATCGGGCTCGGCGCGGCTGACGTGTAAATTATTCACACCTAAAGTGCTATTAAAATTGCACTTTAAAAATATTTGCATTTATATACAGAAAAACAGATAAAGATACAGGTGCAGGTGCATTTCCCATCGCCCATCACCCATCCCATCGCATTGCAACGCAACCAATATACAGGGTGTCCCATATAAGCAAAAAATCTAAATAACAGAATTTATAGTAACTTAAACCTTACCGTTTATTCACACTTTTTACAAACAATTTTTTGTCTTTAATATTTTCGACAGTTTAAAGCAACCTCTTCTTATCTTAAGGGGCACTAAAGTGCTGTTAAAGTATAGGGTTCAAACAACAAACTTCTTTATCTAGCTAGGTCCTGTCGCTGTACAGATCGTACAGCTTGTCGTTTCATCTTCTCATAAACTTACATAGTCAAAGCTTCTGCACCGTATAGCAGGACGGGGATCGTCTTATAAAACGATACTTTGATTGCTCGAGAGAGGGCTTTGCTACTCAACAGCGGTAAGCAAGATTAATTCTTGATTTGATCTCAGCGCTTGTGTTGTTTTCTGGGTTCATATTGGAGCCTAGGTAAACGAAGTAACGTTTATCGATGGTAACGTTTTGACCGACGTCGGTGCTGTAAGTCCTTTCTTGATGGCAGCATGTACTTCATTTTGCCCTCATTAATGGTTTTACCCATTTTTGCCGCCTCTATCTCAATACTCACAAAAGCCCCATTGACACTACGCTGAGTTCTTCCGATTATGTCAATGTCATGCGCATCACGTTGTCTTAAACCTTCTTTAACATCGAAAGGTTCGGTTAAGTTGTTTCCAAGCTCTATAAAGCAGCGAGATTTCTCCATTGCCATCCTTTAAAAACGGAAGAGTTTGGCAGGGATGTCAAAACTAGACATGGTTCTAGGTTCTATACAGCTCGTCCCTGAATATCCTGTCATATGCGACCTTTAAATCGATGGAAAGATGTTAGGTGTCAAATTTGGTGTTTTTGGGTTTTTTCCAGCATCTGTCATAATGTGAATATTTAATCTACTTTGGACGTTTCTGTTGTAAATTCACACTGATCTGGACTTATCAGATTTTTGACGATGGGTCTTAGACGTTGAAATGTTACGGCAGAGTGTATTTTGTAAGCTTTGATAAGGAGATTGATTCCTATCTAGCTGGTGCAATTAAGAGAATCTCGTTTTTTTAGGATCGGGCAAACAGTACTGAGGTTCCATTCATCGAATATGTTGGTTAATGCGCCTAACCAAATTATTTCAAGCCGCCGTGAAAAGCTCGGCTTCAGCTTCAGCTTACATATAACAATCTTTACTTCATTTAAGTCGGAAAGACGGGATTGTTGGGTTTCATCGTCTATATTGCCTGAAAGCAGAGTTCGGTTCGTCGCGTCGTCGCGTCGCCGCTTACAGTCTGCAGAAGTGGCGCTCCCACTTGAGTGTTGACTGCGGTTCTTCCATGATGTTTCCACTTTCGTCTTTGAAGACATCGGTTCGAAGCTTAACACATGTGAATTTCGTTTCATTTGGTCATAGATCTTTCGAACTTAATTTCTTCTTTGGAACCACTCACCATCTTCAATCCCACGTTTTTTTGCTCTTTGTTCTTCCTTCTGAGAAGTTGGTGAAGCTCACTTCTTTCCTGCTCATAAAACTCTTGATCAGCTCTCGTTCTACTAGTCAGCAGCCTGTTTTGGCTGTCATTAAAACAGCTCTAAACAAGTTACAAAATTCTGCTCCATTATGACCTGACCTTTTATCATATTCAGTTCAAAAGATTACTTATGGGACACCCTGTATTCCACGCCTTATAGCAACACAAACACATGAAAGCGTCTGCAGCTTTGCAACGGTATTTGGTAGGTATTTATAAATGCTTTTCCCGTTACTTTTTTCTTTTATTTATCACAGCTCACACTACTAGCACCGTTCAATCAGATTGATTACAACACATTGAACGTGTGAATCCAGGGAAGCGGCCATCTTTTTGTGCTCTCTCAATATCCGGCTGTAAGCAAAAATATATTAAAAAATAAAAGAACAACAATATTATATGAACGAAGCGGTATGGACGACGTAGCCAACGACGACGCTGAACGGCGACGGATTAAACGACAACATCAATTTAGTTCGGTTAATTTAAAGCGTTAACTCGTCAGGGAACATATAACAGCAATAAATAATAATTAAGATGAACAAAAAAAGGAACAATTTGTTCACTATGGAAATTCTTAACAGAGGATAATCATATTTTTTTGTATATTTTGTTTTGTTGCCATTGAAAAAGGACAAAGGGTTGAATATTTCTCGAAAGGGGTTCGAAAATGGGGAAATTGGGAGTTGGGAGGCGGAAAGGTTGTAATCTATCCAAAAATATTGTAAAAAATAAATAAAAGGATACTGATGTGAGAGTAAGTATGTACCTACATATATTTCAATAATTTATTCTACAAACTATACAGGCTTTCGAATAAAAGATGCATTTATGACCCCGAAACATTAAAAATCCCCAAACCAAAGTATGAATCTAGTCGACGAAGGAACCACACGACGTATTCGTTTTGACAGAAACGTGGCTTAATTCAAGCTTTTCCGACACAGAACTTTTCAGTCAAGAGTTTGAAGTTTACAGAAACGATCGTTATGTTGGTAATGCAAAGGATTTAGGTGGATGTGTTCTCATAGCGGTAAAAATACATATTTCTCTTCTTCTGTATCTTTTCCATTTGAATTGTCAATTAAACTTGTATGTGTAAAGATAATGATACAGACTAAGACTTTTTTCATTTTAAACGTTTACATTCCTCCAAAAAGTTTGGAAACTGTTTATAACGATCTCTCCTTGGCATTACACTATTTTATAAATTTGTCCAGCTCTGACACCAATATTTTGCTTCTAGGTGATTTTAATCTACCACACATTGACCGGATTCCATCTGAAGACGAATCCTGCCTTGAAGCCTCTCCTTCTTCTTCACAAATAGAACTATCTCTTCTCGATTAAGTCCATCTTACTGACTTACAGCAAACAAGCTGTATTAAAAACTCAAAAAATCGAATTCTCGATTTTGTCTTTTCTTCTGACGCTATTAGTATTCTTGTTCTAGAATCTAGATCAGGAATTATTAATATTGACAAATATCACCCCCCTTTGGACAATTTTTTTGACTTAAGTGTTCACCTTACTGATCACAGTAATTCCTTTGATTTGAAAAAAATGTACCGATAAAGAAATCAAGAAATACAAACTTTAGACATCCTTTGTACACGAAAGAATTGCGTTTACTGCGTAACAAAAGAAATAAGGCATGGAAAACGTATCTCAAAACTCTGTCTACAATCAACTTCTCTTTTTATGTTGAACTCTTTGAAAGAGAATCTTAAAAGAATTTGGAATTTTGTAAACTCAAAGAAAAAATCAGATGGCTTTCCAGTTAAGTTTACTTACAAGAACCTTTCGTTAAAAAAAACTGTTGATATCAGTAACGCTTTCGCAACAAATTTCCAGGAGTCTTTTGTTAATAGCCCTGAAGAAGTTGATGAAGTACATTTTCATAATCTTCACTCATTTTCGCAAACTAGCTGTAACCACATACCTGTGCTACAGAGTACGGTCCTTAATCTTTTATCCGCGTTGAATGATCACTGCTCAGCCGTTCCCGATGGTATTCCGTTGATAGTACTAAAAAAGTGTAGTAATGCTTTAGTTGAACCCCTTACGTTTTTATTCAAACTTTCTCTAAAAACAGGCAAATTTCCCATTATGGAAGAAGTCATTTCTAACACCAATTTTCAAGAAAGGTAACAAGTCCGATATAAGCAACTACAGGCCCATTGCAAAGCTTTCTTGCATTCCTAAAGTATTTGAACAAGTTTTTTGTCAAAGTGTAGCATATTGTAGTAAAAATATCATTTGCGAACAGCAACATGGTTTTGTGAAAAAAAGATCAACCGTTACTAATGTCCTCACATTCTCAAACATATGTTCAAACGCTTTAAGACTAATTCGCACCTTCTCCTTTCTCGACATTTTATGTATGTAAACGGTTTCGAGTCGTTTCGCCAAATAATTTGTCTCAAATACTTCCACTATTTCCACTAGAAACAATCTAACCATTTTTGTATTGAATTGTTACAATTTCAATGGATTGTTAGGCCTGTATCGTTGCAATTTTATAAATTACATAAGTTTTATTTGTCAATTATCAAAACCTGACAGCTGCTCTAATATAGGGAAAACCATTCACTTTTACAGTTCAACGATTTTAACTCAGCTCCCGAGCTGAGTTGTGGGTTGTTACAAAACGTAACTATTTGACATTTCAATAATGAGTTCAGGAACGTTGTGATGACGTCATATTGTTACAAATCGTAACAATCTTAATCTTAAGAGCTAAACTCAGCTTGAAACCAAGAAGAGTACATCGCTCGTCAGCGCCAACCGGTTGCCATCAACAGGAATCCGATTAACACTAAAGAAACAACTCATCACATTGAAACAACAGGTGCACAATTGTTTGTTCCTTCAGGTAGCCTTGATGTTGAAAAATACAAAGCTGCTCAAAAAGAATTAAGCTTTTTCATTGGAAATGTCATTTGTTGACCCTTGAAGAATATTTAAGTCAGTCCTCCACATGAAATAAAAAACCAAAGCATATGTGGAGACTACCGATTACGAAACCTGATCGCTATCCGATATCATTTATATAGGATTTTTCCAACATTTTTCTTGGTCAAAAAGTGTTTTTCAAAATATACCTGCAAAAAGCGTTCCTTCAAATAATTTTGGAGCTTTTTGATATCCCTAAAACTGCGATAACAAGCTTTTTTGGTTTTATGATCGCACAAACTTTCCAGCTTAATTCATCAAGTTCTCCGTGGGATACGTTTCCATATATTAATGATACTTGCGTCGCTCGCCTCGTTAACATATGCAAGGCACGAGAATCACTTTAGGCATGTTTTGTAGCGTTTAAAAGACTTTGGTCTTGCAATTAACCCATCAAAATGCGCCTTTGGTCAACCGGAGCTGGAATTTTTGGGCCATAAATCAAAGGCTATGGTGAAGCCTTTATTCAGTAAGTTAAAAGTTATGCAGAATTTTGTAAAACTTAAATGGGCGAAGCGATTAATAAGATTTCAAGCCATGTTAAAGTTCTATAAACGCTTTGATGATTTTTTAATTAATAAAATCTCCAAACCAATAACCGAACGATAGATCTTATGAGGTTATGAGCAGACACGACAAATACTTTAAGGTTTTCAGCTTGAGCAATATCTGGTAACGAACGAAAGCTTCTTAATGACCGGCAGTATGGCTTTCGTGGCAATAGGTCCACTGGTGATCTAATGGTTTACTTTGACGAACGGTCGAACAAATCTTTACATCGTTTTGGAGAAAGTAAGACTATTGCACTTGATCTTTCAAAAGCATTTGATAGAGTTTGGAATCAAGCTAATTTATTGAAGATGAATGCTTTTGGTATGATAAATGTCTTCTTTGGTAAATTGGAAACTACCTTTCTAACCTTTCAATAAAAGTTGTATTGGATGGTTCCAAACCTGAAATTCAAAAATATAAATTATGGTGTTATCCAGGGCTCCATTTTGTCTCCGACTCTCTGCCTCCCTCAATATTTAAAAACGATCTCTTATCTGCCACTTCTTACCCATTAAATTGTCTTCGAACGATGTTATCCTCAGCTTTTCATATTCGTTTCTAGATACACACCTTGTCGTTCAGATATGGAACTTCAACAGCAGTGTATGATAAGCTCATTAAATTCTTAACTTTAATTAATTATTAAATTAACTTTTACTACTCGGTATGTCTATCACCGATTACCTCTTATGGAATGATAACATATTCAACATTGCGAAAAATGCCGCTAGGTGCTCAGGATTTCTTCGAAGATGGAAAAAATGTTACACCGCTTATGATTTGACTGTAATTTACAAAGTCTTCAATCGTCAAAACTAAAAAATTAATCGTATATTTGGGAATAGTTGAAGCTAAATCACATTTACATCACTCGAACACTCCAGTTATATTCCCCCCAAAAACATTTGAGCTTAATTTGAGACGTATTGTCAAGCATAGAGATTCTTTTTTAACCACACATCAAGAATGTGGAATGCTTTACTCAACTCTGTTTTGGCTTTCGTTTTGAAAACTTTAAGACCAATTTGCCCCGGTAAATCTTCTTTAATCGTTCCCTATTTTCCTAAAGCTCGCACTGTGTTTAAACTTTAAATATTTTAAGGGTATAAATAACCCCTTGAGTGCCAGTTAATTATAAAAAAAGATCGCAATAACCTTCGAATCGGTTAATCATTCTCTGCATTCCATCTGCATATAGACTCCGACAGAAAAAACTATGTCCTCGAACAAACTCAATTTCTCCTCAATAGCTTTATAAATAAAACGAAGAGTAATTCGCTCAAAACGCAGCCCTGTGTAACATCCATTTCCGTTACGAAGTCTTCTGAAATTAATTCACCATCCTAAACATACTAGTCGTTACTTTCATACATTGCTTTCAATAGGTTCGAAATTTTACTTGAGATTCCCATCTTAGGATTCACGTGCAATTTCATCAAAAACAGCGTGAAAATCTACAAAGAAATCATATAGCTTACTGTTCCTTCTTTTTGATCTGAAGTACACCGGTCTCTCCAAAAAACCGCTTAAAACTCTTTAAGTATTCTCTTATTTCTAGTTCATGTTGTTCATGTTGAATATCAGGGCACTGAGCAACTTTGCGGAGGTGTTCTAAAATGAAAACGTCTGAAGTTCTCTGGATTATTTAAAGCTCCCTTTTTATGTTTTGGAAATATTTACTATCGCTTTTTTTTTAAATCATTTGAAACGTTCGCTGTTTCGAAGATCCTGTTGAATTCCTTGGTTAATACAGACACTATTTCGAGTGTACAATTCTTGCAGACTTCTATTTGTATTTACTCGCCTTCTGGAGCTTTTCTTATTTTAGCTGTTTCAATCACATTCATCACTTCCGAAACTGAAAAGGTGAAGAAGCTCATCCTTTAAAAAAAGAGGCTACATCATACTGTGGGAGCTGTTAGAATCACGGAAAGTTAAGTAGCTTTTTTAAATAGTTTCTACGACTTGCAGATCCGAACCGATTCTATTGGGTCTACATTTTTCTAAAACCTTTCTGATCTCGCTCCATTTTGTACAAAACTCCTTTTCAAAGAACGCACCGATTGTGCCACACATCAATTCATTTAGAAATACTGACTTTTGAAAGGTAAACAGCTGTCAAAAAAACCTATGATTAAGAAAAAACACAAGATAGTTCACCTTGTTTGTATTGTTATAGAACTTATTTAAATATCAAAATCTCGAGTTAATTGTTTACAGATTGGTTAAATTATAAACTAGTGGGTTCTAAGATATTCTCCGGGACACATCAGCAAAGATAAGTTTGATTTACTTCTAATTCTTGCTGGAAAATAACCAGATATCTTAATTCCAAAAAAATCACGGGATTGCTTGGAAAACTAATAAATTCATTTTTATAATTGACGAAATTTTAAAACTTACATTTTTAATCAGGAACATATCTTTCCAAATAGAGCAATAAATTTGACATTGTTCGTCCTCCAATATCGATATATGTATAGAGAAAGGATCAAGAAAGTCACACTTCCTACGGTATCTTCAAACCGCCGCGCCACCCACTAAAATCGAACAAGTTATTTTTGTTCAGCACCCGCCCGTTCGAAAGTTCATTCCTTTAACACACTTTTATAGTTGTCAAGCATATTAAATGATTGCTGTTAAGAAATTTCACTTCTTTCTTTTTGTCTGCTTTACTTGGTACGCTTTTCACAGGTCCTTGAATTTTTGTTCGATGAACGTCGCTTCGAGGGGAAAAGGGTGGAAGTGAAAATTGGAGTGAGAATGAATGTAACGTGATGTAAAATATGGGGAGGGGTGTGGGAAGGTGGTTGGTAATGGGTAGGTCGGGAAGGTAAGGCTCACGATATAAAGTTCAATTGAGAGTCTAACTTGTGATTGACTCATTCGGGTGGAAATTGAAATCGTTGTTTCCACTTTTTCTTGTCGTATTCTTTATTTTTTTATTTGCTCTGAATATCCGAATCTTTTGCTGTTCTATTGTGTCTCAGTCTCGTTCGCAGTCTCCGTCTCGGTCTTGGCATCAGGAGTTGGTTCGGTTCGGTATACTCTTGAAACCCGTCTGCTCTCAGCAGAAGCATCATCGCGTGGAAATGGCAGCAGCAAACACTTGCTGCGCGACCGGGAAGAGGCAGACAATTTCAAGATTGAACCTAGTTCGTTGAATATCTACGTTTATTTTTTCAGCTTTTGCTATTTACTCTAGATTTGGAATAAAGAGGACGAACGTGAAGACGAAGACGGAGACGCACGGGCTATAGGGAGACGACGACGTCTGTTGCGTCGTCTTTGGAGGAGTGAATTTGATTTTTTTCTTCTTACTTTTGCTGAAAATAAAACGCACCGAAGAATCGAAAAATTATTATCATTCATGAATTTCACTGTGAATTTGTCGGAATTTAATTTTATTTCTTTTATTTTTTGAATTTTGTTTTATTTTTTGTATTTTTATTTTGAACACATTTTCCCATCAGCTCTTTGCCTTCTGTTTTTATCCTCGCGACAGGACTTAAACAGTTTTCGTTGATTTCTTTTTCCATAGATCGGGACGGGCGATGGGTGCTCGTCGGTGGGTGGTGGGCGTGGTACGGCAAGGACTTTTGTGGGATAAGTCGTTGGACAATAAGCTAAAGGGATGCTTGAAGTTAAATCGGAAAAAATCTGTTTGCCAAGAGAGATATCTTGAATCTAATTTTTAAATGGTTATCATGATGGCATCTTGAAGTCAACAACACTCCACCATTGCTACGTTTTATTAATTTCTTAAAGTGCTTGGAATGTTAACAGCGAAATATCGGTATGGTATATATTTTATATATTTATATTGTTGGTAGGAGGATGAATTTATTTGGCGAAGAATAAAAATTGAGTGAAAAGGAATATAAAATCAAATGAAATAAACATGATGCAAGATGTTGCCATCATGTTTTGACGACGACTCGACGAACGTAGCAGTTGGTATGATGAAATCAATGAACTTTTAAATTATTATAAGTTCCTGGGTATTATTTAAAAGTTCATTAAATTCAATCTTAAAGAATTTAATGTTCAAAATAAAAGTTAAAAAAAAAATACTAATAACTAATAGTAGCTTCCATTTAGATGCCCAATTTTGAGCATCTTTTTGAACTTGTAAAGGGTGATTTTTTTGAGGTTAGGATTTTCATGCATTAGTATTTGACAGATCACGCGGGATTTCAGACATGGTGTCAAAGAGAAAGATGCTCAGTATGCTTTGACATTTCATCATGAATAGACTTACTAACGAGCAACGCTTGCAAATCATTGAATTTTATTACTAAAATCAGTGTTCGGTTCGAAATTTCGCGCTTTACGTCCGATTTATGATCTACATAATCGAGGCTCATTTCTGGTTGAATGGCTACGTAAATAAGCAAAATTGCCGCATTTGGAGTGAAGAGCAACCAGAAGCCGTTCAAGAACTGCCCATGCATCCCGAAAAATGCACTGTTTGGTGTGGTTTGTACGCTGGTGGAATCATTGGACCGTATTTTTTCAAAGATGCTGTTGGACGCAACGTTACGGTGAATGGCGATCGCTATCGTTCAATGCTAACAAACTTTTTGTTGCCAAAAATGGAAGAACTGAACTTGGTTGACATGTGGTTTCAACAAGATGGCGCTACATGCCACACAGCTCGCGATTCTATGGCCATTTTGAGGGAAAACTTCGGAAAACAATTCATCTTAAGGAATGGACCGGTAAGTTGGCCACCAAGATCATGCGATTTGACGCCTTTAGACTATTTTTTGTGGGGCTACGTCAAGTCTAAAGTCTACAAAAATAAGCCAGCAACTATTCCAGCTTTGGAAGACAACATTTCCGAAGAAATTCGGGCTATTCCGGCCGAAATGCTCGAAAAAGTTTCCCAAAATTGGACTTTCCGAATGGACCACCTAAGACGCAGCCGCGGTCAACATTTAAATGACAAATAAAGAATCGATGAGATTTTGCAAATTGTATGGGTTTTTTTTTTTTAAAAGTTCTCAAACTCTTAAAAAATCACCGTTTATAACAGATTTATCAGGGGTTGACTTTACTGATATATGCACATTTGAGAAGTGATTTTTATTGAAGGAATTTCAAAAGCTGGCTTCAGACAAGGATATTCCACCATTGATAACATCTTTGTAATACGAACTATCGCTGACTTTAATTCGGAAAGAAACAAAAGGCTGTATGTTTTCTTCTTCGATTTTAAGGCAGCTTTCGCTTCGATTGACCGCAATGCATTTATGTACAAAATGTTTGAATTAGGAATGTCATACAAGTTCGGACGGGTATTTCAGAATCTTTATCATGGAAACAAAGGCTGCAGTATGGGATGGAGAAAATATTTCGACATTGTTTGAAACAAAGACAGGGGTAAGGCAAGGTTGTATGCTAAATCCAAGCTTATTTGCAGTCTTTATTGATGATATAACGGATTTTCTTCCAGGAGGAGTAAAATATGCTGGTATTCTCATCAAGGCTCTCCTTTTTGCGGATGACATAGAGTTGTTTGCGTACTCACCAGAATTGCTACAACTCATGGTTGATAAACTAGGTATCTACTGTGTAAAACTTGGAGATCAGTGGTTAGTCTTGAAAAGTTGAAGATAATGGTTTTTCGAAAAAGTGGAGGAAGAGTAAGAGTAATTAGAGGTGGTTTAAGAATATAAAAATCCTGGCATCAATATAAGCAATAAAAACAGCATTGAAAAGCATTTTCCGGATAAATTGCAGAAGGCGAAAAGAATTATAAATATTGCATGGAAAAACATCTTCAGTAATAAGTATATAGCTCACAGCAGTAAATACAAAGTATTTGAATCGTTAGCGGAATCAACATTAATGGATGCAGCTCAAATGTGGGGTAGTAAAAACTATGAAACTGTTGAAAAATTGCTCCGATTTTTTATAAAAAGGATATTTCGAACTACATGTTTATACTGGAAACAGGAATCTCTCCATTGTTTATTAAAACACTGAAATTGAATGTGGACTACATTATATAAGGTCCCTCTGATGTCAGATGAGCGTCTCATGAAAATAGCAGCACTGCAGATGATACAGAGAAAATCAGGTTGGTTCAGAGAGTGGCTAGAGCTAACTGAAGTAGAAGGTATAAATCTGGCACCGGAAGATTATCTTAGGTGGAAACCCCTTCTGTACAGATACATTTCTACAGTAGATGATCGATATAGACTGAGGTACACATCTGAAGCAAAAGCATCCATCAACAGAATGTCTTACAGCAAGCTGGAGTAAAATCTTAACCAAAGAATAACTTCCAAGATGACCTAACAACGGATCAAATATCTATGATATTTCAATCTAAATTTCATTCCACATAGAGATGATCATCATCTAAATGAAGTATGATAATGTTATATAAATATTGTAAAATTGAATTAGAATATAGAAAAAGAATTATAAACGAACATTTTTTAAGATTGTTGAAAGACATATGCAGATATTTATAGAATAAAAAGTTGTCAATGGGGCAAACGGCAAACAGCCATGCTATATACATATATACTCGTACATATGTGTAATAGTCATGTGTAAACATTTAACATGGAAAAAATAAATCTTATCTAATCTAATCTAATCATTTGAGAAATGCAGTAGAACATATGTTTATGTGGATGTAGTAGTAAAGGCTTACATTAGATTTCATACAGGATTTTATTTTTTGTTCATTTGATTTTACTTTTAAAAGTAGCACTGAAAAACTAAAAACTGATCATATCAACCAAATAGATTTTTTCAATTTGATTTAAAGCATAAATAGATGTGATATCTTTAAAGTATTTATGCTTCAAATATTGATTCGAAAGGTTCTCTACTTACGCAAATATCTGGCAAACTTTATGGGGCATATGTCCCTGTAATTTCAAGAGTCATAAAGCCTCAATTTTGTCCATTGTTCAATCCTCAAAATAAAAAGTTTATTTAGGAAAGATAATACTTTTTCAAAAAATATATTATTAAACTTCTTGATCCGAAATTAAACTCAAAGGAAAAATTTAAAAAACAAATATGTTATAGGTATTGAGAAACCTATACTCTCATACAGCCCAAATGGGCTTGGTTCTTGAGAAAAAATATCGTCTTCTGAACTTAGGAAATGTGTCTGTTTTAAATTTAGGTGTTTAAGTAATTTAGATGTTGAGATAGAAGCGCGAACGGACAAATCCAATGCAGTGGGACCGAACGATTTGTCGCCATAATTTATAAATTACCCTTTAACGTATTATTTCCTACCTCTTAAACGCTTTTAATTAATGTATATATATGAAAAATGCCAAAGTTATATCAATCCCAAATATTTCTTACCCTTAATCATTTCATTGAGTCTTTTATCATTTTTGTCGGAGCCATTACTTAAAGTATTTCTTGAACCATCTTGATGTTTAAATGGTAGACATATGCATTCAAGAAGACACAAGCGTCCACAGGTTTTTCTCAAAACCCACCTCTGTCTATCAACTCCTACTCTCACCTCCACGTGTTGAACATCGGGTGCCTAGTACCTCAACTTGGAGATTGGGTTCGAACCCCAGTGGAAAGTTGTTGGGTTCAGCAAACGAAAGAGGGGGGAGAGGTGTTTCCACTAAGGCACCTCTCCTTATCCAGGTGGCAGCGGACAAATCCCCGAGATGGAATCAACGGTGGTGTCTGCATTTCCAGTAAGGTGTAGTTAACCCCTTATAGTGTTTCTTCGACTTATTCGGAGCAAAGGCCTATAAGGAGCGGTTTTATCCAGCTCCCCATCCTTGGAGTTTTACTTAGGATCTAGCCCTCCAGATTGGGGGTTGTACCGTCGGGGTGACTTCCCGGCCAAGTAAGAACTTCATAGTTGCGAAGCACCAACAAGCCTTGGATACGGACGGATTTACTGTTGACAACCTACGCAAACGAATTAAGGACAACGAACTTCGGATATGCATTTGGAATGTTAGGTCCTTTAACAGACCACGTGCGGCCGAAGAATTAGCGGAGGCCCTAGACTGCTAAAAAGCAGACATCAACGCCATCCAGGAAATACGATGGGATGGGCCGGGCAAAAAGAGGATGAAAAACTGCGACATTTACTATGGTGACTGCTACCGCGAAAACCAACAGCGCTTATTTGGATGCGGCTTTGTCATTGGAGCCAGACATAAGCAAGAAGTCTTGAGCTATAGGTGCATCTCACTTACAGCGGGATTCGGTTCTTCATCGCCGTTATATAATGTGGAGAAGTGGCCTTTCCACTATCGTAACATTGACTGCGGTTCTACTACGATGCTCCCCTGATCGTCTTTACAGGCTTCAGTTCCTGGCTGGTACCCTTGGGAGGGTACTCGTATTCCCAGTACCTATGTCTAAAATTGGACTCAAGGGGCTTTCCTAGAAGCATCAGTATTACAATTGAACTGTTTATCGTCTCGGAAAAAAGTTTACGACAAAAACTATTACTTTTGAATTTCTGATCGGACGAGTTTGGCAGGAATGCCAGAAATAGACATGGCTCTATGTACATTGAGTTACAAAAAATGTGGTGTGTAGTACTTTCTGACGTGCTGTTATCGTTTTGATAATATGGTGCTTCGAAGCCTCTGAGATCTTTATCAAACAGCGATAGAGCTGTCTCACAGACTTCGATCCGTAAGAGGGAGAGCTGCGAATGCTCAAACGGTAAGGCGGCGTTTAGTTGAGAGTTGCCTAAGGGCAAGAAGACTTGCTCGTTTACGAAGGCTCACGGTACAGTACAAGCGACGTCAGTTGGAATTTGCTCCGCTTCACCAAGATCTTACCGAAGCCGACAGGGCTAGAGTTCTCTTCACTGATGAGTCGAGGTTTTGTCAATGCTCATCCGATAGACGTAGCAGAATGTAAAGAAGATCAGGTGAGAGATACACTTCGGCAACAGTTGCCCAGCGGGAAAATTTCTGGGGAGGTTCCGTCATGGTGTGGGCAGGAATTTAAATGAACGGAAAAACTGAGCTGTGCATCGTGGAGGGATCTGTGAATTCCAATTATTATATCAGCTACATTTAAGAGTAATATGTGGTTCCGATCGCGCCAATTTTTGGTAAGTACTTTCTGCTGATGCATGGCAATGCGAGACCTCACGCTGCCAGCTCCGTTACGGACTATTTGGAAGAAGTGGAAATCGACTTATTTTAAGGGCGTGAAGCGCTACTGAAACCTCATCGAAAGTCAATTCCATTGAACCAATGTCAACTTTTTTTGCAAGTTTGAAACAAAAGTGTTGATTGGGGAGCAGTAAACAGAATCAAAAAAGTTAGCAAAAAGTTCCAAATGAGTATAAGCATTTGACGAATTGACTCCTTTATAATTAACATTTTGAGGATTCTCAGATGACTTTCTTTTTTAGTTTATGAAAGACCAAAACGATTGACTATTGCTTTTTATGTTGTTTTCAATATTCACAATGTAATTTCTGTAGAGGAACTTATTTAATACTGAAAAATCTCGTCTAAGGTTACTAAAAACCGTATAATCAGTGTGGTATCCTGTTATTTTAAATTTCGCTAATGCTTTATTTTTAATATTTTTAAGGTGTTAAAGACTTTTGTTATACCAAAAAGGTTTCGAAGATTTCCGTTTTTGTACACGCAATACAAATTGATTAAAGCCCATAAACAACATTTCTGTAAAACGATTATTAATCGCGTCCTAAGTCAAAAAAAATTTTGTTCAATATTCCAATCAATGCCAGAAAAGAAATTTCCTAGTTCAATGAAGTTAGTTTTTGAAAAATTAAATGAATTTACATAAGAATTGGCTTCGATTTCTTGGTAATCGTACATAACAATATTAATAACAATTTCTTTATGGTAAAAAGATTTATTAAGTAAAGAAAATGGAGCTTCAATAACACTAACGTTAAATCATCATCAGAGCAAATAAAAACAATATCTAATATTTTCATTAAACAATTGTAAAAGAATTAACTTGGCAAAGGCCTAATGAGCAAATAAAATCAATAAAACAAATTTCAAAATCTCGGTTTAAATTACGAGCAATAAGCGTTTTTTTCATTTTAGGACCATGTCCAAATAATATCTGCTAAATTATTTCCGCAGGTATGTTTTTTGGAATATACACAAACGGACGAATTTTAATCTCAATAGGCCAAAAAGATGCGTCGAAGACTTTTTTTGCAGTCTCATATGGGATTCCAACTTTAAAATTTATTGTATTTCGATGCGGAAGAGTGCGGTTTTCAAGCCTATGGCAAAATATTGTAGTTGGGTGAATGCACAAATTGGTAAAAATAAAATCAATTATTTCATCAGTTGTTGTAGATGAATGAAAACTCCCTAAATGGTACCACTTAAGGTTTCTAGTAATTTTAAAGTAAATAACTTCAAGTTCCTTTGTGAATATATTAAGGTGTGGAAAACCGCGTACTGACTTCAATAAAGTTTTGCCAGCAGCACAATCGATAAGCCTTCCCTTATTGGAAGTGTTGTCATGCAGGATGTTTTTTTCCCAATACAACCACTGCTCATATGCTTCGTCCAAGAGCTCCAAAAGCTTATCCTTGGTGTTGTCATCATTCTTTTCTGTGGAGGGTGTGCTCATATTAGGCTAATGTTGCTGTCGTTTGCTGCCACAACTTCTTGCCACTGTGCACCCGTAGACAGAGCTAAGTTCAGCAACATCGAGTCCTGGCTACGATATTAAAATAGTCCTGGGCGATTTTAATGCCAAGCTAGGTAGGAAAGACATATTTGGTGGAATAATCGGGAAAAACAGCCTGCACGACAACACTTCCAACAACGGAATCAGGCTCATAGATTTTGCTGCGGGGCGAAACGTCATAATACTTAGAAGGCGTTTTCCACACCTCAACATACACAAATTAACTTAAAATTCTCCAGATCAATCTACCGTCAACCAGATTGACCATATTGCGATCGACGGCAGACACGCTTCCAGCATCATGGATGTCTGAACTTTCCGAGGAGCTAACATCGACTCGGAACACTACCTCGTAGCCAAGGTAGCACTTCGGGTTTCCAGACCCAAGGCAAAACAGGAAGATGCTGGGAGAAGGTACAACGTCGAACGGCTAAAATCGCAAGAGATCGCCAAATCCTTTTCCTACCGAGTTACAAGTAACCTCTTTCGAAGTTCCTGCTGCCAACACAATGTATCGAAAACCAGTGGCAACATTGCCAAAATGCAATCAGAGAAGCCGTCTCTGATGTGCTGGGTTTCAAGCAGATACCAACAAGGAACCCCTGATTTGATGAGGAATGTCGGCAGGCAAATGCAGCCAAACAACAGGCAAGCAAAGCGGCGCTGCATAAAAGGACGAAAGCTGCTCATGAGCTCTATGAGGAGGAACGCCAACTTCTCAGAAGGAAGAAGAGAGGGCATGAGAAGCGTGCGGTCGAAGATGTTGAGAGGTTTAAAGACGTTAATGAATTTCGAAAGTTTTATGAACAGGTGAAACGAAATTCACAGGTACATAAACCTAGAACCAAAGGCTGCAAAGACGAAAGTGGAAACATCATAGTGGAACCGAAGTCAATGCTGAGGATATGAAAGGACCACTTCTGCAGACTGTATAACGGCGACGACGAACTGAATTTCGCTGTCAGGCAGGATGATCCATTCAACATAGACGACGAAAGCCAACAATCCCGTCCTCCCGACTTAGGAGCATGCACCAACTTATCTGTAAGATATGGTCGAAAGAAAGCATGCCCGATAAATGGAACCTCAGTATTGTTTGTTTTAAGATCGTATTCAAAGAATAGTGCAGAGCGCATACGTCAACAATAGAGGCACTATCTTTCAAAAGTCTGTCTAACTACTAGCATATGCTGATGATATTGACATAATCGGAAGAACTCAGCGTTATGTCAATGGGGCTTTTGTGAGTATTGAGGCAGAGGCGGCAAAAATGGGTTTACCGGTTAATGAGGGCAAAACAAAGTACATGCTGTCGTCAAGAAAGGACATACAACAACGACGTCTTGGTCAAAACGTAACTTTGAGGTTCTGAAGGACTTCGTCTACCTAGTGCTCTCTTGAGGGGCAAAAGTGTTGCTATATAAGACCCTTATCATCCCCGTCCTGCTATACCTTGCAGAAGCTTGGCTATAACAAAAGCGGATGAAAGCACCTTGGGTCGGTTCAAAAGAAAAGTTCTTCGTGTGTTCTACGGTCCCGTATGCATCGAAAGAAAGTTGAGGAGCATATGGAACGACGAGCTGTACGGGCTGTACAGCGACGAAGACTTAGCCAGAAGAGTAAAAGTCCAAACACTAAGTAGGCTGGGTCTAGTCTTCGAATCCACACCCACAGAATAGCGCAGTAGAGGAAGACCACGGATCAGGTGGCGCGAGTTAACATACAGCTATACCCTTCTTCAAAGATAATGTGTTTCCTCACAGCAGCGATAAGAAATGGACTACGACGCCAACAAACATCACGCAGTCATTTCTTAATTTAGAATTAAGCGATAAGGAAAGTGCTCTTTGTATTCTTCCTATCTATTATTTACAATTAGAAGATGAGCTATCTGTATCTATTAAGAAAATGTAAATATGCAAGAAATTGTATAAATACGATGAACACAGTTTCATCGGGGTTCTTTGAAATACAACCGTAAATAAAGTAACACTTGATCGTGTATTTTATACTCAAATCGCAGTTCTTATTATTTGAATTGCAGATAGAAGACAGTATTAGCATACCAAGCTAATACTAAGTTGTATAACTAGATCCATAACGAACCATCGTTATTAACTCGCGCACAAGTGGAAAGTGACCACACCCAACATGAAGTGCGAAACTGGGGACATCTAGCTAGGGACCGAGCTAGATGGAGAAGTTTGTTGGGTGAGGCCCTAGTTCACACAGGTCTGTAGCGCCACCTTAAGTTAGTAAGTAAGTATTTCTTGAACAAATACAAGAAAGTCTGAATAGAAGCAATAACATTTGATAATATGGCAATCAGGGTTTCGGAAAAGAAATAGTAGTGAATCATTTTTGTTAAAACCAACTTCTGATTTAAGAAGATCAATGGATCGTAACGAAATCAGTGTAATTGTGATGCTGTCATGTCTCTTTTATATAGAAGCTAAACAAATAACTTTTAATTCTGTCCTGAGTATTTGAATGAATATCTTAGTTTTCTTAAATCGCCTAGAGGTATTAGATCGGAACTCATTTAATATTACTTGTATTAAACGGTCTGCAAAGTAGTCTTATATCGTAAGGAAGGATTCATTCAACAGAATATCAGTTCTATGTTGTATTTGTAAATTTTCGTGTTTTCTTGAAAAAGTTGTTCGCTTTCATTATGATGAAATAGTTGGATTTCAAAATCTATTTTTGCTAACGAGATTTTTAGTCAAAAAAAAGCTTCCCGAACGTACGAACATACGCACACACAGAAATATCTCTAAAAATATTTTATTTAGATTTTAGAGACCTTAAAACGTCTAGAAAAGTCAAAAATTTTAATTTGAAAAATTGGATCGATTATAATCCTCCCTATTGTGAGTCTCACTTTTTCAGGATTCCGTCCGAAAAAGATGACATTTCACATTTCACTTATTGTTGAGTTTCGGACGGAAAATTTTCCACTTCGAAAAATTTCCCCCTATTGTGAACTTTTTTTTAGGGTGGAACGTCAAGTCTTTGACAACTCTTTCTCTCACTCAAAATTTGGCAGCGGAAAATGTAAGAAATTTGTATAAATAACAGCAAAATAATCGAAAATAATTCCTACTTTTTTATTTTCAGGGAGTAAAACTACAAATAAAAGACATTGCGAGTTGCTTTTGAATACAATGCAATTACACCCCGATATCGCCAGAGGCTATTCGAAGAAAAATAAAGATATAATTTCAGAGTTCTGGAAGACAACGACAAATTATCTCAACAGCCTCCAATAAAGTCAAAAACTGAGTGGAAAAAGGTAACCTGCTCTTCTATTATTATAGAACCAAATTTATTAAAAATTGTTTCTTAAGGTTTGAGATGACCAGAAAAGATATGTAAAGATAAAGGCGACGGAAAATAAAGCGACCCAAAGAGCAACCGGAAGTGTCCCTAATAAAACACTCAAGTACCCAGATGAGGAAGAAGCTATATTACAACTTGTAGGTGTTAACGAAGCTGTGGAAGGTTTTGTCTCACCCTTCGGTGTGCCTCCCCCTGAAAAAAAAAGAAAAACTGACGTAGCCGAAGAGAATAAAGATGGTAAAAATCATTATAGGATCTAATGGACTATTTAAATGAAGGTGATGATATTTGTGATAATGGTAATATTCATGATGGTATTCCTTTCAAAACCGAAACCAATGACGTCAGGGAGGCATCAACAAATCTTGAGCCTTCATCAAATTTTATGCCATCAACATCAAAACCAACACAACCAAGAAAATGTAAGACTGCTCGACTCACAACAAACGATCTCATTTCTGAAGAGCTGAAAGTCCAAAAAGAAATGTGCTTAATATTTTTATTGAATTTAAAATGCACGGATATTGTTTACCTTTTAAAAAATTGTAATTCGTTGATTTGTGAATTTTTCACGGGTATAGAGGCTATACCCGTGAAAAAAAATTTTAAGTGACACATACAAGGATTTAACCCAGACCCCTGGCATACAAGTACTTCGCTCTAAATATCAATCTACGGTGCAGTGACCATGGTGTACTGGTTAAACTTGGTAAAAAATAATGCCCCCAATATATATGAGGAAACTGTGGTGGAAAAAAGATAAAAATACCAAATTATTTCCTTGAATTAACAATTCAGCAGAATATCAGAAATCATCCCATTTTTGACTTTCATTTATTTTCAGAACTGCTAATTATTATTTATTTTATTTATTATTTATTTTTTATTTCAATATTGGTTAAAATATCTTCAACTGAGAGAAGATTATTATTTATTGTATTACTAGGTATGTACATAAGTCTATAACTTAGAAGGAGCTTAATCTTACCGATTCTCTGAAATGCTACTTGTTAATTATGCTAACTTTTATATATGGTACGCGATTCTAAGAACATAATTACACATGACTAATTTATTATTTCCTAGAATTTTCATAAATTGTTTAATTATTCAATCACTCATTCATTGCCCTTATATTTACCTACATATATGAATCATAGAGTATGAAAAATACTCTAATGATAATTTTACAAGCTACCTCAAATTGAAAATTAAGAAAAATCGCGACACTATAATAAAATAATTAAACAAATTACCTTTACAACGCTACGGTCGTGATATTCTGATAAGACTGATCTATTCTAAAATTCTTCTCCGAAACGGATTTCAATTCTAAGTGATGTGGAAAAATGTGGTCTTATTCTTCTTCTTCTTTTATCACCCACCAGCAAACTCCTGAACGCAATTGGGGGAAGAAATTTTCCTTAGTCTTATGTTAGGTATACAATTGTATCCTGGAGCGATGAATCCGAGCGTATGCTTTGTGTGGTGTTTTGTTGTGTAGGATTTTTATATTTTTTTCTTTTTCTTTTATAGATAAGAAGAAGTGATTGCGTGTTAGATAGGGTGAAGCATAATTTGCAGGGGGTTAACAATGACATTCGTATCGGTTATTACAGGGTGAAGCAATCCTAAGTTTTCAAAAAAAAAGGGGTATTTACGAATCAGATTGGTGAAGTTCTTCTGTTTGAGGAAATTTTGAGTCAAATTAAGAGTATTCAAATGTTCTACCTCAAAATGTGCAATGAGCGACTAGCGACGAGTCGCTTAGCGATACGTGGCCATTTACTAAACGAAACGTTGCTGAGCGATTAGTTGGAAAAATGCTATCGTCAAGTGCGGTTCCTCATACCTTACTAGTTTAAAGTCGCGTTCATATTTAAAGATCTGTAAGAAGATTGAAAATCTGTAGATTTGGTGTACACCCCATAAATCGTGAAAGGGACAATTATGGTGAATTTCATCATTTATATCTGAATCTTCGCAGATTTCCAGATCGATGTTGGCAATATTTTCGTATGTCAGTACCATCTTTTGATTTGCTGTTTGAAAAAGTTCGACCAAAATTAACAAGACAAAAGAAAGCAATTAGTCCAGAGCAACGGCATGGTTTTATGTTCAAGGTTAAGTTTTTTTTTTAATTTTTTGTATCTTTATTTGCATTCTTAAGTTTTTCCAATATAATATTTTGAATGTCAGTTCTTATCTCATTTTTTTTTCGAAATTATTGAATTGTGCCATAAATGGCAAAAGACTTCTGAAAAATTGACTATCATCTTCTTTTTTTGCTACCTTTTGCTTTAAAATTTGGAGTCTTTCTTTTTCTAACTCGAGAAATTCTGAGTCCAAATTGTATGTTGACGCTCTCTTTTGGGGGCAGCTCGTGCTCGAAGAAGGAATGCTGTTTGTAAGAGTATTGACACTTAAAAGGGTTAGAATTCCACAAAATCGATTCCTCCCACAAAAAAAAACTCAAATTCTATAACGTCATCGCTTCCACTCAATTCAACAACAAACTCACATAATCTCTCTTCACTCAACACTCCCACTCTCTCCCGACAAAATCTCACTCAAACACCTACATCTCACTCAAAACAATCTACTTCTGCTTATTCTGTTCACTCCAATTCAGCTCTCAACACTAATTCAACATCTCCACAAATTAACTCAATTTCAAATAACACTACCAAACAAATGTTAACCGACACTTCTGATAATTATTACGAAAGTATTGATGATGACGAAATAAAAACTTAATTCCGCTTCCCAAAATACAGACTCTGCCGAGCGAGGGTTGGAACATCCAAATTCCACTGGTACACATATTCATGCAACTCCAATTTTTTTTTTCTCCCTCATTCCGTGAATCCAAACTCAAAGCTATGCACAACACCTACTCTCCATCATACCTGAGCCCATCTGCCAAGTCCATTGAAACCCCTTTAAAACCATTGAGTTTGAAAGCTGCATCAGCGCCGTCAAAGGTCGGACTCCAGGGTTTGACAGAATCTCTTACCCAATGATTCGTAATGCCCCACCTGCTGTAAAACAACACCTAATTCAACTGTATAATAGTATATTAAACTCTGGTGTTATTCCACAATCATGGAAAACTGCAACCCTAATTCCCATCCCCAAACAAAAACAAAACCCTATTGATACTAATAGTTACAGACCTATATCCCTTCTATCGTGCATGAGTAAATTGTTAGAAAAAATTGTTTCAAAGAGACTACTTTGGTTTATAGAAAAAAATAATTTCATTGCCCTCAATCAAGTGGCCTTCAAACACGGCCGTAGTACAATTGACTCGTTACTACATATTGACGAATCAGTCTCTACATCAATTTCGTCAAAAAATCACATCTCAATCTTATCCATTGATTTTGTAAAGCCTTCGACCGTATAGGCATCCATGTTGTGTTGAATAAACTAGAAAAATGGAAAATTGGGCCAAAGATATTCAATTTTGTAAAATCCTTCTTAACGAATCGTAAGTTTAGAGTTAGAGTAAACAACACCTTTTCAGACATCTACAACCTGAATAACGGTATACCTCAGGGATCGCCTCTATCTGTTGTTATCTTTATCATAGCCTACAACGATATAAGTGATATAATTTTGCAATCCAAGAACATTGATCACACCCTGTACGCTGACGACCTCTACATTCTTTCAAAGTTTAAAGAAAACTCTCGTACAGAAAATTCCTTCAATGATATCCTTGCTCGAATAAACTCTTGGTGCGTTCAATCCGGCGCTCAAATTTCTTTGAACCAAAGCAAACACTTACACATTTGAAGAAAACATACATGTTCTAGTCCTGTTATTAACATAAATAATACTATTATTCATTCTGTTAATAAATTAAGTATACTAGGCATTGTATTTGATTGTAAATTTAGCTTTAAGGAACATTGTTTAGCTTTAAGATCTAACTTGGCTGCCAGGCTTAACATCATAAAATATTAAGCATCAAAAAATAGTTTGACCCATATGAATTCATTGATTAATGTTACAAAAGCCATAATATTATCAAAAATTGATTATGGCCTTGTTATATATGGCAAATGTGCAAAATCCTACATCCAACCTTTTCAATCAGCATATCACGCCGCAATAAGAGCCAGCCTCAAAGCTTTTAACACAAGCCCTTTAAAAAATATGTTAGCTGAGGGAGGTTTTTCGTCGATCACAAAAAGAAAAGAAGTCCTTACATCAAGACTTGTAGGAAAAATACTTGAATCCTATGACTTTCTTTTCTTTTGGACTCAACGAAAATCTTTAAACGCTTAAAGACTCCAAAAAAACCATCAGCCCTCTACATAACTTTAATGTATGCGAGAAAAATCGGCATTGAACCAAAAATTAAAAAAAAAGATGTCGAGTGTGACCCTCCTTGGCTATGCCCGAAGGAATCCATCAACACTGCACTCGCTCGATTTAAAAAAGATTCAACTCCGAAAGAGGTATATCTGCAGCATTTTCATGAATTAATGAATCCTTTCATTGGAAATAACTGGAATATCCTCTTTACCGATGGCTCAAAGTGTGAGAAAGGTACCTCTTTTGCAATTGTTGACTCAAACAACAATCTAATCTCTTCAGAAAAGCTACCACCATTTTTCTCTGTATTCTCAGCCGAAGCTGAGGCAATGAGCACGCAGACAATGAAGCCAAAATAACCGCTAGGAACAGAAACTTAGCAATATCAATATACCAACCTTCCAAAAACGATATTTTAAAATTGACTCGCTCCATTTTATATAATCAAAAAATAATAGATTGGTCTCGTTATCATCACCACTATTCTTCCATCAACCAAAATTGCAGCCCAGTTATCTACCCCACCTCTACGCCTGCAATCATGAACAAATGCTTCCCCAGGTTGAGGATTGGACACACCCAGCTCACCCACAGTCACCTACTCAACAAAGATCCCCCACCCATTTGCCACCTCTGCCAACTCAATATCCAGCTGACCATCAACCATTTAACTACAGACTGCCCGAAAATCAATGAAATTTGTAATAAACTTTTTAACTGTAATCTAAAAAATCTTCTTTTGGTTCCTTCCGAACAAAACATAAAAAATATTTTCAAAATTTTAAAACTTTTAAATCTTCACCAGAGTATCTAACATTTATTTATTAAAAACCCCTGCGGAGGCGGTCGGAGTAAGTCAGACCTATTACTCTTACTTACTCCGACCGCCCCCTGCAGCTGGCAAATTTAAAACATCATAATATCCAAAAATACTATTTTAAACATTTCAGCTAGAAGCCCTGGTAGCTATTAGCTTTTAAGTATTGTTTTGTAAATTTATGTATAGTTCAATAAATAATAATAATAATAATAAAAGGGTTACATACTCTTCTTCCAGTAATTCTGATAATGTTCCAGAGAAAAAACGATTTTAAGCCATTGAATAACGTTCTGGTTCTCGAAGATTTCCCTCATTCGGACCTGGATCAATTGTCTGCTTCGTAAAGGCAATCATTTCATAAAAAGGCCATCTCGGTTTTGTTGGTGCAGCTTCGGATCCCGATACTGGACGTGGAGCTTTTCGAAGAACTCTTTGAATAGTGTCTTTTAGGTTTTTCCACTTTAGTTTTACATTGGCTCCTGAAATTTGAAATATAATTATACGTATACTATTAACAATTTTTGTATCCTCAATGTTTTCAGATTTCTCGCAACAGGTCAATCGTTTCGAGATTTAGCGTTTGCTTTTCGAATGGGCACAGTAAGTAACATTGTCTTGGAAACTAGCGTTATCATATGGGAACAACTTATGGAAAAATATATGCCTATACCAACAACTGACCATCTTCCAAATGTTATTAACGATTACTACCGGCTGGAAATTTCCTAACTGTTTTGGCAGTATTGATGGTATACATTGCCAAATTCAGTGTCCAGCAAATTCTGGCTCTCATTGTTTTAACTACTTGCATCATTTTTCTATTGTCCTGCAAGCTGTAGCTGATGCTGAAAAAAAGTGATGGTATCTCCACAAGCATTACCAGAATCAAACATTGTTCTTTAAATTTTTTTAATCGGAGATGAGGCTTACCCCCTGAAAAATTATTTACTAAGACCTTATCCAAGGAGAAAAACTTCAGTGAAAAACTTTCAATAGTAAGAAAATGCATTAAGTTTGCATTTGGCAAATCAAGCAAGAAATGGCGGCACTGCAGTTCGTTTAATTAAATGTGGTTGCATAATGCACAATTTTGTGAGAGAGTACGATGGCGACAGTGACCTTAATTATATACACGTGTCTGCAGAAATGGCTAATAATTTAGCTCAAACAAATGCAACCCAAGAAGAAAAGTCCCATTATAACCGAAGCTCAAGCAATGCAATGCGTTGAATACAAGGAATGAACGTGTGCAATATTTTTGTAATTAAGGATTGAATAAGTAAAACCTACCAGAATAATTAAAACATTTTTCAACTTTTTCCCACTCTTTATCGGTGACATTTTTATTTTTGTAATCTTTGTAGGTGTCTGAAGACGGCTGAAAGTAAACTTTCAGTGTTCATTGTACACATCTTTTTTCTACGTCGGTGGCTCAGCGATCGACTGACAAATTAAAACAGATTTGATTGCACAGCGACGTCGCTATGTCTCTTAAAAAATCGCTCAGTTGCTTACGGCTTATGTGGCCACTTCCAAAAGTTTGAATCTTTACATCGTTTTTTGAGAAAGTAAGTTTATTGCTTTTGATATTTTTTAGGCAACAATCTCTCTTATTAAAAAAAATACCTATCGCACCGTTTCTTTCTTTCACTTAGTTTTTCATATTTGTTTATAGATTCACGAAAGCCGTCTAGAATTTAATGCTTTGAAAACTAAATATTATCTACTATCACAAAAGGTTTAACCCTCCCCAATGCCACCATCCATTCTTGAAACTTTGCCTCGAAGAGACTGAACAGCTTTCAATTTGAGGAAAATACATCAAAAACCATTTCTTATGTTTCGATTTTCTCCGCCAATGCAAGAAGTTTTGTACCCCTTCTAATATTGCTAAAACTTTATAAAGCCTTTTTTTCGTCGGAAACTCGAACGTCATTTCCATTTTTGGACAGGTGCTCCTATAACCCAATTGAATCTTTTGGATAGATTTCAAAGGAGAGCTCTAGAAATGATATGTGATCGTTGTCTAACTTTAACTCTTATACCTCATGAGCACCGTTAAAGGGTTTCATGCCTATGATTATTTTATCGCAAACATAACTCTTAATGAAATAGCCACTTGAATTCCTAGCTATTCCACCGTTATACTCGTACTTCTAGGAATATTCCATCACTTTATCCTTGTGTACAATTTTAACGTACTGTTAAGTACAGAGATTCTTTTTTCAGCTGTACTACACGAATGTGGAATGCTTCATTGAAATGTGGTCATAATCACAGCCAATGTGCATCGTTTTCTTCTTTGTAATTCTATAACCATTTTATAATTCATAGAAGTATGTACAAACATTATTTTGAGGGTATTTATAACCCCTTGAGTGTGATTCCAATATGCACAAACAAACATTGCTTTGTAACGCCCACCGTTTGCCAAAATGTTAGTCCGGTCTTATTTCCAAATAAAATCGGTCCAATGATGCCATCACTGTACAATCAGGACTAAAATGTTACTCTCTGTGGCTGTATTGGCTTCTGTGCAAAAGATGCGGTTTTTTCGAGCCCAAGTTGAGGAAATTAAAATGAGACACGAAATGCATGATGTACATCGTTTCCAGCAAAAATTCTTAAAAAAATTAACTGTTTTGGGCTGCTCAGCGCTCCCTTTGGACATAAATGTTTAATATTTTCCAACATTGTTTGGAGAGGTAAGCTACTGGCATCCTGTGTCAGCGTTAAAAAGCCTATGATTAAAAATTCCACTAGATGTCGCACCCTTAAATCGGAAGCAAAATTATATTTCCTTCCATCAAATATGAACGAATCGCCCTGTATTAAAATCTTTCAAATCAAAACCCACATAAATAACCATACCCTAACCAATAATTCTTAATAAAAAGAAGAGCTATAATAAACCTTGTCATCGTCCTTGCTTGTGCTATGTGTGTGTGCATATTGTGTTTTTTTTTTGAGCTTAAGGGTAAATAAAAGCAAAAATATCAAAAACAAAACAAACATATAAAACATACAAAAATCATATATGCGGGAATTTATGTTTGTTTGAATAGCAGAATTTTGTTTCACTTAAGCGGAAGTCAACGATACCTTTTATTGAGGTTACTGGCTGTCGGGCACATATTTTAATTTGGAATGGGTATTTAGGGGTTTCGCTAGCTTGGAAGAAAGGTATAAACTTTCTATTGACAACTTATTGGAAATAGAATTTGGTAAAACATTTTCTTGTGACAGGTTCCTGTTTTTTGCTAATGTTTATTTTGTTTTGTATTTTATTTTGAATTATGGAAATGGTGCATTTTCCAGATGTTCATGTAAGGGTAGGTTCTATTGCTTTGTTTTGCTGTTGGTTACTTAAGAATTGGCCCGACATGGGACCTTATCAAAAACATAAGACAGAATAATATCTCATATTACATCTGGACAATATTTACTGGAGACAAAACCGGAACGAGGTAACGTTTTCACAAAATTATTATGTGAATTTATTTCTGTTCTTTTTTTTAAGTTAGGTAAGAATTCACTTTAACTTAAAAGGGGGATAATATTATTTATTTTTTTGTTTGTTTTTCGCTTTCAAGGGGCTTGTCATATTTATAAAACTATGATTAAAGGTACAAAGTATATAATCATAGTGTTCAAACAATTCTTTAAAAATATAACTTTTCTGGAAACCGGCTGAGCAGCAGTTATCAAATAGGAGGGCGAATTCAGGTAGGGGTTTTGGAGGCTTAATCCCCACCAAAATATCAGAATATGTGCAGTAATCAAATATCCATTATTGTTCAAAAGAAAAAAAAAACAGAAATGGTACAAAATTAATTTCCAACTCAAATTCTCAAACTATGCTAAACGAAAAATTTGAATAAATTTTCTACGGAGATAGAAATTGGGCACAAAACACAAAAACACTAAATCAGACCAATAAATGTCTGTATTTTTTGGTAAAGAAAGATGAATATTTTGCTTCTTTTCATTCATACTAACAATTAAAATTCGTATTATTTTTTTTTTCCAACACTGAGGTAGAATATGAACGATTTTTAGCCTTTTTGTATGAAGCTAAGTATTATTATTAAGACAGAGATGCTCTTTTTCGCCATGTTTCTTATGGCTAAAAATGAAAATTGAAAACAGAACATGACCTTGTTGTACTCGTTTTTGAAAACGATCTCACGGCCACTTATGACACATTTAAATATCGAAACACAGAAAAATTGTTCGGTTCATTTCTGTTAGTTCTAACTGTACATTAAAAACAAATCTTTTAACTTAACTTTTTTCACTTCTTGAAATATGACACAATACTTTAAAACAAAAACAGCAGGTTTGCCTTTGTCGCGTTTTTTTCCTATTTTTCAAGAAGAAGAATCAAATTAATAATGAAAGTTACGTGATGTCTCCTATATTCAATATTTTTAAACATTTGAATGCGTTTCTGCATTTTTAACATACCTTAATGTAAGACACAACACAATATTGGGCATATTCATAGTCATATTTTAAACCCGAGTCTAATAAAACTGGAGTCTAAATTAAACATAAAGGTTACACACACCTGCTATTCATAAAGAATTTGCCAGCTCTGTTTAGTTAGAAACAAATTTGAGGTATATTCTACTACAATTTTGAAAAATGTCACTCAAGACTATACAAATGGCTATAGGGGGTACCAAAATAAATTGATTCAGCTGGAGAGCCAAAATCTTTGAAACCCTTTAAACTACTTAGTTTGCTGTTAGTTAAGAAATTTTATGAAGTTTTGCTGATGGTTTTAAGACTTGAAAGCACGCATATATTAGCAAACATTTTATTGAATTTCGATCTATAATATTTAGAAGGTCAATCATAAACTTGATAGTTTTTTGTTCACTTATTGAAAACCTTCATACAAATCGTCTTCATCTACATATTTCAGAGGGGTCCAATCGGGTTAAGTAGAGCTTTCGTTTTTTGGTAGTTGGCAGCATTCCAACATCCAGCAAAATATCAAAATATTGATATATGCTTATGTCTTTTTTGTTTTAATAAATATGATTTAAAATCATTAAAATGAAATTTTTATTTAAAACCATGAAAACGAGAATAAAAATAATAATAAACAGGCATAGGTGTTCATATATGCGTTTAGCCCCTATGTAATGGTTGGGCTCATCAGAGAATGACCATTACCCCTTGTCTTGACGCATATTTTCTCGTATAAATCTAGACTCCATATAATCCGAGCTACACAGAGCTACTGTGAATTATATAGTTGCTACAAGTCTTCAAAGAAGATACATTGTAGCTATTTTTATTGCCTTGCTATGGGACTCTTGAAGATGAAATGTTTGACTGTTAACAAGCGAAACACATAGATGAACACCTATGCTGGTTTATTTTTATTTTCATTTTCATTTTCTTAATTTCAATAAAAAATAATTCTCATTACTTATTAAAAATAATCGGTGCTCAGGAAAAACAATTCAACTGTTAACAGTCAAACATTTCATCTTCATTAAGTCTTTTGACCATTCAATTTTTGTTTTTAAATTTTTAAATAAAATGTCTCGAAGCTTAGATTCCAGATTATAGTTTTAAATAAGTGCCAAAAAAGAAAAAAAAAACACTTGACATTAAAAATAAAAAATAATATAATATATATTTTTTGAAATACACCCCCACTCTATTTTCTGCGTTCGCCCCTGTCAAATAGGTTTTTTCGATGCCTATACACCTTTTGAATTCCTGAAAAGTGCAATGACAGGGAACTACAGAGAAGAAGAAGAAGAATTTCACCAAAATATAACGCAATATACACCACTTTGCACAATCTGAGAACCAATCCTTCAGGCATACTGGAGGGATGGGAAGTGCACTTAAAGGAATTTCTAATTTATTGAAGAAGTGGAGGCCAAGCCAAGTTAAAATAACCGAATTGATATCCAGACAAATCAACATCTTCTTTTGACTCCGACAAGGGTCTGTTTCGGTCTGTAGAGGAATTCCTGACTCATCGTCACGGCATTGTCACCTAATACTAGCTTACGCAGACGACATCGACATCGACATCATAGGGAGAACCGAACAAGTTGTACACAATTTCTTCATTTAGATCGAACAGGCTACAAGAAAAAAGTACATGGTGGTTTCGACTGCGAGAAGAACGATGAAGGTAGCGGACAATGGTTCTGAAGGCAAAGCTTTTTAAATCCAGAAACCTTACCATAACTTCATAGCTTTTGCTGCTCTACCTAAAAGAGTAACCAGCTCGGAAAGTCTTTTGTAGCACAGTTTGTGTTAGGCGCCAGCTTCGCAGACCATGCTTACGCTGGAGAGATGGCGTAGACGAGGACGTTCCGAAGCCTTAGGGAGCGCAACTGAATGCCATCATTTTTATTAATTCTAGTTATGAGACATTGTTTTTGAAGATAAGGCGATGAACGGTGTCTTCTGACAAAAGTTTTGATAGCTCATTAAAAAGCGACGATTCATTCTTGGAATTCCAAGAAGAGCTGTTGCAGTTTTTTCAGCGGTGATATTTCGGACCTCTTTTAAATCGGTCAGTGCATGTGAGGGCGTATGTATGTAAATTCACCTGAATATGACAGCAGCCAAACTAGATGCAGATGAAAAAATCTTTTTTCTGCTGATGTAAAGTTGGCAAAGGAAGGCCTGGTGTAACGATGAATCTTACTCTTTGACATACAATGCAAGTTTCAGACCGTTTGCTGCAATCTTTTTTAGTTCCAGCTAAATAAATAGTTCTTTGAACATCTGATTAGTTTTCTTCATAGTGAGATGTGACAAGTTGCGGATTGGATTGAAAAACTAGGCGTTTATGATTTGATCGCGTATAGAGCCTCTCTTTGCCTGTCGAAATATCGCAGTTACTACATTGTCCTTGCCATTGATACAAATTGTGTGTGTTGTAAACTGTCCGAAGTAGCTCAAATGTTTCACGTTTTTGTTGAGGGGCAGTAGTAAGAAGTTTGTAGTAAGTATATAGAACAAACTGTCTTGCCATGTAAGCACTTAGGAGCTTGCTATTATATTCACTATATTTAGTTTAAATTGTCTTAAATTATCCAAGAGGTTGCCAATGATTGGATATAAACTGTTGTAACAGCATCTGAAGCTGTGTCAAATGCATCTGTCATTGACATTGGAGCGTTAAGATCCCGATGTAAAGTAGTATTGAGTTGCCTAGAGCTTCCTTTTAGGTTTGAAAAACTTTTATTTTTGTTGTTGCATAGAAATGGATGAAGAGGAACTTCAATCTTAGCAGCCTTGGGGACAAAACGTCTGTAGATATTAAGCATTCTTAAAATCATTCGTATATTTCTTGGAATTTAGATACGTCTTTGTACAATATAATGGTATAAATTTTGGATTTCAATGGTTTAATTTCTTCTTTAGTGACAAGATAACTTAAGAAGCTTACAGATGGTAACTCGAAAGTGCATTTTGAAGGATTTATGTCCAGTCCATACACTGGAAAACGTGCAGTTTGAAATAGTCTTCATATTCTTTGATTGAGTTTGATGCGATCATCAATGTATGGAAAACAGGTATCCAGGCTTTGTAAAATACCAGAGATTAATTAAAACGAAAACGCTAAGTAAAGTTTAAGTAACAAATTCATTAAATATTCAATAAATTAAAAATTAGTTTTCATGAGTTAATCCAAGATTTTTAAAATGAAAACCGATGTTTTGGAAACGGCGTGCACTTATTTAAAGAATCAGCTAACATCAATTCCGTTTGATATATTTTAGTCGAATAGTTCCCTCGGATACAGTTTCTCGAATATAGTGAAATTTAATGCGAAGATGTTTTGTTCTGGAATAGAAATTTTTTGAATTAATTGTTCCTTTTAAATATACTTAAGAACACATAAAGCTAAATTACAGTGCTGCTTTCTTGGATCTTGATTGAATTGAGACAACATGTTAACAATGCAGGATATATCTGGGCGACTAAAAGTAGAGAGATGTAAAAGACTACCGATGAGTTCCTGGTATGATTGTTTATCAACAGTTGTTCGTTTTTCATTCTGTGAGGGCTATTTCTCCATTTTAGTTCCAGGCGGCATTGGTAGGGTTTTCGGCTTGCAATTCAAGAGATTGGATTTGGTTAACAAATTTCTTACATAAGACGGTTGACTTATTGACAAAGTTCTTTTGGCACGGGCTCGTAATACTTCTAGTCCAATAGTAGTTCGTAGTTCACCATGATTTCGAATATCAAAATTAGTTTTTAAATGTAATTTTATTATCGAAAAGGTTAGGTTATCATTCGTTGCTATGATCAAATCATCTACATAAGCAGCTATGAAAGTAAGTAAGTTTAAATTTCTTTTAAAATAAATACACCTGTCATAGCTGAAATTAAAATGGAGTTTTAAAATGGAGTCTAATTTCTTATTCCATTGATGACCAGATTCCTTCAGGCAAATCCATAAAGATGGTTTCATCCAAGTCTCCATAGAGAAAAGCGGTAGACACATCTATATGAAAATGATCGAAGTCTTCTCTGTAGCAATAGCGAAATAATCTATTCCGTACTGTTGTGTATATTCTTTCGCAACCAGTCTAGATTTCCAGCGTTCGACTGATCCATCAGGATAAAATTTGGTGTTGAAAACCCATCTACAACCGACAATATTGGTATCCTTAGGTCGGTCTACATACTCCCATATCACATTTTTATTCTTAGAAGCTTCATTTCTGTTTTTATCGCGTCTCTTCATTCATCTGCTGGTTCTGACATTTCCATTTCTTTCATAGTCTTTGGGTCAGTTAAATTCACAAGATTTGCAGATTTATTAAGTGCCATATTAAAATTTTCATTAGCATCCTATAAAGTTTCCTTTTATTCTGTTTTGTCCACTTTTAATTGGTTAATAGTTTCTCTTTTTCAAAGTTATCGTTTTTGTTTTGCATGTCACAATCCAGCTGGTCTTGTTCCAAATTTTCATTTTGTATAAAATCGTAAGTAGATACTTATTTTCATATCGACCAATTCTTGATTTAATAAAGGCCACATCTCTACTTTTTATAATTGAATGACTTCCAAAATCTGTATTCCTCACTGTTTGGATCAAATTTACCATTTTTACCATGTTTGATCAAAGCAAAAGCCGATCCGATTTCTGGAAAATGAGAGACATTTGGTATTCTTGAAGTACATATTTCCTCTCGTGTTTTGCTATCGTTCGGTTTAGTGGAACATCGAGGTATAAACTATAGTTCGGCCAATAAAAACTTCGGCAAGTCGGCATCAATAAAAACGTCGGCAAGTCGGCATCAATCATTAGGCAACTTTTCTTTTTAACGGGGGGTGTGTTCGCACGTTTTGCAACCCCGTTTTGCTGGGGAGCGTACGCGGATGTTAATTCTTGTTAATTTCCACTAGCCTTACAGATCTCGGAAAAAGCCCTACTCGTATATTCAGAACCATTATCTGATCTTTATCTTCTAATTCTGAGGTTCGTTTGATTCTCGACAAAGTTTTTAAACTCAATAAATTTGTCTAAGAGTTTAGATTTCTTACAAATAAAATATACAAATATTTTCCGAGAATAATCATCGACAAAAAAAAAAATGAAATAAAGTAACATATTTAGGGATTCAGTGCGCATTAGTTCGCATATGTCAAAGTCGATAAGTTCCAAGCACTGCGTAGTAGATTTTTAGAGCTTTTTCATGAATGGCAGCCTAGTCTGTTTTCCACGTATGCATGATGTACACTTTAGCTCCACTCAATTAAAATTTTGCAGTCCAGTGACATAACTTTTAAGCTGTAGTTGAATCAAAGATGAACCATTTAAATGACCAATTCTATTATGCCACCTTTCGAAACTGTTGGCTTCTGGTGCAGTGTTGTGTTCCTTAGTTGCAAAAGCCGTGTCTTTTCTTAGATTTACGATGAAAACACCATTCTGCTTCTTGGTACACAAAAGTACCTTCCCAAATTTGTATTTTGTATTCAAGTGACTTCAGAATTAACATTAGATTATTTGTGTGAGGGGCGTTGAGTGTTATTAGTTACTTCGTGGACCAATTGTTGAAAAGTTTTCACACCATTGCACTGACCAAAAGTCATCACCATAAATTCAACAACCTTAAGAGTGTCATGATAGCTGTTTTTGGAATGTCACCTGGTTCTTAAGCGACTTGGTGGTTTGCTCGAGTTAGATCTATGATGCTAAACAATGTCTTACATGATATAGCGATCAGAGATGGTGATAGCATTGAGTCATCATTTTTCTTTTTAACCATGTGAAAAGGACTCGACCAACTCTTCTTTAAAGGTCGAAAAATCCCTTGGTTGATGATACAATCAAATTCTTACTTTAACCTTTATTTGAATGTGAAGGCAACATTTTTTAACAGTTATTATGAACTTTACTTTTACCAGCCTCATCAAATGTGATGCGATCTTTGAAGTGTCTTTAGTACGGTGGAGTTGTTAAACCTGCATCTGTCAAGTTGGCTACCAATTATTCAGTCTTTCTCATAAGGTCAAGATAAACAAAAATTCATCTTTCTTAGACAGCTCTTAGGCAGTTAGAAACAAAACTTTATTTTCAGCCGTGAAAGCTATTTCTGGATAAAAAGGTACACTAACGAATGAAATTGTCAATAAATACAAACATTGTTATGCTATTTCTATGTATTAAAAAAGTGTGTATACGCCCCAGTGCATCATTTTATTATTGTTGGTTATAGAAATAATAGTGTAATGGCATAATTGTTTGTTAGCTTTTTATTACATATAAACATATTTTAAAAGGAATATGTTTTTTTTGGAACAAACTAAGGCATTCACAATAATTATGTCTATCCCTGCTAAAAAACCTTGATTCCAATTTTTGTTTAAACGTTCACATCTGTATTTTGTATTTTCAGGCAGAAAATAAAACTCAAGGAGGTAAATGAATTAATTATAAAACAAAACATTGCCGTGTGTTTGATTAAAATTATGTAAGTAAAAATCTTAAGAGGTTACAAATTATTCATAAAGAAAAATTCTCTACACATGGAATATTATAACTTTTAAGCCCCCAGTTGAGCAAAATACACAATAATTTAAAAGTCAACAAAGAATATACTAATAATATGTTGTACCAAGAAATATGTATATGTATGTAAACTTTAAAAGGTTTTAGAAAAATATTTGCGTAGCGTAAAATTAAAATTCAAAATAATCCATAAATCTCTTCAAGCTTCTCTCCTTTTTGTCTCCTCCTACTCGTATATATCTCA
Source organism: Eupeodes corollae (assembly GCF_945859685.1). Lineage (NCBI taxonomy): Eukaryota > Metazoa > Arthropoda > Insecta > Diptera > Syrphidae > Eupeodes > Eupeodes corollae. The sequence continues at coordinate 36,760,343 of NC_079147.1, forward strand.
AGAATCACTCTTTTACAAAGAACACACAGCCTTGTTGCTACTAAACAACCCTCTCCTTCCTCCCCACCAAAAATATATATATGTATAAATTCCATCAGCTGCAAAGAAGTTTCGTCGTGATTTACTTAAGATAACAAATGATTAATTCAAAAGTTAAACATAAATGGCAGATTTACTGCCTAACTTGTCCTCGAGAGAAAGACTTAAGACCCTTTTATCCTTCTCGTTAAAGTGTTTTTTAATTAATTTTCACCCGCATCGAAATTGTAGGCCATCCGTAAGTCATACCGCACCTGTCCTTCTAAATACAAAATACATTTTTAAATATACAACAAGCCTTGAAGGTATACCTATGCCTAAAGGTTGCTTTGGTAGGTTTGTATAAATTCCCATAACTCTTAAATTTCAGTTAGCCAGCATTTAAAACAAAATACAACAGTTATTATAAAAACATAAAATTACTACATAAACCGTAAAGTAAATTTTAGAATCTTAGTAAGGGGTGGGGGCAGGGGAGAATTGAGGTTCTTTTTTTTCCATCAAAGAGAACAACATGAATACTTAAGTTATAAAAGCCTCTTAATTAAAAGAACGTCGAATGATTGAACGGTCGGTGGTAATGGTGGGCATGGTCGAAGGAGGACAGAGGGCGATGCACGACAACGTTGAGGGTCGGTTTGAAATAACTAAAAATTGTTCATTAATTATTTAGAAATATTTTTCGGACTTCGTTGTTGTTTTGATAAAATTTGGCTCCTAACATTATTGTGGCGCACAAAGTGGCTGCACGCCTTGAAGTTGATGAGGACTGCGGAGCCTACCCGCATGTCATGGAAATTATTTAAGGAATTTTTGACATTATGTTGTCGTCGTCGACTTCGTTCTTCCTAAATAGTCCTGATAGTCCAATAGCAAGGGATATTATTCACAAGAGGATGAAATTTCAATTTTTGCTGCTTTTTACTGTAGGTTAGGTACCTACAATACCTTCCGACTTTGTTTAAGTTTATTAAGTTTAAAAACTGTCTTATTTTTGAACAAAAATACAACAAAACTGTAGTGGATGGTATATATGTACATGTATAGGGTATGTAGGTTGGTTTCTAATCTCTTATGTTTTGATTAATTATTTTTTGGGTTACGCAGAGATTTTGAGTTGAAAAATGTTTTCATAAATTACGAGACAAGCCTAATCCCAGGCAAAAATATGAATGGAATTTATTTATTTTTCGTTTCGTGTGCTTTTGTATACCTCTCCCAACCAATGGAAGCTAAACTGAAAGCATGTTGCTATAATATAGCTTTTAAACATTTTGAGAGGATAATTACAATTAATTTAGGTTGAGAAATTTAGTTTTTTTTCTAAATATCAATTTCACACAGAGATTCAAATCAGCAGAAGTACCTGGTCTACAGGTAGGTAAACTTGAATTGAAATGGTAGGAATTGAAAAAGGTACATATGCCGTATGGAATCTATGTATGTATGTAAAACCTGTTTAGTGCCCCTATTATTTTGGATTTTTAGGATAGATTAGGATAGAAATTGAAAGCTAAAGGAACAGTTCGAAAGAGCTTGGGAAAGGAAAACCGTTCCCAAATTAATATACCTATGAATAGAAACTTCAAATCGGTTAAATTGTTGAAGCTGCACTTTTCAAATTAGGTGACATTTATTCCTTCCGATGGTAAAGTTGTTATATCAAAATATGTAGTTAATTGTGGAAGTTACTGGGGGCCCCAGTTTTGTGCATCGTGATAAATCGCCTCAGATCGAAGGTAATCGATTTCTAGCTGATTAATGATAGCCTGGCTGTGATCCGCATCCAATACATTAGCCTTATATGTGAACACGCCCCTGCCAATAAAGCTGAGGAATTTACGACCTACGTCAAAGCCGTGCTCGTTGACTTCAATGTTTAAGTCAGAAAGGAAAATTACTTTGGCGGATAAGTTGGAAAACACAGCCTTTACGAAAAATCTATAACAGGTAACGGCTTTTAACTAATCTCCTTTGCTGCACCTCGTAATACGGTGATAAGCACTAGATTTTCCAGATTAAGGATACCAACAGCATCCTGGTGATCATCAAATAAATGAACTGAAAAACTCAGGTATCTCGAGAAGTCCAGCACCTCCACCAACACACGCGGAAGTTTTTACAAAACTACCAAGCAAATGGCAATGTAAGTAGGCATCTAAACAGTGAAAGAAACCTAGTCACCGAAGTACAGGGAATGGTAGACTTTTTTAACCAGCACTTCCAGCAGATGTTGATATTATGTTCTGTTAAAGCTACAGAGGCATATCCCTGATTAATGTCGTCTGCAACGCTACGGCACGTATCAGTGTGGCTCCATGAACGACAGATCAACGATAGATCAAATATTTACATTGAGGAAAATCCTGAAAAAGACAAAGGGATTTCAAGGCGACCTAACGCTTTTTTCATCGACTTTAAATCCGAATATGATAGCATAAGTCACCACGAGCTTCCATTGGCGATGTCTGAACTGTGCGCCTGCCGAGTGCTGAAGAATAAGTAAAACAGAAGAATTGACTTTGATTTACGTACAAAAATGTGGAATCATTTTCAAGATATTGAACTTAAAAAAAAAATACATTTTTTTTAAATTTAAAATACAAAAATTGTTTGTCATTTTTGTTCATCAAATATTATCTAAACAATATAAGAACTTGTGCAGACAAAATTATTTAAATCGGTTCATGAGTTCCTGAGAACTAAAAACAAAGTAACGTTTTTTTGAAGTAATCAAAACAAACAATTTTATCGAAAGAATCAAAGTTAAACTAACCAAACAAACCTCAAACTCTACTGAAAAGCGTTATACTCTCTGTAGATTTAGAGATAACAAAATTTATTAAAACATTAGTATTTTTTAAACTACCTCTACGATAAATTGGATTCGGTTTGCAATTAAGGAAACACCAATACTGGTGACATGGTCTCCTCTTCTGCGATCTACCTCATCTGAAATGGATTTCTACACACAATCAAACACATGTAATTGCCTTTAATCAGATCTTAACCAAAGAATATGTCTTTTCATTGATCGACGTATGGAATCGCTTATACTCGTAACATCTTGACATTATTTTACTACAGATCCAATTATTTTTAAAGTTTCTCCTTTCAAGCTATCAACTGTCGACAGCTACGATTCCATTTTATTTCTATCAGTTTTTCATGAAACTTCTGGACATACTTTCTCCGCAAAGCCTTTGACAAAATATCCCACAGACTTTTACTTTTTAAGCTTTCAACTGATTTTTGTTGCAATGGATTTATTTTGACCTAGAGAGTCACGTACATATATAATGTTTGCTTCAGATGTGCTCTCTCCTACTCGTTCTAGCTAACTCTTGTGTACCAAAAGGTAGCCACTTAGGACTTCTACTTTTTATTCTCACCATTAATGATATGGAGTTCATTTTAAAATATTCCCATATCTCATTTAACGCTGATGACACTCAAATTGTCAAGTCCATTACTTCGATGCATGATTCTTGGCTTAACTAGATCCCGACTGTTTCTCAGTCTGGTGTAAAAAAAAACTCCTTTGACCTAAATATAAACAAATATCAATTGATTACTTTTTCACTAAAGCGAATAAGAACTTCATACCGTCTCAACACCTTTTTCATAACCAACCCATTGCATCTGTTAAGGTTATTCGCGAAATTGGGCTCAAATGTGACCGAGAACTGAATTTCCGTGCTCATATATATGATATAATACTAAAAGCCAACCTAACGGTTTTGTAAACCGGTTTTTAAATTAATTTGTTAACCCCTACGTTACCCGAGCTCTCTAGTGGATGGACAAAGGTTTCATTCCTTAAATACGACTCTCAAGTATGGTCCACTTACCAAGACGTACATATTGAAATGTTGAAACCAAGCGTTTTCGATTTCTTATATTTATTAATTTTATTTGATCTTTGAATAAAACAATAGAGTCTTTAATGATTTATAAAGAATTTATTTATAACCTCTTTGGAGGACAAGTATTTTAATAATGGCTAGCAAGACGGAAATTTAGTCTTTTTTGAGCCATGTGGTTTTAAGGTTTGACGTTATATGATTTGACTTTTATATTTCGATAACACAGTGGCTATGTAGAAGTACAAGTACACAAAGAATATAAAATGCGCTTAGTGAACAATTATGGTTAAAATTTTATAAAACAACATTATTTTCTAAAATAGGCTGAACATTCTCCCCGTCTTGAAGGACTAAAGGTGCTTCAACAACTGAAGATGCCTCAGCGTCCGGAGGTGCTTCAACGACCGGTAGTCGACAGAGATTAGCAACTGCTCTTTTAAAAATTCCAGTGGCAGTTTTCAAAGTAACCACTCGAACGATGTGATCGGTACCAGGATGCAATTCCATGACTCTACCAAGCTTCCATTTCAACGGAGGAATGTTATCATCTCTTATTATGACAATGTCATTTAATTGAAGCCCAATAAATTTATTTCGTTTCCATTTATTCCGCTGTTGCAAAGTGTGGAGGTATTCATTCTTCCATCGGTGCCAAAATTGTTGCATAAGCCATTGCACTCGCTGCCAACGATTTAGATAGGATAAATTTTTATCGCACAGATCTGGCTCAGGAATTGCAATAAGTGAAGAACCTGTTAAAAAATGGCCTGGGGTTAAAGGTTTAAGGTCATTGGGATCTTCAGAGAGAGGGGAAAGAGGACGGGAATTAAGGATGCACTCTATCTGGATAATAAGAGTATTAAGCTCTTCATATGTCAAAGCCGCTAGATGTAAAATTCGTTTCATATGATGTTTTGCAGATTTTACGGCTGCCTCCCAAATACCACCAAAATGTGGAGATCTAGGAGGAATGTGCTTCCATTCGATGCCCTCGTCTAAGCAAGTTTTCATAATTTCGGATTTAGACTGTTGATCTTGAAACATCTTATAAAGCGCCCTGAGCTCGTTACGTGCGCCAATATAATTTGTAGCATTATCACTATATATGGTACGGCAAAGGCCTCTCCTGCTAATGAAGCGCCGCAAAGCACCCAAGAACGAAGAAGTAGTGAGATCTCCAACTAGTTCAAGATGAACAGCTTTGCTGACAAGGCATACAAATACCGCTACATATACTTTCACGGCCGCTGTCCCACGACGCCGAGAGTGAACCATAAAAGGTCCACAAAAGTCTGTTCCTACAGTTGTAAAAGGACGTGAGGGCATTACACGATACTCTGGTAGATTTCCCATTTGCGGATGCTCAAAACGTGGACGTGCTCTAGCGCATAATATACATCGTCTGATAACTCGTCGTATAAGAGGCTTCACATGCACAGGCCAATATTGTTCACGAACGATTGACAGCAGTCCTTGTTCTCCTACATGATGATATTTTATATGAATATCTCTTATCAAAGCCTTTGTAAACGGGTGATTATTTGGAAGAAGTGCTGGATGTTTATGCTTATACCCAACATCAGCGTTATTTATCCTTCCACCAACTCTAAGTATTCCCTTTTCATCAATGAATGGAGAAATTGATCTTTTCTGTTTCAAAAGTAAGATATCGGATCCATAGTTCGATTGCTGTATCATCTTTATAAGACAATGAAGAGCGTTCTCCATTTCCTCCAATGTAAATGGCCCACCTACTCTTTCCTTCTTTCTATATAACGCTAAAGAATTGTGGAAAAATCTTAGAATATAAGCAACTATTTTGAGTGTTCTCTGATGATTATTGTTGAATTTCAAATTAATCACAAAATCGGTATCTTCTTGTAATGGAAAGGTATGTTTTGTAGGTCTGCGCTCAAGAAGGTTTTCATCAACTGAATCTACAGACTTCGAATTAGGCCAATGTTCTTCAGAAAGGTATAAGAATTCTGGGCCATGAAACCACAACTTTGAGTTCATCAATTCACCAGGAAATGCTCCTCTCGAAACAATGTCAGCCGGATTTTGTTTGGTGCTTACATGACGCCATTGATCTATGGATGAAAGATTTTGTATTGTTGCAACTCTGTTTGCGACGAAAGTTTGCCAATGATGTGATTCTGAAGACAACCATGCGATGACTATACTGGAATCTGTCCAATAATACACCCTTTCAAATTTATCTTGGAATATATGACGAATCCTTTTTACCAATTGTACCATCAACTGCGCAGCACATAATTCAAGTCGTGGAAGACAAACGTTCCTTACAGGTGCTACTTTAGACTTAGCGCACAAAAGTCGTACCGAAACCTTTCTATTGGACAGAATAGAACGCATATAAATACAGGTTCCGTATGCCTTCTCGGAGCTATCAGAAAAGGCGTGTAATTCTACTTTATCAACATTTCCCCCACATAGCTTCCAAAGCCTTTGTAAAAAATCTTTGCCAATACAGTAACAGGATTTATAAGTCCTAAAGGGTCATATAAACGTGCTATATCAGCTAACACAGTGCGTTTAGTAATATGCTTGTTTTCACCAGCATTGACCTTGTAGAAAAAAGTATCTGCCTTTGGGTCCCACACTACACCGAGTGTCTTGATGACATCATTGTTTTTAAGTTGAAAAAATTGTTCCTTTTCTTCATGTGGTATATCTTGTAGCAAGCTATTATTATTAGAACACCATTTTTTTAGCGTTAATCCACCACGATCTAATATTCCTCTTAATTCTCTTTTGATACATTCGAGCTCCTCTAACGTGCTAGCCCCAGTGAGAATATCATCGACATAAAATTCTGTTTTTATTGTTGATGCTCCTACTGGAAATTTATCACCCTCCTCCTCTGCTAAGTACAAAAGCGCTCTTGTAGCCAAAAAAGATGCTGAGGCCGTACCATACGTCACAGTACAGAGTTCATAAGTCTTTATCTCTTCATCTGGTCTGTCTCTCCACAAAATTTGGTGAAATGCTCGATCTTGTTCATTGAGAGCAATTTGACGGTACATTTTAGTTACGTCAGCAGTAAACACGTAGTTATGTGATCTAAATTTGATAAGTAAAGAAAACAAGTCAGGCTGCACGACTGGGCCCACGTATAAGATGTCGTTTAAGCTCACACCATTATCACATTTGGCACTAGCATCAAAAACTACTCTTAGTTTTGTAGTAGAGCTCTCAGGTTTTGTTATGCAATGGTGGGGAATATAATAATGCAATTTACCAAAATCTTGATTTTTGATCTCCACCATATGTTTCAGTTGCTTGTATTCTTTCATAAATGAAACATATTGCACTGCGAGATCGTGATTTTTTATCAATTTACGTTCTAATGCGTAAAATCTTCGAAGGGCAGTCGCATAAGAATTGCCTAATGATTCTGGATTCTGCTTAAAAGGCAATCTTACCTCAATTCGGCCATTTCTGAGACGTTTCACATTTTTAAGAAAATGTTCTTCACAAATTTGTTCATTTTTCGTGAATGGCAATTCAATTTGTTCGTGCTTTTCAATTTCCCAAAAAGAGGTAAGCATTGATGCAATATTTTCATTTTCACTATTTTCATCAGAATCGTTTACCAAGCAATGGACCTTTTTCTTGCATTCTCCTTGTGCAATGCTGCCAGACACCACCCAGCCAAATACAGTGTTTTGAAGAGTTGGAAGCCAAGGGCCTAGCTTAATCTGTCCAATGGATAATAAACCAAAAAAATATTCAGCTCCTATCAACAGATCAACTCGACTTGGGGTTCCAAATAAGGGATCTGCGAGATTAATATTCGATGGTATAGATAAACCGTTTGTATTAATGGGAGCATCAGGCAGGAACTCTGATATTCTGGCCACAATATAAGCATCAATATTTTCAGCATAATGATTAAATCGCGATTTGATGGTGAAGCTAATTTGATGTTTGCAAATTAATGAATTTTCTCCGATGCTACAGATGGACATTATTTTACTCTTACGTCTTATGCCTAAAAGGTTTGCGAATCGCTCAGTTAACAAGCTGACATGAGAAGCAGAGTCAAGCAAAACTCGGCAAGGAACTGGGGTGTTTTGTTTATCAAGAGCAAAAACTACTGCAGTGGCAAGAATGGCTTGTGCTGAACGGCTTTGTGTATCGTATGCAGCTGGAGACGTATTTTTATGAAGATGATATGTTTGGGGATATGGCTGAATCATCGGCGAAGTGAGGCTGTTGGAAGAACTTGCGACATTGTTTGAGGTAGGTCTTTGGTCATTTGAAGTTGATGCAATGTTATATGAAGACGATTGTGGAACATCCTGAGGGATGCGTATAACGTTATCGTCATGAAGCAGCGTGTGATGTGAATTGTTGCACTTGCGACATTTTGATGCTTGGCAATTATTTGCATCATGATTGGGCTTAATGCAATTAAAACATAGTTGGTTCCCACTAACAAAACTTTGTTTTTGAGCAACAGGCAGATTAAGAAATTGATCACACTTGTAAATATTATGGTTAGGCTTTTTGCAAAATAAACAAATTGATCGTGTGTTATTTTTATTATTTGAATGTTGAATAGAAAAGGTTTTAGAGCGATGAATTTGGTTAGTTTTAGCATGAACTGCAGTACTTGCCTGAGGAATGTCGTCATTGAGAATCAGGGTGCGTTTGGTAAGAAATTTTATAAGCTCCTGGTAACTGGGCATTCTTTCGGTGGGTCCTTCTTCGTTCCATTTGTTAAGTGTTGCACTGTCGAGTTTTGGGAGAAGTATTTGAACTAGTAGGTCATCCCATTGGCTTACAGGACGTCCAAGTGTAGTAAGAGCACGAAGATGACTGTTGATCTCATCACAAAACTGACGTAGACTTGACGATGAAGGTTTTTGAATAGCTGGATACATCATTACCTTTTTAATGTGTTCAGTGGCAATCACACGTTTGTTGTCGTAGTTTTCAATAAGCAGATTGAGAGCGACTTCATAGTTGTCATCAGTGATCTCCAACGATTGTATTGTCCTAGCAGCTTGACCAGATAGAGAGGAAATCAAATAGTGTAGCTTGGAGACATTGCTTAATGAGGAATTATTGTGGATTAGGGAATTGAAAATTTCGTGAAAGGATAGCCACTGGGTAACTTCACCTGAAAAAATAGGAATGTTAACCTTTGGAAGTTTCAACTGATTAGATGATTTCGTTTCGGTAGATACAACATTTTCTGTTCGCAAAGTAGATTTTCGACTTTGTATTTCATGAAGAATTTTGGATCTTGATTTGTAGTACATCTCCTCGCATTCAGCTCGCACGTCGACTTTGGCACCAATTTCCTTGGGATCAATATCCTCCAACTTGATCTGGAGTTGTTCAAATGCTTTGAAAACAGAGTCCAAAGCTTGAAGACGAACCTCGAATTCCGAAAGAAGTGTATTAATTTCTGATAGAAACTCATTTATTCTGTCTAATTGTTTGGTGCAAACGAGACGTCGAGCTTTTAGCGATTCTATTTTCTTCAGAGCGGCTTCGGCCATCGTGATGGTAAAAGTATAGCGAAATAAATCACGTCGGGGTCACCATGAATTGTTGAAACCAAGCGTTTTCGATTTCTTATATTTATTAATTTTATTTGATCTTTGAATAAAACAATAGAGTCTTTAATGATTTATAAAGAATTTATTTATAACCTCTTTGGAGGACAAGTATTTTAATAATGGCGAGCAAGACGGAAATTTAGTCTTTTTTGAGCCATGTGGTTTTAAGGTTTGACGTTATATGATTTGACTTTTATATTTCGATAACACAGTGGCTATGTAGAAGTACAAGTACACAAAGAATATAAAATGCGCTTAGTGTACAATTATGGTTAAAATTTTATAAAACAACATTATTTTCTAAAATAGGCTGAACACATATGAAAGCGTTCAAAGAAGTTTCCTTAGGTTTTCCCTTCGAGTCCTACTTCGGCATAATCCCCTGATCCTTCCTTTGTATCAAGACTGCCTTAAATTTTCTAATTTCGTTAATCAGGAGGAACTTAAACGGATACCAGACATCTACTCCTAGTCTGCATTCTGGGTCTCTTAAGTTTCCTTATCTTTATAATTCCATCTTCCTTGACATTAACCCTAGTAATTTTAGAAATGCTCACCTCTTTTATCTTCCCATCCACTTAACCTCTTTGGAATCAAATAAACCCATTACTCGAATGCAAATGTCAATTAAAGCAATAGTTTTATTTTGATTTCAACGTAACCAAATCTTGTGTAAGACAATGTCTCTAAAACTGCCTCTCTCACCAGCCTCATCCTAAGCTATAAGTTTCTTAGTTCTTAAATTAGATTAAAATTATAGATTGAATTAAGCCGAATAAATGGGGGTTCGCACAAAAATTAAGTAAAACAATTTTTAGAGAAAATTTCATACAAATCTATCAGTTCGTTTGGGAGTAAATTCGAATTTTCTAGTTTTGGGACTATTGTTATTTTTGATAATGCCTTAAGCGCATCCATCGTAATGTCATGTGACATTAGTAATTCGAGTTCGAAAATGATTACGGATGCAAAGCTTCCAACATACATAGATCCTACATTCCACTATTCGATCAAGATGTGACATAGCTTTGCCATATTTCCCGATCCAGTGCAATGGAAAAATTGTTGATGCAATGCAAGCTCATTGTGTGGGTTGAGTGCACCATGACACAAAATAAATCACTTGAAGCACTTAACTTAACACCGAAGGATCTTCGACGAAGTAACAACATCTTTGGCGGCTTGATAATACTGTTGGTAGGCGATTTCAAGCAGACTTTGCGAGTAATTCAACGAGGAACGCCTACAGATGAATTGAATGCTTGCCTGAAGGCATCACTTTTGTGGAATAACGTAAAAACATTATCGCTAACCACTAATATGAGAGTTAAACTTCAAAATGATCAAATTATTGTACAATTTTCCAAACAATTGTTAGTTGGAAATGGAAAAAGGCCAGTTGATGCGACAACTGGATTAATTACTTTTACTAATGACTTTTGACTTTAAACTATTGAAGTTTCCGGTTCGACTTGCGTTCGCAATGACAATTAACAAGTCGCAAGGCCAATCGCTTAGTGTTCGCGGGATAAATTTAGAAAATCATTCCTTTTCACATGGGCAGCTATACATTGCGTGTTCACGAGGTGGGAAACCATCCGCTTTGTTTGTGTTAACGTCAGACCAAAAAACAAAAAAATATTGTTTACCAAAGAGAACTTCAATGAAAATTAAACTTGTGGACAAGTATAACGCTTCGATTCAGTATTTACTTTGGATTCACTTTCATTCTTTACTTAGAGAAGTTCAACTAAATTACACTTCATTTTCGAAATGAATTCATTACTTTTGTGAAATGAAAGAAAATATTTCCTTTTCAAATATAAAACAAAACAAATAATTGTTCTTCATATTTTAATCCCCAATCGAAATGTTACAAAAAACGAAGCCATCTGGTGGCGAAACGGAGTTCGTCGGGTTTGCTAGTTTTTTTTTATATAACTACAATCAAAAAAGAATCCACGAAATCGAACAGTGAATAATAATACACTCTTTCTCCTGTGAATTCACCAAAAAGCTGTCGGATTTCAGCACGCCAAGAAACATTATGACATCTCAAATTCAACTTCGAATTCGTTAATTGGTCGAATTCAAAACGAAGAAGGCAAAAGCAATAATTGAAAAATGGCAAACTCGCCAGCAAAACGGTTCGCCGCGGATTCCATAATCAGGCGTCTTCACTTCAACAGATCCTATCATTTCTGACAGAAACGAATTGATATATTCTGTCCGCTCGAAAACGGATGCTGGAGTAGGAGCAAGTTCTTTCTCTGAAACACTCTATCTTGCCAACTTGTTTAGACTTACCGATCTAAGCAGTGTCATAGGGTGCAAATAATGTGTCAATGACATGATGGCGCTCTCAAAAGCTGATATCACCTTATTGTCTCCAAAAACTAACAGTTCTTAGCTTACAGCATAACATTAGATTCTGCTAGGTACTAGGTCACAGCGGTGTACCTGAGAATGAGAAAGCGGTTGAGCTGGCGAAGATTGGTACAACACTGCACCAATCCAGTATAGACTCTACCATAAACACCCCATCCTGTAAATAAAAACGCATCATTTCTAACAAGAAACTAATAAAGGCTCAAAATGCCTTGAGACCTAAATTTGACAATACAAAATCTGACTTGATTATGAACCTAGACAAAAAATCTTTACTTGTAAGCATAATAACAGGTCATAAACTTCTGCATTACCACGCTCTTCTTCAATGATCGTGGAGAACTTGAAGGTACTCTAAGAACCAAAGCATCTTAATGGCTAGAAAAACGCAATCAATAGTATTATACGTTTAATTACTCTTTTAAGGAAGTTCAGTACTTGAAGGCATCACGATGGATCTACTTTGATCTAATTGTGGCGAAGACGTCAACAATCCCCTGCCCATCAACCTAACCTAAAAATTACTGAAATTCAGGTTCTGAGTTGAAAATTGGTCTCATCACTGACGCTGATTTTTTGATTTCTTTTAAATTCCATTTGAAAACTTTTTAAGAAAAAAATACACAACATTTTATTGATATTTATTTAATGTTTTATTTGCTCTTTTAAATCTTGTCATATTATATAAAATATTTTTTACTCTTAAATTTCTGTTTAACTTTTTACCTTGCTACTGTAACAATTTGTTTTTGTTAATATTATTTTTTTGAAATAAAGAAACTCTTTTACAATAAAACATTTTTAAAAGTATAATAATTAAGGCGAGGAAAATAGAAGGAATACAAATAATGAAAACGGTTTGGCTTTTTGTTAATGAAAAAAACAAACTACAAACATACATAATATACTATTTTTGAATATATGAGTGTAAACTGTCAAAGAGGAATAATTAAAAAAGAATAAACAAAAATAATAAATTATATTTTACATTCTTATGAGAGTCCATTTTATACCAATTAATAATAATCTAATGATATATTATTTTGAATTACATCTTTTTATATTTTGTTGTGGTAATAATTTATGTAGTAAATAAAATGATAAATCCTATTTATTTATTAAGGATGGGAAAAAAAGTCAAATAATAATATTCGGAGGACATGCGGAAAGTATTGGATCATTTTTTGTATCGTCTCATTTTACACGCTCGCATTTTCAAAAAACCAAAATCAAAAGAACTTAAAAACGGTGGAGGCTGCTCTTCGCATACAAATTGAACACTGGAATAATAACGACGATATGCGACGAGTAATGAACTAAGGATTGAGCATGAATATAACGATGGAGGTGTATACGCGTTTATTGGCCAATTTACAAGCCATTTTGGATTTTATCATCAAATGTATCGTGTTCTTCTTCGTGCTCTTCATCAAATTCCACATCATCGTCAGCTGTTGCTTCCTGTTAAGTGGGTAAAAATGAAAAGAAAAAAAGTTTTTGTCAAAAAAATGTTTTTTTCAAAAAAACAAAATAAAAGTATGTAGGTACGTACTTGATACTGTTGATATTCGGAGATCAAATCATTCATGTTTGACTCAGCTTCAGTGAATTCCATTTCATCCATACCTTCCCCGGTGTACCAATGGAGGAAAGCCTTTCGACGGAACATAGCAGTGAATTGTTCTGATATCCTTTTGAAAATTTCCTGAATGGCGGTTGTATTACCAATGAATGTGGCTGACATTTTAAGGCCACGTGGTGGAATATCACAAACGGCAACCTTCACATTATTCGGAATCCACTCAACAAAGTAACTGCTGTTCTTGTTTTGGATGTTGAACATTTGAGTGTCGACTTCTTTCATTGACATTGGACCTGTGTGATAAAAATACAAATAAAATAAGAAGAATGAAAATGAATACTTTTGATTAAAAACACTTGATTTTTGTATGTTTTTTTTATATAAAGAAAGGATTGGTTTAAGGGGTTGGAACATTTTAATCGATAAGTTAAATAAAAGCCGGGGTATAAAGTGGTTCTGTGAAAAGTTTGATAAGACCTTATTCCAATTACAGTCAATTCACAGTACGAGTATAATCGACAATCTTTTGAAATTGAACTGAAAAAATGAACAAGGCTTGAATAGGGGTCAATTTTCGCAACCGAAATATGGACTTAGTTACTGAAACAAAGAGATATTGTACAGGGCTATTCGTTTTTCACTTAGAAAAAAAAAAAATTAGACACATACAGCGACACATTTTTGCGAACATTTAATTTCCACAAAAATGTTTGGACTTTGTCATTTTATGGAAGATTCATAATAGAATGCGATTCTTTAAAGGTAATTTTTAAACACTTTTTTGTATATTTCGGTTGGTATTTGGGCCATAACTTGAGTAATGTCTAATGCGAAGTGGCTAAGTTTAAATCGCAATTTTGTAGAAAGTTTCGGTTCATTTTCACGTGTTTCAGCGTGTTTATTTAGCGATCCATTAACGTAAATAGTAAATAACAATTTAAACAAACACATTTTGACATCTGAAAAGACTTCTCCTTTGAATTTGACAAACATAGGACGTTATATTTGAAATTTACACCATTTTAACTGTCAAAATATTGGTAATTCCTAAGGATAGAAAAAATGACAGCTGGGAGCTAGTATAAAAATGAACCCTTAAAAGGTGTCCCAAAATTTAAAACAGATTTCAATTTGACAAAAACATATTGGCAGCTAAGGAGACTTTGAAATAAAATAAAAAATACTTTCGGAAGTTTAAAAAAGGTGTCCCAATATACACGCGAGTTTTTAATTTGCTCTCACCACGAAGAAAGTAAAAACAACCTTGAAAGCTGGTAAGACTTGTGGAATATTGTAGAAAAAAGAAAAGATATTTCAAAGGTTTTAAGAGTTGTCTCAAAATAAACCATTGATTAAAACTTGTCGTTTAGTATACAGAATAAAATTTTATTACTGACTGGAAGTTTAGAAATTTACGAAGAAATCAAAATCTATTTGACAGCTGGTAGGGTTTTTGGGGTATAGTAGAAAGGTGTCCTGAAATATAACATTCATTCGAATTTGACACTAAGTCTACAGACAAAAAAAATGTTTCCACGAACGAGATTTTTAGAAAATTGAAGAGAAAAGTAGTTACCGAGATTATACGATACGTGATTTTGAAGGCTTAAATCGGTGTCCCTGGAAAATCACCCTAATTTAAAAAGTAAAAATGATTTGATATCTGACATGACTTTTGATGAATTTAAGAGAAAAGTAGTTATTTGACAACTATTTCAAAACAAGAAATAACTTTACCGCTGCCGGGACTCTTAGAGAATTGTAGAGAAAACTATTACATCAAAATAATACGATAAGTGATGTTAAAAGCTTAAAACCCTTGTCCCAAAATACACGTGACATTCACAATTATTACCTTAATTTAAAACAAAAAAAACTGATTTTACAGCCGACAGGACTTTTGGTGGATTAAAGAGAAAATTATTTTTTTGACAAGTAATTTCGAAGTTTAAAAAGGTGTTCCAAAAAGAAGCCGCCAAATGAGAACAAGGTTCTTGCAACCACGTAGAAAAACAAAACCAATAAGACACTTACGAGTTTAGATATTTTACTATATTTTAGTTGAAGTGTCAATTGTCAAATTGGTTTTCAGGGTTGCCAACACTTTTTTCGTCTACAAATTGCGGTAAATTCAAATCTTGCATTTGTTTTGGAACACCATCCACAAATTTAAATGTTGATATCTATGAGACTTTTGTGTTTTTATTCTTAGTCGTGAAAATGTCTAATTAAAAAAAAAAACAAATAACCCCAAAAAGATAGATGGTTTTAAGGTCAACTGAAAATATATGTAGGTATAAGTATATACGATGCTAATTTAACACAATAAGCAAAATTACTTTCAACAAAATTCGTTGCAGCTAACCTTATCACGTAGCACACCATATAATAGCAAAGACAACACAGCACATAACAAACGACCGCAATCAATAATATCCCTCATTCGCCACCATCACTTACTTCTTGTGCGAGTTTACCCTAATTAGCAAAATAAAACAAGGTACACGATACCATAACGCATTTATTCTTTCAACTTGATTACGCCTAGGTTTTAAACTCGTATAGGTATATAACATAGCAAAAACTATATAGAACTGCCTAGAACCCAAACCAAACTCTCTAAACATGGTATATCTAAAATAACAAAAGCTTTGAGAACGTCACGAACCCTTCCCGACCCCAAAATCTCTCCATGAACTTGATGCAGTGAAAAGTGCGTTGCGTATCTACGAGTATGTAAGGTACGTAGTACTTATGGTGAGTGTTCAACAAAAGGTAGGAAGCTTCTGTGCTGTGTATAAGCTCCAGCCACCCAGCCAGCAGCGGGTCATGCTCTAAATAGAAAATGATTAATGAACCGAAGAAATGAAAAATAAACGCCATCACGGGAACTGGTGACAATTGTACAATTCAAGAATGTCCGTCAACCAACAACTTCGACTACAGCAAGACAGAGGGTCGTTAGCAAAGGCGCTGCGTTACAATAAATTATACGCAGTAAACAAGGCTCTAGCAGATGCCAGCCGTGAGATAAATATGTATATTTTTTTTTTTCGTTCACTTTCATTAACCCTCTAAAAGAGATGGGGTTTGGTGGTTGGGAGTTGAATGGTAAACAGAAGAGGGTTCAACATTTTTAAAGCAACAGGATACATGTCGTCGTCGCGTCCGTCCTGTAGTGTCGTTGGAATCTTCTAGACTTTAACGAATAGCTCTTATAAAAAAAAGAAATTAAATGAGTTCACTTCACTAGTAAACCCTTCCTGCCAGGGATGAAAATCGAAAACTAAAGTTAGTGTTTTAATTTAACTGACATTGTTTAGAACTACAACGGTTTAAGAACCAGAAAAGGGGAAAAGCTAAAAACCTTCCAGAAGTACAAAAACACATAGAAAGTTGGTTTTGAGAGGATAGTAGCTGGATGGTATTAAAAAGAACCAGAAAAGTAATTCCAGAGTTCATAAGACATGTCCCAAAAATAAATACTAATGTTTTGTTAGCTGACAGCTCTTTGGTTACAATCCTATAGAAAAGTATAAACAGTCCTAAAAACTATGAAAAACGATTTTGGAGTGTCCTAAATATGCGATGGATTTGAATTTCATACCAAGTTTTGGAAAACCGACTTGAGAGCTGAAATAGAAGGTCATAATTGTCCCAGAACTTACAAAAATATTAAATTTGACACTTAATCAAAGACATATATTTTGACAACTGACAACCCTATGGTGACAACCTAGAGAAAAGTATATTAATAAAAACAATGAATAACAATCCAAGGCGAAATCGATTTGACAGCTGAAATCATGTTTTTAAAATTGTAAAGGTTTTAAGAATATGTTCTTAAATATACGTGGGATATGAATTTCATATCAAGTATAGGAAAAACGATTTGACATCTGACAAGACTTTTGAATGGTTTCGGAAATAAGTATACCACTAGAAATGTGTCCCAAATAAAAGTAAGATTTAAGTTTGTCACTTAAGAAAAACATATGACAAGTGATTTAAGGCGTCATAAAATAAATTGAAACAATTAAATGAGGTTTAAAAAAGTTCCCCAAAATATACGCGGGATATGAATTTCATAAACAGTATAGGAACAAATATTTGACAGTTGACAAGACTTTTGAAGGATTTTGGAGAAACGTATACCAAAATTAAAAGGAAACAGCTGAAAGAGGCTTATAGAAAGATTTGACAGCTGACAAGACTATTGAAGGATAGAAGTTTTAAAGATAAATATGTGTCCCAAAATAAAAGTGAGATTTAAGATTGTCCGCTAGGAAATCGATCTAACAGCTGACAAGATTTTGGAGGAATTATTTTCACACTAAAAGTATGACGAGCGATTTTCAAGACTTTATAAGGTGTCCCAAAATAAAATGAAACCGTTAAACAGCTGAAAGAACTTGGGAGGATTGAATTAAAAAGCAGAAGGTGTCCCTAAGTGACTACCCAAATTTGGATGTGATAAAATGTATTTGGAGGAAAAAATATCACAAAAGATTTTGAAATGTGTCCCAAAATACACAACAACAAAATAAATTTAACGCTCTTGGAGTGATAAAGCTGGAAGCACTTCTTTAAAATTATGCTGCTTAAGTTTTGGAGTAGAGTAGAAAAAATAGTGTAGAGCTTAAAAATATGGTAAGTGATTTAAAAAGCATCAAAGGTTGTCCCAAAATTTAAAATAGCTATAAACCCTGAGAAGGAAAAAACACTTTGACAGGGTATTTTTGGAGGATTATACTAAGAACTTTGACCAACTTTTTTATGTACTACTTTGACGAAAAGTTAAACAAAATAATAATAGATTCTCATTAATTATGATAAGTGATAAGTTGTCAACCCTGGTGAGTGAGACAGATGGTCAACGCCCAAAAGTAGGCAAAAGGGTGTGATTATGTTTATTTAGGTTGTTGCTATTTTTTTTTTGTCATATTCAAAAAAGGAGAAACCATTCTAAAAAACAAAAAGATTTTAATCAACCAAATTAGGCTTATTAATCAGAGTAAATTAATGACAAAATTACGTTTTGTTTGTATAAAATCAACCAAATGGCAAATTACCCACTATGTCTGCCATATATGTATGATGATGGTAAGAAAAGTATTCTAAACAACTAACAACAAGTTGAGAAATATATATTATGTTTTTTTTTCCTAAGACCCTTCCTTAAAAAACAAAGGACTAGTTAAGGGAGGATTTTTTTTTGGAATACTCAACAACTTACGGCTGTTAATTAATTACAGTCTTTTTTGTTGTTGTTGTTTATATATTTTGATGGATTGTTAGATTGTCAACAAGTTGGTTTACTTACCTATTTAATTTTTTTCTTTACGACTTGCATTCATGTTATTTAAAAAAAAAGTTGTACTTATAGCTAGGGGCGCCACGAGAATACTTTAGGATTCTGTCATATGGGACGAAAGACTTTGGATGAGCTTTTAAAATATTAATTTTTACTTTCTGTTGATGGTTCTTCAGAACATGCGGGAAAATATTGTCACTCTATGCAAGACTAATGATGTCAATTCAAACGAAATCCAAAATGTATGACAAAAATCATAAAATAATCTATACTAATATTTAAGATTTGAAAGTCAGTTTGTTTGTTTGCTTGTTTGTTCGTCCTCCATGCCTTAATGGAGCAATGTTTTGACTTGATTTTGTGTGTGGAGGTATTTACGAAGCTGGATAGTGTTTTAAGCTACTTTCTACCATGATCAAATATCTAATTCATAGCTCATTGCAGCAGATTTGGCAGTAACTCTGATGATTAGGTATTGAATTTTTTTTAAAGAACAGTAATTAGCAGCATATCATTAGGTGCTGCCTGCTTTGGACCTATCATCGTTGCCTATTATTAGGCATTTTTTGTGAATGACATTGACGCATGAAACTATGCTATGACATTATTGAAATGGGCAATTAAAAACCGATACCAAGGGCTATGGCAGATATTTCTAATTTGGTAAATAGTAACTTTGAACTTATTGCAAATGTTTACCCTGATTTACAAAATAACACGTAAGAAAACCGATTTCTCTATCAAAAAGCGATTCTAGCACCAAGAAACGATGTGAATTTGACAATAAATTGAAACATATTGGATGAAGTAGCAGGAGATTTGGAGAAAAATTTGTCAATAGACATTGTCATGGACTCAGAAATGAGCACTTCATACCTTGTGGAGTTTATCAACTCACTTGATCTGCCCGTTGTGCCCTCACATTTGAAATTAGACGTGTTAACAATGCTTATGCAAATTTAAAATGTCCTTCGATTATGTAACCGATCAAGACTTCGGTCACATAATTTGGAGAAACATTATTAGTGCTAATATCTTATCCGGTGTTGGAAAGGGCGGAAATGTAATTATTACTTGTATGGCAATAATTCCCACAGATTTATCATTAAAATTCAAAAGGTATCTTATAAGAGCTCCAAAATTCACTACTTTCGTTTGGATTTGTTTGCTTTTTCTAAGACCTGGCATATAGCACGAAATTAGAAGGACCTTAATTGTCGATTCACTCCTGAAAATCTGGAGTGAAATTCCATCTTTTCCGAATATTAGAAGGCCCTTTTCAAATCACTTTCGCTTTTCAACTCATAGAAGTTGTTCCCTGGTGGAAATCTGAAGTAAATTTGTATTTTCTCTACAAATTTAAAGCTCTTTTCCGACCCTACCTGTATAATTGGATAGATAGTTGAGTGAAATATAATTTTTCTCGTGATTGATGAAATTTCATTTCCTCCGGATATGATTATTTATCCCAAATCTGGGGTAAATTTCCATGTTCTCGTAATGTTAGAATACCATTTTCAAATCACTTTACTTTTTGATTTCTAAGAAAAATTTTAATTTTCGCGTGAATTGTTTTCATTTTTCGATAGATGGAGGAGTGAAATTTTGTTCTTCCCATACATCTTTTAAGAGACCTTTTACGGATATCTCAAGTGAAACTCAATTTTAAAGCACTCAAATTCACTTTTATATTTGAAGACCCTTGAAAAAATGTAGAGGGATAGTGGAGTGAAATTTTATTTTTCCCGTGATTGTTGTTTCTCTACGGAAATCAAGTGAAATTTAATTTTCCGTACAAATTAGAAACTCATTTTCAAAGAACATCCTTTTCCCAATTGATTTTATTTTTAGGATATACCCTTGTGAAGGGAAATTTAATTTTGCCCTTGAATTCGTTTTCCTTCGAAAAATGTTCCCTTACCCTTGAATCAATTAAATTGATTTTTGAGATATAAGACTTTATCTGTTTTTTTTTTTTTGAAAGTTGATACTAACCTCTGAATATACAGGCAACTGTAAGATAACGTCCATGTCGGGGATCGCAAGCGGTCATCATATTCTTGGCATCGAACATTTGTTGCGTTAATTCGGCAACAGTTAGAGCGCGATATTGTTGTGATCCCTTGGCTGTGAGTGGAGCAAATCCGGGCATGAAGAAATGAAGACGTGGGAATGGTACCATGTTAACAGCCAATTTACGAAGATCAGCATTTAATTGACCAGGGAAACGAAGGCAGGTTGTTACTCCAGACATTGTGATCTAAATGTACAGATATTTTATCATTAGAAATTAGTTTAAATATGAATCGTCATTTATGCGGTTGATTAGAACTTTTAAAGTGGTTGTTTTTGTTTCTTATAAATTGTTTTTAAATATGTATACAAATTCTTAACATACATTTTTCCTCATCACACATCATAGAAATGAAATTCAATACTTAACTTGTTACAATGTTGAATATTGATGATCATAATTACCTTTTATTTGAGGTGTGGTTTTTTTATGGAGAGGAAAGGAGAGAGGTCAAGGAGGGAGTTAGGGGAATGAAAACAGTTGACGTAATTAATTTTTTTCATCGTCTCATATATAATAATGATATTTATAAATCAATTTAATGATATTAATATCTGGTTATAAAAATAAAAAGGTAATCTCATCGACAACCACAACAGGTTCAGATTAAAAAAAAAGTGATATGCGGATAAACAAAAATTATTGATTTAAATTTAAAACAAAAAATCATATAAAATGTACCTACGAGTATACCTAAGTAGATATGTACTGAGAAACAAAAACAACCACTTTAAGCATAAATTATAATAAAAAATAATAACAATTGTGTGCTTTAAATTTGCGTAACTAAATAATATTAAGCAGGTGTTACAATTTTCATTTGCTGTCAGTAAGTTGCTTTGCGTTGCTGAAAGATCTGAAACAAAAAATTAGCTTACAAAATAATAAATTATATAATAATATATTCTAAACTGAACTACATAAATGTATTGCATTTTAAAAACTTATGTTGTTTAAAAATAGAGTGTAATCGTTTTTGAAGGTTTGATGAGGATTTTCCAATAAGAGGTTTCATTTTGAATATCACGCTGTTTTGGACAGCTTTCTCTTTTTTAAGCTTCAGCTTTTGAATTTAAGGAGTAAAAACTACGGCATTACATGCTTCAATAACGCGCATTCAAACTAACTATTAAACATTTGAAGTTACAGTTTGTATAACGTTTAGTTTTTAAGGGTTACACAATAACTTGAGCCGTTTGATCACCAGCAGTGTCCTTTATGAGGATTTTCATCTTTTGAGGCTTTGCTAATAATCAAAATTGTCGCATTTAAGACTCGGAAAATTCAATAATAATATATATTTTTCTTTGATACATAGAAAGAAAAATTAATATTAAAAATTTGGGTTCAAACCATCGCATCCGGAAGATTTATCAAATTTTTAAATAAAAGATCCCGATTATGTAGGTTCGCCGTACTATCCAAATAGTTAACTGCTTCTGTGTTTGTTATCCGGATAGTTATATGAGATATTTAAGGTTATATTTAGTCGAAGATTCGAATGTGCTAGATACTCGAATGCAGATTAAGGCTTAGCTTCAGTTTGTTTTGAAGAAAATTGTGTAGACTAAAAGGGATCCGGATCTGAATGTGATTCCGGACATTCAAGTTAATTTACATATTTATGTATTCATTAATGGGGCGTGAATTATTTCAGTTTATTACCAATATCTCATAATTTTCACATTTATATTGATCCGGATATCTGAAAAGTTTGAAGATCCGGATATTGTTTGAACGACAAATTCTTTTAAAGTTAACATCTTAGTATTACTTTATTTACTGTTCTTATGACACTGGTCGACGTTTTTCTTCCGTATAGCACAAACAAAAGACTACTTTTTTTAAGAGATAAAGATGTCATGAATTCGAATCTCGACTTTAAATTTTTCTATCACATCAGGTTTTTAATATATGACCCTTTGAAAATGCTAAAAACGGTGTTTTACGGCTAAGTTAAGACTCAAAAAATCTCTTACAATACATTGTATGATGATATTGCAAAGTACAAATATTTCTCTTTTAGATACAAATAAAATCATTTTATAGTATTTAACTTATTTTCTAGGAATTCTCATAAATTATGAGTCTTTACTTGACTCTTTTGAGTAAGCTTTCAGATAAATACTTTCCTAGTTTTTAAAAATACGTTTTCGAACATTTAGTTCTGAATCGAAAAATTAATTTTAATTATTTGCTCAAGTTTCAAGAATACCCGTTTTCAATACAATTTTTATATTTCTTCATATATTACAAAAAATTACAAGAACAAAACTTATTTTCATAAGAGTTTCTTTCAGATTTTTCAAAAACTATGAGGATTTTCGAATATGATATGAATATTGAGAAAGGGGTATCAGATTTTAAAAACAATCACAAATTTTATTGAAAAAAAGCTACTTCATAAAGCGTTTTTTTGTTCGAATTTTAAAAATTAATATCTCAAAATTCTGACTTGATACATTAATTTTGAAGTCGAATTTGAGTCAAGGCAATCAAAACTTATTGGAAAAGTGCAATTTTATTGTTGCAAGTACAAAAACTTGTCGACTAGTGTAATGTTAGTCCTCTGCAGGCAATTTTATAAAGTTATACAAGCATTGATAAAATTTATGGACAAAGTTTTAGAAAAATAAACATTTCTCAGAAAACATAGTTCGCTCCAAAAGAAACTTTACTTTTGTTTACGTATTGTGAGTGAAAGTAAAGAACAACTGTCAAATGTCCGAATTTACAAGTTTTCAAAAATTCAAAATGAATCATTTTATTGGAAAACCCTTTATAAACATTTATAAGAAATGCGGGCCAAATCCAAATTGTATTGAAAATGTTAGATGTTTGAAAAATAACTTGTTTCTTCATATAGCTAATTGAAGTAACGAACAACTGTCAAATTGACACATCAGTTGCGAAAGTCTCATTCTCTTGTAAATTTGAATGTAGGAGCTAAGTTCTGTATATTTAAAATTAAAATTTCTCTGGTTTTTATAAAAACCTAAGAATGTATGGCCTTTTTAACATTTTTGTTGTTTTCTTTTCGAAAAAATTCGAACTAGTCATGGTTAAGTTTAAATAACGATTAGTTGCTTTTATGCATTTTAGTTGTTTAATGACATCGAATCTAATGTTACAATAATTAATTTAATTCAAATGTTTAAATTTCTCTAACATTTGTCTTAAAATTTTCTAAGGTACATTTCTTCGGTTTTGAAATAGTTCCTTAGTTTAAGCTTCGAGAAAGCAGCATTCAATTTGACTAACTAAAACTAAACTTGATAGTTTAAGACATTTTTGGCAATTAGCTTTAAGATATTAGTAGCTTATACAAAAATGACATATCACTGGAACATATAAACATAGATACATGTCCCAGTATGCCTGCCGTATTTAAGTACACCTTCAATTAAGCTAAAGCAAGTTCAATGAAGGCTTCCGTTTCCGGTCAATTTTTAAAGTGATGACCAAAAACATCAAAATAGAAGAGAAAGCTTGTCCAATGTACACAAGACACAACCAACACATATTTCCAAAAAAAAAAACACAACTGCACACTCAGCCTTAGCAAACTTACTGAAAGCAAATGATTAAGATCATTGTAGGTTGGTGCGGGTCGTCGCAACTGATTGTAACATATATCGTACAATGCCTCGTTGTCAATACAAAATGTTTCATCCGTGTTCTCTGTCAATTGGTGGGCAGTCAATGTGGCATTGTACGGTTCGACTACAACTTCGGATACCTGCAAATAGAAAGCACACACCTCCAATTGTAATGGGTTTTTTTGTAATGGCACTTACTGAAACCAGGTGATTGAGGTCACCATAAGTGGGCGATGAGAGCTTCAATGTACGGAAGCAGATGTCATACAAGGCTTCGTTGTCAATGCAGAATGTCTCGTCGGTGTTCTCGACTAGCTGATGAATGGACAATGTGGCATTGTAGGGTTCCACAACTGTATCGGATACCTGAAAATCGGGATTAAATATTTTGTGTTGTATTATTTATTTTGCGGGTTAGTTAAGCAATTTAAAAAAAATGTTATTTGTTTGTTATTTTTTGTCATATTTAATTTTGTTTGTGCATCATCGCTTGATGATTCATAAATTCTTAATGAGCTTTGAAAATTTGAAACGAACAAGTATTTATACTCTAACAACTAACGAGAGGTTATCAATACCTGTAGTTACTTCAGAAATAATAAGAATTGTAAAAGTAACGAATTAATGGGAACAAATGAATGTAAATATCGATGTAGAGTACCTGTAATTAAAATATTACTAATCGTTACTTTTGTAACAAATATAAGAAACGAATACAATAACGTGTCAAAAAGCTATGAGTCTTCTTAAAGTCAAATAAGTTTATTACAGAAGGAAAAAGTTGTTTTAAGTTGTTCTTAGGTAAATTAAGAGCCAATAATTCATAGCGTTCCGTGCAATTAACTAATAACCATTTCAAGTAAAGTAGCGAATAATTTGACAATCTTAATCGTTGCTAGTTGAAAAAGTTATTATTATCAATTTTTAATATTAAAATGCATTGAAAGGTTTTGTTTATTTGGTATACAAGTAAAATAGAGTTTTTATATCAATAAAAAACATTCCAATTGAATTTATCGCTACTCGTTGTTTTGTATTGAAAACACATAATTGTCTAACGCCTACCTTTATTATATTAATTCTTTAACAAAAAAAAATACTCTATTTATATACGTACGAGTATTACGTGTTTAGAGAAAAAAGTCTTGATGTTGACACTATATGACCAACAAATTGAACAAATTAGACTGATATAATAGACTATGTAACTCGTAGACGAGGTGGACATACACCGAAATACTTAAGGCTATGTTTACAATTGTTACAATGGATTGTTTGAAGATTAAAGTACATTTTACAAGAGAGCGACCAACGACCGAAGAATGAATGAATAAATTTGGTTTTATACAAATAATAGAAATATTGATTTAAGGTAAACTTAAGGCAATTAAATTAGTGCCAAAATAAGAAAAAATTAATAGGGTTTTCCAAAGGTAGTTTTAGATTTCGTTCCAAAATTGATTTTTTTGGCAGTTGACAGATAAATGAACATAATCAAAGGTTCAACAAGAGAAAAAGTAGCAATAGCAGCAGTTCCATATTCATAAGCACAAATGAAAGTGCTGTTTTCTGTGTTATCTGACATTTAAGAGTAGGATATCAATATAAAAAGGGAAGAAAAGCGTCATTTGTCAGAACTGACAGTCAACATTGGAGATGCGTTTGATTTCCTAATGCTTTTTCTTGTATTAACCGAAATTTTCTGTTTTTTTATTTTTTATAGAAATAACCTAACACATTTTAAAAGCCTTAAATTCTTCTAAAAATAAACAACAAATGCTTAAATGTAATTTTCAAAAGTGGCAAGTTTGATGTTTCTTAAGAAAAGAAACGAATAAGGAAAAACGCTTCAACTTTAACCTTCAACCATCAACTGTCAAATTTAGACTGGTTCTACTCGAATTTGGATACGTTATTTTCTAGAGTTCTCTTTTAATATTATTGGGGTTGCTAAACATGTTTAATGACTGACATTGTAAAACTGAAGCAAAATGTAGAAGAGTTTAACGGAAAAAATTGTGAGCGAAGTGTCACATGCTGTCAAAATTTGTGGTGATAAGTCAAGTGTCTTTCATGAATGTACTTAAAGAGTAACCGTCATATTTATAAACCCTGCATAGAGGCTGTGTAAAGTTGCAATACCTCTGAGCTTATAAGAGCTGTGATGTAAATTTAGAGGTGGTTAGAGGTTGCTTAAAACCTTCTTACAAATAACTATATAAAAAATATGATTTCATGCAACTTTGTTCTTTAAGCTTGTACATTTTTCCAAAGGAATATATTATAATTTAAGACGTTAATAATAGATTAAGCTAATTAGTTGCGGATCAGATTAATTTCCGTCATTTCAAATCCAGTGTTGTTAAAAATTTAACCCAAATGTCAAAAACCTCTCCATAAGTCCAGTGTCATTAAAATCTCAAAAAATCACATAAGCTAAGTGATTTGACATGACACATGTTCAGCACTCCGTGTTTAAACAAATATTTGACTAGACTTAAATTAAGTATTCTTTAATTTATGGTACCATATGGCCGGCTTTTCTATTCCACTTTTATCTTCTTTTCTTTTTTCAAGCTGTGAATATTAATAGATATTTTTTTTAGGAGACTTCATGTTGAGATTGAAACTTCTTACTAATTAAAGTTTGATTTATGTGTTCTAAAATTAAATCACCATATTTGTCTCATTTTGTATGTTTTGTTATTTTAGTCCTATGAATTTTTAGAAAGTTGAATTAATACCATCAAAATTCTTATAAATATTTTTGTTGTACTCTAATGATGAGATCATTGAGTAACTTAAAAAAAAGAAGATAAATTGGTTTGTTTTCCGTTTATGTGAATGACAAATAGTATAAAGTCTTGCGTCATAATTTGTTAGGTAAGCGATTCTTTTTTTTTTTTTAAGAGCTAACAATGGTCTATAGAAGATATTAATGGTAACCTGATTTCATGTTCAAACAACTGAAACGAATTTGGTATTTGGATAATATTTTATTTGAATAGTTTCATTGGTTTCCGGGCCGATTTGTTATTGTTATACCACATCATTTAGATTGACAAATTTATTATGTCCGATATGCGGTTGTCATAAAATTAATTACACACGAGCTCGATTTATAATCTTTTTTGTTTTATTTGCTTTTTTATTAGAAATTGAAAAAATAACCGGAAGACTCACTATTGTCGACCACAAGGAATCAATTTTTATTTCCTACTTCTTCTTTATATTTCTTTAGGTTTGTAAGTTGAAAGAGCTCTATTCGAGCCAAATTTTACATTTTTCTATAAGACTTTCAAAACATTTAAACTCAAAAAAGTTGATACTTAAGACAATATTAAACCGAAGTGGAAGGCTCGTAACTGATTCTGAAATATCATACTGGTGATGACTTCTATAAGAAAACGTCGTCGATGAAATTCATGTTCATAAACCAGGAAATGTGAATCTTTTACTGGGTACATTTCTAAGCTCTGCTTAAGATTTAAAACGAATTTTAACAACTTTTTGAGATTGAAACCAATTGAAAGAACCTTTACACAACAAGTCTTAATCAAGAGTGCTCTTCTTTTACATCCCGGATAAATCTGATGACCCTATTACCAAAACCTTTAGCTCCTGAAGAACCAGATCCTAGTGATTTTCAACAATTCCTGTGTGTCTCGCTTGTAAATGAATGCAATCTTTTGTGAATGCAGTCGTTATAAATAAGTTATACAATTCAATTAACTGATTGCACTCATTGAATTCACCTTAAGATTGAAACTTACAATTTTGAATCACCAGTTATTAAAAAATAAATAAAAATTATAAAAAAATAAATTAAGTGACTTAAAATTCTCAACCTTTCTTGTATGCGAGTCATATTATTGATAAAGGGGACCAACACTTTTATGCCAAATCAGAACGGCTAATTTGAGAAAGCACTTTTCATTACAAGATTTGCTCTTGGAGGATTTGTCAATTCCTCGCAATAAGCAGAAGCTGTACCCGTAGAAAAACTTAAGGTGGCAGGGATTGAACCAAAGACCTTCTAGAATGACACTTCTACACATTAACCAAGAGTTCTATAGGTACGTCAATATATATTCAAAATCCTTGACCAAACCACGAAGGATCAGAGAACGATAGCGCCTCTACATGAAGCGAATCAATAGAGCAATGATCGGTCTTCAAAATTGTTAAACCTCAATTTGCATGTCTTTGATCTATCACAGAAGAGAAAGGGAAGATATAATTCATTTAGTTCAAACCATACTTAGTATTAAATTTCAAATTCATATTGGCCACTGTTGCGTATACGTACCTTTTTGTTAGTTTCAATTTTGCATAATATTAGGCAATATTATATGTATTTTAAAGGTAGTACCCGTGGCATGATGATTAGTGCGTTGGAATGTCATGTCAGAGGTCCAAATTTTCCAAGTGTAACTCTTGTCATGAAAAGTGCGTTCTCAAATTAGCCATTCGGCTAAAGCTGTATCCCCTCCATCCCTGACAACAGTACTCGCACACAGGAATGGTTGAGAGTTGTAAGTCACTAGGCCCTAGTTCTCAATAGACTGTTGCGCCACCCAATTTATTTATTTTGTATATGTATTTTAAACTAAAGGCTTTGCCCGCGTGCTAAAAGACACTCAAAACATCACATGGAGACATTCCAGAGGCAAGTATACATGAGTTACTTGGAAAGCTTGCCACAATCAAAAGTACCAACGATGAACCAAAAGTAACGCTTCATATTATTGAACTGAACTTGATCCTTTATGAATGTCATTGTGAAGATATTTTGTGGTGTTCTCATTAACAGGCTTGAAAATTGGGTGGATGTAAACAACATTCTTAGAGGGGTTCAAGCAGGCTTTAGAAAGAACTATTCGACGGTTGACCACATATTTACAAAAGTCGATTTTAAAGCTGCATTTGATTTGGTGAATCGAAATGCTTTATTTCTTAAACTTTCCCGACTTGGAGTGTCGACAAAATTCATCCAAATAATCCGTTGTTTGTACACAGAAACTGAAGTTACAGTGT
This sequence comes from Eupeodes corollae, assembly GCF_945859685.1. Taxonomy (NCBI): domain Eukaryota; kingdom Metazoa; phylum Arthropoda; class Insecta; order Diptera; family Syrphidae; genus Eupeodes; species Eupeodes corollae. The sequence continues at coordinate 36,789,836 of NC_079147.1, forward strand.
GGGATGGCGAAACATATTCAAAACCATTTAAATCACTTACTGGAGTAAATTAGGGATGTGTACTCAAAGCTCTTCTTTTTGCTCTTTTTATTAATGATATAGCTACGCACATTCCAGGAGGATTCCGAATTGCGGGTATCGTAATAAATGTATTACTCTACGCTGATGCCCTTCTTTTGTTATCTGAATCAGCAGAAACCGTTCAATTGATGGTAAATCGTCTTATGGACTATTGTGTCAAGTGGACAGATAAAACGAAAGTAATGTTCTTTTCACGTTCCAATCGGAGTGAAGTTAGGAACATCTGGATACTTAATGGAAGTCGTTTAGAAATATCGAAAGAATACAAGTATTGGGGAGTTTTACTAAATCCAACCCTGGATTATAGCAAGCACCTTGAAGAAAAAGCAAAAACTTCACAAAGCTTAATTAATGTTACTTGGAAGAAGATTTTCTCTAACGATCACAAAAAACTTTCAACAAAATATAATATTTTTAATGCAGTCTTGAAATGTTCACTTTGTTATGCGGCACAAATATGGGGCATGCAAGAAAACAAAGAAATTGAGAAGTTTCAAAGAAATTTCTTAAAAAAATTATTCAATATTCCCTTAACCGCACCCAACTTTTCTATTTATTTGGAAACAGGATTGTCAAAACCTTTTATTTTAAGTTAAAGTTACAGGCTGATTATTTAATTAACAACAGGAAACTCGGTTATGTACGATAATGATGCTCTACGAAATTCGTAATAAGGACTGGTGGATAAGGACATGGGAAAACATTGCTGCTTCCTGTGGAGAAGTTGTGCAGATCAATCTCAACAATATTGTTCAGATGAAAACGAAGTTCTACGATATCATCCAAAAACTTGAAGAATATAACCGAATACAGATGATTGAAAATGTCCTTCAATCGGAGAGCAGATTACACTATAACAGCTTAATTATAACTTGTGTGACAAGAACTAATTCCAAGACTCTTTCTCCTAATAACATATTTAACAAATTTTTAAATCAAGATGCGAACTTCTACATTTAAATGGAAAACCATACAACGGAAACTTGGGCCAATTTTGCAATTTATGTACCTTGAGAGCTAAAGAAGATTGCTTTCATTTCATGGGTGTGTCCAATTTTAAACAAGCAGCTATGTTTAGTGTTTGCTCTTGCGCTTTATTACTTGTCGTTTAGCAACTAAGGATATGCTACTTATAAGTGTTCTTAAAAAAAAGAATATATTGAATAGCGGTTAAAACACTCCAGCCTCTTAACTTCCTCCACACAAAATTTCAAGTCATAATATACATAGCTCCGTTGCAACGTGAAGGACGAACAAACAAACAAACAGGCTCACTTTTTCATTGGCAACATAAGAACAGATTAAGTCATTTCTTCGTTTTTTTTGTCAATTTGATAGATGTAGCTTAAGCAATATGTCCGCTATTAATTGTCAAATATCTTAGGTTCCTCTTAGAATCCCTTTATTGCTTCAGAAAAGTCTTTAATTTTGCCCCAATCTGCTTTACAAAATCAAAGTTTATAGCGCTCTTATTATAATCATTAACTATTATTACCCTTATCCTTCTAGATAAGATATACATTCGTCACATAAATTGACACATGCAAATATGCACAGAAAATATATCATCTTCACAGAAAATGCTTCCACTGATGATTGTTTATCTTGGATAGCATCAACCATCCAATAATAAATTGACAGGTGGTGCAAATGATCAATGGAAGTATAACAAATATGTTTCTTCAATTCTGCAAATATAGACGATGCTACAATTCATCATTAAAGGTTAAGAATGAACAATATTATAAAGATAACATTCTGCCATTAAAATATATTGTATATTCTCTTCTTGATATATGAAGCTTCATGTTCGTCGTTGTTGTCAAGTGCAACCAAATGAGGATAGTTTCTGCATCTTAAAGCAGTTCAAATACTGAATTATTTAAAATAATGAGAATCAATGAACCTTTGCATTTCACATGCTACAAATCATACATAACATTGAAGGACTGAGATATACACTTTGATGTGTCATCCTTAATACTAAGGAAATCCTTTAATATCCTTTGACTGTTTGTATTTATACACATACAAATGTATGGATGGCCTCTTTGATTATATCACTATGCTGATGTTGTGTTGGAGAAATAATAATTACGTTATTTGACATACATAATGTACTTATGTACATCACAGCAATACAAAACAATATGTTTCATAATCATTAATAAAATAACGTAATAACCAGAGTTTGATGTTAGACTAAGTCTTCAAGATATTAGAATATTGTGTTTTTAATTGTGTATAAAATGTGCAATATAAATTATTAAACATATAAAAGCTTTAAATGTAAATCTTTTGATGATTTCTAAATGAAAAATGATGATTTTGTTTCATCAGCTTGCAATCTATACTAATCTTAGAAATGAAAAAGTCAGTTTGTTTGTTTGCTTGTTTGCCTATCCTTCACGTCTCAATGGAGAAATATTATGACACGATTTTTTGTGTGCAGGTAGTTACAAGACTGGAGAGTGTTTTAAGCTACTTTTTAACGAGGTAAAATATCGCGTTCATAGCTTATTTCAGTAGATCCGCCCTGAACATTTCATTCCATATATTCATTTTTGCTATAAAACTAATTAGTAGCATATCATTAGGTGGTGCGTGATTTTGGAGCTTTTATCATTGCTTATCATCAGGCGTTACTTATAATAACGCTCTGAAATGTCTCCACGGGTGCTAAGCCGCTGGTACCAAGAAGTATATACTATACATCTCTCGAAAAGCCACTAACCAAAGCAGCGTCTTTAATGAAGTTGTCTTACATAAATTTAAAAAACTTGTATTTGGGCCACTATTTTACGTAATAAATGAAGGGAGCTTATTTTGAAAATGTTGGTGCAATCTGAGGTTTCATCTAAATTAAACCCAAAATCATAAACAACAAAAACTCCATAAAGTTGCGGATGTCCAAACCAAATGTTAGGTAATCATTTTGGTCAAAATCGAAATTGTCTAAATCATATAAACAGAACAAAACAGAAGCATTACTCGCAAGTGGTCACATCTCATATGATATCAATTTGTATATAAATGTAGGTCCTCATTCAATTGCAATGCAATGCACTTGTGCCCCATAAATTGTTGTCTCTAGCCCCAACCAAGCGCCCTATCCCATGCCCTTATATCGTATCCTCAATCTTCTTTATCGATGAACAATATCAACGGTTAACCCCAAAAACTGCATATTCACAAACATAAAATAGCAAATTATGCAAAATGCGGATAAGCTCGATAATTGAAATTAATTACCGTAAACATTTTCGTTACGTGTGAATTGAATATTTTATGCTTTATATGTGCTCGCATAATTTAATTACGTTATCTAAATTGACCGCCATCCGCGAATGAGTGGTGGCCAGAGCGGCTCGGTGCAGTGCCGCGACGCAGCGGCATCGGATGGCCTTAATCATTTTCAGAAAATATACCTCCAAACACACATCAGTTTCAACTTCCATTTCCACATCATCATCATGATTATTTGACTCAAAGTTATTTTATAAATTCCACAACACCCTTCATTGCTCGTCACCCCATTGAACTCCGTGTAGAGAACGAGAATCTCAGGGGTTTGCTTTTTTAAAACATTTTTTTGAATTTTTTTAAAGGACAATCATTATTTTCAAAAGAGCGTCATATTTCCCATAATAATAATAATTATTATTATATTTTTGAAATAAATAATTTATTCAATTTGCTGTTTAGTTTAGCTTTTTGTGTGTGAGCAAGGACCTATATGTCACGTTCGTAACCAAACTATGCTATGTTAACCGCAACCACACTCGACCAATATTTAGTAATTTATTAGAGGAATTAGACGATGTCAAATTAGTACAATTAGTTATATTGTTAAATTAAATCAAATCAATATAAATAATTGTCCATGTAGTACTACACCTTCATACGAGTATAGCGAGGGGAGATTTTACATGAATTCGGGAATTCGAATAACATTTGTTGTACGTTTGGTTGTATTTCAAAAAGAATTAAAAAAAAAAAACCAAAAGCTAACGCGTGCTTTTAAAAAAAGGGACTTATTGAAATTATTTCTAATTTGTAATTTTAATCTTTTGGTTTTATTGTTTTAATTTTTATTTTTTAACCGCAGGCTTTTTCATGCTTTTATGAATTTTAATTCCTTTTTCGAACGAACAAAACTCATTAATCCTTACTTCTGATACCAATGTTGTTTGTTTAAAAATGAATATGAATTAACATTATTAGAAATTTAAGGGAGTTCTTTGATGTGTGGAACTAAAAAAAATCAAAGACCACAAATTGCGTGCAAGATGGTTATAAGGTTATTATAACATTAACAAAAAAAAAAACAAATCAAGAACAAACATTTTGTACTTTTTTTTTTAATTAAGTTGATCTCGAGCTTATTCGTATTGAACCTTAAGGGCTTTTATTCAGTGATTTAGAATTATTATAACGTATTATTGAATAATAATTCTAAACAGAAAAGGAGCTTTGTTCACAAACAATTTTTCGTAATTAATTTAACGACTGGAAGAAAAATGAAATTGAAATTTAAGGCTCTAACCTGACTTTTAGCTCGCTGCAATGTTTTATGAATGTCATTATATAACAAATCAACCGAAATATCCGTACTTCTCAAAATGCTATCAGTTTACCTTTGAGTTCAATTTCGGACAGATTTTTTTTTTTGCTACACTTCACGAATGTAGAATGGTTTACCCGTCTCAATATTTCTCACTTAATGCAATGTGCAGACGTTTAAAACCTATTTATATCTTCTTTCTTTTGGAATTACATAACCCATAATAGCAATACTGACATTGTGACCTTTTAAAAATTTTACTTTTTTGCTGGTTTCATAAAGTATACTCTAGTGAAATAGCCAATTGCATATCTCTCTTTCAAAGATTTAAACATAATCTCATACTTTAAGGATTTCTCATCAGTTTACCCTTGATACGCAGGCACTGTCAAGCACAGAGATTCATTTTTAACCGGACTTCAAATCAAATGGGGTGGCGCAACAGTCCGTTGTGAACCAGGGCCTAGTGACTTACAACTCTCAACCATTCCTGTGTGCGAGTACTGTTGTCGGGAATGGAAGGGACCTACAATTTTAGGCCGAATCCGAACGGCAAATTTGAGAAAGCACTTTTTCATGACAAGAATTACTCTTGAAGGATATGTCAATTCCTCGCAAGAGGCAGTACCCGCGAAAATTATTTTTTTTTAAATTAAGATGGCACAGGCAGGGATTGAACCCAATGACCCCTTGCATGACAGTCCAACGCACTAACCATCATGCCACGGGTACTACAAACCGGACTTCACGAATGCAGAATACTTTACAGTGCTGCATTTTGTGGAAAGCGTACTTCTTTAGGTCCTCAGTTTTGTTAAGTTCGATGGGAACCCCTTAAGACGCCTACGAGCCATCGTGTACGGTTTCCGGAGATATGTTTCAGCTCCCTTCAACTTTTGTTAGAGACGCTTCTAAACAAGCCGTTTTCATTTGAGCAGAAACGTGAGTTGTGAAATAAATTGTGGAAAGCGTGTGCAACGTTTTACGAATAGAACTTCCATTTGTATGAAAAACACTAGCTATTACTCGTGGTACCCGTGGCATGATGGTTAGTGCGTTGGACTGTCATGCTAGAGGTCTTGGGTTCGATCCCTGCCTATGCCATCTAAAGTCTTTTCACGGGTACTGCCTCTTGCGAGGAATTGACAAATTCTCCAAGAGTATTTATTGTCATGAAAAAGTGCTTTCTCAAAATTAGCCGTTCGGAGTCGGCATATAAACTGTAGGTCCCCTCCATACCTGACAACATTACTCGCGCACAGGAATGGTTGAGAGTTGTAAGTCACTAGGCCTAGGTTATCAACGGACTGTCGCGCCACCCAATTTATTTTATTTTTTATTACCCGTGGCTTTCCAAGAGTGGTAAAAGAAAATCGAAACTTCACATAGAGAGTTTAGGGCCAAATATAGGTGTTAGGTCCACAATCAAAAGAAGCAAAGATTAACCAAAAACGAGTGATAAGCCAGGGCTTTTCTAACTTTACCCCCGCTGATTAAGTGTTTGCTCTAGTGCCTTATTAGTTTTCATAGCAAAACTAACTTTCATAGGGAATTGAAGCCTTTTTAATTGGAATAGTAAATCTGTTAGAATTATTGGGATTCGAGGTTACACTCGTTAAGGTATTAGCATTAATAAAGTTGTGCTTAAGTTTTAAATCGAGGGCATTTTAATTTCGTTAATTCCAATACAGGAAAGCCTAATGATATGCAATGATGATAGGTCCAAAAGCAGGCAGCAACTAATGATATAGCTATTAGTAAGTGTTCTAAAAAAGAATATATCGAATATCTTACTATAGGTGGATCTGGTCGAATTAGCTTTGAATGAGATCTTTTACCGTGGTAAAAAGTAGCTTAAAACAGTCTCCAGCCTCGTAACCTACTCCACTTAAAAAATCATGCTATAGTATTGCTCCGTTGTGACTTGAAGGACGGCCAAACAAACAAACAAGACGCAATATATTAAGTTTTATACCATTGACATGACATCAATAGGAAAAACTATTTAACTTTCTGACAATCTTCTAACCTGCAAAATTGCAGTAATTAATCACTGAAAGAATATCATTAGCAAAAATAATGAAAAGAAGTGGACCAAGATGGCTTACTTGGGGAACACCAACACCTGACGTGCATAAAATGTCTTTAGAGCTTTATGATGTTTATTTGAACTTGTTGAGTTGTACTCATGAGATATGAAGATAACCAACGAAGCAATTCTAACTGAAATCCAAATAAATCAAGCCTTTTTTAGTAGTGTTTGGACTTTCAAATAACTTGGGAATTGCAGACAGAGTTTACAAATACCTTGATAGTTTTCAATATTATTTTTAGCTACTGATTTATGAATGGGCACAGGGTACGAAGTTTGTCACTCAATTAAGAAGCTACTTTTCCAAAGAGAAATGTTGAAGATAGTTCATTAATCGAATAACAACAGTTTTTCAGAATAAAGGAGGGTATGCCATCTGAACCGGAGAATTGGTATTTGAATTAGGTGACTTCATCGCAGATAAAGAAGATAATTGCTGATGAAAAATTAGGGGTTTTAATACCTCTTTAAAAGATAATAAAACAAAATTTTATACTATGGCGTATACGTACTATTTTCTGTATTAGTTTTCCCTGAATTTTTATTCATAAACGGAACAAAAATAAATTCGGTGCCGTAACAGCTCGTAGGAACCCGTGGCCTTGTGACTATATTTCAACTAAGGATAGAGGGGATCTACAGTTTTTATGCCGAATCTGAGAGCCCATTTTTAAAAAGGTCTTTTCTTAGAAAATTTGTCAATTCCTTGTAAGAGGTAGTATACGAGAAAAAAACTAGGCAGGGATTGAACTCAAGACGTCTGCCATGACAGTTCTATGCATCAACCATCACGCCACGGGTACCATTCATGGACGTTACACTAGAGAGGTATTGATTATAATCTATAAAGAACTGGGGTCAAACAAAACATGATGGTTGTTAAAATTCAATTCTTTTATATTTTTTAAAAGCTCTAAAAACAATTTTCGATCCGAAATATTGTAACATTTGGTAAACTAAGACGCTATCTTGCAAGACTGATATTAAATGTTTGTAAGAAAAATGTTGTTAGCAAAATTTCCTGTTTCAAAAATTTTACCCTGAACTGAAAAACATTCATTAAGTAAAGTGTCACTTTGAATTAGATTCAAAAGTGCGATAATCTAACACTATCACATTTTTTCGCATTTAATTTAACTTGTTTTTTCCATCTCAAAATATCGAAATATTTAGTTGATAACATAACTTTTATAAATAGCTTTAGTTTACTTCAAAATCGTGAATCATGGAATGTGTTATCGCCGCCAATATTGTCACGAAATGAGTACTACATTGTTGGTCTTATCAGTCGGTCTATTTGTAATTTTTATTTGCAAATGATAACATATTATACTTGAACCACCAATAATAACTTGAGTAGGTCGGTAATAAATATTTTTTTTAGAAATTATAGTTCATTCAAGAAAACAACATTTTTCTTTACTTGAACCGAAATGTAATGTTAAATAATTCCAATCAACCAAATAGATAAGGGGTTACATATGAATGTTATTTAAAACAAAAAAATGAAACTTATACTTAGATCTTTCAATACTTCAACTTTACGCATCTTCAATTCTGTTGTACAGATTTTAGAAATGTCTTTTTATGTAAAGAATGCATTCGTGTAGTACGGCTAAAGAACGTATCTCAATACTTAACAACATGACCAAAGTCGGGCTTAACGAAATATCGATGACCATGTTCCTGGATGCACGAGTATTAGGATTGAATTACTTAAGGGGAGAAATTTAACTTATTCATGGCGAAAGAATAATTCGTTACAATAATGGTGAAAAAGGTTAAATAAGATAAATTACGACGGTGTGATAACTATTTTGAATGTTCTTCTTCATAAGCGATAAGAGCCTTAAAGTTTTGAAAAAAGTAGCCAGTAGTACAAAGGAGGACAAACATTTCTCGCATCACCTCAACACATTCAAATATTTTTGCGGTATTCTTTATGACATGGCAAATGTGGTCATTTTACAAAAAGTGCTTGCTAATGTAAAATGCATACCTTGAATTTCGAGATGTTTTAGGCAAAGGTGGAAATCACGCTGTCATAAAGTTGTCAAGTTCAGAATTTAATAAGCTTATCATAAATTGAAGTTTAAGATCCACATCCGAGGAACAAGGTTATTTGGTATTCTCCACCTTTTACCAATAGACAACAAACACATTAAATATTTAGGATTGTAGAATGCACTTAAAAAATCAAGCTGTTAGATATCCAGAACTTGTTGCGAAGGCAATATTACGGAACGGAATCCATTGGAAAATTTGCCACAGACACCAACTATTACATCAGTGCCTTGAGCCTCAGTAAAGATTTAAAAGTCATCTTTCCTGCTAGAAAGAATTAGTAGGATGGCATGATTACGAAAGTATTCGATACTATGCTAAGGACTTCGGCATGCTATAGTCCGAGTCACTGCAATATGTACCGGAAACTGGCTAATAGTAGAGGATTTTTTTTTTAAATATATATTGCGCGCACTAAAGGGGTTATGAATACCCTTATAATGAATAAACACAGTGCGAGCAATTAGGAAAATAGGATAGGATTAGAAAGGAGAAACCGATGCACATTGGTTTTGAATGTCTGCACATTGTAATGAGTGGGAAATATTGAGCCCAGTAAAGCATTCCACATTCGTGTAGTGCGGCTAAAGGAAGAATCTCTGTAATTAACAGTTTGTCCGAAATTGGGCTCTAGGGTAGACTGATGTGCATTCCTAGCAGTACGGGTATTTCGGTTGAATTGTTTAAGTGGAGGAATGCAACTGGCTATTTCAATAAAGCATTGTTTATAAAAGTAACAATAAAACACTGACAGGCATGAGACCTTGCGGCGGTGTTAAAGAGAAGCAAATGTCTCTGTAAGAGAACGATCTCCAATAATTCGATTCTATCCAGAAGACTCGAGTACGTTATTGGAGCACCAGTCCAATTAGTCCAAGTTTTGGACGAATAAAAGCTTTGTAAATTATAGCCAGATCAGAATGGGTAAGAACTTTTTGCATCTTCGGAGAAAACCGAAACACTTAGCAGCATTTTTGGCGATGTCAAATATGTGATCACTTCACAACAAGTGGTTTGTTATGCACATACTTAGGACTGGTAGTTGTCCAGTCTTTTGATGCAAGTACCACTCATGGCTCAGTGGCATTGTACGCTTTTGCGACAGTAGCCAGCATTGAGTTTTCGAAGCCTTCAACCCAACCCGGTTTTTAAATCTCCATTGAACAATGCTGTCAAGATCAGAATTTAATGAGCTTATCATATGCTGCTGTTGGTAGTCCACATCCGAAGAACAGGGATGAGAATCTAAAATCGAATATGAAAAGCTAAGAGTACTGTCAAACAACAATGTAGTGCGTTAGAAGTTTCAGACTAAAGATCATTTATGAATATGAGGAAGAGTGTTGGAGACAAAACGGAGCCCTGGGGCACACCAGCATTTATATTGTGGATATCATATTTGAACCCGTCCAATACTACATGAATTGAACGATCCGAAAAGTAATTTCTAACCCAACCAAGAAAAGATTCAAGCACGCATTTTCGATAAGAGAGATTGATGCCAAACTCTATCAAATGCCTTTGAAATATCAAGAGCAATAATCTTACTTTCTCCAAATCAAAGTTGGGCATATCATAGAATAATCATTGCCTTTGCCTTAGTTGCGTAGACCAACATAAAAGGGAAACTTTCTTGTAAATGTCCTACCCTGGCCAGTTCTAGAGTGTCAACTTTTGGAAGGGCATTCTTTAACGATCTTGATGAACTTTCCCAAATAAAAACCAAAGATATGATTTTTATTCTGACAGCTGCGAAATGGATTAAGCGTCTCCAAATTGTCTTTATAAATAAGTTACTTGTGACTTCCATGCGAATTTTAAAACTAATATAAGAAACTTAGTTAGTTAACAGCACCACTGTCGTTGTCAGCGAATAAGTAAATTAATAAAAATGATAAAGAGTGTCGGAGACAGGACAGAGCCCTGGGGCATACCAGTATTTAATTTGTGGATATAGTTCGAAAAGTACGAGTAAAGTACTCAAATTGTAATTAAGTATTTCGTCGCCAATAGTTCTTAACGTTCAAGTTCACAAGTTCTTAACGGTCTCACCTAAATACAAATTGTTAATAGGGTCTAGAAAGTGGTCAAAAAATTATTCGATGGCAAAAACATGTGTATAAAAAGATCACATGTATGGTATTTGCAACCCTCCCTCCTAAACTATTTTATCTTCCATATATGATGATTTATTATGCGGACCGCATAGCGTTACCGCATTTCACCCTTCATTGGTTACAAATGTGTTTGGTAATTGTAAAATTTGTTGACGCTAAATCTCATACGACAGGTGGTGGCAGGATGCTATATACACATATGTACCTACTTTAGTGATAGCTTGGTTTGGTTTGGTGATGAAGCATTGACCATAATTTATAGGCCACCCATCGATTGTGTCCAGGAAGATTATATACCTATACCTATACTCCTCGTTTCAACAACACAAAACCACTGCGGATAGCTATAAAGATACAACTCGCGTTTACTATCACGTCCTCGGAGCTTCAACATCGACATCGTCGTGCGTCGTTTCCGTCGCGTCGTCGGCATCATCATCATTGTCATATCATTGTTGTTGTCATTGATCCCCTTTTGGATGTTATAGCTCTACGGAAAATATGTCATTCGATTGTCTTGTGGTTACGTAAGGGTTGCGTACTTCATAAATCAATTGCAATTAACTTATCACAAATTGTAAGATTTAATGTTAAGCTTCTTGGGTTGTCTTATATAATAAAACTATGCGGAGTGTGGACTGCAGACTAAACTGACTTGACTGACTCCAAACGAGAACGAGATGGATGGAGGGATGAGGGTATTTATTGGCATTGCCATTGCTCCATCATTGGTATGGACGATGATGATGCTCTGGCTCTAGCTCGCTATTATAATAATAGTTCACATTCGTGACACAATCCATTTAAGACTTTTACAATGGGAGCTCATAAAATTGGGTATTTAAACCATAAGAGCGCCAGCTATAGTTATGGCCATTCCACCTCCTCTTCCTCCTCAATAGGGAATGGTCATAAATCATCGTTTAATTCAATTAGATAAAGTATACAGTACACATATATTTTGCTACTGCTACTTCTACTCTACGCCATGCCATGGGTTTCTTTGGGTTAATTGAGCGTTAGGTCAAAGTTAAGTAAATGGAACGTGGTGAAGTTTGAACGTTTTATAGGGCAGAGGCAGAAGTCTATATACATACGCTCTTTATTGTTAGAATTTTATATGCGTTCTTTAATAGTTTACGATATTTTTGTTTTTTGATTGATTTGATTTGAGAAGATGCGGTCTTATGAAATTTGGGTCAATTTTAGTGACGTCCAAAGAGCAATTTCAATTACGGAAGACATTTTATTTTTATCAGTTTCTTTATTTTATTTATTAGTACTTGCGGGGGCTAATTGGTGAATAGATGATTACATTTTTTGAAGTATAGGGTAGACCATCTAGAGATTTCTTTTTAAATCATAGGTTACTTTGGCACTCAGAATTGTTTCCCGCTAGAAATCTTGACAGAAAGTCATCGTCGACCTTCAGGGGAATAAAATGTTGGGAAATATTGGAAATCTTAGGACTTTGAAAAAAAGTCCTAGTCAGCACTTAGACTATCTAGTTGAATCAGCAATTGAAGGTGCATGCCTATCCCCTCCGTTGATACTGTTTAAGTTTAGTACTAAGTATCAGTTGAACAATGATTTAGAAATTTTCTGACGTGGTGTATTTTCATATTTGCTGCGAATCTGTGTTTCCGAAAAACTAGCACATTATTGTCGAGAAGTCAAATAGTGACGCATTAAAGAATGGAAACAAAGTTTTGGTCAACGATGAGCTTTACCAGAGCTATATATTAACCTACGATTTGTTTTTACTGAAATCGACGAATTTTGTTTATTCTCAAATCATGTTATCATGTGTCAATTCGACATTTTGAACCTCTTAGACTTTTTTTTACGGAGAACCGTAACAGTTCAGAAAAGATTCCAGATTTAAAGGCTAATATCATTCATGAAAGCCTTGAGGGACTCCTCAAGGTGGGGTTCTTTCTCCGCTTTTTTAAGTACTCATAATGACTACGAACAGAAGGAAAATGCTACCTTTCAAGTGTCTTGGTGTGATATTTGATTGGAAATGCAAGTTTGCATTCTATTCCTGCAATAAAATTTTTGGTAACATCTAGGGTGTCAAACCCCAAAATTATGAAATGGGAGCTTACATATGGAAGCATGGTCTGCGGGTCTAGAAACAATACTCGACGTAAAATCTGGAGATCTATTTGTACAAGAATGAGCAGCTAATAGCGCACTGCGCTTTGCCAAACTGATTGCTGGAAATCCAGCGACATTGGTCACGCGTTGATTCTGCAGAAATTTATGGGTAACAAAGCATGTACCGACTACTTAACACCATGCTTAGACATCAGCAAGCCATTTGCAATCTACTTTCCCTGTAAAGAGAATTTCCTTATCACCAAACCTTTAAGCTGTGAACCAACGCACGGTAGCAATATACAACGGGGGGCTCAACGGTGGATACTGGTGTTGGTGCAAGCTTCTATTCAGAAAATCTTGAGCCAGCTCAATTCGACTTCCTTATTTCAAAAGTGTCTTCCAAGCTGAGGTCTGAGCAGTGATGAAAGCTTCTAGACAAATTTCATCGGTGGCAATACCCCAAACATTTTTCATTAACTGCCAAGAGGCAATGAAAGCTATTTCTGCCACCGAAATCAAATCGAAACTTGTGACTTGCTGTCGCGAAGAGCTAAGGGTTCTTGGCACATTGCACATCTCAAGTCTTTGTTGGGAAAATGAAATAGCTGATGAACTGGCAAATTCAACACTTGAATTAAATCAGGAAGATTGAACCGATCAGATTCCTTCATGTAATCTAGAACACGTAATCGAGGCTAAAACTCTTGACCAAACTAACAAGAGACAGAACTCTTAATAATACTGCCATAACAAAGGGCATTTTTCAGATGCAGAACAACGATTTCAAAGTGTAGAAATTTACTAACTACCAACTTTTTGCGAGTTCCGTAGAAAATGTGTTATATTTTATGGTGTTAATTATTGATGAAGCTCATTTCTAGTTAAAGAGCTTCATCAATATGCAAAATTGACGTATAGGGCTAAGAAAGCTTTAAGCCTTGAACGAATGAGTATTCGGTTTGGTTTACACGCTGTGGGCATTAGAAGTTCTTATTTATTTCGAAATAAGGAAGGAGCTAAAATTATTAAGAAGGGCTGGCGCTGGCGGCCAAAAATTGTCCCAACGATATTTGGTTCCAACTGGACTTGTCATACACCGCATTTATCAGGAAATTCCCATCAAAAGCTTTCACAAAATCGGAAGCTATTCTAAGTTTTTCGGGAGACTAACTCATATTTAGTAGGTCACGCACTGCCCATGGCGGGCTCTCAGGATAAGAGGATTATTGAAGATAACGATTTCGATGGGTTTGTTAAGACTTATCACCATTTTTTGAAACTTTTGTGACGATATTCCGTTGGGCTCCCAATGTAAAGCAGAACCAATATTTTGACAACTTCACTTCCAGAAGCGATTCTGTTCGTGTACCTTAACGCTTATCAATTGCTTTTTATGGGACCGTTGGTTTATGCCAAAAAAATCAGAAACTCTCGAAGCATTGTATTCAAACTTTCAAGATACGGTAAGTTGTTTTAAGTTCTGAAGCTCTTTAAAAAAACATCTGATACATTAAATTTTTTTAACTCAATTCACTTTTTGCGTTTTAAAAAAGAAACCGATTTTTTGCACACCCTTTATAAGTTTTTTTTAAATAGGATCTTCTAACTTTTTCAAAAAAATTAAGTCAACCAAAACGGCCAAATGGCCATTTTTTTTGGTTTCCAAACCAACATAAAGCATTTTTCATCCATTACAACATGATTCTCGAGAAAGGTACTTAATTTATGTTTTATTCAAACCCAATTCCAAGATGTTTGTTCTAACCAAAAGCCCAATTGAATTTAAATTAAAACAAAACAAACAACTGATGGAAAACCACAATTGATTCATTTCCAGAAGGCACACACCCAATACCTTAACCTATACCTATCCTATCCAATACTCCATGGTTCCTCCTATGGAGGAGGATGGATATAAAGTTACTTACTCGTGTATCATATTCGTACCTATGCTTCTGTGTACCTGCTGTACTCGTACCTGTGATGTATAGAAATCCAAATCAATTTGTTTTTTGAAATACAAATTTTAATTCAAAATACAAAACACTGTGAGTGAGGAGAATACGGTTTATATAGTGTGTTGGATTGAAGGTACGAGTGTGTGTATATATAAGATAAAAACAACCATCAAGAAAACGATAATCAAAGATAAATAGATTCGTTTCAAATTTCAAAGCTTTTTGAACAAGTAGCAGAGGCGAGCAACACACGTTTATACCATAGATACAAATGTATCTATAGATCTATCTACAAGAACAGGGCAGACGAATGGACTTGGGACCAAACGTATAACCGAACGAAATATATCTCTTATCTTTTGTGAAAATTCAAGTTATTATAAAACTCACCTTAGGGGATGGAACAACAGAGAATGTATTCATTATTCTATCTGGATACTCTTCACGTATTTTCGATATTAACAGTGTGCCCAAACCAGATCCGGTACCGCCACCCAATGAGTGTGCCAGCTGAAAGCCCTGCAGGCAGTCGCATCCTTCAGATTCACGGCGAAGTACATCCAATACGGAATCAATTAACTCAGCACCCTCCGTGTAATGGCCTTTTGCCCAGTTGTTACCTGTTTTTATATAAAAAAAAAAAAAAAAAACATAAAGATAAAGATAGATATTTTGTAAAAAGTATATAGATATTGCTTTTGTCATCATCCAATATGTTTTTTTGGTTATTGTTGTTATTAGGTATGTTTTTGATAATGGGAAGGAGGTCCGTAGAGTATAAGAACTATACTCTAATTGAAGATTTCAAACGTTTCCTGTTGACATGTGCAAATTTTAAGTTTTCATGTGAGATGGAAAATGCCATGGTTAATGAAACATATGTTTCACATCCACCGAATGTACAGCTAACTTTTGCTATGGCATCGCTACTTCTACTACTAAGGGATAGCTATTTTACGATAAGCCGAATTTCACACACCAAATTAGATGATATTCAATTTTGTTGACCAAAAAAAAAAGCAAAAAGTTTAGCAAACGGCGTAATTTTGGAAGATGAAGTTATTCGGGAGCACACGCAAACCATTACTTTTTTAAAAGATTAAGATGTCCTTAATTCGAATCTTGCCTTTAAGTTTTTCTATCACATCAGGTTTTGCAAAGCACAAGTCTTTCTCTTCAAGATACAATTTAACTCCTTTTACTATTACCTAGTTCCTGGAAATTCTCATAAGTTTTGAGTACTTTTTTGACTCTATATGAAGTTTTAAGCAAACCTTCAGTTTAATACATTACATTGTTTCGAAAAATAGGTTTTGGATTACATTTTTAGTGCTGATTTCGATTTGAAACTTTTATTTTAACTACAGTCAAGTAAGAGCGTGGTCGACTTTACCAAAAGCTAATGAAAGATTTCGCTCTGATACTTTTGCAAGCCGATAGACGGAAGCTTTGTCCTTGATGCATTCTCAACAAAGGTTCAGTTGTTGTTGATCTTTTGAAAGAGAATCACGTTAAACACCATGAGTGCTAAGTACGCGTCGCGTTACGAGGCTGTGTTCTTTGCATCCGCTCAAAGGTCCTTAAATGACGCAATCAGCGGCTGCTAAAAATATGAGAAATTCGAAGGCATTTGTACAGAAGTGGATACAGAGAAACAAAGTGACTAAAAATGTTCATGAACGTGGTTCGATAGGAAAAGTGAACAGAAAGATGAAAAACCAATAATGAATCTGTTTTCGCAGAATCCTGATTTAACACTGCGGCAAGGACAAGCAAAATTAATTGCAAAAGGTTTAGATATATCCTCAGAAACTATCCCAACCCTTCTTCATACTCATTATCTGAAATGGCGCAACCCAATGAAGAAGCTTCTATTGACTGAAAAACATGTGACAAAGCGACTCGCTTGGGCGCATGAGAATATTGATAGAGATTTTAAAAATGTCATTTTTACTGATGAATGTTTTATATGGGCACGTTCTGTCCTCACGCAAGCCTGGTCAACTTCCACCAATAGGCTTGTTCAGCGGACCGTAAAACTTAGAATAAAGGTTCATCTTTGGTGCTGCTTCTCAAAGCAGAGATTATGCACTTTGTACCTCTTTACTCCTCGTGCAATTATCGATGTCGGTGGTGACTGGACACATTATTGACCAAATTGCATCGTTGTAATTGGTACACGCCCACGCTCTTACTTAACAGACTGTAATTGCTCAAGTTTTAAAAATACCAGTTTTCAACATTATTTTTATGATTTTAAATACATTTTAAAAATTTGATGTAATGGAATTGATTAGACAACGGATTCGTTACAAAAACAAAACTTCCTTTCAAACCATTTTTCCCTTTTCATTTGAAAACCGTTTTGGCATAAATCGTATGGCGTTTCTATACGCTTTTTGTAAGACAGGTGTAATCCAACAACTCATGGAGGTTTTTCGAATACTATATGAAACAATACAAATATTTCAACTAAATATTGAAGAAAGGGATTTGGAAAACCATCAGGAATTTTTTCGGAAAAAAGCTACCTAATAAATTAGGACAGAATCAAAAAGTCTGATATATGTACTTGGTTTTCAATTGGGTGAAACCCATTGGAAAATCGCAATTTTATCGGCAGTAAGAAAACCTTGTTAGCAATTTATCCATAATTTGCTTGTAATTTCTTGCAGTTTCACAAGGATTTCCGTAGTTTGATAGTTGATAGCGGCCATGTTGTGAAAGCTATATCTATCAAATTGGCTGTCGTTTATTCGGGAGCAGTTGCAATCTGTCCCTAATTTGTGAAGAAACAAAATTCTTCATGTCTATTATTATTATTATTCCTTTATTTAATTAAAAACATTTTTTTTACAATTTACAAAATCTAAATA
Organism: Eupeodes corollae; assembly: GCF_945859685.1. Classification (NCBI taxonomy): domain Eukaryota; kingdom Metazoa; phylum Arthropoda; class Insecta; order Diptera; family Syrphidae; genus Eupeodes; species Eupeodes corollae. The sequence continues at coordinate 36,807,691 of NC_079147.1, forward strand.
ATATAGGAACATGACAAGATTGCCGTCTGCCAGAAAATAACATTGTTTAATAACCGATGCGGTTTCAACTTTTGCTCTGAAAATTGTACCTATACCTCTGGCACAAAGTCTATTATTGGAATAATTTATCGCATTAGTATTTAAGGAGTGGCTTAAATAGAAGATTTCTCTCTTGTTGTATCAACTCAAATTCTTCAAAATAGGGGTGACCACAAATTTGAATACCTTAAGACAAGCAAGTGTTAATGGTTGCTTGGAAAACTCGGTATTTAGATCCTTAGTCTATGTTCTTGTTTGAAAAGAAAGTTGGCCACATTATGTTGAGAGACACTTTACTCTTACATTGATCATGTTTATTGAAGCTACCGATCGTTAGCAGTTATCAACACTCCTAGATATTTGAATTCCTGTACTATTTCAATAGGTTGGTTGTTAAGGAACCATCTTTTTTCTCTCAACCTTCTACAACTCCGTGCCTCAAATAACATTATCTTTGTTTTCTCTGAGTTTATTTTAATGCCCCAGATATTGCAGTACGTTTGGACCCTATTGATTTGTAGCTGAAGAGAAGATGGGTTATCCGCTAGCATAACCAAGTCCTCCACGTAAGGAAGTACTTTTACACGAATATCAGAAAAACAAACTCCCACCATGTAAATTACCTGAAATATCATCAATGTAGAGGGCAGACAAGATTGGACTGAGGATACATCCTTGGGGAAGACCTGTAGTCGTTTGGAACAAATTTAAAACCTCGGCCCCATCCTTAACTGTATCATAAGTTTTACATACAAATTTTCGTAGATATTTAGAAATTTTCTAGATATAAAAAGTAAGATCATTTTGAAAATGACGGTATCAAAAGCAGCTTTTAAGCCGATAAAGCAAGCATCCATCTTCTTTTTCTTTTGGATAAATTTGTTAGCAATACTCGATAAAGCAAAAATATAGTCAACCGTTGAAAAGCTTTCACGAAAACCAGCTTGAAACATAAGCGATTGTTTGATTCTACATAATTGATAAGTCTTTTGTAATAGAGGATTCTAGCATGTCTATTTTCTCAGGCTTTGGTACGCCAACAAACTAAATTCTATCGAACTCTCGATCAAGCTAGGCAATTACCATCAGCAAAGCAAGTTAAAAAACCAACTACTGTTTGCGATTTCAGGAAAACGTTGGTGAATTTTAAACTTTTATAAGCTCTGGTGGTTTAAAAATAATTGGTATGATATTTCTTAGAGGACAAATTGAGCAAATTTTGGTCTTTTATTTTAGAAATGTAACAGCGCCTTGGAGCGAAACGGAGAGTAACCATGTAAACGTAGCTCTTTTAGATACTTTTTTTTGAGTTTTTTTTTCAGTTTTGATAATAGTGGAAATAACCTTTATTTCTGCTTGGCCGATATCTGTTAAAACACGTCCAAAGCCTCAATTGTCGTTATCGATCATAAATCAAATCGAAGAATTTCGATTGCTTCGATTGGTTTTCATGTTTGGTATTGGGTAATGTAATCGATGGACAAATGCGCTATTGTGAATTAACTCACTAAATATTGTCTTTATTTTGAATATTTCAGATAAGACAGTTTTTGGTTTGTTCAGTGTTTATAACCTTAAATATTATTAAATTTGAATATTTATTTGCTTAAAATGAGTGGAATAGAATTATGGTTTAGCGATAGTGAAACCGACAGTGAAAACGACCCAGAAAATGTAGAGATCTCTAAAAAAAAGAAGGTACAAGTTACGGCAAAAAGATCTCCCATATCCATCTTGTTGGAACCAGACTTCTTTGTGGTTCCTATTAAACTGATCTAAGTTTGGTTGGAAGAAGGTCTCGAAAAAATACGGACCTAACACACCAAATTCAGCATCAGCACACCAAACTGTCACATAAGGGCTGTGAAGTGGTCGTTGATGAATTTGTTGAGGGTTTTCTGTTGCCCAGTATCGGAAATTTTGTTTATTTACAGTACCCGATAAATGGAAATGGGCCTCGTCAGACGAAATTAAAACAGCATTAACGGGAATGGTTTGAAGAATGTCTTCACAAACAGCTCTGCAAAACCACCATTACGTACCACGCCATTATGATTAATAAAAACGGCACGGGGACCTCTATCTATCCATACCCGGAATACCATTTATCTATAAATAGCTCTAAATATAAAAGTCTAAAATACGGGAGGTTTTTTGCGGACCCTGTATATTAGAGGCACCTCTAATCCTCTGGAAATGGAACACAACATTTAAGATTTATTGAAAAGATCTTTCTTGCAAGAACTAAATAGTTCGTTGATATTTCTTACAGCTTTTTAAAATACTTTCGTTTATCCGAAGAAAGTTTCGTAAAACTTCAAGGTGTTTACCAAATTCCTGCTTTAAAAACCGCAAAATCTTCTGCTTAAAAGACACAAATGTTTTCAGCAAATGCAATGGCTTTTAATCGAATTATGTACAAAGTTCGTTTAAGATTTGGCAAACAACGAATAACAAGACCATGGGAGGTACTACCCACCCTTCGGGATACCTCTACCTGTCTTACTTTTTAAATTTCTTTCACACATTTCCGCATTTACAATTCTTGTTTGAAGCATAAAATAAATCCAATTTGACAACGTTGATTCTGTGGAATTTAAGGCTTGTCAAATATTGCACTGCTGTTAATAACACTTATTAAGAGCCTCTTCTTATGCCCAAGAATACCCATTAGGTGAATCGTGAAAATAACGAACACATAACGAATGACCAAACAAAAAAATATAATCGATAAAAGGCCTTAAAGCTTGGATTCGTTTAGTTATCGAAAAAAGAGACATTTGTCCCTGGTTTTAATCAAAACATCGGGTTGCGGATTTGAGAGCCAAGAACTTGCAAGACTCTGATCATTAGGCGTCAATGTGATCAGCAGTATTTCCCTTCGTGACTCTAATAACCTGGCTACAGATCTTAAGCTGAGCAGGTATGAAAACTTCTGATGGGAATTAAAACCAGATCAACTATAGTCTGCATCTGAATTAAACTAATTAAGGTTACTTTTACTCTACGACACTAGATAGATTCAAAGGTTGATTTGCCTAAACTCGAGTAGGCCCTTGTCTATAATAATATTTTAAATGGAAAAGCAAGTTTGTTTGCTTGTTTGTTTGCCTGTTTGTCCGTCCTTCACGTCACAACGGAGCTATTTTATGACATGATTTTTTGTGTGGAGGTTGTTACACGGCTGAAGAGTGTACCACTTATAATAAGATATTCAAAATATATTTTTTTAGAACACACATCGCTGCCTATCATCAGGCGTATGTTTTTATGCATTAAAGCACAAACCTTTCCTGATACACTATTAGAAATAGGAGATGGGCAGTTAAAATCTAATGACAAGGGCTATGTTACAATAAGGGATGATTTTTGTAATTTAGTACAAAGTAACTTCGCAGTGACATTTAACTACAGACTTTTTAAATTTTAATTTTAATTGGTGAGCGAGACAGCTTAGAATATTTTGTAAAGTTCAATTTCACATAAGAATGCAAATACTTCAAGTGAATGCAAAGAATGGGTGAAGTTTCGACTGATTACAGTCAAATGATTGTAGAAACAATGGTTCCAGTCTTTTTTAAGGTCAAATAATTGGTGATTGCAAGATTTGAAGTCCCAATTTTTTGTTATAAATGACTTATGACGAGTGTATATTCCAAGAAGATTGCATTAGTATATAAGCCTGTCTGATAAAATTCTCCTTCGACCTAAGGAAACTAAGTATACCTGCCAAGAAGACTGTCCAGGGAGGGAGAAAGCAGAAGAGTGGTAGAACTTTCTAACCTACTATAAGTAGATGTGTTTCTAGGTATAAATAGGTACACTACACATATTAGAAACAACAAGACACACAATGTAATTGTCCTGCCATGTTCCTTGCAGTGGACAAGTTTACCGCCTGGAGTTAACTAACCAGAGGCATAATTATTCTGGTCATAGATGGTACCTGTTTTGTTGCTTGGACAGTGAACATATTATCAGACTCTAGACTCTAGACTCCAGACTCAAACTCAGACTCAGGCTAAGGGTTGTTTGCTTATACAACTTCGTATCGTATCGTAACCGTTGCAAACAACATAAAGAGGGTGGGATTTTGTATGTGCAAAGGTTTAGTATACATGACCAAAATTACAGAGCTTTTTTTTCGAGCGACTAGATTTTTTGTTTTTACAGATTTTATCTATCTTTGCCATGTTTCCCCTTAAGGGATGGCGGTGGCAGAAATGAACACGTAAAGTTCTTTTGTTTTTTTCGTTTTTCAAAAACACCGTCATTGTCGTCGTCGTCATTGGTGTCCTCGTTGTTGGTCAAAAGCAGAAAAGAAAAAAAAACTAAAATTGCTTCAAGGGTTGAAAATTAGCTAAGCCATATACGAAAGGACGAAAGCACGACACAAGGACACATAACAAACAAAACACCAACAACATCAAAGTGCACTTACCAGCTCCAGATTGTCCAAAAACAAAGTTGTCCGGCCTAAATAATTGACCATATGGTGACTGGCGAACGGAATCCATGGTCCCTGGTTCGAGATCGATTAAAACCGCGCGTGGTACATATTTGCCATTGTTCGCTTCGTTGTAATAGACATCAATGCGTTCCAATTGCAAATCGTTTTCACCATGGTACATGCCATTGGGATCGATACCATGCTCATCAGATATGATTTCCCAGAACTGCAATTAGATAGAAAAAGAGTTTAAATTAGTCTCTATATAACATAGTCGATAGTTGATAGGACTTATATAGGTAGGTACTATCTAGAAGCTATAGGAGTATAGATTAAAGTTGATTACATAAATAGAATGTATGGTAATTTGTTTAATTTTTTTTGTTGGTTTTTGTAAATAGATAAATATTTTATTTTTGCATTCATTATCCATAAAACACTCTTGTTAAAGCTTAAAATTAATTAACTGATGGATGGCAAAAAAAGCGAGGTCAGTTAATGAGCAAAAGATGCAATTAGTCAGAGTATATAACTTATTTAATGTTTGTTTTATATTTCATTTATTTTTTATTATGGAAATATATTTTATACATCAATTTAAATTCTTTTGGGTTTTATATTTGATGGCGCATGAAAAAGATTAAAATAATCATTTTTCAACGATACAGATGATTAAAAGTGAAAAATTCTTATAAATTTATGTTGCTGATAAGTGCGTTTAATAATAATAATAATAATTTTATAATGACTATCTTGATCGACAATGGCGCTGACTGGTTTAACTTTGGTCCAACAATAAGTTCAAGTATGTGGATTGACTACACATTTTATTATCATCACGTGCTTAAGTTCTGAAAGCCATGAGCTTAAATTCTGATCTTTATATGAAATCATTTATTGAGCTAATGACTTTCACCACTCAAAATGTTAAACATTTGCATGACATTTAGTAAAATTAACATTTTTTATAAATATTTCAAATTCAATGGAGAGCGAGTAAATTAAGTCAAAATGTGTCAATCTAATGCACAAGTTTTGTATTTCACTCTAGAATAAAAAAAAAATGAATAAGTTATTTGGCAATACCCGTGGCATGATGGTTATGATGGCGTTAGACTGGCATGCCAGAAGTCTTCGTTCCAATCCCTGCCTGTGCCATCTAAAAAGTACTTTCACGGGTACTGCCTCTTGCGAGGAACTTACAAATTCTTCAAGAGTAATTCTTGTAATGAAAAGTGTTTTCTCAACCGGATTCGGCTTAAAACTGTAGGACCACTCCATCCCTGCCAACAGTAATCGCACACAGGAATGGTTGAGAGTTGTAAGTCACTAGGCCCTAGTTCTAAACAGGCTATTGTGCCACCTAATTTATTTATTAACTTCCCAAAGGAAGTTATTGTAATGGGTCCGATTTGTCGAATTGAAAATTTTGCCATTTTTTGACGTTTCAAGGTACGTTCGTACGTTATCGACTTCAAGTAAATTTTGTTACACAGATAATATTGCAGAAAGATGCAGAAGGGCCCTCAAGAAAATTGCGTTTGTGTTTTTTTTACCATAGCAGTTTAAAAAAAGGGTGAAAATGTTGGCTAACCCTAAATATCTCATGAACCAATAAAGCTAGAGACTTGCATTGTATTGTAACGTGATATCAGTATATTTTTGTAAAAAAAATTAAACTAACGGTTTTTTTTTATAAATCCGAAAAACTGAAAAAAATGTCTCGAAAATTTTACGAATAAAAAATAATTTCATCCCCAAAAAAATCTTGTGCAACGAAAAATAACGTTTTTAGCAACTGGTAAAATTTTAAGAAAAATCGAATCGACAGTTTTTTTTTACTAAAACTAAAAAAACTTAAAAGATAATTTAACAAGTTGGTAAAAAATGATTTTAGACACAAATATCTTTTTTTTTAATTTGAGATTAGACTTCCAACTAATTTTTACTTATAAGAAATATTTTTTTCAACATTCGGTCAAAATTTGAGGAAAAACTATTTGACAGTTTTTTTACAAAAAATGAAAACATGAAGAAAATTTTACAAAAGTTTGTAAAAATTGATTTTAGACTCAAATATCTTTTCAAAACTTTGAGGTATTAGCTTTAAGCTACTTTTATCTTTTAAAAAATATTGTTTTATTCGGAAAATATTTGAGAAAAATCAAATTAACAGTTTTTTTTACAAAAAATAAAAACCTGAACAAAAAAAAGTTGATAGAAATTGATTTTCGACTCAAATCTCTTTTCAAAAACTTGAGACTTTGACTTTAAACTTGAGTAATCTTATAGAAAATATTGTTTTCAACATTCGGTACAATTTTGAGGAAAATCGATTCGATAGTTCTTTTTACAAAAAATAAAAACTCAAAAGAAAATTTTACAAAAGTTGATAAAAATTTATTTTCGACTCAAATATCTTTCTAAAACTTTGAGATATTGGCTTTTAACTACTTTTATATTTTAAAAAATATTGTTGTCAACAGTTTTTTTTACAAAAAATAAAAACCTAAACAAAACGTTAGTAAAAAATGGTAAAAATTTAATTTCGACTTAAAAATCTTTTCAAAACTTTGAGATTTTCGCTTAATCTAATTTTATCTTATTGTTTTTAACATTCGGTAAATTTTGAGAAAAATCAAATTGACAGTTTTTTTATATTAAATAAAAACCTAAAAAAACATTACTCAAAGTTTGTAAAAATTGAATTTCGAATCAATTATCTTTTCAAAACTTTGAAACTTTGACTTGAAACTTCTTTTATATTTAAAAAAAAATATTATTTTTAACATTCAGTAAAATTTTGGGAAGAATCGAATTGAAACTTTTTTTACAAAAAACTAAAAACCTAAAAAAGTTAAACAAAAGTTTGTAAACATTAATTTTCGACTCAAATATCTTTTAAAAAATTTGAGATTATGGTTTCAAACTTATTTTTATTTATAAAAAATATTGTTTTCAAGATTCGGAAAAATTGAATTGACAGTTTTTTTTACAAAAAATAAAAACTTAAAAGAAAATTTAACAAAAGTTGGAAAAATTGATTTTCGACACAAATATCTTTTCAAAAACTTGAGAATATGAATTCAAACTTATTTTATCTTATAAGAAATGTTGTTTTTAACATTTGGTAAGATTTTGAGAAGAATCTAACTGAAAGTTTTTTTTTACAAAAAATCAAAACTTAAAAGAAAATTTAACAAAAGTTGGTAAAAGTTGATTTTCGACTCAAATAGTTTTTAAAAAAATTAAAAATATTGTCTTGAAACACTTTTTATGTCACAGAAAATATTGTTTTCGACATGCAGTAGTTTTTTTTTGTATAAAATCCAGCAGTCCGTTTTTTCATAAATAGTAAGCAAAATTGGTAAAAATTGATGTTCGGTTCTCGATAAATCTCAAATTAATTTCATTTATCCAATTTGTAAAAATTTAAGAAATGCTGCTAAAATTGGTTAAAATAAGTTTTCGACTAAAAATCTATTTAACAAAACCAGATTTTCAAACTAAACTATTTCTTTATATGAAAATTATTGTTGGTAATCAAAATTTTTAAGAATAATTCAACTGACAAGTTTTCCAACCCAACACGAAAACCTACAAACTTTTAAAGAAGACAAATCGACACACGTGATTGGAAGTTATCAGTGTGGGTTGCATCACAGCCTCTTTTTTATTTTTATAACAAAGTGCAGGGCCATTAATTTGTCGGTTCTATAGGAAATATTATTGAAAACCCACAATGGGATACATTTTTGGTAAACGTTTTATGTTTGAATAAAGTTTCGATTTTGTCTTTAAAATTACCGGAGCAGACAATCCTTACATACTTTTGAGTGTTCTTAGTCGAAAATCTGTATTTCCAATACTTATTTATTTTCATAATCTTTTAAAAAATTTGTGTCACTATTCAATCTTTTCATTGAATGTTCCAAGCCTAAGAATAAAAATAGGCGAGTATCAAAAAGTGTTATCTAGCAAAGTGAGGTTTTAAAGATTTCGATACATTTTTTTGAAGAATGTTAAAATACTAATCATATATTTTTTGAAATATTAGAAAAGAGCAACCCTGGGGTAAAAAATAATGATCTCGGTGACCAAAACGCTTAAACTCATCGCTGTCCGTCCATCGCTATAGAACGTCTTGAAAACCTGATAATGACGTTTCGGGACAAAATCAAGGTCGAACCCATGATTTTTAATGCATCAAAACCCTTTAAGAACACATGTTCTCCTCTTCTGTGAACACAGCATTTATATAAGCGGAATTGGAACGTTTCCAAAAAACTTGTGTCTTTAGGCTCTATAAGCAAAAGCTATGAATATTATGTTCCATCAAAAATGTTAAACAAAGTCGTCTCTTCCATCGAATACAAATTTATATTTACTCTTGCTAAAAAACAAGTTTTTGAAAAAAAATTCATAAATCCTTCAATTCAATATCATGAATTGGTAAGCAAAATTATTCAACTGTGCTCTATGCATAAATGGAGGATAAACCCAAAACGATTTCATTTATTTTGTTGTTGTTTTTTAATTCATACCTGGGTTTTCGAATGAATAGGAACAATCTTTTTCCATATTTAATGTTTTATAGCCTCAAGATCTAACCATGAGAGTGGATACAGTACATGCAACAAATATATGTACACAGAAGAAAAAAAAAACACAAGTCTTGAATTCATCAGCTTTTCAAATGTGTTAATAAATATGGATTCTGAAATTGTTTTCATTTATCAGTTTTTCTTTTTCTTTTTTTTTTTAATTTTTATTTCGTTTTTGTGTTGTGTCGTTGGAAATCGCAGGTGTACAGAATCATAAATTTCCCAAAGCTCTTCATTTTATGTTTTTGAATGGATTCTTCTTTTTCCCAGATGTCGAATTCGATATATGTATGAACTCGTATATGGTGAGGAGGGGGGATATAAGGATGAGTTCAATTCGAATGGAATTGAAATGTATGTTGTTCCATAAATGTGCGATGCGATATGATGATGGTTTTTATTATTTTATATTTATGTTGGAAAAGTGTATTGGGTTAAAACGCTTGCATCACGGATGAGATACAGGGATTTAATAGCTTTTGGCAAAATTTTATTATATTGTATGTTGTTTTATTATTTGATCGGAATACAAAAATATGACATAAAACAAACAAATAAAGTTCATTTAACAATGCATATTATAAATATGTAATTAGAATGGGTCAATCTAAATAAACATGTTCTTTTTTGTTAAAGATTTATGCGTTATTTACTTTGCACATGGTGATGATAAATTTTATACTTAATATGAAAATTTAGATGCTTCACGATAAATATAAAAGATTTGTTTTTGAAGGGTGGGAACAATACTTGCGATATATCTGTTGTATGTTTTAAATGTCAAAAAAACAATAACTTGATTTTTTCTTAAAATTTGATTGTTTAAAAAAATCAGAATGCCTTAAAACCCATTGTTCACATAGAGTAGCATTTCAAACTGAATACAAGAAACTTTGGTTTAAGAAAATAGGTTAAGAACTTTTTAGTTTTCCTTCCCACAAATTGTGAAAAGATGGCTCACTAGTAAGCTCTGAAAGTTGAAAAACACCAAACATAACTTCGAACAGGTTTCTAAAACAAAGAACAGCGATTCTAAAGGGTTTTCAATAAGCGCGGGTAGATATTGAAATGGAATAAGACATGATGTGTGAGAGGTATTGACAAAATTATTTTTCTATTTCAAAGGTGTATGTATGCTATTATAAGTGTGAAATATGACATTATTCAAATGCCCCGCCTCGGCATCTTACCGCGGCAAGGATCCAAGTGGTCCAATTTTCAATGACTCTTTTCCATAGATCCGGCTGAATTTGAGGGATGGCCTGTGTTATGTTCACCTTTAGAGCATCAGTCGATTGTGATTTATTTGCAAAGACCTGCGACTTCAAGAAACCCCACAACAAAAAGTCTAGTGGGCTCAAATCACATGACCTTGGGGGCTAATCCGCATCATCTCTGCGACAGTTAACCTTACCCTCGAATCGTTAATGCAAAATGTCAATCGTGGCGTGTGACACGCACCGCCGCCGCCGTCCAACTGGAACCACATGTCGTCTAGGTCCATATGTTGACGCTGTTGACGGTGACCGGCTCACTAATGTCGATTTCAAAAAAGTACGGACCAATTACGCCGCCGCCTGCCTAAAATCCACACCAAACGGTAAATGTCTGATGATTTTTCAGAAAAAACTGGGGTCCTCTTCCAAACTTTTCTAAGCCCAGTCAGCGAACAAACGTCGGCGTTGACTATAATCATGGACTTTGAGCTCTTGGATCAGTAGGGTGTAGACCCAAGTCCCGACGCGAAATTCACGAAGTTTAAGTCTGCGAAAGGCAGAGGACTAGACCGCCGATCTTGCGTTCCTTGAACGCACGGGTGTTGGCTGTTTGTTTACTGAAAAACGCTCTTTTTGATAATACAATTTTATCATTGAACTTTCTGTTCAATCTTGTAACTTGCCATGATGATACAGCATAAAAAACTGCATAATAAATATAAGATTAGACAGATGTCACCAAAACAAGATGACCGCCACGGGGTGCAAAATTTTTTAAAAGTCCCAACAGATTGACTCATCATAATCGTTCTTTTTGCGAATTTCAAACTTAAGGTTAAATAGTTGTCTAATCGATTGAGACCTTTTGAGGGGGGTTTCTTCCCCTAATTTTCAGAATCAGGGTAGTATGTGCCGCTAAACCGTTTTTTCTTTTTTTTAACTTAATCATTTTTCTGCAAACATCCTAAACTTATAAAATGCTGCCAAGTTATATAAATTTGAATAAAAGTTGTTTTTTGACATTTCCAATAAATATGTTTACCATGGGACATCTGTCAAACTAAGCTGTCAATTGAAGTGTCAAATGTTTCTATCTTTTTAAGTGTCACAATATTCGTTACATGTTTGTGATTTACGATATCAGATCACTTAATAGTCAAACATTACAAGAGTTATAGAAAAAGTTTCAACTTAAAGAGTTCAATGAATGCAAATATTTGAAAAGAATTCAAAGACTTCAAAATAATCAAAGGAATTTGAAGTCTTAAAAGATGTGAAGAATTCAATGAATGCTATCTTTATTTTGGATTAGGATCGAATTCCCAAGAGATTGTGGAATTCCCGAAGATAACTTTGAACTTGTTTGATTCACAGACATTAAAAAGTTTGATGCAGTTTGTAGTTAAAGGTATGCCTAATTGCAAAAAGATGGGAGAGGAATAAAAAAACCAGAGCTTTCTTAAACATATGTGCTCTAGCACATGCAATTAAGCCAAGAGATCTGTCATACCGAGTTTTAATAGTCGTAATCATGTTACGAACTAAAAAAGTCTACGAAATACAATTTTTATAACAATAAGTTTAACTCAAATGGTCCTCCAAGTTTTTTTGGAAAAAAGTTAAGAACATTGCGTTTAAGAAAATATATATAAGTTTGTGATGACGATATTGATTTGAAGGATATGAATCGTAAATTTTCTACTTCCTATACCCAATTTAATTGTATTTCCTCAAGAATTGCGGACAACGATGGTATAGACACATATCAAGTAAGTTAAGCAATCTTTTCTTTAAAATTAAAATACACTGGACTTGAAAATATTCATCTTGACTTAATTAAAAATTCTCCTACCTCCCTTCTTTTTCACATAACTCACTTCTTCAACACAATAATAATGAAGAGGTCCAACAGCTTGGAAGATGTCCAAAATGATACCATCTCAAAACAGATAAGAAAAAAGAGTCTATACTTTCTTTTTGATTGAAAGGTTTTGAAACTTTTATAAGTAACTAATTATTAATCTTGACACCTCTGCAGTCAGGATTCCGCTCGGGACACAGTTGCGTTGCAGGTTTATTTAATATGTCCGATGACATAAAACATGCTTTAGACCAAAAATGTACAACTGTGATAGCATTACTTGAAGGCATTTGATTGCGTGAATTATAATCTTCACTGTTATAAACTGACTTCTTATTTTAACTTCTCTAACACAACTTAAACCATTATTTATACATATTTGACCAATCTTATGCAAACCGTATCTTTCAATGGTAAACTGTCCTCGTTTCTTCCTTTTCATACTGGAGTTCCTCAAGGATCAATCCTTGGGCCTTTACTGTTTTCGTTGTCCATTTATTAACTGTCTTGTCTTTCTGCCAATGCCATATCTACGCTGATGATGTTCAGTTATATATAAGCTTTTCTGAGCGCTTGATTAAGGGTGCAAAAGCTCAAATAAATATCGATCGACTGTAGGTCTTTATATGACTGGTCGACCCACAACTAAATCCTGAAAAAAGCTATAAATGTTTTCCAATATCGAATAAGAAACTCAAACCTGAAAACTTCCTTCCGTTGTATTAAATAATTCCATAATTGATTATGTTACACAAGTCAAAGCTTGGAATTCCCACATGTATACTATTGTGTCAAAGATTTATGCTTTGCTCAGAGGACTATCTGTTATTAGATTAATTCTACCCACGCATTCTAAATTAAAATTGGTTAAGTCACTTATTCTGCCTATAAATACGTAAGAGTGCGAACTTTTTGCACACCTTGATTCTCAATCGGCTCAGAAATTAAAGGTAGTGAAATCGCGCAGGTAATTTTTTGTTTATGTTGTCAGACTGTGGAATATATGAGGTACAGCATCAAAAACAGAAATTTTCACCAACTTTAACTGAAATACACTTTTATTACTCATTTTTATTTCTTTTCCCTACAATTTTGATATGTTTTTCAATTAATTTTTGTAATCTTCTTTAATTTTTTGAATCCTGTACTTTTTTAAAGTTCTACTTTATGTACATATGTATGTATATGTAGCTGTTTTATGAATAAATAAGTATCAAATATCAGTTGTTTTTGAGTAATACACACGTTTAATTCTTCTCAAAAGCTCTAATTTGTTCAACAATTTCTTAGAGTGCAAAATTCTCACAATTTTTTAAATGAAGTTAAACAATTTAAATAAATTTTTAAAACGTGTATTGAGATAATTTTAGTAATGGCGTAGTTTTAATTTGTCAAATATCAAAAGATGACAGATTTGAAAATGACAGCTTTGATTTGGAAGCTGGCTACTCAAAGTGAAACTTCTTATTGGAAACCTCTTTATTAAGTTTTTGATGTGCTCGAGTGTTAATCACTTTATGTTTAATTCATGAATAAAAGACTTTCCTCTAAAAACAGATTATCTTTGAAAAAGGAAGGAGGGATAAGTTCTTATTGAAAAAGTTATGAATCCCTTCATTAGTAAAATTGTTAGCAAAAGAGTAAACAACGTTAAGTCAACTTAAGCCACTTTTAGGAAAGTATCAGTAGCTTACTTTAAATTTAAGTTTCAAAGAAATAAAATAAAAACAATACAAAGTACTTGACATTAAGCTATGATTACCGCAATCATTTGATTATGAACCAATATTATTTGTATATTATATTTATCACTCTTATATTCGAAACAAAAAAATCCTTTTTGTTTTTTTCTCATCTGTTTGCTATTCATTGCTGCGTCACTTCTTTTTATTGTGCATTTCTTTAACAATAACGAATTTATTGTAACAAGATGTAAAAGCATAACCATAAGTATATATAGCCCCTATGCCGTTAGAAGAGTTAGAAACAAAGCCCAAGCTAAAGCTAAAGCCAGAGAAGAACACAAATTGAAAAAGATTTAAGAGAGTCCTTTTTTGTATTCAGATGTTGTTCTAGTTTAAATCTGTTTGAAAATGAGAAGAAAATGCAAAACACATCACCATCACCATCACATCACATCTTACACAGGATATCGAAATATCATAACTTTTTATGAACTGCGATATTGTGAATACGGGAATTTATAGAAAGATTACTGTAAACATATTTATTTTTTGAAAAAGAACAAAAAGTGGCGAGGGGGTTGGGGAGGAGGGTTGAATGTTAAAATCAAAACAATATGTGTCGATTTTTCTACATGAGAAAGTGGTTGAAAACTCAGTAAAAGGGTGTTTCGGAAAATGAGAAAGAACCACATTTTCTTTATATAGGATTCCTTTTTTTGAAGTGTCACACATTCCTTCCCGATTTATTTCAGTTGAAGAAATGTTTCAATCTTCATTTTATTCTCATATTCTGAAACACCCTTTATTTAAGCTATGATAAAATCGTATCATTTTCTTTAACATTTTCGCTTTTGATAGCATCCAATCATGCGGAATGAATCTAACGACTGAAATGCCTAGCGTTAGCGATAAGTTTTTCAAATATTCATACACCAAATGGGGTAAGATATTCTTCTAAAAAACAACAAGAACAAAATAATATTGTTGTTGCAGCGAATACAGGACGATTTGAAATCTTGTTGTTTTGAAAAACATAGAATAGGAAAAAAAATTAATGTATTGCGCTTTCCGATTGGGAACGAAGTGTGAATGATACTCACAAATTCATAGATTTATGCGAATGAATCCTGAATCCGTGTTTCAGGGGGGATTTTGTGCATAGATTTTTATAAATTGTTATGTTTATGGGTGCTTTACTTTTCAAAAGCAGAAAGTTTAGGGGTTGCATACAAGATAGGAGTGGGGGTATGTACAAATGTTTATCGAAGAAGATCCTTGGAACAATGAAAAGAATGATGTGATTCTAAGATATACATTTTTGTTGTTATTTATTTTTCTAAATAGGCTTTGAAATATAATATTAAATGATATAAGATAAACATTCAAATTATTATTTAATGAACGCAGTATATTAAAAAGATATGCCTGATGTATGATGTGAAATTTGCATTTTTGTGTAGGAACATTTGTGAGTTATGTATTAAGAGGCAGGTTTTATTTTTAGGTCTTTAAAACACCAAAACATTACATTTTTTCAACAACTCAGAAAATAAAAATATACAAAACTTATATATATATTATTTTCGGAATACAATTTTGTTTTGTGAATCTTTAAAACCAAATTTAAGTGTGACGACAATAAGACAGAAATCTAGTTTCATTTCATGACGTTTCAAGGTCGCTAGAACCTCAATAAAAGGTGTTTAGAGAGATGTTCGGAAACCTTTTTTGGGCCATAACCAACAGTCAGAGATATCGACTTCAAATAAAATTTGATGATAACTCCAATAAATGAAGAAAGGACTTTTAAAAACATTTTGAGTATAGCAACTTAATAAAAAGAAAATGAACATTTTGGTTGACCCAAATATATTCCACGAACCAATACCGTTAGCGATTTCAAATTAATGTGATACATCGTGACGTGATACGAAATCTTTTTTGAAATCATCAAAACAAAATTTTTTGAGAACACAAAATTATGTTACCTCTAGAGTAATTTTCTTGAGGTAAAAAAATCTTTTTGACTTCTGAGAAAATGTTGAGAAAAATCGAATTAACGATTTATTTTTACAAAAAATAAAAACCTAAAAATACTAAAACTTGGTAAAAACTGATTTTGGACACGAATATCTTGGTAACATTTAAAGGTATTGCATTTAAACTAGTTTTATTATAAAAATATTGTTTTTAACATTTAATGAAATTTTTGGAAAAATTCAGCTGACAGTTCAATACAAAAACTAAGAACCTGCACAAAATACGTCGCAAAATTGTCAAGAACTGATGTTAAATTCGAATATCTCAAGAATAGATGAAGGTAATAGGTTGGGTTAGGTTGAAGTGGCTGTCTATGATGAAAACGGACACACTTAAGTCAGTTTAATGGCCCATTGTGATACCACATGAATCTTGAGGCTTATTCCAAAGCTCAATGGAACAAAATTGAGTCTCTTACGAAACGTGAGAAGCGGATTATCGTTTAAGAAGAATTCTCTTAGGTTTTTGAGCCAGAGTTGGCAATGTACAAAGAAGGTGAAGAACTGTTTCCTCCTCTTCCTCGCCCCTACAGCTTCTGCAAAAGTCATTTGAGAAAACGCCTAACCGCGTGGCGTGCTTTCCTATTAGACAGTGTCCGGTTATGACACCTATTATCCAGCTTGTATGCGATTTGCTTATAAATCTAGTGTTGGCCAGATGTTTTTCGTGACCTGACACGTGGTGATGGTGTTTGCCTTTTTCATAGCGTCTTGCATTAGCAACAATTTACAAGGAGCGATTGGTATGCCAGTGTGTGCCAACGTGGTAGAATAGGGTTGTAATATACCATTTCCGGAGAGTTCATCTGCGTTACAGTTTCCTGGAATGTCTCTGAGGCTCGGCACCCAGCAAAGGTGAATATTAAACTGCTGTGCCATTTCCATTAGAGTTGATCGACAGTTATGGACTGTTATAGGGTTTGTAGAGATAGAGTTTTAAGATTTTATAGCGGCCTGACTATCTGAGAAAATACGGATGTTAGTCCACTACGACGAAGCTTTGAGGCGAACAGCAGAGCTTGCAGGTATTTGTTTCCTAAATATGTCAGGAGGTGTTAGGTAGAGTAGGTGTCTAGGGCCGCAGATTGGGTCGTGCGAAGCGATCCGCTTTTACATAGGCAAGCTGAACGTTGGACTTTATTTAACTTATCCCTGATTATACCTTTCTCTAAAGCAGTCCACCATACTGCCACACCCTACATTAAAATCGGTCTGATTACCGATGTGTATAGCCAATGCGTGATTCTGGATTGTAACTCACATTTATTACCAATAGCTTTTTTGCAAGAAACGAGAGCTTAAGTAGGTTTTTTGGGTGTTTCCTGTACATTGCGTTTCCAATTCAATTTTTCTTCTAAGACAAGACCCAAGTAATTAGACTCGCTTGAGAATTATAGGAAGGGTTGACAAAAAGAATTTTGTATCTCATCGAAAATAAGAATAAATCGGTTTTGTGTGGGTTACCAGTCCACACCGATCAGCCCAAAGTATTCATCTGTCTAAGGCATTTTGTAAAAGTTCTTTTAAGGTGTTAAGATGTTTTCCTGACACTGCTATAGCAACGTTGTCGTCCACATAGGCTATCACTCTGAAGGCCTCCGCCTCCAGACTAGTTAGGATTTCATAAACCACTAGGTTCCAGAGGAGAGGGGATAGAACACCACCTTGAGGTGTCTCTCTACTAACGAATCGTCGGCGATTGTGTTGATTATTCTGCTAGTGTATTAACTCCTGAAGCGAACCCTCTACATTGAGAGATGTTAGAGCAGATGTGACTGCAGATGTGTCCACGTTGTTAAAGGCACCTTCGATGTCAAGGAAAACAACCATAGTGAACTCTTTCTGATAGAGGGAATATTCGATGGTGTACTAAGGTGTGTAACGCTGTCTCCACCAATTTACCTTTACAATAGGCATGTTGAGACGAAGACAGAAGTCTTGCTTCAATACTTGCCAGTAAATGGATATCAATCAATATTTCCAAGGTCGTAAGAAGGAATGATGATAGAGTTACAGGTCGTAGACCTTAAGGATTGACTTGCGAGCATTTACCTTCTTTGGGTATAAAAACAACTTTAAATTCTCTCCATGCTGAGGGAATATGGACCAGGTAAAGACAGCTGGTAAAAATTGCCTCAAGTTTTGGCGCAATTATGTCAGAAGTTTTTTGCAGCTCGGCTGGTATTATTCCATTTAAATGGTTTGAACCTGTTGAGAGCCCATTGTAGCTTGTCCCTTGTGATCAGACCTTGTGGATATGTTGTAGTGGAACTTGTACTTACATAATTGTTACAAGTTTCGGTAAGAGAACCACCAGGAAAGTGAGTGTCTGTATTTTTCAAGCAGCTGGGCATCGCTGGATTAGTTGAAAAAAATGTCCGTTACCTGGAGGCTTCAGAAGTTTCTTCTATCGTGCCACAGAAGATCGCTCAGATTTCCTTAGTCCCTTCTTGTAAATTCTTAGGGATTCTTTTTAAGAATCCCAGTGAGAGGTTAGAAGATACTGACTTCAAAATTATTCCCCTCTTTGCAAAATTTTGTTGTTAACGTAAGAGAATGTTCTTAGAAAAATCTAATTGTTGTTTTGTTGGTATAAGTAATAAAAAGTTTTAAGAATTGATACTAAAATTTCGAAAAAAATTGGTTTCAGATCGAAAATCCGGGGAATCATATTAAATAAATCAAGCTTATTTAATCATAATATTGAAACAATTGTTGTAAGCTTTGAGGTTATTTTTTTAAAGAAAAATCCAACTGACAACTTATTTTTACAAAACAAGAAAACCTACAAAAACTACAAAAAACTTATAAGAAATGGTTTTCAAATCAAGTATTGTAGAAAGAAAGAAATATATTGGCTACAAATTTTCTTACCTCACACAAAATATTTGTACTAACATTTCATAAAAGTTTTAGAAAAACCGACAGCCAAACACAAATGGTAAGTTATGGCATCTTTGACTCTATTTTTCTTTTTGTTATTTGAACAACTCTAAATATAATTCTTGGGTGTTCTGCTAAGAATTTCGAATTCAAGACATTTTAAATCACAGATCACAGATTAATTTCCTGAAAAAATCAAAATTTACACGATCCATTTTTGAAACCAAGGCATCTGTTTTTTAATCCTATTTTATATGACGGAAGGAAGGTACTTACGCGACGCGAATATTGCAACAACAGGGAAATACGCAGTAAAACTTAATATTTTACATTCGCGTCGTGCGGCAAAAGAACGAATCTCAGTTCAATTAAAGTTATGCTCGAAGCTGATAAGCATTTTTGGAGACGCAAGTATTAAGGTGAATATTTAACAAGAACATAACTCTTGCAAATATCGATAAAAAGCGTGAAAAAGAGATATTTTGATAATGCGGTGTTTAAGTGACGTATATGAATCAATAATATTATTGTAAAAGGAATTTGGTAACATTCTATTCTTCTTCATAAGGGGTTTTTAAAAATATTCTTAAAGTTCTCATTTCAATTTCGAAAAGCCACACTTTTAGCTTAACTTAACTTTTAATTATTTTTTAACGAATTAAATAAACAAAAATGTAAATCATAGATTCTTTAACATAGTAAGCACTTTAAAAAGTGATTGACCTGATCCTTTCATTGGTACAACTTTCGGTAGTTCATTAAGACCAGGATTATAGCTAATTACCATCGTACATTTTTTTTCAAGTTCGTAATATTGTACATATTAGGTACCCATTTGTTATTACAATTTTTGCTCAAATTAATCCTACTACAAAAAATAAAATTAAATAATTTTTCAATTTAAATTCATTAAACCTTCGCATTATTTGCAATCATATTTTTTAAAGTGCTTCCGAATAATAATAAAGGTATTGTAATTTGCACACAACAATCTAACGTTTAAATGAAAATAAACATCATTTTAAAATCCAATAAGTGTTTGATGGATAAATTTTATAAAATTACAATATTTATAAATGCATTCTATGCCATAGTTCCAACACAACACATTTCGTACTATCAAAAAAACTTGTACGTATATTAAAATACCTATATTAACCACCTGCACTTGCCCCTGCCTGATTTCGAAATTATAAATTTTTTTTTTGAAACCTTTATTTTATCAAAACCTTATAGATATGTATATATTTATGTTTGTTTGACATGATGATGCGTTATAGTGTATGCTCTTTGTTCATCTACATAAATTTTAAATAATAATTTTATGCTTAATATCCTTTCAAATTAATTTATTTCATTTCCCTGATAGAAATTGAATAACAATTAGAGAGAACCTCTATAATCACGCGTGCATTAATTGCCAATTTCCAATTTTCAATCCACCTACATTTCCCTCAATCCCTTCTCTCTCTCTCACGATTATAGTTACCTATACATGTGATTTAAAGTCCTGTGAGAGTTTACCTTTCATTTGCAGGACCAAACACAACATATACCATTATTATAAGAGCAATGGCGATTTGTGGAAATTTTCTGCTCATCTATAAAATAATTGCAAATTTATTTATGTCCGTAAAGTTCTTATACACATACATATATTTAAGTATATGTATACCTACGTGAGATGATTTGTTTAATGTTTAATGGTTAACAGAAAAAAAATTGTTAAATTTTCACGTTGGAGCCAGGATGTAGAAATTGGGGTAAAATGGAAATAAATTGCAAATGAAAATTGAGTTATTGGTTCATTTAAAGGTTTTAGACTGTGTGTCGTAATTCCACCAACACCGACCACACAAGTGTAAGGACTTTTAAAAACCACCCTTATAAACTTAATCATCAGTTAAGCTGTGTTTTTTCTTGGAAACATCCGCTTGTGGTAGAACCCTAACAATACTTTTAAAAAGCTTAGGATTTTCCAAAAAGAAGTTGCATTTTGATTTTTCAAAAACATATTTTCTAAGAGAAATCAATTGATGTTTGTTTCATTAACAATGGAGCACGCTATTAGAAAAATGGCATTTAGAATTGCAGTACCATTTCCTTGCCATAAAATGTTCTTTAAGGTTTTAAATACTACAATGATTCTTAAGTGCCAAAAAAAAAAAACTTTAATAAAGCAGTTATTTCTGCCTTTTTCAAGAAAGCTGATTCATATATTCCTAAAAAGTACAGAGTTATTTCTATTCTTAGTATTGCGAAATATTCTTACCTAAATTCTGTACGAATTGGATTAATAACATTAATCTCCTCAGCGAGTTTCAAGTACGATTTCGCTCGGAATTTTCAACTATGGATTATTGCTTAACACTGACTGTTATTTCCAGGAAGTCTATTGAGAAATAGATGAATGTACGCGCTTGTTTTGTAGACTTCAAATCATCTTTTAAATAGGTTAACAGTTAGACTCTGATTTATAGGCTTTCGTCATTAGGAATCTCTGTAGAAGCAGGAAGTATTTGATATTTCTTGAGCTATCTATTACTTCGGTTTAGGATGGATCAGAGTTTTACGACTGGTTTAAAGCGACAGCTGGTGTCTCACAGGGTTGCATTTTTAGCCTCATTATGTTTTCTTTGCTTATTGATTATATGTGCGATGTACTTCCAGGAGAAAATACGTTGCTCATACGCAATCGATTAAGTTATAAAGAGTGATTTTTTAGCTATTATCTTTTTGGCAACACAGGTTTAAACAGCTGAGGGACGTTTCAAGTGAAACAGTCAAACATCTTCAGTTTGGTCTATAATTTAACCAAGAATCGTCCTACAAACGAACAACGCTTGCAAACTATTGAATTTTATTATCAAAATCCGTGCTCTGTTAAGAAAGTTCATCGTGCGCTTCTTCCATTTTTTGGTCAGTTTAATTGAACCACTGAAGCGGCTATTGTGACTTAATTTGCACCAAATTTACATTATTGGGCATTAAACCACCAACACGCTTACGTAGAGTGCGAACTGAAGAAAATATCGCAGCTGTATCGGCTAGTGTTAATATGATGAAAATCAATTATAGATTGGTCGTCTTTCGGAATAAATGGGCTTCTGTTACTCAACAACGTGGACAATTTTGCGGAAGGATTTAAGTGTGATGCCTTTCAAAATACAGCTGGTGCAAGAATTGAAACTGAACGACATACTGCAACGTTTTTGTGAATGGGCTCTTGAAAAGTAGACCGAAGATCCATATTTTACCGAAAAATTGTTTTGGCTCAATTGGTACGTAAATAAGTAGTCGATTTTGGAATGAATATCAGCTAGAAGCACCGCAAGAAATACCAATGCATACAGAAAAAGCCAAAGTTTGGTGCACCCACCAAAAAGCTAAAAATCTGTTCGTTCTGCATCTGCAAATCAACCAATCAAATATATTTTTCGAGACATCATTAAATAATGATTTTGAAAGCCCGTCAAAGAACAAGACTTCAAGAGGTAGTGAAAGGGTTTCAATATCTCGGAGTTTAGCTAATGCACTTTTTAAACTTTTCGAAACACACCGAACAGAGAAGCAATTAAGCTAAGATTGCATTACGTTTGATTTGGCCAAAGTTTTTTGGAATTATCAAAAATGTATCTAGTTTTCAAATATTGCGTATTTCAAGCGACTTACAACACTTGCTTTTGGTATGGGGCTCAGATTTTTAGAGACTTGTTACTTGAGGAGTTTGAAGCACTTCAAAGGCTTTTCTTCAAACACTTCTATACTCAACACTATCCTATCTTTGTATGTGGAGCCTGGTATAACGTCAATATATACTCACAACCTAAAAATTAACTACGACTACATAATAAGAGTTCGATGAAAAAAGATTAAAAAGGGCCTTCGCAAGTATCCCTGTCAAGGAATGAAATCAACTAGCTATCTCCCATGATACCAACCTAAACTTAATGGGATCTAATGTGGATGAATAGCAATTTATGCTTGCCAATGTTTCTGCCAAAATTGACGTAAGAATATTTTCCTGAGTAACATCAAACACATCCAGAAATACCTATGGGTACCTCAATCACCAGATTTCAGAATAAAATAAATTAAGTGGCGCAACAGTCCATGAAGAACCAGGGCCTAGTGACTTACAACTCTCAACCATTCCTGTGTGCGAGTAATGTTGCCAGAGGTGGAAGGGACCTACAGTTTATATGCCGAATTCAAACAGCTTATTTGAGAAAGTACTTTTCATGACAAGAATTACTCTGGTAGGATTTGTCGATTCGTCGCAAGAGGCAGTACCAGTGAAAAAAGTTAGGTGGCACAGGCAGGGATTGAACCCAAGACCCCTTGTCTAACCATCACGCTTCGGGTACTACTGATTCCAGAATATGGAACCTATTTCAATAATGAAATTCGATCGAAGCTATAAGCTTTATTTTTAGAGCAAAAGTTGAAGTCTTGAACCTTAACTTTATCCCTAATATTTTAGATGCAACAATTTCAAAGGAAGAAGTGTTTATATCGATAAACGACCAAACGGATGGAAAGGCTACGGGCTCAGATGGTATACCCGCAGAATTCTACAGATATGGTCCAGATACTCTTGCTGTATCTCTAACAGCAGAATTCAACCAGATCTTTCAGGAAGGAACCATCCCAAATCAGTTCAGGGATGCCTTGATTTTCCTTATCCACAAGAAGGGAATTACTGAAGTTCCGGAAAACTACAGAGGAATCTCGTTTTTAAATTCGTCATATAAGAAATTTACATCGATTCTGCTAAGTCGTTTAAGTAATTGAATACATTCAAATAATCTGCTGACTGAGTTCCAAGCTGGCTTCAGATCGGGATACTCCACCGTCGATCACATTTTTGTACTCCGCTCGATTGCTGACTCGTTTCTATCGAGAAATAAGAAACTATTTGCATTTTTCGATAATTCCAAAGCTGCTTTCGACACTGTGGATCGCAATACCTTGTTTCACAAGCTTTTGAAGATAGGAATGTTGCTAAAGTTCGGTACAGTAGTGCAAGACTATTAAAGCATCAGTGTGGATGGCCAATGCTTATCAGAATGTTTCCAAACAAAATAAGGAGTTAGACAGGGTTGTGAACTCAGTCAAGCTTGTTTGCACTCTTCATTGAGGATAAAGTCGAAGCATTACCAGCAGGACTCGGACCCTTCAGGTAATTATAAATAACCTTGCTGAATATTGTAAAAGGTGGAACCTAGTGGTAAATTTAAATAAATCCAAAGTGATGGTTTTTAAGAATGGCTGTGGAAGATCGGATGCAAGTGAGCAATGGCACTATAATGGTGAAAGAGTTGAGTTGGTAAAAGAATACAAATATCAGAAGTCTGCTTTACTAAGAACTTCAGCATGGAAAAATATCTTACTGACAAACATGTTACCAGCAATAAACGTTGCTTGGAAGCAATGGTTTAACAATAAGGAAATTACGCATACCAGTAAAATCAGAGTCTTAGAAGCTTTATCGGAATCAGTTATGTTTTATGCAGCGCAAACTTGAGGAGGTCGGAAATATGAACAAGTGGAAAAACTGCTCAGATTTTACATAAAACGGATTTTTCATCTTCTTTCGAGTACGCCAAACTACGTGATCATGCTAGAAACGAGTTTATCGCCTTTATAAAACATATAAAAACACTCAAGCTGCAGGTCGATTACATCCTTAAAGCTCTGAATATGCGAAGTTATCGTCTCCCAAAGAAATTAGTTCTACAAACAATCTTATCCCGAAGTGGATGGTTTAAAGACTGGATAGAACTAGCCGAGCAGGTGGATGTTTCCCTAAACTATAGTAACCTTGACTCTTGGAAGCCAACTTTATATCGCCTAATAGCTCGATTGGATGAAACCTCAAGAGCACATTACACGCAGCAAGCCAAAAGGTCACTGCACCGCATGATTTACATTAGACTGGTCTACGATCTCCGGGAAAGAAACTGCTTCCACGACAAATATACCATCAAATAAATTTCGAGCATGTTCCGGCTAGGAGGGGAACTCCTTAATCTAAACTACATTCCTCGCCGTAAGGAATTACCGATTTTATATAACCTGTGCAACTTGAAGGAGCACGAGGATCTTTTTCATTTTGTTGGACGATGTGCGATATTTAGAGAAATAAGAAAACTTGTCCTAGCCAGTGAGTTTTCGTTTTTTAAATACTGATATCACAAGCCTTCTACAACCTAACTACGTTTTCATTTAAAAAAATAAAAACCACCAGTATTTTTCAGAATAACATAACGTGGTTATTTGATTAGAGTCAAAACTCCTATAGCTTTGGTTGAAATACCCTTATATGAACTATCAGGCATAAAAGTAGTCCGAAAAAATCGTTAATAAAGTATACTAAAATATATTAGAATTTAATGTTGTACTAAATTTGTTGTCCTAAACTCTAATTTACTTGAATTTCTTGGGAAAGTATTTCAATAAAAACCTACCATTAGAAAGCTACCATTGGATATTACCAAATATCATAAATTCGTAGATTTTCTTCCAGATTGGTAATTTGTGTTCTTCTATCACCAGGTGTGAGTTTTAGAACAAATGAAAAAAAATATGTACATATAAGAAAAAAAAGGACATCGTAACATTACCAGGAAGTAGTTAGTGTCCCAAAATAAGTCCCTTGATTCGAATAAGTCGTTTTCTTCTTGACACAAAGTTTATTCATTAATTTGTCCCTCTATTTATGTTTTTTGTTGTATTCCTCCCAGAAGTAAATATTCGATATGTCTAAGTTTGACATTAAGTTCCTAGATAAACACAAACAGAAAAAAAATGGAGATGTACAACATTTCTGGAACACAACAAAAAGACTCACTCTAATGATACATCTACTAATTTCATCATCCCAGGAGCCAGGACATAACAGAACAGGACAGAACACTAATGTGATGACATTATTGTGTTCTACAATCTGAATCAACTAATGAAGAAATAAAAAAAAAGAAACAGTACCTTAACAGAAAAAAACAAATAAAATAAGACTCATCAACACAGGACACCAACAAAAAATAAAGTCCTAAAGGACGAACAGGAAATAATGAGCTTTGCAAATACAAATGTTAACAATATCACATTAGGTCGGTCCTCGCAGTTGCGAAATTCTATCAACCAAATAAAAATACAAAACAAAAAAACTGGAAAAAAGGACATCTCAGGATAAAACCTCCTCGACGAGTACAATTAGGTAAAATTAATTACACTGTACCTACGAGAGATTGAGGCCAAATTATGAAATTATGAAAACAAAAACTTTACTTTGTTCACTCAAAAATAAGAAGAAAAAAGAACCTGAAAAAAATTTATAAAAACATAGAAATAAAAATAAAAGTCGAAACGCCATAAAACAAAACCAAACCTTACAAAAAGAATCCTTAAAAATCTATAAGAAAAGGATAAAACTTTTCCGTGTTCTCTCTATAGCTCCAGAGGTACTATCAGTACTACCAGAGCATACAGAGGGGGGAGGCGTGGCCTTGCCTACTATGCTGAGCTTGGGGGGTATGGGGGGTATACTATATATGGTGTGTCTGTACTTTTATTCTACTTTGGATATACAACGTTTAAGTTAAAATTAAAATTCCTGGAGCGCTTCAAACCCGACAAAAAACTTAAAACTACAAAATTATCCCCGTTAGCTGTGTATGGAGGAAAGGGCAAGAAGAGTGAAAATCATTCAAAAAGAATGATGAAGAAAAATGCCAAATGAGAGAAAGAAAACAAAAGAAAAATCATCATACATAACGTTAGCGAGGTCGTCCTCGTCATTAAAATAAGGGTCCTCGATCTGTAGTATGGTATGGTACAGCTCCCGTTGCTGCCTAACCCTCTCTGTATATCGTCTCCATCAGCCGCCATTTAGGGTTGGGTTTGTTGGGGTTTGAGTTTAGGTTTGGATAAGGTTTGGATATGGTTGGTTATGGTTTGTGTGTCAGTTTTTCCAATGGCAAATTGAAAAGTTCACACAAAGCGATGCTCTATGACAGAAAGGACACAAAATGTATATTTCTTCATTTCCCTGCATCCTGCCAGAAGTCTTTCAATTCTTTACCCTGATATAAAAGGCGGCTGGTATGATGTAGCGCGACGCGGCATGGTATGGCATGGTGATGGCGTGTAGTGCATCTCTAAAGAAAAAGGACGACACAGATGAAGGAATAAGTTAGAGACAGTCGAGCGAAAAATGAGGGAAATGCATAAAATTACATTATCTCAACTCGAGTATAAGACACATCACGAGGATAAAAAGAAGTAGAAGAGAAAAGGATGTACATTCAGCCTCATTAACATTTCTATTTCTTCTTCTGTGTGTTTTTATTTTTTTGTGAAAGTGAAATTCTGGGGAACAAAAAATTGGAACCAAAAGATCAAAGTTAGGGACAGAATACTTATTTAATTTACTTTTTGGGCGCCACTTTTCTTTTTTGTTAATAATAATGACTTTTTATTTTGTAAAGAGACGGTTTGACGATGAGGCATTGTGTCGTCGTCTTGTTGTCTACATCTGTGTCACATATGCTTCCTGGACTATAGAAAGACCATTTACTCGTAGAAATAAGAACTTATGTGGAAAGAGTTTTCCAATAAGGGTTTCGTTTGGAATAGTCCGCTATTTGGAAAGCTGTAACCTTTTAATATGCCAATGATCAAAATGGAACAATGCAAGTTTTAACAACCATGACTCAACAAGTGGCGCAAGATTTGGTTGTTACAGTTCGCAAAAATGAGGAACTTTTGGGTTTTTATGAAGCACCTGCTTGTCAGGCAGCAGTGAAACTGGTTAACATTCGAGACAAGTTAATTGTAAGACGAATTTAAACAGTCTTCCGTGTACGTTACTGCTGTAGCCTCTTTGGTTAGGTTAGACTGATAAGCTGATGGTTGATAATGTTATCGGCAAACTTAGATCAACGTAGATCCATCGTGATACCTTGAAGTACTGAACATCCCTTAGATGTTCGTATTTCCTTTTTATGGTAACCCAAGAGCTTGTAACTTGATATTATGCTCACAAGCAATCGTAAAGCTTTTATATCGATGGTGGTCGAGCGGGATTTTGTTTTGTCGAAATCGGCTCACTATTCCCTGGCCGTGACACAGGTTTCAAAGTAGTTCCATATTTCATTGGATTCTTGAAGTATCTTGCTACCATAGACCTGTTTTAGTTCGAGACTGTACATGTACCTCCCTCATTTCCAGACACATCATTGTGACTTCTCCTTTAAGCTAAGAACAGTATGTTCTTGTGGCTATAAATAAAAATGGTGACATCATTGAGATCTGCTTTGAAGCCTATGTCACTCGGCTTGAAAGACACTGATTTAAACGGGAAGCCTGAAGGAGTTGGAAAGATTCATTTTTTGAAAAAGAAACGTTTTGAAGCATTCAGTATATATATGGATATTGTCGACTCACTCAGGTCAGGTTTTTACGGCATAATCAGCTTTTTGAGATGCATGTTTCTATTAAAACCCTTCTCGGCTGAATAGCGACATCTTTGCTCTGATGTCACGACAACATCCTGCTAAGTACCTGCAGTCTGGTTTTCGGTTTTCTAAGCACAGCTGCAATCAGCCTTATTTTTTGTCAATGATAAAATAAGAATGGCAATGGACAGTGATCATGTTACATTGCTGTTAGATTATTTAAAGGCTTTTGATAGTGTTAACCATTCAATTCTTTGTAGAAAGCTGCGAGTTAACTTTAGGTTTTCTTTAGAGTCCTGTAAGCTGGCACAATGCGTGGTGGCCAATGGATATTCGTCCACACTGCTCAATGTGTTGAGTGGAGTGCCACAGGGATCTATCCCTAGGCCACTACTTTTCTCACTTTACATAAATGAGTTACAACAAGTTGCTAAACATTGTTTAATTCATCTTTATTCTGATGATGTGTAGCTCCTGATAAGTCGACCTTTTGGGGCTAAAAATGGTGCCGTAGCTTTAATGAACCAGGTTTTGTTCCGCATTTCACAGTAGTCAAAAAAGAACGATATCCGTCTTAACCCTGTCAAATGAACATCCCTCTCTCTCAATCAATAAAACTTTGATCTATCGGGTTTAAACCCGTTGAAACTTGACACCCAAACCATGAAGTCTATGCTTACAATGTTTACTATATTCTTCTGTAGAATATGTGCATGTCCTATGTGGCTAATATTCTAGAAACTGGTCTGACCTGTCGATTGCAGAGTACATCAAGAATATGATTTTAGGATTCGATCCATAGTTTTTCCTGAAATTCCTATCGCATGAGCAGAATGTGATCAGTGATCAGATCTCGAATTATCGAGATGTTCAGTCTCATCGATGCAAGTGCCATCCATGGATAATAGCAAGGGTGGTGTATCTCGTTTAACGATACAAGACAGCATTGGGTTATCGAAGCATTAAATTTTAAGCGGATTTTTAATCCCCATTGTACAATGCTGTTTAAGTCGGAATATTATGAGCTTATTATGTTTTTGTTGCAGTTCCACATCCGAATAAGAGGAATGTGAGTCTGAAAACGAATATGAAAAGCTAAGCTAATCGTCAGCGAAACAATGTGTTAGATCAGAAGTTGCAGACAGGAAATTATTGATAAAAATGAGAAATAGTGTTGGAGATAGAACAGAGCCCTGGGGCACACCAGCATTTATTTTATGGTTTTCGTGAAAACCGAAAGCACGCATTTTCGATAAGAGGGCCTGATGCCAAACCCTATCAAATGCTTTTGAAATATCAAGTGCAATAATCTTACTTCCTCCAAACCGATGTAAAGATTTGCTCCACTGTTTGGTGAGATGGACCATGAGATCACCAGTGGACGTGGCTGATAATTTATCAGCGTTTTCATGACCTTGAAAAAAGGGACGGAATAGGCTGGACAAATGCAGTTTTTCATCCTGAGTAGGACAGATAAAAAGCTTACGCAGTGGTTCTGCCAGCGTTGAAGAACACCTCTTCAGAACAATAGCGTGGATACCATCCGGACCCGCAGAGTTATGTGTGTTGAGATCTTTTAGGACTCTTGCCACAGTAAAAGTGCGAAAAAAGATTGGCTACATAGAATCACTAACGCGCTCAATGACAGGCGGAGTCATAACACTCACTGACAGCGTTGGCGACGAACTGCCTAACAAAGAGATTAGCTTTCTCCAAAGAACTAACAAATGTAACGTCAAATGGACAGGAAGAATTCCTCATATTTTTTACAAATGACCAAAAATGTCTATTGCCTTTGGGACATTGCAGTATTTTTTGGCGTAATTTTTGGTCATGTAAAAATTTGATCCGTCAAATATGGGCGTTGCAGGCTTTCCTGGCTTGCTTGAACTTATTCCGGTTTTCCTCAGTTGGATTGGCTTTAAAACAACGGAAACTAACGTTTTTGGCCCTAATAATCGCGGAAGCATAGTGACCAGTTATAGATCCTAAAAAAATTATTGGCTTTCTCGTATTGCCAAACGGTTCTCCCAGGACCTCTTTCTTTAACTAGAGAGTTTTTACATGAGAAATTTGTAGATATAACACAATGGTCAGATGTGCCTAGAGGAAATAGAACACTAATAGTGTACTTATCAGGGTCAGAGGTAAGACCCTGATTCTGCTCGACCTACAACGTCCGATATTCAACACCACTGTTTTTGAGTTTCATAAGGATTTTGTTAATAACTTAATTCCAGAGAAGTGCTGAGAGTAGACTTCTTTGAGGCGTTCTTCTGGTTCTTGATAATTTAATCTCTGTACCACCTATAGTTCCCTATTAATCGTCTATGTTTTGAAATACACATGATGAAGTTTATGATTGACTGTTGATGTTGTCAAATTTAAGGCAAAAAAAAACACTTTTCTGACAATTTCACATCGATTATTGGACTTAGACAAAGCACAAAAGACATTACACCGTATTTTTTGTAAGGGCTTACATCTTAACCCTTTGTTTACAAATATTTTTGCTGAATTGAGATTTTCTGATATGTTTCTAGAGCTTTCATGATGAAAGACAAGCCCATTTGGCAAAATGTAGTCCACACCTTAAGGAACAACGAGTTACTTCTTTTTTTGAATTGAGTTAATTTAAGAACTCATGTCTGTCGATCAAAATCACCTTCAGCAGTAAGGCCCATTTGCACATCCTAGGCTACGTTAATAAGAAGAATTTTATAAAAGCATCCCGTGATGCAACAGTTGCCGGGGCAAGCTCGTGACTTTAAACATTTCAAACCTCTAGTTAGTTGAGGTTCTTGTATAAGATTACTTTCAAAAACAAACCATCTTCATAGTCACAATCTTTGTAATTGTCAAAAATTCTTAACGCAAATTTATACCCACTTCATTTATTCTTAACCCAAATACGTCTATTCAACTTAAACCAACCCCACCAACTTCCTACCTTCTCTCAAACTCGTGTCGGGTTGTCGTTATCATACAAAAGGATTGACCCCATTAACATCAAATTTTCTAAACCAGAAAAATCATCTCATATCAAAGTTCTATTAAACCACTTCTTATGAAAATTTGAAAATAGAAACTCAAGAAATGTTTTCAAATAGAAGTTCCTTACCCTTCAAACCACCACCATTATCCCCACCCACCTTAACTACCCTCCTATAAAGATATACCTAAGTATATAAGTACCTAAGTTTTTCTCTCATAACAAAAGTTACACTTTTCGTACTTACTTCAGAAATGTTTAAGAAATAAAAAAAAAATACTTGTTAGCTTGTTACACCAATTTTCATACAAAGAATCTAATTTCCGCCATCATTAATGAAATTACATACAAAAAATCTGTTCCCTAGTTACGACGACTTAAGAATTTCAAAAGGCCTTCTTCTCGCACAACCCTCCTCCTCATCCTCTCTTTAGCGCTCATCTCTCTTCTCATATATGCATGTTTATGTAGCTATAGCTGACGAAAACAAAAATCTGTTTTTAATTCTTCAAGTGTCTTGAAAGAGGCATTTCTCGTGTAACTTTGGATTAACTCTGAAGGTTGTATTTCAAAGCAAAACCTCTTTATGTAATGCGATCGTTAAATGTGAATATGACGACGATGACTCTTGTTATATGTTGTGAAGTGGGTAAACTGCTGACGAACTTCCCTTGCTTTTTTATACCCTATATATATATAGATTCATATATCTAACCCCCTCCCCAAAAACGAGGGGGTGAGGGAGTGGATGAAGGTGGCGATGGCGGGTGGTATAACTATATGCCCAACTCATCATCTCATCAGCACACAGTGTGTTTGCTCTTGAAAAGATGCTTAAGTGTCGGAACGTCGCATTTTTCACTCTTCCATCTTATCTTATATACCCCAAAAACAACAACAATAACAACTACAACAACAAAAATGCCTTCTTGCTTAGTTGTTATCTTAAAGGCATGCCTTGGCTACAGAAAGAAGAGCTGGGGGTTGTAAGTTTAGGTGTATCGTATAGAAATGTAGCAACAACATAGAATCGGGGCAAGTGAGGGTTGGCGGTGCGGTAGTGGGGTACGGTGGTGACATGACAGGGGAGCTTGTAGATATATAAGGTATGCTAGAGCTATTGTTGGGTAGGTAAATTACTCTCTTGATCTGATTTTCATGGAATGCACCTGAGACGAATTTAATTAGCAAATACCTTGTAAATAGCTTTGTCAAATTGATAACGTGAATTAAATTTACTTTGAACTGATACTTCTTCATATAAAATACATTATATATAAAAAAGATACAAAACTGATAGAGAATGTTTTGAAAATATTATAAGGACTTAGTTTTTAGTTCTTGTTATAATCAAAAAATGTTGATATCTGCTATACGAGAATGTAACATAGCGATTTCTTAAAGTT
Organism: Eupeodes corollae; assembly: GCF_945859685.1. Taxonomy (NCBI): domain Eukaryota; kingdom Metazoa; phylum Arthropoda; class Insecta; order Diptera; family Syrphidae; genus Eupeodes; species Eupeodes corollae. Next base: position 36,840,328 of record NC_079147.1, read on the forward strand.
TCTAAGTTATTGTTTCAAATTTTGAGAAGCTTAAGAAGACACAATTTTGACAAGTAACCTACTTTTTGTATAATGCTGGATTTCCCTTCTGGTTCTTCAGCTATGGACGATGAAAAAAACATCACGAACGTACAGACGATTTGACAAATCGGACCCATTACAATAACTTCCTATGGGAAGTTAATTAGAAATTAGTTTTCAAATATTGTATATCACTTTTCTATGAAACAGTATATTGCAGTTGATAAATCTAAAAAAACTGATTCAAAAAACAATTAAACAACATTAAAAAAAAAAATCATACTGAAAAATTGTCACCGTCCTGAAAGTGTGAAATGTTGACGAATTTTTTGTCCGAATAAAATATTCCACTAAAACAACGAAGTGTTTTTATTCAAATGGCTCTGCTGCAGAAGTTGTAAACTAACACTAATTTTAATGATGAATTATTAAACTCAAAGCCTTCCTAATCAACAATGAATACACAAAACATGTGTTTTATGGCCCATTAACATCATCTTAACATTGATTAAATACAACTTCATCTCTATTCGCTTCAATTGTTTAGTTAACAATTTTGAATTATTAATTCCAGACACGTCTATACTTTACAAGTAGGTACATAAATGCAAATTTAAGCTTGTCCATGTGTCTATATATTCCATTAATCATCGGATAGATCTAAGAGCCATCAGAAACCAATGGAGTGGCTTTGAAACAATTCCGTTTTTCATACGGTACCGTATAGTACTCGTATATAAAGCTATATAGGCATTTAAATATAAAACTTATAGGTACCTATGCATAAAGCTATCACACGTGAAAATGTATTATATTATCAAAAGGTCGACACACGAAATCAAAAGAGGCGGTAGGAAAAAAGAAAAGTGAACAACAAAACGACACCATTCACAATTCCTCACCGTCTCACCAACAATGTCCAGGTCCCATGTCCATCGGGCTTCCCAAAAGTCCCCTATGATGTGCAGCTCTGGACATACTCTCTCTCCTTCATCCTATAGGTGTATAATACCATGATGGTTTACCTATCTACCACCTGTCCCTCGACTTTTTTTTTTAAACATGAAAAGGTCTATATGTTGGTTCGAGCTCGTCGTATGTTGTGGCTTAACTTTGCCAACCCAATATTACACACTATATAGACCACTCATGGAGTGGTGGTGGAATTAAATTTATCCAAAGTGCATTTTCATCAATTTTTAATATCCAAAGTAAAATTGCACAAAATACAAATAAAATAAACATTGTCATAGCTGCCATTTTTTGGTATACCTACACCTACATATATTTATGAACTATACTATTATTCATTTACAGTTATGGCCAAAGTAATAGAACAGTTTTAATTCAATATGGAGAATTCCATTTCATCAACTTTTTAACAAGCAAGTTCCAAATGATTAAATAAATAAATTAGGAGGTGCAACAGTCCAGATGTCCAATCTTAGTAACAACTCTCAAATATTCTTGTGTGCCAGTCAATTCATGGGTCAGAGGGGACCTACAGTTTTAATGCCAAATCTGAAAGACACTTTTCTTGACAAGAATTACCCTTGAGGATTAGTCAATTCCTGGCTAGAGGTAGTACAAGTGAACAAAAACTTAAGACCTTCAGACCTTATCTTAATGACGAGTGGAATCATCATGTGAAAGTTATCATCATATTTGATGAATGATTTATTCAACATATTGAAGATTGCATTCACGATGCGTTTAGTCACTATATTGAAGAAAATTTGTCATCATATTAAGGATGAATATGAATAATTTACTCCTAATACTGAAAAAATGTGTCCATCATTTTGACGAATGTAATCCTTAGGAGTCGAGTTTCAAATTATAGTGGCAATACTCCAAAAAACTCGTTTTGTTAGAAGGCTTATGTAAAGACGTACGTATACAATTGAAAATATCTAGTACATTAATAACAGGTAAAAGTTGATGAATCAGGACGATATCATTACTAACCCTTCTCTGTGGTAGAGCTTACAATTGAAGAAGTTTTTTCCGATCTTCATTAGGAGAAAGTTTTCAAGAATCAGAATTGATAGCTCTGTTAAGGTGAAACGTATAGAGTTGGCTTTACTAAAGATTGAATGAATATTCTTCGTGAAATCAATATTAGGATGAAAAAGAACTTCAAGATCTTTAAAACCATAAACGCAATGTATGGAGTGCTGAGCTTTTTTATAACCAATTGACATTTCGGATAAGTTTCAGCCTTCTCTTTTTACACCAAATCAAACAACTTTCAATATCCTCTTGAAGTTGAAATTCTTTGTTTACAGATTTTTAGAAGATTTTTATTATTGTATCATACGTAAAGGGGTACATCATTGATAGCTAAGACAAAGAGTAGAGGTCCTTAAGGGCTCCCCTGGGGAACTTCTGATTTGGCAATGAAAAGGTTGAAGAAAAAAGTGCTGAATTTAACTTAATGAGACTTTTTTGAAGATAAGATGAAATCCATGTGATAAATTGAAAAGCAATCCCAATTATCCTTAGTTATATGATGATATCTTAAGGAAGTTTGTCAAAAGCTTAAGAATAATTACAGTAAATACAGTTAAGCTCTTGATCGTGTTATAGGTGTTTTAACATTTATGCAAAAATGCAAGTAGATTAGTAATTTTCCAACGTGTTCGTATAAAACATGTTGTTGAACACATATAATATTTTTGCAGTTAGAATTTAAATTATCACAAAACAACTTCTTGTAAAAGTTTGGGAATACAAGACAGCCTGTACATACTAATGTCAAACTTGTAACCCTTTTTAAAGACTGGTTTAATAAATGCCTTCTTCCATATGGTTAGAAAATTACCCGAGCAAATATGTGAAGCTGCTACAACTGATTTATATTGTTTCAAAACAATTGGCTTCCAACTGATCCAGAAGAATAATTATCTTAAATTAATGGTTAAGTAAGATTTTGTTTAACGTAATTTCAACATTATTAAATTTAGTCTGAGAACAGTCTCACAAGTATAGAAGGAAATTATCATCTATTTTATTTTATACGAGAGTCAATTAAAGATTTCTCAAACGTTGTTAGCAAACGCATTACAAATTTTCGAAGTACTATAAATTATCTTTAAAACAAGCAAAATTTACACATTTCCTTTTGCTATTGACAAACTTCCAAAAGCTTTTTGGGGTTAAGCTCAAGAGAATATTGAAAATAAGGGAATTAAGACTTGACCTCCTAAAGTGTATTTATCCACATGACGGTCTTTCTTGAAAATTAAGTACTCCTGATCAAAAAATTCCAAGTCTAAGCGTTCAGCTATATGAAAGCCAATACAAATCACTACCAATGCTATTATCTTTACAGATTTCGCAAAAGCTTTTGATAGAGTTAATCATAGTATACTAATTTTTAAGCCTTCAAAACTTGTTTCCATTCTAATTTTATGAAATGGATTTCTTCCTATTTAGAAAATCGGGTTCAATTCGTTATATTGGGAAGTTTAAATCCAAAGGTATTGATGAAACTTCAGGTGTTCCACAAGGAAGTCATATTGGCCCCTTGTTTTTTATCCTATTTATAAATGACATTCCAGTAAATTTTAAACATTCGAAGTATCTTATGTATGCCGATGATGTCAAGATTTTCCGACTCATAAAATCTCTTACAGACTTCCAAGAGGATATCCAAAAACTGGCTGAATGGTATGAATCTAACAAGTTGTTCCTGAATGTTGCCAATTTTCAGAGCCTTGCATTCCATAGAAAAAAAACACCTATCATATTTGATTATATTTACTATCAACAATACGAGTTTAGATAGTGTTACGGCAAAAAAGAATTTGAGAGTTATGTAGGATGAAAAGCTTTAATAAGCACATCGATTACATAGTCAGTGAAGCTAATGGGATGCTAAGATTTATCAAAAGAAACTCTAGGGAATTTTAAACCTTTATATATTGCACTTGCTAGATCGGTACTGGAATTTTGCACTCATTCTTCTAGAATAGAAAAAATTCAAAAAAGTTTTACTCGGTATGCTTTCTATAAATTAAATTGGAATATGGAAGTACCATCTTATCCAACCCATTAGATGCCTGCTTATTGACATTCAAACGCTTGAAGTAAGGAACAACTATTTTTCATTAATGTTTGTAAAAGATTATTTTTGTACAAGAGTCTGTAAGAGTTGTTCTCTGTTTGATGGAATAAACTTAACTAAACTAAAAGAAAAATGTCCTCTTAAATTTTTAATGATTGCCAAAATATAAGTTTTGTTCCTATTATTTTGGCTAAAGCTGTATTTGAACATGTTTTTGGAGGGAAGAGGGTATTGGGTTAAAATATAAAACACACATATTTTCTGGTGATAGTCGGTTTTGATATCGATGTTCAGGATTTTTGTTTTTTCATCGATAGTGGTTGTGGTAATGGTTTGATGTTGTCGTTCATTTTTCGTTAACGTTGTTTTTGTCGCTGTTCTTTTATTTTCATACCTGGTTTGTGTCTTGTTCATTATTCCTTTATTTCTTTTTTTTAAATATTTTTAACGAATATTTTATTTAAGTGACATTTACAATTTGAGGGAAGTTTCATTGAAAACGATTTGGTATTGTGTGTCTATTTTTTTGAACAAATTCTAATTTAAGTTTGCTAGCAATATTTACAGATCAAATTCAAATTAATCGGAAGAATTGGAAATATTTTTAATAGAAGAACTATTAAACTATTGAAGAACAAAAATTATCAAATCATCATCGTCATCATAAAAATAGAAGTCTCATGGATACTTTTGCTTACTTACCCGAAGAAATTCTCTGGCGTACAAAATATCAAACAGTTGGTCAAGAGTTATTCTTTAGAATTTCATTTAACTTTTATAGGTCTTAACTTTTCTTTAAATGGAAAGCTATGATGTCATCTTTCAATGTAATTATTGGTTGACTGCTATTGAATGATATATTGATTGACATTTTAAAAACTGTTGAATGTCAAATAAATCACAAACAACGAAGGGTGCCAGAAAAAAAATGTATATCTTGTTAAAATTGTGTTACTTGAAGTTGAAAGTCACAGATCTTGGAGGTAAAAAGACTTGGTATAGGGACCTTAATGTTGGTCAGTAGCTTTCCGGAGAATTAATAGACCTACTTTAGCTTCTAACACTGAGTTATTGGCAGGCTGTCAAAAAAAATTTCCACAACGTGTATTGAATAAATGAGGAATTTTCAGCATGATGCGAAAATCGTTCAAATAAATATGCTATCGTAGTCTAAGATAAAAAAATGGCGTTTAATATATAGAAATGGCGCCCGAGAAGAACCTTCAACCAGAGTCAAATGGAAATGGCGAAACATTAATTGTAGAAATTGCATGGTGGTCAAACAAAAGAAAGGCCATTCTGAATTCTAGTTGTTGGTTTGAGATGTTTTGGTGTAACAACTACCCCTTTTATTTATTCAGTTTACCATTTTTGCAAGTGTCATATACTGTTTATAAACCTTAGCAATACAAACTAAGTTCAAATAGACTAGTTATACTAGAGGTTAAAAACGTGGTGCAATGAAAGATAATATTTCCTTAAGAGTATCGTCTTACAAAAAAGATTCATTTAAATAGAACAAACCACTAACAAGATTAAAACATCTCCAATTCTCTATCTCTTTTTAATTCAAGCAAAAAGACCTTTTAACTTGAAAACACTTCGATATTTTCTTTTTATTGAAAAGAAGTGTTAACAAGCATCATAAATTAAATTAAAATTGTTCTACATTATTTTTTTTAAATCACCCTCGTATACCTGGGCCATATAAAAACTAAAACACCTTTAAACTTGAATAAACTTTAACCACCACAGCACCGGCAAGCAAACCGGAGCAACAAAATAGTGCACCTTTCCTCATTTCCGTTTTCATTTAATATTACGACGACACGAGAAGAACATGCATTGCACAGCACATGATGGTGATGGTAATGCTAATGCTGTCGCTACCTTCTAATAAGGGTAATAACAGGGAAACTTTAGATTTTTCTACTTCTTTCACAATAAACCTTTCGTCGAATCTTTTGTTGAGACTTCTTGACTATTTGAAGCCATTTGAAGCGGTATGTCGTTTGTTAGAGAAAAAGATTTGCATGCACCTATACCCTTTAGACAGATATGTAGGACGTAGATAGGAGGGTCTGTAAGTGTTACTTTCGTCTTTTTGATGTGACTTTTTCTTTTTGGTTTGATCTAAATTTAGTTGGAACTAGAAAAACGTTCACATGTTAGAAGAAAACTAAGGATAGATAAGGTTTAAAAGTCGATACAGAAGTACTTGACGTTCAATTCTCTATATACATTTTTATCATCGCTTTAAAGAAACTTTGGAATTAAACTTCATGTTACCAGGTTCCTATTTTGTTGTTTCAGATTTTAACAAATTTTGTTAAACATCAGCAGTTACAAAAACAAGAAAAATCATTGCTTCGAGTTTACAAGAGTGTAAATAAAAAGCCATCAACAACACGACGCATGTAAAACCAAATAAAATGTGATAATCCATTGAATGTTAAACAACGAATCTCCACCAACTATCCACCTTTCAACCCTCCCCACACATTGACCATTGACATATATTTAACGAAGTCACTTTTGCAACATTTTATATCAAGTCCAACATGCAACCCTGTAGAAGGACCCCCTCGACACTATTTTTCAACACCTTTGTAAATGAAACAATGAAACACAAAACCTTGTGTGTGTTGTGTGTAATTGCCACTGTTATCCTTTCAACAGTAACAGTAAAGTGGTTATACGAGGATATCGCTTGCTGTACATAACACCTATGGATAGATAGACTTACTACTGGTAGAGTGCTTTCGAATTTTTGATAGTAAAAAGAACTTTGCCGAACCCAAAACAAACAAAAAAAGAAACAGTTCTTTGAGTAGAGGTCAAATATAGAGATTACTTTTTAGTTGCACATCAAGAATGTTGAATGCTTTACCCTTCCATTTTATTTAAATTTTAGATACGAGTAAATATAAATTTATATTATAATGCAATGAATTAGTTTAGAATGTCTGCACTTTGTTATGAGTGGGAAATATTGAGCCTGGTAAAGCATTTCACATTCGTGTAGTGCTGCTAAAGATATAATCCCTGTACTTAACAGTTTGTCCAAAATTAGGCTCAAGGGTAAACTGATAAGCATTTATAGAAATAAGGGTATTACGGAGGAATGGAAGTGGCTATTTCGCTAGGACATTGTTATGAAAATAAGACATGAGACCTTGCGGTGGTGTTAAGGCGTAGTAAATGTGTTATTAAGAGCATGATCTCTTATCATTTTTTTAAAACTCTCTCTCTTCAATTCTATCCAAAGGATCCAAGTACGTCATTGGGACAACAGCCTAGATATGAAATTTATACTATACGTTTGGACGAATAAAAACTTCTTTCATCGTCGAAGGAAACCTATCGTAGTCTAAGATAAAGAAATGGGGTCTAAGATATAGAGATGGCGCCCGAGAAGAACCTTCAACCACAGTCGAAGAAAACCTAAGCACATATCAGCATTTTTGGTAGTGTCAAATACTCGTATGTGATGACTTACAGATCAGTCTCTTCGATTAAATTACAATCTATTAAAAGTGGCATTTGGGGGGGGGTTATGCTTTTGAGACAGAAGCATTGTATTTTCGAAGCGTTACATTCTATAGAGTTTGTTTTTGATTCCCCATGGACAATGCTGTCAAGATCAGTTTTCGTAGCATCCGTGGCATGATGTTTAGTGCGTTGGACTTTCGTCTTTCATGCCAGAGGTCTTGGGTTAAATCCCTGCCTTACCTAAAGTTTTTTTCACTGTTACTGCCTCTTGCGAGGAATTGTTAAATTCTCCAACCTTTCTCAATTAGCCGTTCGGATTCGGCTTAAGACTGCTGGGCTCCTTCATCCCTGACAACAGAACTCGCAAACAGGAATGGTTGAGAGTTGTAAGTCACTAGGTTCTAGTTCTCAATTTAATTTTATTTTTAATCATACGTTGCCGTTGGAAGTCTACATACGAAGGAGACTGATTATCTAAAAAACAATATAAAAAAGCTGAAGGTCATCAGCGAATCAATTAAGTGGGTTAGAAGATTCAGAAAAGTGTCGGAGACAAATCGGAACCCTGTGGTACACTAGCGTTTATTTTGCGGATATTAGATTTGAACCCGTCCAATACTACTTGAATTAAACTGTCTGAAAATTTCTAACCCAACTGGGAAGAGATTCAAAATGCTTGCATTTTCAATAAGAGAACTTTATGCCAAACTCTATCATATGCCTTTGAAATATCAAGTGAAATAATCTTACCTCCAAAACGATGTAAAAATGTATTCCACTGTTGGCTGATATAAACCTGGAGCTGGACTTGTTGCTATGACAGCTAGCATTTAATCAGCATTTCATGGCCAAGAAGTGATGAAAGCGCAATTGGGAGTTAGTTAAAAAAGGAGGTGAATGCGTAATGTTGGTTATTCAAGTATTCATTCAACACGAAATGACCTTCGTTTCTGAGCACAATTTGTGTAGATAAACAAAAGTGAATCTTATGCCAACTATTCAAGACCTCATTCAACAAAAATTTGGTATTTTGGTGAAACAATTCTTGCACCAGCTTTATTTTCGAATGTTTCAAACCTGAATTCCGCAAAATGTTTCACGTAGTTATGTAACATAGGGACAATTGCTGGAAACAGGCCGAATCGATAATTATTAACGGTCATCAATAACCTGGCCGGTACAGCTGTGATACTTTTTTCGGATTGCATTCTACTTAAACGTGTTGGAGGATGTATTTTCAACAATGTTAATTCGGTGCCAAATTTAGACACAATAGCTCGAATAGCTATCTCTGTAAGTCGGTTAAGCTGACCCTAAAATGGAAGATGAGCTCGATGAACTTGCGTTACAGCTCACGCAGTTTAATAATGATATTCCAAAAGTGGAAAATGATTGCTAAATTATAGACCGATCTGAAGATGTTTGACAGGTTACACAATACGCGAAAAGTATTTCAGCTGTCAAAACCAGAGTTGACAAAAAGAAAATAGCAAACAAACATTTATTATATATGTACGTTCATATTAGTTTACACAAACCAACCACTAATAGTTATCTGGGTAGAGGAGAAAAATGGCGTTCGTAAAATTATCGAAGAAGTTTCTGGAAGAGGATATCCATTTTAATTTACTTGCTCTGCAATGTTATATCCATACCAGCTGATTTCGCACAACAGATTAAATAAATAACAACTAATTTGGCAGATTTAGCTTTAAAAGCATAAACGCTTTGAAACGTCAAACTCAAAAGTCATTTTACAATTTTATTTGATAACTTGGAATTCGGCAATATCGACATTGCATACTATTAATGCTTTATCTTTATCATGTTGTAAAAAGTAGAGTACTCTCAACTTTATGGTTCATTTTCCAAATTTGACGTTTCGGATCTTTTTGATATTTAAGTGTGTTTAAGACAATACCAAAAGATCATCTTAATCCGTCATTTGCCTTTCCTCACATGGGACTTGAATTTTTTGGAAAAGTTAATCATTATAATATTCATATTTTACCTCACAAAAGTATACGATGTATGAACGTCATAAGAGCATTGCAACTTATTTTATTTTTGACAGTGTAACTATTGACATAAACACAACTCACAAGTTTTATAAGTATATGATAAAATATTAAGTGTATCTTTTTGTATGAAGACATTTTAATAATATTTCTTTCATTCTTGAAGACAACATGAGTATTTTCGAAAGGAATTGCCCCTTTCACTTGAGATACGACACAAGTGTCTTTTGGTCTTTCCAACAACTGCCTCTTCTTTTATATTGGTTTTATGATCTCAAAAAGAAAAAAAAACAAGTGAAGAAATATTATTGCTCTCAAACGTATTCAAGGTTTTTTTTTAAAACCAGCACTAAAGTGTGTGAAGATACCTATAGTCCTTCCTACCTCTATGATGAAAATATCTCCAAAACTAGCTCTTAGCAATTCGACAAATTGTCGGACGAACGAACATGAATGTGTCCATTAGGAAATTGGATATCAAGGATATATCTACTATTTTATGTCATTCACAAGACTATATTATACCTATACCTATGTATTGGGATACACACATTTAACACACACCTACACACATTTTCATGATAATGTCCTTGTTTGATGGCGATGACTACCAATGACAGTTATACTTAAAAGTCTCCAATTTATTTATTTAAATATCTACTACTAAAAATACCTTCAAACATACATTTGTTTTATAAAAATAAAATGCGACTGCTTGGTCCTTGGAACTTGCTCTTAAAGTAACTATGTTTTAAAATTAAAAAATATCACTGCTAAATAAGTTTAGCTCCAAAAATGTAAAGACTTTTTAAAGGGTCTTGGGATTAAAAAAGACCAAACATTGGATATTTAAGTCAAAGCAAATTTGTGTGCGAATAAAAACAAGCTTTAGCTAGAAATTAAAAGAAGTCTTCTAGAAATAGCTATTTGAATAAAGCTAAAGCTAGATTTATGTGGTTTTAGATTGTTTTTTTCAGTTAACTCTAAAAGTTGTGTGATTAATAAAAACTTAAGCTAGAATATAATATGTGAAGCTTCAGACATATTAAAATTGTTGAACCCTTGGCAAAGAAAGATTTGACTTGTGCTTATTTCTTTAGTTGAAGGGCGCATAGTGACCTACTTTGAAAACCTTCAGAAATTAGTGACAATAACTTTTATAGTTGATATCGATTGTCAAAATAAAATGTGAGCAATCAATAGAGTGTAGGGGAAAGTGTAAGCAGATGGAGCTCATATTTTGAGATATCTAAGGAGAGAACCTCGATTATAATTCGGTGTAGAACAAAATGTTTAAGTTGAACGCATTAGAGTTTACAAAACCATTAAACATTTAGCCAGCCAAATTATGGAAAATGCTCATATTCATACAAGATTTCCGTCGAGTCGTAAGGAAATCGAAGTAGAAATGACAAAATTTGGCGCAAATCCTGAACCTTTTGGAGCTATCGATTGCATCCATAGTGCTTTCTCCACAGCTATTAGAGTCCCTGATGAATACATCAATCGGAAGGGTTTCATTAACCTTTATAATACGAACAACATGCATGCAGCTAAAGAACTCACAACTATGAAGGCCCAGGACGGTGGGGCTCAGTTGATGACTGACTGTCTTGAAAAGATCGAGAACACTTGAGATTGTTATAATAGAGTATTTTGTTCCTGCACTACAAAACGAATGTTGGAACAAGTATGATTCCCACTCTTGTCAGTTGAGTACAGAATTTGGCAAAACATTTAAATGACTCATTAGTTGAAAATCTTTCTGACACTTGGACTTCGGAGCTTCAAGCCAAAGCAGACAACAAGAACAACAACCAGGTGAAAACGAAGGTAATAGCTCTTCTGAAATAAACTTTAGTAGACGAAAGCATCAAGTTCTCTGCAAAAAAAACTTTAAAGCCTAATTTTCATTTTTGGACTTCTTTGACAAAAACCTTAGAAGTAGTAATTTTTGAATTCCTCTTTAGATACAGAAGTCTAATAAAAAAAAATTGTAGCCAGTGTAGATACAAATTTTATAAAATCAAAATTGTATCCGAGCTATCCGTCCCGTCCAAGAAAAGTTAGAAATAAAAAGGGCAAGTTCAAGTGAAAGACTTTAATATGTCCGTGCCAAATTTGAAGCTCAACGGTTCATCTGATATGTTATAGGTCGATTAGCAGTGTATATGTATTTACACAGCTAATGGACGGTATATCAACAATATTTTCGAACTTCTCCATCAACCATCTGTTATCTTTTAGAATGTCATTGTTTTTGATAAACCAAAATCCAAAATGACAGTTCAGGCTCTTTTTTAAGCTTTTCTATGCTAAAATATGTGAATAAACAAGACAGCTAGAAACATTAAGCTCAAGCTAGAATTGTCTAGATTAATTAAAAAAATAGGGGCTGGTATGCGGCCCACACTGATAACTTCTCATCCAGTCTGTTGATTTGTCTTTCTTAAAAGTTTGTAGGTTTTCGTGTTGGGTTAATTAAGTTGTCAGTTGAATTGTTGGGGAAGATACAAAACGCTTAGCATTAATCTCCTAAAACCTTTATTTCAATGATTTAGACAGGCTGGCGGACTTTCGACTTATCAGCCATCGTATTGACATGTTTGATTTAAATCTATTTTTTGAAATATTTCATGAATGCAATACTTGCCTTAAAGTTTCTAAATCCCAAGTAAAAAATTAAAGTAGAAATAAAAAAAGGAAACTATATTTGACGAGGACGACATCGTTGTCGTTTCACATTTTCAAATCGAATGGAATCCAATCTAAGGACAGTGGTTTATGGACACTTTTTAAAAGAGGATTCGTTAGATACGTATGATGGTTTTCGTACCTAAAAGAGCTACGACTAGAGAAAGGTATGTCAGGGCATTACGCTTAAAACGAATTGACTTCATAAAATTCAAACTGCAAAATAAAAAAAAAATACGAAATATGTAAAAATTCTTCCTATCAAAAATATTTTATTTTCAAAACATTACCTATGACTTTATATACCATATAGTAGTTTTATATTTATGTACGACATGGAATCAATTCATTTTAAAATACCATACCACAGATGTGAACATGTGGTATTTTGTGGATTATTTCGATGGTAATTTGTTTTTAGTGTTTTTTTGTTTCATAGATTATTACAATAAAACGAAACGGAAAAAAACACCTGAATATGTTTTGAATTATTAAAAACAAATTAAAGGAGTGGTTGAAAAAAGCACATTCTATTTTTAATGTGTTATTGGCTTAGGAGGTACAAATTGGTTTTGTCGTTATGTTAAACAATAGCAACACAAAACAACAAAAAAAAAACATAAAATAGTTTAATTATAATTCTATGGATTATTTAAATTTTATTTTTAAATACAGGATATGGTATCTACCTACAACAAAATACATACAAAACAATTATAAAACACAAAAAGGGTGTGTTTGAACCTACACAGGATTTGGTATAGGCTTTAATATGACATGCTTTAATGACAGGAGACGGAGAGCTATGATTGTCAAAGCTTTAATTTTGTTTATGAAACAATATTTTTCAAATAATAAAAACACGTTGTTCTTTCGTTTAATACTCAATTTTTACTCAAACCTCAAATGACAGTTGTCAAAGTTTGTATTTTTTTAAGAGTCTTTTTTCGAAAAATGTATGTACGTTTACGACAGAAAAGAAATTTCACTTCGAAGGAAAATACAGCTGCATAAAATGATTCGATTGTTGTGTTCTAGCTTTGATAGCTGAGAATGTCAAAATAATGACAATTCTTTTCAGTAATGTTTGATAAAAATTCATCATACATTTTTCAACGCCTTAACAAAGCTTCCAAATGTGGAAATTAAGTTTGAAAATAAAAGTTTATAGAGCACTTTAACGGTGTTAAGTGATAAATCGCAAAAGATTTTTCACTTTTATTAATATTTTAAGCTTTCAAGCTCTTAAAAAAGCACATTATGAAAAATAGCACAGTACTTTTCTAAGACTTTTTTTTAAAACTGTTGTCCTCTTTTAATAGTACAAATATAATTTTGCTTTACCTATTTTTATACTTATTCAAAAAAAAATAAAAACTTTATAAACCAATATGATTCCGGGCACTAGAAAGACAGACACTGGTAGTTTCAATATATACTCAAACAAAACTCTTACTGTCTGTATTTGATAGTTCTTAATATTGACTTTATGTTTCTATTTATATTTACTGTAGACGTGTATAATGGTGTATACCTAACCTAACCCACTTGAGTTGAGCTGTTGATGAAGTGAGCATTTAAAATTCTTACTTTAACTATGCAACTTGTGTGGTGTTGGAGCATTAGAAAAGTAAAGAAAAATTATCATTCGTAATTATTTTTTAAGAGCTTTGGGTTTTTTTTTGAGAGGTTTGTGTGAATATTTGAAGTTAATAAACAACAAAAAAAATTAAAAGCATTTCGAATCATTTTGTTCATATCCAAAACACGTTATTTAGGAAATTTGTATTTGGAGATTTTTTAATGTTTTGAATTCATTTTTTAAAATGAAAATTTGGCGATATTTATGTGACATCGAATGAAATTAATAACTCAACTTAAGTTTTTAGGAATAGTACACCCTTGCACCAATTTTGGGAATGCTCTGTCAAGTCAGAGATCCGTTTTTTAACCGCACTCTACGAATATTGAATACTCCAAAGTGCATAAAGAACCAGAACCCCGTGACTTTAAAATTTCAACCATTTCTGTGTTCGATTAATGTCAGGGATGGAAGAACCAACAAAATACTGTCATAAGAACTGCTAACTCAGTCTTAACCAGCAGTCAGAGAGATCGGAGAGACTTAACGTAAAAATGTAGCATACCGAACAAATTAAAAATCTCAGAGAACGCGTGGGATACAAAGAGCTCAGAAGAACAGAAAAACGGTTTCACAGACATATTACAATGACGGAAAGGGAAATCCAATTATTGATCCTGCCCGCTTTAATGAATTGGAGAACTGTCAGCTCACTGAAGAAGTGAAGACTAAAAAAAGAAGAAGCTCGTATGCTTCCACCATTAAGTATATAAAAGGTTGAAGGGCTGTAAAAAGGCTCAACCATAACAAAGCCCTGGGGGTCGAAAGCATATCGGCCGAGATGTTTCAACATGGCGGACCAGCTTTACATCGAGCATAATCAAGAAATTTAAGAGCACGTTTGGGAAACTGAAGAAAGGTGACAAGGCTGCCGAAAAGTTCTATAACGTACTCTCCAGTATCCTTCAAAATTGGATAGCCTCATGTGCTAAAACCATCATCGGGCAATATCAGTGTGGCTTCATCCCAGACAATTAAAATAGGTAAATTAACAACTGATAAAATGTTTACCCTTAGTCAGCCGATGAAAAAATGTCTAGAATTTAATAATACCTGTTTATGGACCTTAAAGCAAACTAAGATATACTAGCCAGGGCCGAACTCTATTCAAAGCCATGAGAGAATTCGGCGTTACACATAAATTGAAACGAATATGTAGGATGTTTATTAACAATATATTAAGTCAAATTATGGTTTGGCCTGCGTCCTCTTTAACCAGGGATTGGAGAAATTAATCCGTGACTTAAGAACGCCAGATCATCATCACTAGGTCCAGGCTTAACCTGATATCATCGGAAGAAAGAAAAAGCAGTATATTAGTGATGAAAAAATAGAGTAAATGGTGGCGTGATTTTGAAGAACAGTTGGTCAAACAATCCAAGTGGCTAGCAAGAATTTAAAATATTGCAATCTTTTCCAAAGTCTAGAGATACTACTACCCTTATTATGCAGAGGCACAGTGTGAGCACTAGGAAGAGAAGAGAGGGTTTAAAAGGAGATGTCGGTGCACATTGGTTTTGAATTCCTGAATATTTCAATGCCCAGGAAAGACAGAGTGTGGTAAGGTATTCCACATTCGCGTAGTACGGCGTAAGCACGAATCTCTGTATTTGACAGTACGGCTGAAGTTGGACTTGATGGTACACTGGTGAGCATTCCTAGAACCGCGAGTATTACGGTTGAACTGTTTAAGGGAAGATATGCAGATGGCTATTTCACTAAAGCATAAACTGTTAAAAAAAACGGTAAAAGAGGGTGAGACAAAAACCTTACGACGATGTTCAAGCGAAGTAAATGAACTTATGATGATGTTATCACCTATAAATTTAAATGTTCTACCTTCAATACTATACAAGAGGCTTAAGAAAGTTGGAAAAGAGGTGGTTGGTGATACACATACCGAGAATATCGAGATTTTCAGTCTCCTAGATGCAAGTGCCATCCATGGATAATGGCAAGATACAAGACAGTATTAGGTTTTCGAAACATTAAATTCCACGCGGTTTCTTATTCCCCATTGTACAATGCTGTTTAGGTCAGAATTTAATGAATCTTATCATATTTTGTCGTTGCAATTCCACATCCGAAGAAGAGGGATGTGAGTCTGAAAACGAATATGAAAAGCTAAGAGTACTATCGTCAGCGAAACGATGTATTGGATTAGAAGTTGCATAGTGTTGGAGATAGAACAGAGCCCTGGGGCACACCAGCATTTATTTTGTGGTTTTCAGACTTGAACCCATCCAATACTACTTGTATTGAACTATCTGGAAGGTAATTAAATTACTAATCCAATGAAGCAAGGATTCGTAAGAACCGAAAGCACGCATTTTTGATAAGAGGGCCTGATGCCAAACCCTATCAAATGCTTTTGAAATATCAAGTGCAATAATCTTACTTTCTCCAAAACGATGTAAAGATTTGCTCCACTGTTCGATGAGATGAACCATGAGATCACCAGTGGACCTATTGCTGCGAAAGCCGTACTGCCGGTTATTAAGAAGCTTTCGTTCTTCGAGATATTTCTTAACTCGATCTTTTATCAGTGTGACCATGACCTTGGAAAGAGCAATCGGTCGATGAGTAGAGGGTGGGGAAGATTCGCCTTTTTTGGGAATAGGCTGGATAAATGCAGTTTTCCATCCGCCCGAAACAAGACCTGAGGAGTAGGACAGATGAAAAAGGTTACGCAGTGGTTTTGCCGGCGTTGAAGAACATCTCTTCAGAACAATAGCGGGGATAATATCCGGACCAGCTGATTTATGTTTTGTTTAGATATCTAAGGACTTTTGCCACAGTATGGGTGCGAAAAAAGATTGATCCCATAGAATCACTTACTCGCTCACGTACAGGCGGAGTCATAACACTCACTGGCAGTGTAGCATTGGCGGCGAAAAAAAATAACAGCATAGAAGAAATACGCTCAAAACCAACAAAGGCTGCTTTAGTCTGTTAAAGCTTTTTAAATCTAGAAACCTTACCATAACTTCTAAGCTGGAACCTTAGTGAAAGGCACTACGATCTCTAATCCACGTTCGAAAGGAAGGTCTTGCGAAGAATTATGAAATTATGTGAGCAAGGATGATTCCGGAGACGCTACAATTATGAACTGTATACAATCTACCTCGAAGCTGTTAATGTGACAAAAAGTTAAGTTATTCTGGAAAGTCCTTTGCATAAAACATTTTATGTTAGGCAACAGAGCGTGGCAAACCATACTTACGCTGGGGAAACAATGGTGATTATGATGGAAACACTTTTTAATGGCGAATTCGAACGAATTCTTGAATAATATCAACTTTATGTTAAAAAATTGTTTGCCAAATTAATATTTTACAACTTCTTGTTCAGTAAACCAGTTGTTCTTAATCAGTTTTCAAAATGGATTCGAGCTTAAAATTTGTTCGGATATGTTATAAGACAAAATTTGTATGATGACTTCGCCATCACTTAATCAAAAACATCAAATGAAAACTATTTAGTTTTTCTTTCTAGCTTTTAATTAGAGAACCTGCTCGTTTTCATTTAAAATTATACCAACATCCGAAGACATTGTTGATATCAGTGAGAGGTACGGAAAATACAATTCTGTCCTTTTCCTACCGAGTACACAAAATCGCCCTTTCGTAGACCAATTCGTGGAATCAAGACTTGAGTTTGTGTTGTGGATTGAAGCCTAAACTGAATGATACAGCATGTGGTTTCCAAATGATGAAGATGAAGACGACGACATTATAAGCCTCCCAGTTTACATCTACATGAGCTATTTAAGAATATGGCTATCTCACTTAAAGCCGATTTTAGTTGGATAACAAATAAGTATTATTGGAAACCTGAAAACTATTTCTTCTGGAGTTATAAATTCAAATAATTTTAAGACACTATTTGTGTCTGTTCTAAACTTAGTATCGGAGAAAGAAAGTATTCCGAACTTTACGAATGTTCCTCTTTCAAAACAATGGATTAAGATTCTAGATACCCTAAAAAGTTGAGAAATTTTAGCATTTTCGAAAATTCGGTCCGATGTCAATACCGATAAATGTATCTTTTCTTTGATGGTCTTATTAAAGAAAAAACTTAAATCCGCTTGGCTTCTAGCCATGCATTTTATTTGTAAACAATTGAAAGTTTCATTTATTTTAATAACATTTGGCTTATCACTGATGGTTCAATCAGACAAATATCCATTTAAAATATGAGTTTTTCAAAGATAAGCATTTCCACTTACTTAGTTGGTTAAAATCATACGAAGAAAAATACAAAGCAGGAGTTCAAACTGCAAAACTTTAATTAATGTAATGCTTTGATAATAATAACGAAACAATTTCCTCGGCCTCAATAATAATTACACTTTACACACACACTATAAAAAGCAACAGCATGTAGAAACTTTATAGAAACTGTAACAGCACCATAACATAATAATTAACCTCGAGGGTTAACGTACTCTACTCTGTACGTAGGTTATATTTAAATGCTTACATTGTATAAGCACATTATGATGACTCTAAGTTGCCATTTAAGGGAATTAAATATAACCAAGCGTTTTTATATTTTGTGACGACCAACTGACGGCTTACGACGACGACGCGACGCATAAATGGTGTTGTTTGATATTTTTCCAAGTACTACATAAAATAAATGCTTAATGCTAATATTTAAACTTAGTACTATAAGCAGCTTGTTTTGCAATAGGATTATGCGATTTCGATGCAATCAAGCGAACGAATCATAAATATTTAGATGCAAAAATTATTATTATCATATTGTTGTCATTGTCTTTTATGATTGAATTTAATCAAAATTATCAAATTACCAAAACAAAAAAAAAGGTCTATACGACGAAAAATTCAATAAAACAATAAAGGAGCTAATTTCAAATATAATTTAAATAATAATACAACAAAAAAAAAAGAATTAAATGTTAAACAAACCAAAAATAAAATTTATCTGATGATGATAAAACGACACGCAAAACATTTGATTAAAATTAGATAATATTTTAGATAATTACATAAAACCTATTCAACTGACAACAACTGAAAACAAAATAATCTAATTAGTTATATTGTAGGTGTATTTATGTGTGTTGTGTACGTGCGTATGTTTTTATACAATAATTCTTAATGAATGCAATTAAATCCATAAAACATTTTTCGGCATTTTAGGTTTTAACTTTAAATTTTGTATACATAGATAGGATAAATGTATGCCTAGTATTTTTGATATGCCGCTTAAACCCGACCGCCTACCTTAACTTCAATCTATTTTATGTGTAGAATATGTAGTACCTACATACAGCTATTGCCAAAATAATAGGAACTTTCACACTTTTGAGGGTAAGTGTTGTATTTTTTTACTGGAGTAAAATTGCCAAACTATTTAATTAAGCATTTTAAAAGTAGCTACAGAAACAATACGTGGAATGCATTACATTAAGCCGGCCAAACCCTAGCATATTAGAAGTTTAAACACAGTGCGAGCCAGCCATAGGAAAATAGGGACAAAATAAAATCGAGAAACCGGAAAAACAGAGTTTTGTCAAACATTCCACATTCTTGATGTGCGTTCAAAACAAGAATCTCTATACTTGAAAGTATTGATGAGCATTCCTGGAAGTTTGATCATTACAGCTGAATTGTATGAAGGAAGAGGGGGGAATGCAACTGATGGGACAGACAATTATTTTTTTAAATATCAGTAGAACAACGAAAGGGAATAAACATTGCGGTAGTGTTCGAATGATGTAAATGATTTGGTTATAGTTCTATCAACAATAATTTTCAAAGCTCTGTTTTGGATTCTATCCGAAGACTTAAACTTGTTTTAGGGGCAACAGCCCAAATATGCGAGTTATTTCTAAGTTTTTGGCGTATAAATGTTTTTTAAATTACAAGCAGATCATAAGGGATGAAAAATTTCTTGCATCGTCGAAGAAATCCTATGATCATAGCAGCATGTTTGACAATGTCGAAAATGTGATGAGTCTGGCAAAGAATAGAATTGTTAATCTTCAATTGATTTAGAAATTACGTCTCAAGTTTTCATTAAATATCAGCAATGCATTCCTTCTAAAACTATTTAAAACTCACTTTAGATTCATACAAAAGACAAGATTCAGCATCAGAAACATTAAAAATGTTATACACTTAATGTCATACAAAATCTAAAGAATCTAAAAAACATCAATTTAAAATTAGTTTAAGAGACAAACCTACTTGAAAAGCGTCACTCAAGGGTATTTTCGTTACCCTTGTTATAACAAGGGTAGACATGTGCAAGCAAGGGGACACAAGATTGCACAGGTTTTTGTTAAAAACCCACCTTTTTCTACCAACTCCTACTAAACCTTCCAGCGGTGAACATCGGAAGGGTTGAACCCCAAATGGAGATTGGGCTCTAGTGGAAAGTTGTTGGGGATGGCAAATGATAGTGAGAGTTTTTTTCACGAAGGAAAAACCTCTTTTTATCCACTCGGAAACGAAGGAATTCGCTAAATGGAACGGACAGTTCAAGTTAGGTTCAACTACTAAGTGAACACCTAATAGGGCTACTACGACATATTTGCAACTCAGGCCTGTAAGGAGCGGTTATGCCGGCTCTTGCCCACATGGAGTTTAAATCAATGACCTTGTCCTTCAGGTTGAAGGTGACTTCTTGACAACGTAAAGAAAACCCAGTTGCGAAGCACCAACAAGTTTCTGATACAGATGGATTTACTTGTTAAAAACTCAAGCAAACGATTTAAGGCTAACTAACTTCAGATATGTAGTACCCGTGGCATGATGATTAGTACGATGGATTGTCATGTGAGAGGTCTTAGGTTTAATACCTGCCTATGCCAACTAAAGTTTTCTTCACGGGTACTGCCTCTTGCGAGGAATTGACAAATTCTCCAAGAGTAATTCTTGTCATGAAAAGTGCTTTCTCAAATTTGCCGTTCGGATTCGGCTTAAAACTGTAAGTCCCTTCCATCCTTGACAACAGTACTAGCACACAGCAATGGTTGAGAGTTGTCAGTCACTAGGCTTTAGTTCTTAAACGGACTGTTGCGCCACCCAATTGTTATTTATTTTAACTTCAGATATGACCATGGAATTAGATAAGATAACTATAAAAGACAGATATCAACGTCAGGAAATGCGATGGGATCAGCATCCATGCGACACATGGATGCGGCTTTATCGTTCGCGCCAGAATAAGGCAACAAGTTTGAGCTATAGGTACATCAACGGGCGCTTCATGACCATCAGCATTAAGGCTAAATTCAGAAACATAAGCTTAATATGCGCTCACGCCTCCATAATAGAGAAGGCTACGGGGTGAGTCATCATGGTAACCAGTACGCGTTTTTCACAGCTCAATATCCTAAAAATAACTTGAAGTTTTCAAGAGAAATCTACCGTCTAACATCGTGGAGCAGCTACAATCGCAAGAGATCACCAAATACTTCTTCGACCGAGTCCCTTGACGGCACTCAAACAACAGACATGCAAAACGTATCGCAATGACTGGAATAGACAAAGTGTGACAAGGAATTCCCCAATCGCGAAGTACGGCTACAGAGCGAATCTCTGTACTTGTCAGTATGCCTGAAATTGAGTTAGAGGCTATAGTGATAAGAATTATAGAAGTACGGGCATTACCGTGGAATTGTTTAGAGGGGGGGGGGGGGGGGGGTTGGATACAAAGATAAAATAATTATAGACAAGAATTCTTGCAGCAATGTTCTGTTTATATCAGAAGGCCTACAAAACTTCTTCCATAGGCGGCGAAAACCTTATCACTATAAGTGACAATTATCAGCGTTTCTGGCAACTTCAAACACATGATAAGTATTCAAAAGATAGTTTTTTAATAAAATTACCTAGTGCTGAAAACTGTTAGGATTACTCAATCCAATTTTCACCAATGAATAGTAACATTTGGGAAAGGTTATGCTTTTGCGATACTTAAAACAGATTTGTATTTTAGAAAATTAAATTCTACGCAGTTTTTGATTTCTAATTCCAATTGGACAAGTCTGTGAAATTCTACAAGGACAAAGATGGTAATATAAAAACCAACATGAAAATATAAGGGAAAAACAATTGAATGCATAAGAATTTCTGAACAAAAGATCATTTAAAAAATTAGGAAGAGTATCGGAGACAAAGCAGAATCCTGAGGCACATCAGCCTTCATGCTATTGTTCATCCATTCCGAAAGACATATAAAGTATGACAAATGAAACATCTTTCGCAGTGGATTTTAAAGGCAGAAAATGCATGTTTTCGAGCGGTTTGTATTTTAAATAACTTTACTTGAATCTCGTTGCGAACAATTCCATTGATCGCAAGATCAATCAAGGGCGTTAGGCATGTACCTGAGTCTTCTAACAAAATGAATCCTTTCAAAATTTTCCTTAAAGTGCGGTACTCAACTTCTTCAGAAAAATGTCATTACCTACTTAATTTGTTCTATTAAAAAAGAAAGACTTCTAATTTAATTAAATTATATTATGGATTTTTCTACACAAAATTTATGATTAAATAAAATTAATTAAACCCATTGTTTTTTTAAGTGTTCTTATTTTTTTCGGTCAGCCTTGTTTAAATTACATCCCACAGCAATCCTCAGAACCAATATTACTTTAAAAAAATAACAAATTAAGAAACATTAACAAAATATTTACCATTCAATATAAAATGGTTAAATTTTAAAATTGTTTCCGTTTATAAGAATAATAACTAAAAATTAATGTTTGTTCCTTTTATTTTGACCATAGCTGTATGTTTATTGTAGAATAGAGAATTTAATTTTTTTTCAAAATTTTTATATTTAAATATTTCAATTTTAATGCTGAATACATAATTCGTTTTTTTATTTATATATTTTAGTTTTATTTTTTGTGTTGAGAAATTAAAAACAAAAAAAGAAACAGAAAAAAATATATATACTAAAAAATGTTGTTATATAAAATTTTAATCACGTATTGAACTAATAAATAAAAATGCGTACACATTTGTTGAATTTACAAGCGCATTCAATGGGAAATTTTAATTAGTTTCATATCAAAGAATTTAAATTAACTATGGTAATTGCGTTTTCTGCTGGGGAAAGACGAACGAACCAACGAACGCGTTTGAGTCCGGTTCAATCTTTTTCTGCACCACAAGCAATGTTCTTGTTTGCAGTTTTATTTTGTTTAATATTAAATTGATAAAGTATATGGATGACAATTGATTTATTAAATTAATGTTTCTGTTTTTTTTTCTTTTATTTTTCAAAACAAAAATATACAATAATATGAAATATATAAAATATGTATATAAACCTCTGAAGTATAATTATATTTTTAGCAAATAAATAAATAAAAAAGAAATATATATGTTTATATATTTTGCTTGTGATGTAATTGGATTAATTTCATTTTAATTGTTTAAAAAGTATAAATCCTTTCCATGTGTGTTTGGTTTTATTTAGACAGTATTGTGGCCAAAAATTATATTCTTCTATATGTATGTATATACCTACTCTGTAGGCACTTATATATCCAATAGGAAGTCAATTTACCTGAAGTAAAAAAAAACAAACAAAATATTAATTAATTTATTATGAAAATAGATTAAGTTAATTATATGCATTGGTATGTAGATATTAAATATATGTGTATGTTTTTTTTTTAAATAAAATTAAATTTTTCATTTAATTGTTTTGCAGTGAAAATAATTAAAAACTTTACATATAAGAGAAAACATTTTGTGGTTTCAAGTAATTATTTGATTTTGATATAAACATACTATGCATATATGTATGTATATTTTATGTCTGCATGTGCATAAATAAAAAAAAAGAACAACACATTTTTAAGGGAGCTTTAATTTTGATACAGTTTTACTTCAATAAAAAATAAAAACATAACAGTTATATAAGAAGACGGTTGAAAACCATGTTATCTATAAAATGCTTAAAATACATATTTGTGTATAAAACATTGTATGAAAAACAGAAAGTTCATTCAATATTAACCTAATTTTATTTATTTTTTTATAACAACTTTTCATGATATTGTACTTTAAACTTGCAGTTAATAAACAGTTAGAACTTAATTAAATTGATTGAATTGAAAAGGCTTCATTTTAAAAACCCTAATTAAATAAAAAAAAATATGTATTCGCCCGAGTGCCGCACTTTATTTTTTACGTTTTAAGAGAATACATTTCATAATCTTTGACTTAGTTGAAAGTTTGGTAGCTAAAGCTGAGCTTATAAAGGGTGATTTTTAAGCTCACAGCTGACGCACGTTTCGTGTTTTGTTTCACTGTCAAACATCTTCAGTTTGGTCTATAATTTAAAAATAAATCTTCTTACAAACCAACAACGCTTGCAAATTTTTGATTTTATTATCAAAATGCGTGCTCTGTTAAGAACGTTCATCGCGCGCTTCTTCAATCTTCAGTTTAATCGACCCAATGAAGCGGTTTTTCGGGCAATTGTGACTAAATTTCGCACCAAATTTACATTGTTGGACATTAAACCACCAACACGCTTACGTAGATTGCGAACAGAAGAAAATATCGCACCTGATTCGTCGCCGTTCGGAGCAATTGGGCCTCTGTTGTTACTCAACAACGTGGACAATTTTGCGAAAGGATGTCTTTCAAAATACAGCTGGTGCAAGAATTGAAGCCGAACGACCTACTACAGCGTAAAATTTTTGGAGAGTTGACCGAAGATCCACTTTTTTACCGAAAAATTGTGTTCAGCAACGAAGCTCATTTTTGGCTCAATATGTATTTCGGAGTGAATATCAGCCAGGAACATTGTAAGAGCTACCAATGCATCCAAAAAAAAGTCAGTTAGGTGCGGTTAATGTGCTGGTGGCATCATTGGACCGTATTTCTTCAAAGATGATGTGAATCGTAACTTAACTAACGTTTCCGTGAGATGATGTCCAACTTTTTTTTTGCCCAAAATGCAAGAGCTTGACTTGCAATACATGTGGTTTCAATAAGACGGTGCCACATGCCACGCAGCACGCGCAACAACGGACTTTTTGAGAGGCGAGTTCGGTGAACATTTTATTTCTCGTTGGGGACCGGTCAATTTGCCGCCTATATCGTGTGATTTAACGCCTTTAGTTTTTATTCGTGAGATACTTTCCGAAATGTTATCAATTCAAATAAAAATGACATGCATTTTACTAAATTTTAGGTGTATTTTTTTAAAAACTTTCCTATATCTTTTAAAGAACCACCCCTTATAATATTGTGTACATTTATTGTCCTTAAATAATTGTCAATAATAATAATCTTCAACTTTTTAAATATTTCAAATTTACTGTTCAATTGATTCTTTGCAAACTTATTCATTAAAAAGATCTATATTCGTTTTTTTGGAACGTGAATTCGTTCTCTCGGAACACCTTTTTTAACCTTTCATATCTATTCAAGAATATCAATTTAAGAAATAAAAAGTCAACAGAACAGTTTTTTTAATTGTTCAAAGAACTTAACAAAAATATTTGTCAGCTCAAAAATTTTGAAAACAAGGAAAATATTGTTTTTAACATTTAACGAAATTTTTGGAAAAATCCAAGGGACATTTTTTTTAATCAAAAATATAGTACATCTAAATTGGTTAAGCGTCTCGAATATTTCGAAAGAAAACAGTTCAATTTTTTATTTCGTTTAGCATATTTTATTTATTTCCTTAACTCTTTACGGCCTCACCTTATACAGGCCACATAGCGGCCGTACGGGTTAAATCATTACCCCACGTTCAAAAACCCAATTAAAGACGATGTGTTCCATGTTTTATAATAAATTTGGTCGCGCAACAGTCCGTTGGTATTAGGTCCTAGTGACTTACAACTTCCAACTGTGTGCGAGTACTGTTGTCAGGGATGGAGCGGACCTATAGTTTTAAGCGGAATCCGAACGGCAAGAATTACTATTGGAGTGTTTGTCAATTCCTTGCAAGAGGCAGTAGCCGTGAAAAAGATTTGTACATTACACAGGCAGGGTTTGCACCCAAGACCTTTGGCATGACAGTCCAAAGGACTAACCACAAAGCACTAATGATCACGCCACAGGTACATGTATTTTTTTGGCTTACTGTGTAGCGAAGTCACTGCTAAAACTTGTCTGCCAGCATCAGATATCATTTTTTTAATTAATTTGAAAGGTTTTTTAAGATATCAATTTTTACAACTCTCAAAAAACACATATTTATATAAAGCTTTTTGAGGCTATGTTAATTTACGGAATTACGTTTTTTTAATCAAATCTGTGTTTGTTTTCCAAAAGTATAATCTTTTCCTTCAGTACTCAGTTGAAATATTTCTAATATTAAGATTTCACCAACTTCAAAAGTAATGTCTTTAGCCCTATTACGGGTCCCATCGTAATTGGATATTATCGAATTCCAAAAAAAATCTTATAAGAATTTTGCATTGCGAACGGATTTCGTGATACGGTTTTTCCGAATTCGTAAAAGTTTCCGATTACGCTGGAATTCGGGAAAGGTCTCCTTACTTTTTTAAACTTGAAAAAAAAAACACGTACGCAAGATTTCTCGACACTATCATTTTCTTTTTTATTTGAAGTTTTGTTTTTGTAAAGAATCTGTTGTCTTAACAATTCTATTACAAAAAGTTTTTGAAATATATTATTAAACAATATAAATATGATAATGGGTATTTTAGAAATTTGAGCAGGTAGTTAGTTTCGAAACTATAAAATTATCAAATTAATGAATTCTATCAAAACTTTATATAAAGTCAAATTAAGACTTATAACTTTGGAGAATTTTTAGAAAATAAGTAAGATTCTAAAATTATTTAAACTGTCTATAAATATAATGCAAAAATTTTTATTTTGCGAAATTTATTAGTTATTAGGATAAAAAAAGAAAATCTTGAGTCAAGTGGCCTGACACATTGATTGATACAAAATTTACAACTTAAAAAATCTCACCAGTTACAAGGACTGTCACATAAAAATCAGCGAAATTACAAAAGTGCGTAGATTCCAATTCCAAAATTATATTTCCGACATTTTTAAAGACAACACAAGGCACCTCATATTAAGTGAGCTTGAACAATGTTCTTTTTTAAAATTACGATCAGTGGTTGCAAGTTTTTCGTCTTTCAGGGTAGCCATGTGTCTACTTAATATTTCATGTTTAAACAGACAAAATTATTTCAAGTTAAGATTTCCACCAAAGAGAATACTAAAATTTTAGAAAACGGAACGTTAATGATTCAATGTTCTCTGTTTATTTGTGCGTACTTAGATTTTCAGACGGTCCAATCACTAGTTTGCCATTTTAGACTTATTTTTTTTATAAATTTTACTTTTCTAAAAATATTTGAATTTGTTTTATAAATAAACCTCCAATCAAATTGTGAGTGATTTCCAATTAGACTTTGAAATTACCTTGTCACGTCTGGTTTTTGAGCTATTACCTCAAACAAATCGAACAAAAAACAACAAGTTTTGTAAAACGTGTATTTTTTGGGGAAGATGTCTAAAAATGTATCTAAGTTCGATAGATAGATTTCTCCAGTTTTGCGCTCAAAGTTGGGTTAGGTTACTTTCTACTTGTGCACACCTGATCCGCGGTCCTGTGGGTGTGGATTCGAAGTAATTTCGGGCCGGAGCTTTGTTTCCCAGCCCTACTGGCTAAATCTACGTCGCTGTACAGCCCGTAGAGCTCGTCATTCCATCATTTACTCCACCCCCCTTATATGCATACGGGACCGTAGTACACACGAAGAACTGTTCTCTCGAACCGACCTAAGGTGCTTTTATCCGCTTTTGTCACAGTCCATGCATCTGCACCATATAGCAGGACGGGGATAATAAGGCATAGAATACAGGGACATTTTGGTCTTTCGACTTTACCACTCAATTGCTTTCTTAGCCCAAAGAAACAGCGGTTAGCAAGTGTTATTCTTCGTTTGATCTCAGCGCTGGTATTGTTTTCTGCGTTTACAGGGGAGCCTAGGTAGACTAAGCCCTTGACTACCTCAAAGTTACGTCTGTCGTCGGTGTTGTATGTCCTTTCTTGACGACAGCATGTACCTTGTTTTGCCCTCATTAGCCGTTAACACACCTGCCGCCTCTGCCTTAATACTCACAAAAGCCCCATTCACATCAGGCTGAGTTATGTCAATGTCATCAGCATATGCTAGTAATTGGACAGACTTTTGAAAGATAGTGCCTCTAGTGTTGACGTGTGAGCTCTGCACTATTCTTTCAAGTACGATGTAAAAAAATAGCATGACATTGCATCACCTTGTCTAAAACCTTTTTTGACATCGAAAGGTTCTGTTAAGTTGTTTCAGACCTTTATGGAGAGCTTGAATTCTCCATGGTCATACTGCACAAACGGACGAGTTTGGCAGGGATGCCAAAACTAGACATGGCTCTATACAGCTCGTCCCTGCAGATGCTGTCATATGCAGCCTTAAAATCGATGAAAATATGGTGGGTGCCGATTTGGTGTTCCTGGGCTTCTTCCATCTGCCGTAATGTGAATATTTGATAAATTGTGGACTTTCCTGGTCTAAAACCACACTGATAAGGACCTATCAGGTTGTTGACGATGGGCTTTAGATGTTCACATATTACGTCAGAGAAGATTTTATAGGCGATGTTATAAGTAGAATGATTCCTCTTTAGTTGGTGCAGTTTAGAGGGTCTCCTTTTTTCAGGATCGGGCAAACAATACTGAGGTTCCTAACTAACTTATCTCCAGCTGCTTTAAAGAGCTCGCATTCAAGCCATCTGCTCCAGCGGCTTTATTAGACTTCAGCTTAGATATGGCTATCTTTACTTCGTCTAAGTCGGGAGGGCGGGACTGTTGGCTTTCGTCGTCTATGTTAAATGGATCATCCTGCCTGACAGCGGAATTCGGTTCGTCGTCGCCGTTAGGATTCAAGGTTTCTTTCTCTTATAAAAAGTAAAATGAAGACTCATAAGTCATCTAAGAAAAATATGAACTCCCTGGAACTAGATAAACATTGGTGCTTTGCATCAATTAAACATTTATAAAAGATACATTTTTTTAAAACCTTTGATGTAAAAGTTATAAGGCAAGATTTGTTTTCTGAACAACTTAATACTCAGTAAATCAAATCAGTTACCAAAGCAGAAGGAAGGTATGACAGGGGAGATCGAAGTTTTAACTCCTCGAATCAGTTCTTTCTTACCAAAGTTGTCACATGCTAATTTGTGTTTTATAATTTAAACTTAAAACCCTAAATCAAAAAAAAAATCACCGAAAATGCGAAGTTTATAAAAAAAAAATTAAATGCAAAACATTAAACCAACAAAAACTAAAGCCAAAGAAAAATTAATGTAAATGCGATATGAAGAAGATATCATGAAAATATATTGCAAATGGGGTCAGACCATGAAAAAAGCAATTTCCATATTTATGGCACGCGATTTTTTCTTCTTTTTTTTAACTTTCTCGCTCCACTTCCCCGGAAACTTCTTTTTCATATATGCAACGTATCCATGTCTATAAATGAATATACATATCAACTACTAAAAGGTTGACTCTTTTTTTTCTTAATGCTGCTTCTATTTTAATGTGCATTGAAAAGAAGTCAAGAAATGGTAGTCTCTAAGGCCCCCCAAGAGACCCTGCGTCTCTATATATTTTTGGTTCCTCCAACATCCAGGATCGAAACTGTTAATATTTGGAGTTTCGGAAAAAGCATAAGGGCCAACCAAAAGTTAATTTTAGAAGGGGCCTTTTTGATTGGGTGGAATTTTTGGATTTTGGTATTCAATTCAAAATTTTGAAGAGCTCAAAAATTTAAAAATGAAAGAAGAAGCTCGGACAAATTATGAATTCTTTGACTTTTTTCAAATAAATCCTTCGCCCTAAGTTGATCCTTTTTCAAAAACTGACCCTGGAGTGTGCCTGTGCATTTCACATATGCATTCTCATACCGAGCGTCACATTATTAAGGGATCCTTTTTTCCTAGAGTGAAGATAAGTTTCTATCTTTTTTTACTTGATATATGGAAACTGGGTGGAGAATTGGGAAATTAAAAATGATGATGCCTTCAAGGAGGAGGATTTCAGAATTGTTTTTTTTTTTTTCGTTTAACTTCCTCACAACTGAACCCATCCCCACGTGCCACATGCCACATTATAGTCTGGTGTAATCATTTTACTTTCATTTCTTTTTATTTTGTTTTTATTATTTTTTGGTAAAAAGGATATGACGAAGGATATAACGATGCAAAATTCAATTGTTGTATACTGATGCAGCACAGCAAACAGTGTTAGCGAAGAAAAGGGAGACGAAGTCGATATAGGTATGGAAAGACGCAGACAATATGTGTTATATGTTTATTCTTGTATCGGCGCGGCGGCGACGACGACGGCCTCTTCTATATCAATTTAGCATAAAATACCGAAACTGTTCAGGGTTTCATGGGACCGCCTTTGATGCGCCTTATAGTGCAGACAATATGGGGGCAACATCAGGAAAGTGATTTAGCGAAAATTGTTTTATATCAATTTTGTTCGTCTTCTTTTTTAGATTTCAAAGTAAATAATGCCTGATATAGCTGAAAAGAAATTTCCGCTTCCTTTTTGCTTTCTAAAGCGCGCGGCTAAAATTGATTTAACGAAAAATAAAAAAAAAAGTCTTAAGTAATATGGGAAGATTGATTTTTTTTGTAATTCATCATCATAGGTTAAATCAACAGAAAAAAATGTTGTTTGGATAGCGTGTTGGTTGTAGAATGTAGGGGGTTATAATTTTTGTAACTTATAAAAGCCACCGTCGTAAATATACCAAGATTAACTTTTAAAATTTGATAAAATCGTCTGAAAATATATCATGCAATAAAATTTGGTGAGTTGCCTTTAAGGTATTATTTTGGTAATCTTAAGTTAATATGATAATGTAAAAAGTGTCAAAGAATTTATACTCCCAAGAACCAAGGGTACCAGCCACGAACCGAAGACGTTAAAGACGAACAGGAGAACATCGTAGCAGAACCGCAGTCTATGTTGAGAATATAGAAAGACCATTTCTGCAAACTTAATAATGGCGATGACGAATTGAATTCCGTTGTTATTAAGACAGCACTATCAATCAGGACAACAATTCCGCCAACCCCAACGCATCACATTGGATATATCACATTTGAAGTCCGAAAAAGGAACTGGTATCGCTGCCGAATTGTTCAAAGCAGCAAGGGATAAGTTGGGTATGCATTAACTTATCGTCAAAATATGATCGGAAGAAAGCATGTCCGAAGAATGCAACCTTAGCATAGTTTGATAGATCCTCAAAAAAGGAGTCCCTCCGAAATGCGCCAGGAGTCTCTTTTCTGAGGTATTATGTCAACATCTTCAAAAATCTGATAGGTCCATATCATTGTGGCTTCAGACCAGAAAAGTGTAATATTGACCAAATATTTACATTACGGCAGATCTTGGAAAAAACATAGGAACTTTAAATACCAACCATCTCGTTATCGATTTCAAGGCCGCTTATGACAATGTCTAAAGAGAAGAACTTTACAGAGCAATGTGTAGTTTTGGCCTCCCTGTCAAACTTGTGCAGATCGGAAAAGTTTTTAACGATGCTTTTGTTTTCATAAAAGGTTTTAGACAAGATGCATTGTCAGGCGATTTCTTCAACATCGTTCTGGAAAGAATTATCCAAAACTTAATAGTCCACACTAGAGGCACAATCTTCTAAAAGTCTGTACAATTACTCAGATATACTGAGGATATTGTCATATTTGAAGATCAAAGCGTGAGCATTGCAGCGGATAAGATGGGTTTAGTGCTTAATGAGGACAAAACGTTACAATGAACAGCTATAGCTTTGAGGTACTTAAGGACTTTGTCACCTAGGCAACAACAATTTAAATTTAGACAACGACACAATCACGAAAGTCAAACGGATAATGACTCTTGAAAATCGCTGCTTTTTTGGACGTAAAAAGAAATTGAGTAGTAAAGTCGTCGTTCGAACATTCGCATTGCGCTATATTTTTGCAAACTGTCACTTTGTTATGTTTTTTTCTGGCGTTAGCAGAACTGAACTACTAAATGGACCACCATTCAAATTTTGTGTGACTTATGCAACAATAACATTGTATAGTGTATTTAAGATTGTGTAAATATCAAAATCGAAAAAAGAGAGTTGAACAATTCTTACAAAACAAGATTTTTTTTATTTTGTATTTTAGGCTTTAAGTGTGCTCATGTATACAAGTGATAATGCTATGCGAATGAGGAATACCTTATTAACCTTTCTCAAGGTTAGAACTATGAACTTTATTATATATTCATATGAAAAAAAAAATCATTTGTTATCATTAAAGTTATTTGTAAAGCACCACGTTGACTGCTAATTTATATAAGTGACATCATTAGAATAGAATTTTTTTAGAATAACAAATTTTAACAAATTGGTAATGGTCAGGAAGTGACACTTTGAATTGATTAAAAGAATCATCGCCTTATACGACTAATCATCAGGTGCCATTGTAAGAAATTATAAAAACTCCTGAGTCATTGTCTTTTCTTCCGGAAGTAGAAACAACAAAATTGCAAACGAGTAGCTATTTGAGAATTTAATGACAATTATGTGTTTCGGATGTTTTTTTTATCTTGGATGAATTTTAATCATGAGTAGTTTCGATATTTGTTTTCTGTGGTTTGACAGTTGAAAATGTAAAATTCCGTTGACATTTCTGATCAGTACGACTTTTGGAGAATTCATTAATGCTTCCAAATATTGGAAACTAATTTGAACAGTAATGTAATCTGTTTCCACTTCTTCCGAAGAATTACGTTAAGTGATAAAGCTTAGTTCTTGTAAAGTGGATTTGTCAATAAGAAGAGTTGCCGTACTAAGATCGAAGACATCCATTAAAATGAACTGTAACACTATAGCGGCATTATGAGAAAGGGATATTAAGCCATGCTGACTGACTGATTATTTCTTGTTGCAAACAAATAATAAACTTATTATCATGACGTCAAAACCTGTCCAACAGTACGCGTGAAATCACATTTAAAAATGGATGAATATTTACGAGATTCTCATAATAAACATTCATTCCAACAAAATTTCTCAAGCTCTCAAAAAACATCTGATTCCAATATCAAAATCTATAGTTTTCTAAAACTCAAAAATGTGTATTGATTTGAAGGCTTGGACTTAAAAGCTTTCGAAATGAGCCTTATATCAAAAATATGTGACAAAATGTCAATTAGTTCTTCGAAATTACTATAACTTGAAAAATTTTGGAGTTACTTATTAGGAATAGGAAATCAGAAAATGTCGACAATTTTTCCGATAAATGTCTAATTTTTAGAGCCAAAAGTTGGGACTTATCAGTGTGAGTGCTAAACTGTTAGTTTTCGTTAAAAGTTAAATTGAATTTTTAGCCTTTCATAATAATTAAATCTTCTCAATAATCGGAGTAAAATTTCTTGCGAAAAGTTGAAAATGTTTGCAAAAGGTCTTCGGGGAAAAAACAAGAATTTATGAGTTTTACAAATTTTTCAGTTTTGTTTTAAAATTCGATGCTTACAAAGTTTTCCGAATCCCTTAAGTGTAGGCTCAAATATGCAAATATTTGTTTGAAGAGATAATTTTCGATAAGATAAAGAGTCTTAAAACCTCAGAAGACGATTCAGACCAATATTTGTTATTGACAAATGATGTAAAAGTTGGTTCTTCAAAATCGTTGTTTACTGACTTTGTTGGAATATCGGAGAGAATTATAAAAACTATTTAGACTTACCAAAAGTAAAGTCTCAATGAGTGACAAAGACGCTTAATTTCTGCATTTCGTAGTTGGTGAATATTTCGTGAAAAATTTGAAAATTCTATGAAAAAATTGGGCACAACTGGAGGGAGGGGGTCGGTTATTACTTTGTGTTTACAGGAATACATTTAATCATTTTTGATTAATAGAATTTTTACTCCTAAGAGGTTTATCAGACACTAATATCTGGCGATTGCTCAAAGCCAACAGAACTTCAGTCTGTCAAATCTTTTTTAATCCAAAAACCTTACCATTACTTCTAACCTACTGCTCTACAGGACGATGGTTCTGCCAGTACTCGCATATGGATCCGAGACTATCAAAAGACAATTCGACTTCTTAGGCGCGATGAGAGGATGTTGGTACTTCATTAGTGTAACAATGATTCCGGAGTTTTTACAATCATGACCTGAACAAAATTAAGCTCGGTACATTCCTAGCAAACATGAGCGAAGGCGAACCATCTCGAAAAATCTTTTACAGTATATTTTACAGTAGCATGGCAAACCATGCTTCAGCTGGAAAGAGACGTAGACATAGTACGCCCAAAGTCTTGGGTTGCCCAATCGGTGGTTCATCATTTCATCGACTTTTGCAATCTAGCTTTTTTCCAAAATCCGAATTTTTTTAAGCATAAAAAAGAGTGACTGTTTGGTGCGGTTTATTGGCTAGCGGCATTATCGGGCAGTATTTTTTCCAAAATGAGGACGGTCATGCAGTAACTTTATTGGTCTTTGCTATTGTAAAATGATAACGAACTTTGTATGGGCCGAATCGGAAGATATGGATGTGAACGATCTGTGATTTTAACAGGACGATGCCACTTGCCACGCGGCTACTGAAACAATTGTATTATTCAAGTGTTAGCGATGTCAATTTGCCACCAAGATCATGTGATTTGACACTGTTGAACGTCTTTGGAGTTTTTTTAAAGAAAAGATCTACATCGATAAGCCAACAATAACTCAAAATCCACAAGATGAGATAATTCGGCACAATAACTGTGTAGAACCTCAATTATGCCTCAATATCATCGAAATCAGATAGAGATGTGCCGTCTAGATCGCGGAGGCTATTTGGCCGACATTTTGTTCCATACATAATTGAACAATTTTTATCTTTATAGAAAGAAATGACAATAATTTTCTAAATAATGTGTTTTATTAAAAATCAACTTCGGCCCTTACAATTTAACCATCCTTTATCTTATCAATTCACTTTCACAACACCAATTTCTATTTTAATTGATAAATTCTATCAAATGTCATACAGTTGATAGTTGATCTTCGAAAAGGTTATCTTATAAGAATTTGAAATAGAAACATTGAATTAAAAAATAAAGGCAATAAAAGTCATTAGATTTTCGTTTGTTCCAGCTCACATGTGTCTTTTCTCCCGGAAGTAGAAACAACAAAATTGCAAACGAGTAGCTATTTGAGAATTTAATGACAATTATGTGTTTCGAATGTTTTTTTATCGTGGATGGATTTTAATTGTAAGTAGTTTCGATGGTTGTTGTCTGTGGTTTGACAGTTGAAAATGTCAAATTCAGTTGACATTTCTGTTCAGCACGGTTTTTGGAGAGTTCATTAATGCTTCCAAATTATGGGAATTTACTTTGAACAAATGGAATCTGTTTCCACTTCTTCCGAAGAATTACGTTTAGTGATAAAGCTTAATTCTTGAAATTTTATTTGTGAATAAGAAAAGTTGCCGAACTTAGAAGACATCCATTAAAAAGTAAATGTTACACTATAGCGACATTATCAGAAAGGGATATTGAGCCATGCTGACTGAATGACTTTTGTTGCAAACAATTAATAAGCTTATTATCGACGACATTCGATTCCGACAAGACGGCAAAACTTGTCAAACAGTAGACTTAAAATCAGATTTTAAAAATGGATACATATTTACGAGACTTTTATAATAAACATTCATTCCAACAATATTTCTCAAGCGCTCAAAAAACACCTGATACCAATATCAAAATCAATAGTTTTTCGACAACTCAATATGTTGTATAATAAATATGGAAGAAATAGCAATTCATTCTTGGAAGTTACTTTAACTCAAAAAAGTTTGGTGTTTCTTATTAGGAAATCGGAAATTGCCGACAATTTTTTTCGATAAATGTCGTATTTTTAGAGGCAACAAAAAACATCTGATACCAATATCAATAGTTTTTCTAATAGTCAATAATATGTGTATGGATTTTAAGGCTTGAACAAACATTCGAAATGAGTCTTATATCGTAAATATGGGACAAAATCTCAATTAGTTCTTGGAAATTACTGTAACTCGAAAAAGTTTGGTGTTTCTTATTATGAAATCGGAAAATGCCGACAATTTAGACAATTTTTAGAGGCAAAAGTTGGAACTTATCAGTACAAGTGCCAAACTGTTTGTTTTCGTAAAAAGTTAAGAGTGAATTTTTATTTTTTCTTAATAATTAAATCTTCTCAACAATCTTCTCAATAAACGGAGTAAAATTTCTTGCGAAAAGTTGAAAATGTTTACAAAGGGTCTTCGGGGAAAAAAACAAGAATTTATGAGTTTTACAAATTTTTCAAAGTTTTGGTTTTTAAATCCTACGCTTACAAAGTTTTACGAATCCCTTAAGTGTAGGCTCAAATATATAAATATTCTTTTAAGGATAATTTTCGATATGATAAAGAGAGTCTTAAAACCTCAGAAGACGATTTAGACCAATATTCGTATATAAACAAATTATGTAAGAGTTGGTTCTTCAAAATCGTTGTTTACTGACTTTGTTGGAATATCGGAAGGAATTATAAAAACTATTTAGACTTAATAAAAGTAAAGTCTCAATGAGTGACAAAGACGCTTTATTTCTGCATTTCGTAGTTGGTGAATATTTCGAGAAAAATTTGAAAATTCTATGAAAAAATTGGGCACAACTGGAGGGATTAATAGAATTTTTGCTCCAAAGAGGTTTATCAGACACTAATATCGGACGCCTAGTTATTTTACCACTCACAATCTATATAAAGATAAAAACAATGGTCAACCAATCAAGCTATCGGAGCATGAATTTGAACTAGGATTACACCTTCAACTTTCTTGGATCAATAGCAGCAAGCCTATAACAACACAGAAGAAGAAATACACGGGCGATTGCTCAAAGCCAACAGAACTTCAGTCTGTCAAATCTTTTTTAATTCAAAAACCTTACCATTACTTCTAACCTACTGCTCTACAGGACGATGGTTCTGCCAGTACTCGCATATGGATCCGAGACTATCAAAAGACAATTCGACTTCTTAGGCGCGATGAGAGGAGGGTCTTGCGGAGTATTGTTGGTACTTCATGAGTGTAACAATGATTCCGGAGTTTTTACAATCATGACCTGAACAAAATTAAGCTCGGTACACTCCTAGCAAACATGAGCGAAGGCGAACCATCTCGGAAAATCTTTTACAGTATATTTTACAGTAGCATGGCAAACCATGCTTCAGCTGGAAAGAGACGTAGACATAATACGCCCAAAGTCTTGGGTTGCGCAATCGGTGGTACATCATTTCATCGACTTTTGCAATCTAGCTTTTTTCCAAAATCCGAATTTCTTTAAGCATAAAAAATAGTGACTGTTTAGTGCAGTATATTGGCTAGCGGCATTATCGGGCAGTATTTTTTCCAAAATGAGGACGGTCATGCAGTAACTTTATTGGTCTTTGCTATTGTAAAATGATAACGAACTTTGTATGGGCCGAATCGGAAGATATGGATGTGAACGATCTGTGATTTTAACAGGACGATGCCACTTGCCACGCGGCTACTGAAACAATTGTATTATTCAAGTGTTAGCGATGTCAATTTGCCACCAAGATCATGTGATTTGACACTGTTGAACGTCTTTGGAGTTTTTTTAAAGAAAAGATCTACATCGATAAGCCAACAATAACTCAAAATCCACAAGATGAGATAATTCGGCACAATAACTGTGTAGAACCTCAATTATGCCTCAATATCATCGAAATCAGATAGAGATGTGCCGTCTAGATCGCGGAGGCTATTTGGCCGACATTTTGTTCCATACATAATTGAACAATTTTTATCTTTATAGAAAGAAATGACAATAATTTTCTAAATAATGTGTTTTATTAAAAATCAACTTCGGCCCTTACAATTTAACCATCCTTTATCTTATCAATTCACTTTCACAACACCAATTTCTATTTTAATTGATAAATTCTATCAAATGTCATACAGTTGATAGTTGATCTTCGAAAAGGTTATCTTATAAGAATTTGAAATAGAAACATTGAATTAAAAAATAAAGGCAATAAAAGTCATTAGATTTTCGTTTGTTCCAGCTCACATGTGTCTTTTCTCCCGGAAGTAGAAACAACAAAATTGCAAACGAGTAGCTATTTGAGAATTTAATGACAATTATGTGTTTCGAATGTTTTTTTATCGTGGATGGATTTTAATTGTAAGTAGTTTCGATGGTTGTTGTCTGTGGTTTGACAGTTGAAAATGTCAAATTCAGTTGACATTTCTGTTCAGCACGGTTTTTGGAGAGTTCATTAATGCTTCCAAATTATGGGAATTTACTTTGAACAAATGGAATCTGTTTCCACTTCTTCCGAAGAATTACGTTTAGTGATAAAGCTTAATTCTTGAAATTTTATTTGTGAATAAGAAAAGTTGCCGAACTTAGAAGACATCCATTAAAAAGTAAATGTTACACTATAGCGACATTATCAGAAAGGGATATTGAGCCATGCTGACTGAATGACTTTTGTTGCAAACAATTAATAAGCTTATTATCGACGACATTCGATTCCGACAAGACGGCAAAACTTGTCAAACAGTAGACTTAAAATCAGATTTTAAAAATGGATACATATTTACGAGACTTTTATAATAAACATTCATTCCAACAATATTTCTCAAGCGCTCAAAAAACACCTGATACCAATATCAAAATCAATAGTTTTTCGACAACTCAATATGTTGTATAATAAATATGGAAGAAATAGCAATTCATTCTTGGAAGTTACTTTAACTCAAAAAAGTTTGGTGTTTCTTATTAGGAAATCGGAAATTGCCGACAATTTTTTTCGATAAATGTCGTATTTTTAGAGGCAACAAAAAACATCTGATACCAATATCAATAGTTTTTCTAATAGTCAATAATATGTGTATGGATTTTAAGGCTTGAACAAACATTCGAAATGAGCCTTATATCGTAAATATGGGACAAAATCTCAATTAGTTCTTGGAAATTACTGTAACTCGAAAAAGTTTGGTGTTTCTTATTATGAAATCGGAAAATGCCGACAATTTAGACAATTTTTAGAGGCAAAAGTTGGAACTTATCAGTACAAGTGCCAAACTGTTTGTTTTCGTAAAAAGTTAAGAGTGAATTTTTATTTTTTCTTAATAATTAAATCTTCTCAACAATCTTCTCAATAAACGGAGTAAAATTTCTTGCGAAAAGTTGAAAATGTTTACAAAGGGTCTTCGGGGAAAAAAACAAGAATTTATGAGTTTTACAAATTTTTCAAAGTTTTGGTTTTTAAATCCTACGCTTACAAAGTTTTACGAATCCCTTAAGTGTAGGCTCAAATATATAAATATTCTTTTAAGGATAATTTTCGATATGATAAAGAGAGTCTTAAAACCTCAGAAGACGATTTAGACCAATATTCGTATATAAACAAATTATGTAAGAGTTGGTTCTTCAAAATCGTTGTTTACTGACTTTGTTGGAATATCGGAAGGAATTATAAAAACTATTTAGACTTAATAAAAGTAAAGTCTCAATGAGTGACAAAGACGCTTTATTTCTGCATTTCGTAGTTGGTGAATATTTCGAGAAAAATTTGAAAATTCTATGAAAAAATTGGGCACAACTGGAGGGATTAATAGAATTTTTGCTCCAAAGAGGTTTATCAGACACTAATATCGGACGCCTAGTTATTTTACCACTCACAATCTATATAAAGATAAAAACAATGGTCAACCAATCAAGCTATCGGAGCATGAATTTGAACTAGGATTACACCTTCAACTTTCTTGGATCAATAGCAGCAAGCCTATAACAACACAGAAGAAGAAATACACGGGCGATTGCTCAAAGCCAACAGAACTTCAGTCTGTCAAATCTTTTTTAATTCAAAAACCTTACCATTACTTCTAACCTACTGCTCTACAGGACGATGGTTCTGCCAGTACTCGCATATGGATCCGAGACTATCAAAAGACAATTCGACTTCTTAGGCGCGATGAGAGGAGGGTCTTGCGGAGTATTGTTGGTACTTCATGAGTGTAACAATGATTCCGGAGTTTTTACAATCATGACCTGAACAAAATTAAGCTCGGTACACTCCTAGCAAACATGAGCGAAGGCGAACCATCTCGGAAAATCTTTTACAGTAGCATGGCAAACCATGCTTCAGCTGGAAAGAGACGTAGACATAATACGCCCAAAGTCTTGGGTTGCGCAATCGGTGGTTCATCATTTCATCGACTTTTGCAATCTAGCTTTTTTCCAAAATCCGAATTTTTTTAAGCATAAAAAAGAGTGACTGTTTTTTGCGGTTTATTGGCTAGCGGCATTATCGGGCAGTATTTTTTCCAAAATGAGGACGGTCAGGCAGTAACTGTTATTGGTCTTTGCTATTGTGAAATGATAACGAACTTTTTATGGACCGGTATGGATGTGGATGATATGTGGTTTTAAAAGGTCGATGTCACTTGCCACGCAGCTAATGAAACAATGGTGGTATCTCAAGTGTTAGCGATATCAATTGGCCACCAAGATCATGTGATTTGACACCGTTGAACTTCTTTCTTTGGAGTTTTTTGAAAGAAAAGGTTTATGTCGATAAGCCAGCAACAACAAGATGAGATAATTCGGCACAATAACTGCGTAGAACATCAATTATGCCTCAACGTCATCTAAATCATATGGAGATGTGCCGTCTAGATCGCGGAGGCTATTTGGCCGACATTTTGTTCCATACATAATTAAACCATGCCAATTTTTTCTTTATAGAAAGAAATGACAATAATTTTCTAAATAATGTGTTTTATTAAAAATCAACATAGGCCCTTAAAATTTAACCATCCTTTAGTTTATCAATTCACTTTCACAACACCAATTTCTATTTTAATTGATAAATTCTATCAAATGTCATACAGTTGATAGTTGATCTTCGAAAAGGTTATGTTATAAGAATTTCAAATAGAAACATTGAATTAAAAAATAAAGGCAATAAAAGTCATTAGATTTTCGTTTGTTCCAGCTCACATGTGTCGAAAAATGCGACTATTAGGTCACACAGCAGCAAACAGCCATTATCGTAGAAATAACAATAACTCAGTCTTATTTCTTCCCTTACAAAAATAACCATTAGTACTATAGGTCCCAGCCTAGGACCTATAATAATAAGATGTTTTTATGTTAAAAATAATATTTTCTTTTCAGCTAAGTTGGGATCTGTTTTTCTTTCATTCATCTTTTCTGTTTTGTTTTAAAGTGTTTTTCTTTGAATCTATTTTAAAGTCTTTATCCAAACAATAACCTTTTTCTATGAGATGTTTTTTTGGTATTATTATTTTAACAGTTTCCAGTTCTACCTGACTTAAAACCTTTTTTGACTATCCTCCTCCAATGTTCAAAAGTAAAGAAAATAATTGAGGAGTGTCTGGGAACCTCCTCTGCAACACCAGAAACCAGCCGTTCATTGTTAAATATTTGTACCATCATTCTTGAACAGATACTCGAATGGCAAGGTTATATTTACTCTAAAGATTACAAAATTTTGGTAAAATAGTTACAGTCGAACCCGTTTAAAAGAATTTAACTGACGATGACGGAATAATTTGATTTATTCAGGAATTTCAATACAAAATTAAAAGGAAGAAATATGCAGTCACAGTAGATTGACTTAAAAGCTAAAAATAGACATAATTGATGTGAGTCATTTGAAAACCGTTTTCAGTGATACCTCCAGCTTTTCACTTTCCGACCAATTTAACGTCAAGTTCATGCACCATTAAACTTTATAACAGATTTTCATTTCAGAACTGTATTGCTTCCTATTTATTTTTCTAACAATT
Organism: Eupeodes corollae; assembly: GCF_945859685.1. NCBI lineage: Eukaryota > Metazoa > Arthropoda > Insecta > Diptera > Syrphidae > Eupeodes > Eupeodes corollae. The sequence continues at coordinate 36,882,166 of NC_079147.1, forward strand.
ATTTTAAAAATATGTAATTGTTCAAATCGCAGTAAAATTGACATCAGAATTTCATAATTTTTTCAAAACACAAAACCTATTATTATAAATGACAATATATAAAAATTAATAATACTACACATGATTCTATTTTTATATAAAGGTAGCATAGTTGACGTCATTTTAGTAAAACTGTACCTTGCACTATTCCCAAATGATATCCATTGATATAGCTTAGCTTAGCTAACATAAGCGAATTCATGTCAGTTGATAGGTAGGTCTAGATCTAGATATATGGAACTTTAGCTATAGAACTAACATTATAGGTACCTGGCTAGTCGATTAATTTATCTTCACCGCCACCGTACTTTTCGAGATGCACAGTCACGGTATTGAACCTAACATATACAGAAACATATAGTTACTCAAAACTATCAGGTAGCAGAGTATACGAGTATCTATATATCTACTAGCTCACCTTATAGCAGATAGAGGAGAAGGCTCAGGTTAATGCTTGCTCTACCATATAAATAAAATAATTTTAAAGGCAATTAACTCAACTATTCATGGACTTGCCGCTGCCGCTACCGCTGGTGCTTCTATGATTCTCTTTACTTTTTGCTGCGATGCTGGAATCGGATCAGCAACTAACGAGTGACGCTCATGATGATAAATACATTAGTTTTTTAAAAAAGCTATAGTTTTTTTTTAAGTCTTTTTGTCACATGAGATGATGATGTGTCAGCTTTACACGTCTAATATAGAGAACCTTGTGTGTTATGTGGTGTTTTGTTTTATGGTGGAAAACGATACCGAACAAAACCATCTGGGATTACTTTTGTCGAAATGAACTTAAACGAACTGTGTCAACACTTTTTTGTGTATATTAACAAAAAACACGACTTTTTTAAGTTTATTTTAATGGAAAATGAGAACGAATCCATAGAGATTGTGTATAAAGGTCGGTTTTCTTTGAAAAAAAAGAAACAAAACAACAAAAACAAGTCTTTAAGCTTGGATCTCTTCATTATTTATGTACTCGTTATATGAGAATGTATAAATGTAACATAACATACCCTATAACTAGTCATAACAGCTCTGTTTTTCTTAAATCTTTCGCACTCTTTATGAACTCCGAGAAATTGATGTCTTTGGGCATAAACATAGAACATAGGTTTAAAAAATTAATTACAAAATTCGTTAAAGAAATTTGATTATAGAGACTGAAATATTTAACTTGGGTAAATATGATCAATCTCTTGCTTTTCCTACATTTTAAAAGTTTTTATAAAATATGATCATTTATGAAAGTTTAATTAACATTTAAAATATCACGGAATTTGTGGCAACCTTAATTTTATTTGAAAAACATCATTAAATACTGTTTTTTTAATAATTCCCAATAAGAGGTTTCATTTTTAATAGTATGCTATTTGAACAGCTGTCACTTTTGAAACGGCAATCTTTTGACATTTGATAAGTAAAAATTACACCATGAAAAATGAAACAATTCTTGAGTCAACAGTGAATTGTAATTGTAAAAATTCGCTACAAATAATAAACATTTAGGAGTCACAGTTTACAAGACTATAGCACTTCGTAAAATTTGTAAAACAAATTTGAAATTTTTCTGACTAGTTAGTGATGTGAAAAATCGAAGACGCGTGTATCGCTTAAGAACAACTAGAAATGTTGCTGCTATGACACAAAGTGTTGTTGAAAACCCAGGTTTATAGACGTCAATTTTTGGAATTGGAAGGGCGGTTTTCAAACTTTTAAATTTCAGTAAGCACAACAGTTCAAGGCTGTATAGATCACCAGCGACATCGGATCTTTTCTGGTTGGTTTCTTAAAGTTTATCAAATTGATTCAGGTTTTCAACGAAAACTCATCTTTAGTGGTGATCTCTATTTTTACCCTGGAAGCTACGTTAATAAACAGAACTGTCGCATTTAACATTCGGAAAATTGAAGAATGAGCGCTGAAAAGCCTCTTCATCCTCAACATGTTACTGTTTGGTGCGGTTTTGGGCTAGCGGTGGCTGATGGTCTGATTGGACTTCACTTCACTTCATTGGGAATGGATTGCGGTACAGAGCTATTATTAATGAGTTTATATGTCCGGAATTGGAAGATATTGATGTGGTAAACGTTTATTTGCAACAAGTAACGAAACGATCGTAATTTTGTAAGAAACGTTTCTGACAGTGTCATTTCTCGAAGATGCAATGATCACAATTTGGCCGTCGAAATCTTTTTAACACCTTTCAAGTTTTTTCTTTGGGATGACACGTCAAAGATAAGGGCTATGCCAATGCTCCATGGAACGCTTTAAAATCTTAAGGAAGAATTTCGTGATGTTATCGAGCACAAAGATCCGCAAATGTGCGAAAATTCGATAAAGGAAATATGGTTCTGCAACGGTAGCCGTATCCATCCTCCTCATGAGAATAAAATACAAATTCAGGAATCCTTGAGCTGAAGGCCCTGGTAACTAATGCTCTGATAAATATTTATTGAATTTTGTAATTATATTATTGTTCAATAAAGTATAATAATAATAATAACAAATTCAGGAAACTCTGCATACACTAAAACTCGTACCTACCCTAAATCATATCTAGTGTGCCTTAACCGAGCTTAAGCCAGCTTAAGGGAACGAACCAACACGCAGCCTTATATGTCACTAAGACGTTCTGCTCAGTTTCGTTAAATTTTACGCAATTACGCAAGAGCCATTTAAATGCCTCAAGCTTAAGCAAATGTCAAATTTGCTTAGTTTCTTGAATTCGTTACTTTTTGTTTTGACGATAACTTCCGATAACTTTTCGTTCGGTTTTGACATTAGCTTACTTTCGGTTAAGACATTACATATGTACCTCACTGTAAAAATAAGTTGATCTTATTTCTCAAAACAATTTGGCCTTATTCGACTTTGTCAAACTGAAATATGATCAACTGCTAAAAATTGGTCTTATTTCACTATAGTAAAGTGAAATAAGAACAATTTTTGAAAGTTGATCTTATTTCACTTGGCCTTATTTCTCATCACCTTCATTGATGATTTCGCTCAAAAATACTCGTTAATGATGAGTTATAACTTTTTATCAGGTCTCACGCCTAAATTGAAATGGTCTTCCAATATGGACTTCGGATCTTTGAAAGTTGACAGTGATCATAGTTTTGCAAGCACATCTATCAAAACGGCTGTCATTTATTTAAGTCTGTTTAAAAAATATCTATAAAGCAATAGTACCTTCGGATTTTTCGCTCAATTTACGGTCACCTTAATCGTCTTATAGGATGTGGTGCACATATTTTAGTCTGTTTTTCAAAATGCAAGGTCAGCATGAAAACATTGATTCTGTTCGTAAGAGTGTGTAGTTGTGCACTTTGCAGGGTAATTAATAAACTAGAGGTTTGGCTTTCTAGAATTAGGTGAATTTATAGCATCGTGACTAGGACTTGCTTATTTAGAAAATTGGGCTTCCTGAAAAGGGTTCTGAAGTTCTGAATGATTGTCATCCAATAGTGATGTTCAGCAAAGGCGTCAATTCAGCAATGATCGCTATAGACCAGTTCCACATTTTCTTATGAGGTTTCCCACAGTGACTCTCAATGCCAACAAAACATGAGAGGATTAAACATCTCCACCCAGAAAACACGATGGTGAACATTTGAAAAATTTTGTGATCACTTTATTTAATTTAAATTTATTAAAAGATAGGAAACACCGAAAGGCCCTGTATCAAAGTCTAGCAACAAACCTTACGCACGCTATAATAAACGTTATACATAAGTGACTCAAGTGTAAATTTTTCTCATTTTATAAACTTAAAAACCCGTTTAAAAGAAAAATATCTTTAACCATCTTCCATATAGGTATAAGCAACTAGATTTACAGACAAGGCTTAAATAGTCTTTCGCTATAGCATAGAAGACATGTAGTATAACCTTAACAGCTTGATCTAAGTTATTTGAACTCATTTGATAAACATTTGTTGCGGTGAGGTTTTTTTTTGAAGTCCGACTTTCTCTTTCCCTGTCTCTTCACAGGCAAATAAAAATAAAAACAGAAAACCTCACTCTAGCCTTTTTTGGCTATTTATCAAATCACACTCTTGTGAGATCTTAAACGTTCCTACCTTACTTGATACCTATAGAAATAGATAGAGATTTGTAGTGTAGATGCGATTCATTTTAAAATTCCTATTCGGGTCAAAGAAATACAATTAAATCGTTTTGAAAAAGAATGGCTACAGTTATTTCGGACATTAAAGAGTTTGGTTACACGCTAAGCTGACAGCGAGTGTTTGAATATCATTAACCTCAATTTATAAATTAACAAAATTCAAAAAATAAAAAAAAATAAAACCAAAAGACGTGTGTAGTACTTAAAGTATCTAATCCTCTGGGATTATAATGACTTGGTTGGCCTTTATTTTATTTAAGAAAAGAAAAACAAACAACGGAAGTTTGAAGTTAATGAATTCCAGAGGAAAAGAAAATGAAAATAATAAAAATACCTAAGGAACAGAAGGAAAGAAATGTGGAAAAAGTAATTTGCTGTGACATTAGAAGCATGAAATAATTTTCTATAAAGAATGCAAGTTGACAATGTCTAGGTTTTTGTTTCTTGCAGAAGAAATCTTGGGAAAAAATTGATATTGTTTTATAAATCTGTTGACGATGTTTTAAATATAAATTTTTAATGAAATCAAAACTCACAAACTCCCACATAAGTTAGTTTTTTTTTAAATGTTTATTGGTAACTTAAATTAAATAATTACTAGTTGTTATTTGAATAGTTTTAAAAACTCCTACAAGTAAGCCGAGGAAGGTCAGCTTAACAGATTTCATGTTGGCGAAGTTTATCTAAATAAATGGTTTCTTTTTTAATACTTTTGATACAAATTTCAGCTGATTTATGATTTCTGTTAACTTTGAGTCAAAAATCTTTATTTGGGCCGAAAAGAAACTTAAATATAAAAATAGAAGACTTGTAATTGAATTTTATGCATTGTGTCCATTTCCCCCAAGACAGTCATTTTTTTGTTGCGAAATTACTGGAGCATATTAATTTTTTCTAGTAGGTTAGGTTAGGTTATAGTGGCTGTCCAATATGGAAACGGACACATTTAGGCCAGTTTAATGGCCCATTGTGATACCACATGAATCTTGAGGCTTCCTCCTAAGCTCAATGGGACAAGTTTGGGTCCCTTACGGAACGTGAGGGGCTGATTATGCCGATATGATTTAGATCGTTAAAGTAGAATTCTCCTAGGTCATTCTTGCGTTTTTGTACAGAGAAGGTGAAGAACTGTTTCCTCCTCTTCCTTGTCCATACAGCTTCTGCAAAAGTCATTTGAGAATACGCCTAGCCGCGTGGCGTGCTTTCCTATTAGACAGTGTCCAGTTATGACAACTATTATCGAGCTTATATGCGATCTGCTTAGAGAGAGCAAGCACCTTGAACGTTTTAAATCCAGTGTTGGCCAGATGTTTTCTGTGACTTGACACGTGGTGATGCTGTTCCACCTGGTGCCTGCCCTCCTCACAGCATCTTACATCAGCAACAATGTACAAGTAGCGGTTGGTATGCCAGTACGTGCCAAACGTGGTAGGATGTGCTGTACTGTACCGTTCCATTTTGTTATAGTAACATTTAACAAATTTACAAATATGTAAACTTGTTTTAATAGTTTCGAGGACTAAAAAACTAGAAAGTAAGCATGTAACATCGACCTTTTAAGACATAACAAAAACCCTTTAAAGTAAACCCAAAGATAAAAATATGGCTGTAAGATAATTTCAGGAAATTTGTTTGTTTACTGAGTTCCAAGAAGTTTACATTTAGTCGAGTACGACGGGATTTCTGAATTATAAACGTTGTACATTTTTTTTGGATCATTTCAATCCTATTTGAATGCAAGTAAAACTAAATTTTCATTTAGGAATTTTTGTGCAACTTTACTCAAGCAGTACTGAAAAGTAGTCCTTAATTTGTCTTCAGTTTGGCACAAGTTGCACTTTACTGTAAAAAAAAATTTGTTTGGTTTGATTATTCAAAAATCAGAAACAATTTTAATTTTGAATAAGAAGACATGCGCAATAAGGTTGGATAATTATATTTCATTTTGAGGGATTTTTCAAGATATTCACTAAATGTTTCCATAATTTCTAATTTTCCACGTGAAGAAAATGGTTGTCCCCAAAATTTATCAAGACTTTAGAAGATGATGTATACACAGTGTATTTTTTTCCATTGGTTTTAGTTTTCATTATGAAGTTTTCAGCAGACAAGACTTCCAGCTACCAGTTTCAGGTCCCCCAAAACAGTATGGAGGCCACATGTCCGGTTATGGCCAAAAAACAGACGTTTATTTATTTGGAGTGCTTTAAGTACGAACAACTGATGTTGAATTTAATTTATCTAAAATCCATACCCTGTAATATCAGTAGCACGATGGTTAATTTCTCACGGGAACTACCTTATCCGAGGAATTGACAAATCCTCCAAGAGTAACTTTTGTTATGAAAAGTGGCTTCTCAAATTAGCCGTTTGGATCTGCTTATCAACTGTAGGTTTACTAAATCGCTGCAATTACTGGCACACAGTAATGGTTGAGAGTTGTAAGTCACTAGGCCCTGGTTCTCTGCGGCCTATTGACATTTTTTATTAGAAAATCGGGAGAAAATTGCTGAGACTTAAAGATTGTCTGTTAACACAAAAAATGTACTCAATCGAAGACAATTTCTTTGAAAGATCACAGAGAATGAAGTACTTTGCTTGTTTCTAAAATCAGCATCTACTCAAAGAATTTTCCAGGAGATCAAGACATTGCTGCGACTCCCCTGTCCGGATTAAAATTGAAGAGGTTTTCCCATTTGCTTTACATTCGCTGACGGCCATTTCAATGGAGTCCCCAACGTTTTGCCAAAACGTTACCTTAGATACATAGCTTATAGTCCGCAAAACCTACATCCCACAAACATCGTTTGATCTTGATCTCCTGAATAAATGTTAATCTTTTCAACTTTTTTTATTATTTTGCCAGACGGTGGCTTCCTATTTCTTCTCATTTCATCGTTTCCTGCTCAAAAACTTTCTGCCAATTAAATCATCTGATACCCAATTAGTCTTAAATCGTCCAATTATTTGAAAATACAAAAAATGGATTTAAAAAAATACAAGATCAATACAATATCGGACAATTGTTTGATAGAAATTTTACTGACGACACGGTTGAAATATGTACATAACTCATATCTTATAAGATGATGTCATACTAATTTTTAAAATAGAGCTTTAACATTAAACGTGTATTTAAGTTGGTTCAAGCTTTTGTTATCCGAAAGTCCTAAAAATTAATTTCACGAAAATTATCTCCGCCTAATTCTTTTTTATGACAGCTCATATGTATAAATCCCGCTGAAATACCAAAAGAATGGGTAGGTTCAGACTACATAAAGGACTTGAAGGTAGTGAAATGGAAAGTTAGTTAGTTTCCTACTGTCGAGCCAAGTCCACTTTTCCCAAAATGACAGTTGAGCATGTTTTTTTCAGTCAATTGAAAGCTGAACTTTATTTCCTACGCTGATTTATTTATTTTCTGCCTTATTTAATGTTTTGAGTAAAAGGGTTCTTCGTAAAATTGGAAAAGAAATGAGTATTAATAGTTAATACCAGATACGGATCTTAATGGACAATAATGTTTTTAGTAGCTTTTGTACTTCAATAGAAGTTAGAGATTTGTGAAATAAGGTTTCGACTTTGAATTTTATAACACTTGATGAACTAACTAGTTGTCATGGTCAAAATTAACATAAAAAGAATGCAGTTGACTGAAAAGAAAGTCCCTTATGTTGTCTGAGCTTGCCCAATCTATAATTTTAAAAAATGACAATCTTCTCATTGTCAAATATAGAAAAGCATTCAAAATATTTAAATATTTACAAGTTCCGAAGTAAGGGAGAAGTCTTCGTATTAGTAACAGAATTAGGAAATTATGACTTAATAAATAAATGACTGTAAAATTTCAAAATGCGTAACTTAAAACAAATAATATTCAACCCGATAAAAACATTTTGACTCACTTAAGCTACAAAAATGTTACTCTTTCATTGCTGTCATCGTTTATTTACTCTTTTTGGTATAATTTTTCTGTAAAATTCTAAAGAATTCCATTTCAAATTGGTCACCAATTTCTTCTTTCTTTAATTTGTACGTGATCGTCACATCAACAGCATATTGGTTCAATTTTCTCAATGCTTAAAAAAATATGAACACACATTTTTATTTTATTTTCGAGGAATAAATTCTTTCTGATATTTAACTGAATAATTTCCAATTAAATGATGTCATGACTTATTATTGCATCATGTAAGTAAGCATTATGTAGCTTTACCGGCTTATGATGCATCATTAAACAAAAATATAAAAAACTTTACCGGCTGCGTTGGTTGAATCAACTCCACGCATTCGGTCTAAAAATAAAAAGCAGTTTTGCCTACCTACATAAAACACGCTCGACGAAAACAACAAAAGTTACAAGTGGGTATTTTTGGATCGTGGAGATAAAACAACTTTAATTTTAATTTATTGTTTTTTTGTTTTTGTTTTATAGTGATATATGTACCTATCTACATATATATCAATCTATCTATAAAGCTATGCGTGGTCGGACAATGTTCATGATGAGCAATAATCTTTTCTTAAACAAAATAAACACGTTATCTTCATTTGGTAAAACATAAACTAAGATGGTATTGTCAAATGTTATAATATGGGTATAGCTTATTTAAAATATTCCACTACAAGGTGTTCCAGTGAGAACTATTTTTAGACCAACTTGCTAGTTATAACTCAAAAGGTCAATTTGCAACTCAGAGCAAGTTTAATGTTTTTCATTTTCTCGACTTGTAAAGATTCATTATGAATAGCATATTACAATATATCACTTATGGAATTGGTATAGCTACTTCGAAAATTAGATGCTGGCAGCTGGCTTTAAGATATGTAAGCACACAAAGAGAAATGTTGGTCCCTTCTAAATACTCTTTTAATTGTCTAAATGCTGTAATCTTCACCCCAAAAGTCTACCACCGGCCGCAGATGGTTTTTTTATTTGTAACATTTCATCCCTTAATCGCTATCGGTTACTTGTTACGTGTTAAATTAACTCGTGCAAAAGAATTCGCAACAAGTCAAAGGCGAAAGATAACAAGATCAAAAGGGTGATTTCCATAAGGGACTTAATTTTTAGTCAAATGCATTCTTTGAATACAAATTTAGACCAATTTTCATTTTCAGGTGTGATTTATTTCAAAATTGTAACTTTACTTTCTTTAATCGCTCAGAAACTAGAAACTACCAATAACATTACTATCTAAAAAACAACCAACATTAAGTGTGAGTCCAAGTTTAATTATAAGGAAGATGAACTTATTTATTATAAGAAATTCTATTACACAAAACTTTAAGTAACATTTTGCAGTAAATAAATAAATCACATGAAGTTCAGTTTTTCGTTAAAAAAAAAGTAGCCCGCAAAGCGATAGCGAAATTGTTCAACATGATAACAACTTGTCAAAATAGGATTGGCAGCTGTAAAATTAAGTTATTAAAATTCAGACGAAATAAGGGACTTGAAAGTTAGTCAAGTTTAAATATCTGATTGGTCAGCTGCCAAAAAAGTGCCATTCAATTAAGGCAACTTTATTGGAAAGTTGAGTGGAACGTTAGGCAAGAAAAATGTTCCTAACTATTAAGTCCAGCCAACTTATGTCAAAATGAAAATTGATCATGTTTTCTTACTCAACTGAAAGATGAACTTAAATTTTAATTTATTTTCTGCACAATTCCTTTTGATATTTTGAGTAAAAGCGTTCCTTGTCAAATTGGAAAAGAAATAAGTAATATTAGAAAAACTAACTATAGTTGCCTTGGTCAAAAATAACGTTCAAAGAGTAAAGTTGACTGTAAATGAAGTCCCTTCTGTTTTCTGCTAATTGATTGGGACTGAAAAGTAAGGAAAATGTCCAGTATCTGATTGGCCAGCTGCCAAAAAATTGCCATGGCAACTTTATTGAAAAGTTGACGGAAAAGTTATTAGTGAAACAAGTCTCGATAACTTTTAAGTTAAGTCCTCTAATGTTGAAATGACAGCTGATCATGTTTTTTCATTCAACTAAAAGCTAAACTTTATTACTATATATGTACATATGAATGTAATTCATTTATTTTCTGCACAATTTTATTAAATTTTTTGTTTACGTCTTTAAAAAACATAATTCGGCCTATCTCGAATTCCATCGTAATCGGAAAATTTTACGAAAACTGAAAAACTGTATCAGGAAATCCGTTGATAGTGCAAAATTGTGTGAGATTTTTCGCTCCAAACGTATTTGGCAATAGCTTTTTTTCGGAATTCTTAAGTTTCCGATTACGATGGAATTTGTGATAGGGCTGAATATTAGTCGTGATGGATTTGTAGCTTGCTTAAGGAAGATTTTGTAGACAATAAGGTTATTGGTAGCATTTGCCCGATCAACAAAAGGTAAAGTTTTGTAAAGTAAGGTTTCGATCTTGAATTTTATGACATTTGGAAAATGTACTAATTGCCTTCGTCAAAAAGGACGTTCAAAGAATGCAGTTGAATGCAAATGAAGACCCTTATGTTGTATGAACCTGCCAATTTTTCAAATTCGTACTAGTTGAGTTGGATTGATTGAAAATTATTCGTATTTAGGTTTTCTATTTTCCTTTTTTCTGATAACAGGCAAAAACAATTATGCACCAGAATTAATTCGATGTTCCGAAACTTTATAGAAAGACATATTGTTCATTTGCTGCAATATCGTCACAACTCAAAGTATAACCTTTCGAGATAAATGGAATTAAACGGAACCTAAGAAGCACAGTCGAAGTGGTGAGTTTAAAGAGTACTGGTTTGACTCAGAGTGCATGGTAGCAAGGAAGCGTTACAGGCGAGCCAACGATGAGTTTGAAAAAAGGAATTTCCTACTGAAGGAGAAAAAATTATCTCACTATAAAAATGAAGCTAAAAGCCTAAATAGTTGTAAGACCACGAGTGAGTTCTGGAAGAAAGCACAACAAATAAATGGCAAGGTTTATGTTATCAATAGAAATCTCAATTGTCTGACTCTAAAATGCATTATTTCGGACTCCTCAATCACTTGTCTACGGAGTAGCGATACGATTCAATTTGCACAACCAGCTTTTAACGAGGAACTTTTAGACGGAACAATCCAGAAGAAAGAGGTTAAGGCTCAAGGATGGTAAAGCTGCTGGTTTCGATAGAATACCTTCGGAATTCTACAAGTATGGGTCGGACGAGCTGATCAACAAGATAACGGACATATTTAACAACATCATGGATCACGGAATGCTACCACAGGAATTTAAGGAAGCTCTAATTTTTCTCATCTACAAAAAAGGTAGTACAATGGATCCTGCAAACTATAGAGGAATTTCTTTCTTTAATGCATCATACAAAATATTTACTGCGGTTTTGCAAAGTCGACTTAGAACGTGGATTGACTCAAACAAGCAATTGAAGGAATTTCAAGCTGGATTTAGACAAGGATATTGCACCGTAGACAACATTTTTGTTCTACGTAGCATCGCTGATTTTTGTCTGGACCGAAACAAGAAACTACCTATATGTTTAAGTTATGCCGATATTACAGCAAATACGAGACAAACATTTGAAGGTTTACGTCCTAAGGTTGTTTAAAAAACGTTTAGGAATTGTTTCCAATTAGTTTTTAAAGAATTTTTCAGAACTTTGCAGAAACATTTCAGAATGTTTTTCAATGTTTGTAAAATATTTTTAGTGGACTGGGCACACCTTTTGACACAAAACATTGTGGCTGGGTCTTCTATCTTTTTACAAAAAAAAAAAACAATGTTTGACATTCCCATTTCGCAGCATTTAGTGAGTTCATTTTTTCAATGTTAAATCAAGGTTTACAAGGATATACGTAGAAAGTGGTATGGCGGCAGTTATTCCACTAGACTTGATGATTACTTAGATAATGATTTTAGGGCAGTGGGTTTCCCAAAATCCATTATAATACTGTATTACTACTATTATTATTCTATTACTGTTCTTTTCTAATACCATAGCAAAGTTCACCAGTCTGGCGATTGTGGGACACAAATACAAAATTATTTTGGAGTTTTACTCCAGATTACAAAATTTCGTTGGGGAGGCTCCAAAAACTCGACTTATTTGATATCGTACAAGAACCACACGATTTTTCAAAGTAACGACATTCGTTTCTTTACTGTGTACCACCAAGTCCGTTAAACAGAACTTTTAAGACTCTGAGGAGAGTCAAAACATGACTAAGATCACTCGTGAACGAAGATCGTTTGAATGATATAATTAAATAATTTTAAATTCTTGATTTGTAGATATCTGTTGAATGTAAACCGAAAAATGTTTCCGGAAATAGATAATGATACAAATTGTTAATCTGCATAACAAATATATATAAGCTAAAATTAAAAACATTTTACTTACTAACTTCTCGAATAAGTTTGCCTCTTCGATCCCCCCCTGATCAAAATCTTGTGTTCCTGAATAAACTGGACTTACTTTCATTTTTTTGTATAATTAGCAAACACTAAAAGGGTTTTTTATACCTTTAATATGCCAAAGACACAGTGTGAGCATTAAGAAAAAGGGGAAGGGTTGGATAGGAGGTGTCGGTGTACATTGATTTTAAATTTCTGAACATTGCAATGACAGGGAAAGATAGAGCGTGGCAAGGCGTTCCACATTCGCGTAGTACGGCTAAAAAAAGAATCTCTGTACTTCGTAGTACGGCCGAAGTTGGGCTTAAGGGTAAACTGATGGGCATTTCTAGAAGCGCGGGTATTACGGTTAAATTGTTTAAGGGAAGGAATGCAACTGGCTATTTTACTAGAGCATAGTCTGTTAAAATAACGGTAAAAAAGTGTGAGGCAAGAAACCTTGCGTCGATGTTAGAGTGATGTAAACGAGTTGATGATGTTAATGTCACCAATCATTTTAAAAGCTCTTTTTTGAATACTGTCCAAGAGGCTTAAACAAGTTACTGGAGCACCAGCCCAGAGATGAGAGTTATATTCAAGTTTCTGAATTTAAATCGTAAATTTTTTTTTTAAAGCTATACTAAAAGCCTGGTGGTTAGTTCGTTGGACTGTCATGCAAGGAATCTTGGATTCAATCCCTTCTTGTGCCACCTAACTTTTTTCACGGGTACTGCCTTTTGCGAGGCAAATCCTCCAAGAGTAATTCTTGTCATGAAAAGTGCTTTTTCAAATCAGCCGTTCGGATTCGGCATATAAACTCTAGGTCCATTCCATCTCTGAAAACATTCCTCGCGCACAGGAATGGTTGAAAGTTGTAAGTCACTAGGCCCTAGTTCTAAATGGACTGTTGCGCCACCTAGTTTATTTATATTTTTATACCAAAAGCAAAGTGAAAATTATCTCAAAAACCTCTAACTCTTTGATTTTTCTAATTGTAGGCTAGTTTTCTTACCTTATATGAAAAGTGTGCAGTCTTGCCGGAAGGAATTTAGGTACATACCTATACGACATAGGTGCATGTTCCAAAATGACCCAGATTTAATTTTTGTACCTACCTGGTTGGAAAAAACCAAGTACCTTCCTTTGCTGTAATTATTTCTTTTTAATCTAATTCATACGTACATTATTTACCATGTACCTACAAGGGTATTCCCAGAAATTCTGATGCCGATAATTTTTTTGAAAAATTTTATTAAGGCGGGTAGGTAGGTAGAAACCTTATCTACCAAAACAATATCTCTTTTTGTTTTGGTTTTAATCTGAATTAGAATTATCCTGATCATTAAATACAAAATATTTTTTATCAGCTGCTCCTAGAATCCCGAGATTCTAAGGTGAAGGCTACTATTAAACTAAATAGGTACCTACATACATACGAGTATAACACACAAAAACGTAGGTTCCTAGGTAACTAATGAACCTTACCCGCATTTATATAAACATTAAACATGAACCCACAGATAAATTAATCAACCTAACATAACTAACACCCTGTGCCTGTACCCATTAAATTAACTTAAAAAAAAAAAACATTCTTTAACCACTTCATATTTTATTTTATTATTGAAACACTGGGTAGGTAGGTATGAAATGAAGTACGATGGCTTATGGCTATGGCAGGCACCACACCAGCACCACGCTATATTCCAATTTTGTTCAATGGAAGATTCTATTTTGTTCTTTACCATTCACAATATTCTTATCCGTAAACACGTACATATATCCATAAATGTATCTGTATACTCGTAGATGTAAATGTTAAGATGTGTGTGAATGGGTTTTTGTCATCCGCATCCATAGGTAGGTTAGATAGGTAGGTTCAGTACATAAAATCTAGACATTTGATAGTTGTTATAGAAAAATGCCCAACTATCTCACTCAGTCTACCTAAATAATTAACCTATCCCTGTAACGAAGGTACCTAAACCTATAGGACTTGAAATAGAACCGAAAAGGAATTCCAATTCCAAAGATTCATATCTATCTACCTAACCTACCCATGTACCTAATAATGATAGTCTACATCTTCATAACAATGGAATTTCCTTTCCTTAGAATTTATATTTTATTAATTCAAAACATACATAAGTCAACTGAAGGCATGATGCAATCCTAATCAAAATCAATCAATAAGGCCAGAGTGTAAAAATAAAAACAGCAAACCTCTGCCGCCTGATCGATAAGACGATAAGCAATAATAAGCAGCTGATCTGATGACACAACAGGCGCCCAATAGAACTAAATAATATTCCTTCCTAGGTTGATATAATAATATAATCTATCAGTCGGGTTTTTTAATTCAATAATGAGGTTAAAAACGACGTAAGCGCTATTCAACGACAAAAACGACTACAGCGAGTAGCGACTATGAGTATGACCAGAAAACCGAGAAACACTCTTGCGTAATCTAATCAGCGAGCAGTGCTCCTCCAACATCATTCCACCCATTATCCACCCCCTTAAACAATCCATTCGGCTTTATAAGTATTCTTAATATTCAACAACTTAGCCAACGACAACGTTGAATTGACATTCGACAATGACGGACGTGACGTGACGTTTTAAATAAAATCAGAATGACGGTATTTTATAGGGATATAGGGAAGCTTGCATATTTCAGACATAAAACACCACACAGTAAAACACGTGGAATTTTTCAAAAGCCGCTGCGGCGCAACAGGGAACTAAAAAAACAGAAAAAGAAACATCGAAAATAAGAATGAACAAAAAGGAAGAGAAGAGGAAAATTCAAATAAAAACGAAAAAAAAAACATAAGGAAACACGAAATACTGTACACCAGAGAGAAAGCTTTGCCTTAACTTAATTGAGAATAGCACGAAAGAACAGCGAAAGGGCAAATAGAAAAGAACAAAAAAGGAGGAGGAAAAACGAGAAAAAAAGAAAAAAACGACACAAAAAAAAAGAAGCAAGAATGACACAAAATGGTCTTATAGCAATTTTCCTTACCTTCCTATAAAATTCCTAACCTCCCTATCTTAATTATTGCACCTGCATAAATATGTATAAAATAAATATGAAAGAGAATAACAATTTTTAATCAAAAATTTCATAACATTTATGTCAAAGATAAGCACAGTACGAGTAGGTAATAATTTAATATCATATCAAAAATAAATCACACCAACCTTTGATCCAATTTGGTTGCCACATTGGCCGGCTTGCAGATGAACGATTTCCCTCATATTTGATTCTTTTTTTTTTTAATTAATATTTCTTATCAAATCACTAATAAATTAATTCGCACTTTGTACACTCGCTTGTTGTGTTATACTATCGATATGCACTCACCAGGTATTCACTTTATTTCTATTTAGGATAGAAAATGGAAAATGGATTTTCCTGCAATTTACTGTATGAAAAAACACAGAATAAACACGAGGAGCAACGACAGAAAAGCGAACTACTACGTGGTACTTTTACAACAAAACAGTCAATTTGACAAGGCAGCGACGAGCTCTAAAGCTATATGAGCTGTGAAGTCAAGAAATGAGCAACTAGCGACAAACAGCAATAATTAAAAAAAACCAACGAGACGGAGAATCAGACCTGAGACTGAGACCAGTGGTACCAGAGCAGGAATTTCTATGATGCGAGCGGTACGATAGCGTTAGCGAACTGAAAGACTCAACGACTTGTCGACTTGACTCTGCTGACGGAACACGGAACGAAAACGAGCGGTAGGCACAGGCAGCACTCAGCGTAGCTGTTTTTGTAAAGTCGATAAAAATAATCTAAGTGAGTCTGAGAACGGTGACTATGACAGAGGCTGAGACTGTATAAGACCAATGCGGTGCGGTGGTGATTCTTCGTTTGCGTTTCTTCGTTCGTTTCGTCGGTTCGTTGGAAGCTGATGCTGATGGAATTTTTCAATGACCGGTATTTTGTCTTGTTGTTAGAGTTAAAACAGTGGTGAAGTAGAGGGGAGGTACCGGTACGGGTACCCCTTCTCTTATTTTGTCCGTTTTAAATGCTTTCAATTGGATTCAGTTTTCAGTCTGCCTCTGCCTCTGCATTTCCCGCCTTACCCTCTCTGCCTCTTCCTATGTCTATATTGCCCCTTCTCCTATCGTATAGGTATTTTGTTTGTTGTTGTTGCTTTGATAATTATTAGTTTTAAGTTCATAGAGAAGGAGGGGGGAGACGAGATCAAGAGGGTAGGATGACTGTGTCGTTCTAGAAATCAGTGAAGTGAGTATGGAGGGAAAGAAGAACTTGTTTATTCAAAAAGAACCCACCAATAAATTAACTATAACGAAGAAGATGATAAAGAGAAAGAGGAGAAAATAAAATTTATTTAATTTCGATGAGAAAAAGAGCTTTTTACTTTAGTTCTTCTTTTTGTTTTTTAATTTCGTGCTGATCATGTGGTATGATCATTTTTATGATTTAGAAAGAGACAAATAGAGAAATCAGTGTGATTATAATTTTTATATTGCATATCTTTAGGATTAATGTGAATTTCTTGTTAACCCTACAGTAGTGGTCCTCTTGGTCATTGATTGACTTTGAATTTTGCACAGCTTGTCAGTGGACGTGGTGCTGTGAGGAATTTTGTTTTTTCCTTGGCATTCGCCATTCGTAGTGTAAAGCAAAGCATATGCGCAATACGCAGGGATTCTGGTTGTATTGATTAAGTAAAGGTACAAGAGTTCCGGTGCATACCTTACTTACTTTTACTTACCATCTTTTGAACCTGAGTAGGTATATAACTAACTACTGCCTACCTTAACTATGTCCTAATGAAAAATTCTTGTGGGTAGATGCATTCTTGTCTCTTGAAACTATGATGACGCGTTTTAATATAGGAGGAAAAGTATATCTTACTTATTTTGAAGAAAGAGAACAGAAAGCAACAGATAAGTTGAATTTCTCATTTCATAATCACACTCAAGTTTGCTACACACGAGGGTACAATACGGTTCCTTGAATTAGGTCGTTAAAAACATTTTGAAGCTGGAAACACAATTAGCCTAGTGAGATCTTGCAATTTAGCCAGTTAGTTGTACCTATACATAGATGAGTTTTAACTAACCACTTAAAAATGTTCTTTAATATTCTGTAAAGGAGGTTAACAAAATTCAAATAAAATAATGTGTATCTTAATCTTACATTTGTACATTTCAAGGGCTGAAGTGATAACTTTAGTTGTATAAAGGTATGTTAAATTCTTTTTATTTTGGAGGATTCACTACATATGAAAGCATTCCAAGATTAGAACCGTTTTCTAAATATGCCATATTCCACACATTGACTGGATTCCATCCGAAGACGAATCGTGCCTTGAAGCCTCTCCTTCTTCTTCACAAATGGAACTATCTCTTCTCGATAAAGTCCTTCTCACTGACTTACAGCAAACAAGCTGTATTAAAAACTCAAAACTTTTCTTCTGACGCTATTAGTACTCTTGTTCTAGAATCTAGATCAGGAATTACTAATATTGATAAATATCACCCCCCCTTAGACATTTTTTTGGCTTAAGTAATCACCTTACTAATCACAGTAATTCTTTTGATTGCTTATATAATTTTAATTTCAGAAGAGCCAATTTCCAGCAGCTGTCTAAAGATTTAACCATTTCTGGAATTGCTGATACACTAGCATTCTCTAACATTGAAGAAGCAGTTTCAACTTTTTATAAGATCCTTAATTATTGTTTTGAAAAAAATGTACCCATAAAGAAATCAAGAAATACAAACTTTAGCCAGCCTTAGTACACGAAAGAATTGCGTTTACTGCGTAACAAAAGAAATAAGGCATGGAAAACGTATCTCTAAACTCTGTCTTCAGTCAACTTCTCTTTTTATGTTGACCTCTTTAACTAATTTAAGTCTCTTTATAATTTTGTATATGCTTGTTATGTTGCTGATATGGGCACCTCTTTGAAAGAGAATTTTAAAAAATTTGGAATTTTGTAAACTCAAAGAAAAAATCAGATGGCTTTCCATCTTCACTTACAAGAACCTTTCGTTAGATAAAACTTTTGATATCTGTAACGCTTTCGCAACGAATTTCGGTGAGTCATTTGTTAATAGCACTCAAGAAGTTGATGAAGTATATTTTCATAATCTTCACACCTTTTCGCAAACTAGCTGTAGCCACATACCTGTGCTACAGAGTACGGTCCTTGATCTTTTATATGCGTTGAATGATGACTGCTCAGTCAGTCCTGATGGTATTCCCCCGATAGTACTAAAAAAGTGTAGTAATGCTTTAGTTGAACCACTTACGTTCTTATTCAAACTTTCTCTAAAAACAGACAAATTTCTCAGCACATGGAAGAAGTCATTTCTAACACCAATTTTCAAGAAAGGTAACAAGTCGGATATAAGCAACTACAGGCCCATTGCAAAGCTTTCTTGCATTCCTAAAGTATTTGAACAAGTTGTTTGTGAAAGCGTAGCATATTTAAGTAAAAATATCATTTGCGAACAGCAACATGGTTTTGTGAAAAAAAAGAGCAACCGTTACTAATCTCCTCACATTCTCAAACATAGGTTATGAAGTTGACCGTGTTTACACTGACTTTTCTAAAGCTTTTGACCAACTTAGCTACGGAATGATTTTATTTAAACTAAAGGCTATTGGTGTTCCAACATTTTTCTTAGCTTTGATTAAGTCATACCTTGAAAACAGATCCTACGAGGTAAAATTTAGAAATTGTCATTCAGAACCTTTTGTTGCTCAATCTGGTGTTCCCCAGGAAGCCATCTTGGCCCTTTTCTGTTCATACTGTCTATTAACGATGTATCGTCATGTCTACGCTCAAGTGAACTTCTCATTTTTGCTGACGACATGAAGATTTTCAAAATAATAAAGTCGTATTCTTTTACAAGCCGACATTGATAGTTTCACATTTTGGTGTGGGAAAAGTAGCCTTTCACTCAACCCTTTAAAATGCCAGACGATAACTTTCACTAAAAAACTAATCAGTAACGTATTTGACTACTGTATACAGCAAAAACTCTGTCGTGTCTCCACATTTAAAGATTTAGGTGTAGATTTCTGTTCCAACTTAGAGTTTACATATCACATTAATTTTATTGTTAATAAGGCAAGTTCTATGCTTGGTTTTATAAAACGCTGGGCAATGGAGTTCAATGATCCCTATGTTACCCTTTCTTTGTATAGTTGCCATGTTCGTCCTCATCTTGAATATGCTTCGCAGGTATGGAATCCCTATTCCAAATTCATAGAAAACGTATTGAATCAATTCAACATAATTTCATTCGCTTTGCCCTAAGGGTCTTCCTTGGGAAGATCCTTATGATCTGCCTCCCTATGGACATCGTATTCTACTTCTTCAAATGCAATCTCTCCATCAAAGGCGTGTTAATAATGACTTAGTATTTTTACATCAACTCATTAATGGTTAAATTGATGATCACCTGCGTCCATTTGATTTTATACATATTGACTTCCATAGAACTAACTATGGGAAGAATGAAGCTTTAAATCGAATGAGCATTTTTTTTTGTAATAGTTAAATGTTAATTTTGTTTTGTATTTTGTGCGTGTGTTAGGCCATAATTGTATTATATTTTACTAACTACTAAGACATGCACTTATGATGAACCTCTGATCGTAGTTTGACGCTATTGCTATAAGCTTACTACTTTCTGAAAGTGTTATATTCAAGAGATAAAACCATTGAATAATTACAATAATGCAAGCACCAACATCATTTTCATTTTATGAATGAGAACGAAATTTAAAAAAAATACGTTTTCTGCAGCAAAACGTGATTTGGCCTTGAATGCCGCACTTCACAGACATACCTAAACAGTTTGTTGTTGTTGTTTTTCAATCCAAACTAAAAGGAACAAAAATATTCCGTCATCTTCCTCGACCATAACAAAATGTAAGGAAATTTCCCATAAAATTAAAATCTGTAAAATTGGGTGTTGTATTTAATAGACCGATAAAATGTTTCAATAACTCGCCGTGCGATACTAGCGACTTATGAGCAATTAGTGTCGCCATCTAGGATTTGCCCGGTGTCCCTTCTATTTGTAATTATTCAATGCTAAAACACTATAGTTAAGATGTTTTTTAGTTCATTTCACGCAGAAATGTAAGAAATTGTTTTGAAACTAAGTTTTTTTTTCAAAAGTATTATAAACTTTTCTTGTTTCCATTTCTAATATTGCGAAGAACGCTTCAAAAATTCAAAAACCCAGAAAATGAGAGTTGATCTGATATGAAGAATTGTCTTGACTTTTTGAATTAGTTTTTTTCGGTTTCAATTTTCGCCAGTCTATTACTACTATCTGCTTACACGTAGATGAAAGAAAATATTTTCATCTTAAAGGTGTCAACAAAACTTAAAAATTGTAGGGAAAAACATGTTTGGTTCTTGTATTTAAGGTTATAGGTGCATTTAAGTACATACTTTCTCTCAGATTTAAATAAACTTAAATTAAGGAAGCACATAAGTTGGTAACAAACTTTTGTGAGGCACCTATAAATTACATGTTTCAGAATCTCTTTTCAATTCAAATTCCAAGAGATTCGAAGCCTTTATTATAGAAGCATACAAAAAAAATAAAAAAGTAAAAAAAAATCAAAATTCCGTTAGTTATCAGCTGATGGAGTGGTGCGTCTCAAAAATTTGGTGCGTGACCATACCCACGATTTTAACTCTCCTAGAAATCTGAAATCAAAAACTAAAAAAGATTTTTAATCTACAATAATGTCGCAATGTCTGGAACTACGGAAAAGTTACAAACATTTTTTTTTACAAAACGGCGATTGCCTAAAAAAAAAAAAATTACCACTCTTTTGAACATTCTTCGATTTGTTAAAAATAGTAAAAATGAAAATTTGGGGATGGTTGTAGTTTCGGACGTAGACAAGTCCCTAAAGAAGACTCTCTTAAAATTTCAAGTAAATTGGTTCGGCAGAGAAATCGTGGGTATCAGATTCAAAAAGACAGTTCTGAAAAAAACGCGTTTAAAGTACCCATTATGCCTTTTGTTCTATTAGTTGCAGCCCAACCGATTTGGATGGCTGCTCAGCAAAATACTTATTTCTCCGAAAATAATTTGAATTTGGGAAAATCCTCTTGTAGACATATTCTTAAATAGTTAAACTATGAAAATATGAAACGAAAAAAAAATCATTTTTTTTGTGTTTCTAGACCAGAATACCCCCTTAAGAAAACTTTAAAAAAAATTACGGTTTTATGTAGGTTACTCTTCTGAATCAATACCGAAATATGTTTTTCTTGTAGAAAGAAGTAAACTTAAGGGAAAAAATTAGAAAGTTTCGAATTATCGTATTAAAAAAATGAAAAAAAGCCTTTTTTCGACTTTTCTACCATCGCAATGACATGTTTGATTAAAAGATCGAGTTCGAAATTTTTTACGAACAACGAATTTTTCAGACGTAATTTAAGGCGAGGTTCAGGATTTAAAGGAAACTTATTATAAATTTGACGATCTCCTATTCAAGGTTTATTAAGGATCCTTATTATTTGCTCTTTTTCTTAGAAACAATTTTTATGAAAATAATTTAAAGCATTACTAAAGTTTTTTCAAATTCTAACTTAAGTGAAACAAAAATTTTAGTTGTTTTAGATGTTTTTGACAGGTTAAATACCGACGAACCCTCCTCTTCATCCGCTATTGGTCAGTTGCAATCTTTATTAACTTACCAACTTTCCATTACCGCAGCACAAATTTCGTTTTTTTTTTTGATAGATATGTGCGAGGAAACATTTCTTATTTCTATTTTAAATTAATTTTCATAGTTCATTTTCAACTTCCCATAGGAAGTTATTGTAATGGGTCCGATTTGTAAAATTGAAAATTTTGACATTTCTCGACGTTCCAAGGACCCTAGAGTCGAAATAAAATATTTGTATAAGGATATCGTTCGTGAGGTATTTCGTCGTCCATAGCTCAAAAACTAGAAGAGATATCGACTTCAAATTCCGAGGCTTGTTGTTGCTTCGAAACTATGAATGGAGGAGAAGATATAACGACGAACTGTACGGGCTGTACAGCGACACTGACCTAGTTAGCAGAATTAAAGTCCAACGGCTTAGATGGCTAGGTCATGTAGAGCGGATGGACATCAACGCTCCAGCCCGGAAGGTCTTCGAATCCAATCCCGAGGGACGGCGCAGTAGAGTAAGACCGCGACTCAGGTGGCGCACCCAGGTGGGAGAGGACCTCAACCAACTTGGCGTGCGAAACTGGAGACAGCTAGCTAGGGACCGAGCTGGCTGGAGACGCTTGTTGGTTGAGGCCCAGGTCCGCCCCGGACTGTAGCGCCACCTTAAGTAAGTAAGTAAGTAATCGACTTCAAATTAATTTTGTTATACAGATAAATAAGGGCTCTCGAAAAAATTTTGTGGGTGTTTTTTTTACCATAGCAGTTTAAAAAGGTAAACATTTTGGTTAACCTTAAATATCTTACGAACCAAAACGGCTTGAATTAAATTTTATATTTCATATTGTAACGTGATACCAAACAAGTACATTTTTTGAAAAAGAATCCAATTCCTTTAACTGAAACTAACGTTATTGAATGGCAGAATTCACTTGATGACCTGATTGCTAAAACTGATAATGCGATATATTTACAATATCTAGAAAGTGCATCCTCTTCAGAAAGTAGAAACATTTACAGGAACCTGAACCACTAATTGTCATCTGATATGAGTTATTTTTGCAAGGAACTGACTGCAGAAGCTATCGGTATCATCTTTAAGGCTAGAGTCGAAATATTTAATCTTAACTTTGTGCCTTATAGATCCGATTTAGCACAAATCCGCACTCTCTGCAATTTAAGAGAACTTGAAGGTACTCACCATTTTATAGCAGTTTGCCCAATATTGCAAGAAATAAGCCGATTATATTTCCCAGTCAGTTTTTTGACTTTGAACGAGCTTATTGATATTCTGAACGGATTAATTGGTTATGTTAATCTCTTTAAATTTTGTAAACATGCGTTGTCATATATCGTAATAGTTTTTGAACCTTAAGAAATATTCTCCCAGTTAAAAAAAAAAAAATTGTTTCAAGTAACATAAAAATTGTATTTATGTTCCAAATCATTAAAATTGCATAAAAAGCATCCTTGAAATATTTGTTTCAAATCACGTGAAATTTGAATAGTAGATATTTAGGTATGCTACAAGTCATTAAAATTGCCTAAAAGTGTTATATCTTTCAAATTTAAAATATAAAATGTAAATTTTCTTGGTTGCATACAGTTATTTTGTAGGTTAAATCATTTTTGTTCGAACAAACATTTTTTTAGTTTGTAAAAAAAAAGAACGATAATTGAATTTTGTTTGACTTTTAATTAAAAGGGGGGGGGTAGGTCAACAACTTAACATATAGACGAGTTGTCACCCACCGCTTCAAATTGTTCTTTAGTGCTCTGTAAAGGATTTTGACAAAATTGAAATAATATAATGTACATCTACAAATTTCAACGGCTAAAAATACAACTTTAGTTATTAAAGTATTTAAGAACTCTGTTGTCTAGCGAGGTATGGTCTAACTTTTTAACTTGGACGATACCCTATATATAATAGCATTCCAAGATTTCAACAATTTTCTGAATGTGTCAAATTTAAGAGCTTAACTAAATAGTTTAGAGCGTTTTTGGTGCATAGAACCCAGAAAATGAGAAAGAATCTGATATTAAGAATTTTGTTGTTTTTTTTTACGTAATTTTTCGAACTTAATTTTCGAGATACCAGATAATATTTTGATTTTAAGGGATTCAATAAAACTTAAAAATTGTAGAGAAAAAATTGTTTGGCTCTCGTATTTAAGGAAAAAGGTGCATTTAATTACAAAATTCCTTTAAAAATTAAATACAAATAAATTAAAGTAAACACATACTTAACTTGGTAACAACGTTTGTGTGGCACCAACAAATTACAAGTTTTGGAATCTCTTTTCAAAAAGATTTAGTTCTCAAAATATAGATATGCAACGTTTATTATGTTTTCCAATTAGCCATAAGTTTAAGAAAAGTTGCTGTTTTCGGGACATTTATTCTCTTGACGTTCGTTTTAAAAATTTCTTTCATTTAAGATCTTAAAATTTTGAAATAAATAAAATGCACACTAGAACTTCCTTATTTCTCCCAAAAAGTCTATTTAAAAATATTTCCTATATTTATTTTTATTAACAGTCTTAAGTATACATATGAGGTTATAATACAATAGTTTTAGTATCTTTTTGAATTAAATTGAACTGTTAAATATTTCTTTTATTTTCTTCAATAAATTTTATTTTTTTTTAAATTTTATTATGGTACCGCAGTTAATTTCTTTGGGTTGTTTTATTATGTCTGGACGGTTGATCCTGTGGTTTGGTGTTTGGAAGTTGGGAAAATAGTTTAATAGATGTTCAACTGTCATTTTGTTTGGGTGGTTGCAGAATAAGCCGGAATTGTTGGTTGCGCTTTTGTCTAATAGGTGTTTATGTGTGAGGTTTGTATGGTTAGGCCTTAGCCTGATGATTGCTCTTGTCTCGTGTCGAGTAAAGGTATCTGCTATGTTAACTGTAATACGGAAAGGATTAATATAATTCGTATAATAGTTATTAATGTTTTTTGTAATTGGTTAAATATTTTTCCATTTGCAATTTTTAAATTTTGTTTAAGAAGTCGTATGGATTGACAACATTTCTCTCCTTTTTTCTGCGTATTCTATAGCACCTATAATAGCTGCTGATTCGGCAGTAAAGATGTTGTTAAATTCGTGAAGGCTACTTGTTTGTACAGTATTTTAGTTTGAATCAGCTACCGCATATGCAATTTTGTTATTATTAACTGATTATATTGTTGTTTAAATAGGTTGTTGTATATTTCATTAAATAGTTGCCTGAAATTGAAAGGATCAAGATTAGTTTTTTTTTAAAGCTGCGAGTTGAGTATCAATACTGCTTTCCTTTAATATCCAAGGGGGAAACACATCTGGTTTTGTTTTTATAAGTATAAGTGCAATATCTAGATCATCCATATGAAATCAGGAATTTCAGTATTAATTTGGCAGTAAGAAGGTCTCTTCGTTCTTCAAGGAATCCAGCTTCGGCTAGAAAATTGGGGATAGGTGTTGTAGGGAAGGCGCCTAGGGCAATTCTGAGTGCTGAATATTATGGAGCTTTGAGTTTACAGAACTGAGTTTTTAGGCATTTTCCGAAAATATGAAGCCCGTAATCGATTTTTGCTAAAATGATCGCACGTACAACGTTCAAAATTGAGCTGGGATGAAATTTTAATGCAATTTAATTTCTCAAAAATAATATATTTGGTACGAAGTTATTTAGCGCTTATAAATATTCATGGTGACCCCTTTCTGAGGTACCAAATTTTATAAACAAAAACTAATATTTTTTTTAAAGTTAAACAAAGGCTAACATTTTTAATTATCAAAAATCATCATCTTCATCAATTTGATCATTTGATCATCGATAAAGCCGATTGTAATCAGTTCATTAGTTCTTGAGAAAACTTAAGAACAAAATAAAGGTTTAAATAGAGATATCCTTCTCGAGCAATTCCAAAAATGTGTTTCTTTTAAAAAGAGGCCAAACAAAGACAAACATTCGTAAAAGTTTTAAAGAAAACTATCGGTTCATTTTTGAAAAAATCGAATTTTCGATTTTTAATCAAAAAATTGCATGAAGATTGCTGTTATTTTTCGTATTAAAAAAATTAAAAAACGTCTAAGTCCAAACGGCTTAAAACCACAATTTCTAAGTTTGAACTCAATCGACACAATAGTTTGGGCTGTAGGGGCCAAGAGAGACAGACGGATGGATCGGATGGACGGATCCAAGTTTTCTTCTTAGGAACCTGAATATTTGCTCTTTTTCATAAAAAAACTGTTTTATTACGAAAGTTTTTCCAAATTCTAAATGACGTGAAACAAACATTTTCGTTGTTTTTGACAGCAAATTAGTTTTAGGTTAGTGTTGTTAAACGACTAACAAATCTTTAGATGAACTCTTTAAATATACAACTTAACTTTTAAGCTTAATGGCTCATGTAATGATGAATGATGAATTATTGAAAAAGGTCTGATTCATATCATTTCATTCATATTATGTTCTTGCTCCAGTCCGCAGGTAAAAGCAGTACTTTTAGCAAACATAGTTTAAGGAATTAAAATACAAATTTTGTTTTCATATATGAAAAATAAATAATTAAAAATATAATGGGAGCCAATTAACGTAATACGAAAGTTTTGAATTCAAGGGAGCTACTACGAAAATAAAAACAAACTATCTCCCAAGGGGGGGGGGGGTTCATGATCCCTACGACACCTCACCCCATGGATCCGCCATTTAAGCTGGCATGTATTGGCCTCAACTTGGTCGTTTTAACGGTTACACAACGAAAGGCATTAAATATTTCGGCGGTGTTCGAGTAATCTAAGATTTTAGATTAAAGTTCTATCGTCTATCATTTTCAAAGCTCTTTTTTTTGATTCTATATTAGAATTAGTACCCGAGGCGTGATAGTTAATGCGTTGGACTATCACGCCATCCATAGGTCTTGGGTTTGATCCTTGCCTGTGCCATCCAAATTTTTTTTCACGAGTAGTGCCTTTTGCGAGGAATTGGCAAATTCTCCAAGATTATATCGGTGAAATCATAAGTACCTAGCAGTATTTTTGGCAATGTCGAATATGTGACCATTCCATAACAGATCACCAGTCATTCACATACCGAGTACTGGAATACTGAAAGTTGATTACTTTTATGTATCCACTAATGGAAAGAAGTATCAGGACTTGGTTACGCTTTAACGACAGGAGTTTTGAAGCCTTGAATTCTACACGGTGCATAATTCTCCATTGGAAAATTGTTTCGAGATCGGAATTTAATAAGCTTATCATAGGCTTCCGTTAAAGTTCCACATCATAAAGAAAAAAGTGACAATCCAGAATCGAATGTGAAAAGCTAAGGGGATTGTCTTCAGCGAATCAGTATAATGGATTAGAAGTTCCACAAAAGATCGTGTTTAAATATAAGGAAGAGAGTTGGACACAAAATGGGTCCCTGGGGAACACCCGCATTTATTTTATGACATTTAGACATGAACGGTTAGAATTGTGTTTTTTAATTCATTGATACCAAATCATCAATTGCAAAAGGAAGCACTTACTATTGAATGCTTTTGTAATAATCTCACCCTCTCCAAAAAGTAAAGATTTGGTGTGCTGTTCGGTTAAATAAACCATCAAATCACTGGTATACCTTTACTAAAGATGCTAAAGAAATGCGGAAATCACAAAACCACAAACCGGAAGTATTTTCCTATAACTTACACTTTCACAAAGAACTGGTGAAAAGTCAACATGATTTTCTTTTCTTATGATTGGACATCTTCATTTCAAATTTGATTTTCTTTATAGAATATAATTTTGTTCATATGTTTTTCTATACTTATAAAAGTTTATAAAAGACCTTAACTCAAGTCCCTTTTATTGCCCTTTAGGCCTTTTTATTCAATAGATTATAACCAACTAAGCTCTCTTTCTATATATATGTCTGAAGAAAAGAAAAATCATAGAAAAAAAAGTATCTATCACCCAAAAATAAAGCTTCTCATAAGATAAAAGGCAAAAGTAATCTGATTATGATATTTTTGGTCACCCTAAACCCAATTTCTGTTAAAGTTTTTTTTTTTCTTTTTTTAGATGTGGTGAACCCTACGTTTATGTTTTCCATTCCGTTCCACCATCCCTTAAGGACATATAAATTTTCTTGTGTATGAATTTCTTTGCTGTGATTCAATTTATCAATATCCCCTAAAAAGATCTTTTTACAAACAAACTCAAAGGTACATATTACGAACGAGTATGGAATTTGTGTGGCGCAACAGATGATGATGATGATGATGATGAGAACGATGATGATGTCTGTGAAGGGGGAGGATATAAAATTACATTTCACTCCTTGTGATATAAATTTTCCTTTTATGAAAGGATCTATAGAAAAACGAAAACACATTCCAAGACAGACACTGTAAGTCTTCATCAAATGTATCCAAGACAATATTTTTTATTTTTATTTTTTCAGAATAAGACAAACATAGGAAAAAAGAGTGATAAACGGGAAGATAGATTTTTCCTTTCACGATTCGAATGCCAATATATCCTTAATGTAGAAAGATAGTGTCAGTGCCTGTAGCCTGGTGTGCTGTGTCTGCCTCTGCAAGGACGACACATACGACACACGACACTTTGTCTGCGAATCGAATCGAACGTTGTTCGTCGAACCATGGATATGAACGGAATGAACACCTTTTTCCAGATCCAGACACTTCGCCTATTATAGAAAACATCTAATAATATAATAGGTAAGCTTCAAAGCGCGGGGGAGGGGAGAGGTGTGAAAATTCGTAATGTGCTGAGTCGTGCTGATTTCTTATCTCTTTTAATTTTTCACTAAACTCCTATGTAGCTTATATCAGATTTTATATCTTTTTACCTACCTTCTGCAGCTTTGCTTCCAGTTCGAGTTTAGTTTCTGAATTCAAAAAGAAAATTGATATTTTCTTTTTTATTATAGAAAATGTGTTTTTTTCTTCATCCTCATTTTTCTGATTTCATTTTGCTAGATAAACATAGGAAACGTATTTATTTGATGTGAAATTTATAATAAAACGTGTATTTTAGTCCGTTTGTAGAGGAGAGCACTTTATTTGTGGCCTTTACTGTGGCAGTGTGATGCAAGCTGCAAGCTGTGCAAACTATTGCATACTTTCAGTTCAACAAAAGGTGCAAACGTTCTTAAAGAATGATTTAGAATACTTATTTGAGACGTTTAATGAATTTAAGAACTTGTACCTACCTGCTAAGGAACGAAACATGAAAAAAAACTGTGAATAAAATATTTAAGTGTATACTTTTGATTTAAGAACGAATTCAAACGGAATTCAATTATTTTTAAATATTATGAATATTTATAGTTTATTATGAATTATTTCATAAAATCATTTTATCATCAGTGGAGGTAAGTCGAAGGTAATAAAAAAGTTGCCGCCCGAGCAGGGACTTGAACCCTGGACCGTTGGATTAAAAGTCCAACGCTCTACCAACTGAGCTACCCGGGCACTTAAAGATGCTTATGGTTAGAAGTGTATTGTATAAAAATGTATAAACATTTTAAAAGGTATATTGATCTTAAATCGATTTTTGATAGTGTTGTTAAACAAAAATGTGGTATCTTTAGTTGTTACATAGGTTCTATTATGATTATTTGTTAAGTGTTTTGTTTTGTTGTAAAAGACCATGTTCTGCCTGGAACAAGCTACAGTGATTGGGAAGTCGGAATGAGATTATCTACGAGTATCTGTATGGAAATAGATTGATTCGTCTTCCAGATGCCCTTTCTTCTGTGGAAGGTTTTAAAATCTATAAGTTTCTATCGAACTGTCGTCTGCAAGCTTCGGAATTGATTCTTAATATTTAAAAATTACGGAGTGGCCATTTTGTTTTAGATACACTGTAATGACACTCTGAGGGGAATAGCACAGTTTGTAGCCATTTGTTTGCTGAGTATATCTATCAAGGTGTCAGGTGGAGTAAGTTTTTTAATGCCGCTGTTGGTGTTGCACGAAGCCATCCGCTTTTATATAGGAAAGCTTTTACCAATGGTTTTTTGCAGGAAAAGAGAGCTACAGTAGCTTGACTATTTCTAAACTTTGTTTTAATAGATACCTTCTATAAAAGGATCAGGTTACTATTGCTAAACTTATATATCCTGGTGAATACAACTTAATCGGTTTTGTATAAGTTGACACCTAATACACACCAATTGTATACACTTATTTAGAGATTTTTGTAAAAGTTCGTTTAGAGTTTTAAGATGTTTCCCTGAAGCTTCGCATAAGCAATCAATCTAAAGTTCTCCACATCCAGTTACAGATTTTCATCGACTATAAGCTGTGCTATAAGGTTACAATGGCGAGCAGACAATACACCACCATGAGGCGTACCACTGCTGAAAACTCTTCTAGCAGAAACACTGCCTAGTTTTGCCGAAATTATTCTGATGGTAACTGATAACTCTCTAATCGAAGTCTCTTCGTGAAGAGATGTTTTTGCAAATGTAATTACAGTTGTGTCCACGTTTTTAAAGGCGCCTTCGATGTTAAAAAAGGCTGCCAAAGTGTATTTTTTTATGATGGAGAAAGTATTCGATTGTGCTTATTAGAGTGTGTAACGCCGTTTCACCGATGTACCTTTACAGTGTATTTATATTGTGAGTTAGATATCAATAAATCTTTTTAAGGTCTGGAGAAAAAATGATGATAGTTCTTAAGCCTAGTACATACTTCCTCGTGAAGTGAACGTTCGCCAGTGGAGAAAGTGAACTTTTGACATTGCTCACTGGTACACACTTGTGAGTACACGTTGTGAACATGCGGAAACCAAATGTCAAAGCTTCACCAACAGTTCCCGTACATTTTGCACGTGAATTGCCCGTGAACGAAAACTCTCCACTTTGTTCTCCACTCAGTTTCACGAGCAACTTCACGGGTGAACCAAAAACTGAAATTTGTATGGGTTCACGAGATGGTTCACAAGTATGTACTAGGCTTTAAAGACAACATTAACTTCTCTCTTCATTGAAGACATATTGACCAGGGTTGAGCAGCTATTAAAAATTATCTCTAGAACAGATATTACCTCTAGTCCTGCAGATTTGTATAGTTTGAAGCTGATGAGAGCCCAACGTTAATTGTCCTTTATGATCAGACCTTTTGGGTATGATACGATATAAGGATGTATCTGATTGAAACTACTTACAGTTCGGAAGCTACCATTGAAATTGGGTAAGCAGTGGTAAGTTGAGTTATTTTTCGCTAAATTTTGTCCAGGAGCCATCTGCTTTTTATAGCCAGCTGATAATCCCTAGAATAGTTGAATGAATTATTGTTAGCCTAGAAGCTTCGGATGTTTCTCCTATTGAACCATAAAAGGATTGCCAGGAAAATCGTTTTGATTTTGTTAGTTCCTTTTTGTATCCTTTTATGGATTCCGTATATAAGAATTTCAGTCTGAAGCTAATCTTTAAACCTTAGCTCCATTGACAAGTTTTCTACATTTTGTTCTGAGCGAGTCATGGCCTAAATCCTACCAGTGTGGTTTCCTTATTTCCCAAGAAGTGAACAGACAATCGCGGCTATCGATTTGTTCGTAGCTGACTTGAGGTTCTTGACTTTAATATAAGGTTCCCCAGCGTTAGAGAGAGGACTAAATAGTTAGAGATGAAAAGAAATAAGTGACAATTAATTAAAACGGGTGGGGTGACCCTTAAAAGAAAATTTAAAAAAGAAAGTTAAAATATCATAAATTTATGTAATGCATACAGAAATTTAATTAAATTGAAGTTAAACATTTCAAGAAAACATCAGGTAGATCCATTTACAAACAATTCAATACTTTCATTATCAAGACTTAGGGCCAATATTTAACTTGTTTCATAAATAACAAATGAGAAGTTTGCATTCTGATAGAATGAGGCAGTCTATTAAATATCCGACATGAGGAAACATTATAAAAATGTCTAAAAGCGGTTGTTCGATATACCGGTATAGAAACTTGGTTTAAAAAATTTCCACGTAAAATATAATTATCAATTATTCTAAAATTAAGATTACCTGATCTCTTAAAGAAAATTTTTAGAACTTTATAACAATACATATGTATGTCTCTAAAAAGTGAAAAAACTAGGGTACAGGCGAGACTTACCACATATTTTCTTTAGAACACTTTTTTGCAAAACTATTTAAGGTTTTATTTTGTTATAATATGAACCTCCCCAACAAGAAATTCCATATTCTAGTTTCGAATGAAAAATGCCATAATAAATTTTAAGTAGCAGTTTGGAAGAGCAAACTTTACGCAAAAAGAAGAAGTTTCTAAGAGTGCACTGAAAATAATATCCCAAATACTTGAATTCATTAACTATTTCTAATTTGAAGCATTTATCACTACAGCTCATGGAATCCGTAAATGTTATGGAAGTAACCACAGGATTACAGGTGCAGTTAAATAGCTTGAATTTTGGACACTCAGTAGAGTGGAAAAAGAGATCAGCATTAACAATCTTTCTGCCAGACAAACTGAAAAACATTATCTTGGTTTTAGAACTTATTATCAGTTTTTGCTCTGCAAACCAGATTCTTAACAAGCTGAGATCCCAATTTATATCCGATATAAGATTCAGACAACTATCTGTACCATACGAAAAATCAACATCATCTGCAAAGGCTGTAAGAGAACCCTTAAAAGGCAAACTGAATAAAGAATTAATGTATACCAAAAAAAGTATTGGTCCTAAAACCGAACCTTGTGGAACTCCCAAATCGAATGTCTTTATATCACTCCTAACACCATCAAATTTGACTCTTTGGGCTCTTAAATTTAAATAAGATCATAGCCAATCATTAATGAATCCTCGAAACCTAGCACTTTCAAGTTTGCTAACCAAAATTTCCTGATTATCCATGTCAAAGGCTTTTGATATGTCAACAAACAATCCAGCTGTATTTTTTTTTCTATCAAGACTTACAAATATTTGAGAACAGAAATGTAACAACGCATCTTCGGCTTTGAAAACAAAAATGAACATCACTGAAAAATGTTGTTCTCTTTAAAAAGCTCACCATTCTATTTTTTACAGTTTTTTCAAAAATCTTACTTATCGACGGCAAGATCGATATATATCTTGAAAAGTGGCAAGATATTGGTACATTTAAGAGCAACCGGAAATACTCCAGAAAAAATAGTTTTGTTAAAGATATGTGCCAAAACATCAATTATAAAACATGCTACATTTTTCAAACAAACATTTGAAATGCCATCATAACCAGAAAAGTTTGAAGATTTAAAGTGCCAATTAACTTTAGAATCTCTAAACTAGATATAGGCTCAAACACAAAACTTTGGCTTTGAGAAGGCTCAATACTGAATGGACTACAAAGTGTACAAGATGGGTGACTAGAACTAGCTTGTAGATTAAGTGAAATCGTTGAAAAGTATTCATTGAATGCATTAGCAATTGCAATTTTATCTGAGACCACACGACCATTAACATTGACAACAGATGGTTGTTTTTTGCACTGAGATTTATTAAGTATACTATTCACTATTTTCCATTCGTTTCTAATATTTCCTTTAGCTAGATTGAATTTGTTTTTAAAATTGTTATCACGACAAATAGGAATTTCCTTCTTTAATTCAACACAAATTTTCTTATATTTAGTTTTTAAATTCTGACTGCTGTTAACAAATCTAAGCTAACAAATCAAGATAAGTTGCCACGAACTCACGAGTACAGTAATGATACTTTCTCCAAAATTTTGTCAAGATTTGTTTAAATGTTCGGTGTGATAAGCCATGAGATCACCTGTGGACTTACTGCTAAAGCAATAATGCCGATCACTAAGAAGCTTTCGTTCTTTAATATATTTATGCAGAATTACTTAAGATGGCTATACAGTCCGGGGAGGACCTGGGCCTCAACCAACATGCGTCTTCAGCCAGCTCAGTCCCTAGTTTAGCACGTCAAGTTGGTTGAGGTCTTCACCCACCTGAGTGCGCCAACTGATTAGCGGTCTTCCTCTACTGCACCGTCCCTCGGGATTGGATTCGAAGACCTTCCAGGCTGGAGCGTTGATGTCCATTCACTCTACATTACCCAGCCCTCTAAGCCGTTGGACTTTAATTCTGCCTACTAGGTCAGTGTCGCTGCACAGCCCGTACAGTTCGTCGTTATATCTTCTCCTCCATTCTCCATCTATGCGTACGGGACCAAAACTCACCCGAAGAATTTTTCTCTCGGAGCATCCTAAGACGTTTTCATCTTTCTTTGACAGACGTTGTTGTTCAATGTCCTTTTTTGATGACAGCATATACTTGGTCTTGCCTTCAAAAACGCTCCACTAACATCACGCTTTGATCTTCCAATTATGAAGATATTGCTGCGTATCCGAGTAGTTGGATGGACCTTTGGAAGATTGTGCCTCTAGTGTTGACGGTTGAGTTTTGCACAATTCTTTCCAGATATTAAAGAAGTCGTATGACGGTGCATCGCCTTGTCTTAAACCTTTTTTGACATCAGATACATTGGTGAGATCTTTTCCGACCTTGATAGAGCAGAAAAGACGTAAGTGCAATTGGATAATAAATAGAGGAAGGGAAGGCCTCGGCTTTGTTGGAAAAAATTTACGCAGTGATTTTGCCAGCATTGAAGAGCACCTCTTCAGAACAATAGCAGGAATACTATCCGGCAAATCGGATTTATGAATGTCGAGAGCTTTAAGAACTTTAAACTCAACAGGAGCTAAGAAGATCCTTCCAATATAATCGTTTACGCTCTCAAGTACAAGAAAAGTTATGTCACTCATTGGAAGCATGTAATTATTATCACCGTTATCTAAATCTAATTTATATCGGTTGCGACGAATTCCTGCACTTCAACCAGATAGAGTTCTTGAGAGTGCTCATTGGTGGGATCGCGGACTTCATTGCCAGTAGAAGATAGAAGAAATAGTCTTTTACAATTTTAAGCATCAACGGTGATTTCATTGCATGATTTATCGGCAAAAATTATGTTTTTCATGAAGAAAGTCATAAAAACACGTGTTTTCAAATATTAAAAGAAATCAATAACATAATTATTTTTAAATTAATGAAAAAAAGAGGCTGGGATGCGACCCATACTAATAACTTCCCATCAGGTCTGTCGTTTGGATTGCTTAAAAAGTTTTCGTGTTTTGTTAAAAAAGTTGTCAGTTGAATTATTCTTAAAAATTAAAAAATTACGCACAATATTTAGCATGTAATGAAATAGTTTGATTTCAAATTCTATATTTGCTAACGAGATTATTAGTAGAAAACTAATTTTTAGCAATTTTAGTAAATAACATATCTTAAAAAATTTTATTTCTTATATAAACAAATACAAATTGCATGAATTAAATTAATTTAAAGTCAATATCTTCTATTAATCACGAGCTATCAAAAACTAAACATCACATTTTTTTACCAAATTTACGAATTATTTTTTGCAGACTTTAATTTTGTATGAACAAACTAACTGTTGGATTTTTTATAAAAAATGTACCTACTGAATGTCGAAAAAAAATATTTTCTGTGAGATAAAAATAGTTTGAAGCCAATATTTTTAATTTTTGTGAAGATATTTGAGTTGTATTGTTGTCTTCAGGTTTTAATGTTTTTTAAGAAAACTCTCAATTCGATTTTTCTCAAAATGTTACCGAATGTTGAACACAAGCCATAATCTTAAATTTTTGAAATGGTATTTGATTCGAAAATCGACATTTACCAACTTTTAGTAATGTTTTTATCAAACAAAATTGTCAACTCGATTTTTCTCAAAATTTTGCAAGATGTCAAGAACATGACATACAATTATTTTGGAGATAAAGTCATTTTTTGTTCATAATATATTCAAATATATTCGTTTGGTTGCACGGTTCAATACATAATTTAAAATTTAATTCAAGTCTCTAGGTTCATGAGAAATTTTGGGATAATGAAAATGTCCACCTTTTTTTTTAATTGCTATGGTGAAAAACACCCTTTCTACATCTTTTTGAATTATTATCCGTATAACGGCATTCATTTGAAATCGATATTACCACTGGTTTTTGAAATATCATCTCTCTAAAAACTTTTATTTAGTCCCGAGAAACGTCGAGAAATATCAAAATATTCAATTCGACAAATTGAACCGATTACAATAACTTCCTATGTGAAGTTAATAAAAGTATTTTCGTGTCAATACTGTGTCAAGGCTAGGTCCGGATTTAGAGGTCCAGAGGCCTCGGGGCAATAAAGAAGTGGAGACCCCCGCGCCCTCAGGCCAAATTATTTTTTTTTAAAATAAAGTAAACCATTTTTTTCACTCGAGTTTTTCAATAAATAATTTATTGTGAAACCAAGTAGATTCCTTTATTATTGAACAAACACATATAAATATAAACGGAAAAAAGAATTATATAAAATTAAATTTTAGGGCTAACGAACGGAACCTTTCGTGCTTTTTTAGCCGAAAAAACATTGATGATTTCTTTCAAATCCAATCCCATGTCCCATCGTGGTTCGAAGTTTTTTTTATAATTTTAATTTATGAAAATGAGCGCTCTCCAGTGTAATTTGTTACCATCAAAACCAAATGCATTCTCAATGCAATTTCGAGGTTCGGGAATGTAGCTTTAAACTTTTGATTTTCGAGAATTTGGTAGTAAAATAGTTCAGGTGATGATCAATTACATAGTCCTTTTCCTTTTTGTATGAGTCAATCTTAGACACTAATTGAACCAACTCATTAAAAAGACTAGGCTCTAAATCATGCGGATACACTTTCACCAATACCTCTGCTGCAGCGTGCAAATTTTCAGCATCCATCTTCTCGATGTGATTCAGGAATCCAAACCTCGAACGTACATCTTCATAGGCATACAATCTTTCAGTAAGAGAAACGGATAGCTGGGATGAAGGCGGATACTTTGTATTTTTCCTTGGGTGGCAGATTTACGTCTTGTGTTTTCCCGTAATTTAGCGGATTCAACCTCACATTTCTCGTTCTGGTACGGGTGTATGATTGTACATATTCATTAGTATGGGATATTTTTTTGGCTGCTTCCTCGTTTTTATCAAAATCATGTCGTTTGAATTTTAGGAATGATTTCAATGATTCTAGTGCACGCATTGCCGATTCAAGAATCATTTTCGGGTCTTGCAACATCTTGTTTGTAGCGTTGAATCGCTACAAGATATCGTTCCAAAATGTTGCAAACAAAGGGGTTTTGACAAAACTCAACTTCTGTAGAAGGTGCGTTGCTTCATTCCTTACGAGGCCTTTTTGCTATTTATTGGAAGATATGCTGGTTAGAGCTTCTTCGATTTCCGAATAGCCGTTGACTTAGGCTTTCGTAGCTTAAGCTCGACAAGACCAACTAGTGTCGCTGAGCTTTTTCAAGACTAAAAACTGGCCGCTTTTCTTCTCCGATAATTTCTTAATCAGAATTCGGTGCCGCTCTGTACTGGCTGTGGAAAACGTGCACCGATTCTTCATATAAAGCAGTTGTATTTGCATATATATACATATATGTATATATACGAGTATATATAAGAAAAAAAATTGCCGAGACAAGGAATCGAATACCCAACCTCCGAGGTTGCTGGCAAGCACCACCCCTCTCAGCCATTAAGCGATTGGGGTACCACCTCAAGGTGCGTATTGAATTGGAAGTGCTTCCATTTGAGATTTTGATATTTCACTGATTGCCTGATAGGAGTGAACAAATATAGATCCATGATTTATGTTATTTAAGATTAATATAATTAAATAATCATGTATGCACAAAGTAATGTAGGCTGCAGGTAAAGGTAGTTAGAATTTTAAACAAACATTTTCCGAAGTCTCTATTGTGGGGCCCCCTGTTTGTTGCGGCCTCGAGGCTTCCGTCCTGGCCTGCCTCCCCAAATTCCGGCCCAGGTCAAGACTAAAACATAAAGGTGTCTGTCTTGATTAGGGATGCCTTTTATATAACAGCTTCTAGTCAAGTTTGCTGATGACCACACAAAATTTTTAAACACCTGAATTAAATTTTAAAATCATACCCAAAAATATTGCAGAATCTGCGATGGAAAAAATTAGTCTCTATTCTAGAACATTCTTAAAGATAAAAAAGAGCTTTATAATGTAACCCTTCTTTGTCTTTGTAGAAAAGAAAGTCCTTATCGTACCCATACCGGATGTAATTACTGCCTAAATAATTAAATCACAATGTTAGACTCAAATATGAAAAAAAGCTTCGCAATGCGCCGCGCCACAAATTCTACATTGACAGACACTTAAATAGATTCACCATCAAACCACAAAATTTTCCGGCGGCGACGACGACAACGAGAGCGACTTCTGGCCCGCAAAGGCATCGTGTCCATATAAATTGATGCATTTGTAAAATTAGCATTTTTCTTTATTCGAATTCGACCCTTTATCCTTTTTTTCAACAATTTCCGCTTAGCATTTAATTTTTTTTTGGATATTTAGTTTTTGCAGTCATCGCCGCACAAACTCCAGGAAATATATTTTGTTCATTGGGAGTTTTTTGTCCAACTCGAAATTATTTGCATTTTGATGGTTATGTTCGCTTTTGGGAAAATCTGTAACTACCAAAAAATATAAAGGACTGGGATTTCTAGTGCAAATTTGTATGGTTTTTGTGCCCCCTCGACGCCGACTTATTGCGGATAGTATATTGTAATTGAACTGCAAATGGAATCCGAATCACACAGGCAGAAAGAAACTACTGCTCGGAATAATCAAGGAATTTATTCGAATCATCCGGCTGATCTGTTTTTTTTTTTTGTGGTTCTTTGTATTTAAATCAACGATTAGGGAAATATATGGCGGACACAATTTTTTTTGTTATTGACTGAAACTGATTCATTTAATGATAATTTGTCCTCACAAAAAATATAAACCATCAAGAGTATATTTAAATCCATGCCATATTTTATAAGTAAGTAAAATAGTTATACAAAATGATACGGTATAATTTAATTTTTATGTTTTTTGTTTGTAATTAAATACAAAAATATTAATACATTTATTCATGCTCGTTCTTTGCAAAATTTATGCATTCATAACTTTTTTTCAATTTTATTTTTCATAGCCAAATGTTAAACGCACAGTCCTATTGTTATTGTTATTGTTACAAACAAAAAAACCTAAAATCACAAAGCATGATGAAGACCTGCATTTTCGATAAATTCGTTGTAAGCTTCTTAACCGGCAGGATGGCTTTTGTGGCAATAGATGCTCTCATGGTTTATCACATCGAATTTTTGACCGAATCTTTACATCGTATTGGAGAATGTAAGAACATTGTTCTTGACATTTTAAAGGTTTTTGATAGAGTTTGGCTGGTGTGTCCCCAGGGCTCCGTGTTCTTACGGGTGGATCCAGACTTTAAATCAGGGGAAGTGCGTCACATTCTTAACTTATAGAACAGTTTTTACTCACCATCTAAAAATCTTCTTTAAAGGAGGCTAACAAAATTTAAATAACATAATGTGTATCTTAACCTTACATTTAAACATTTCAAGTTTTTTCGAATTCAGTTTTCGGGAGTCTATCACATATTACTATCGTTATCAGTCTGTTTACTCGTTGATACCAGAAAATATTTTGATCTTAAAGGAGTCAACAAAACTTAAAAATTTTATAGAGAAAAATGTTTGGTTCTTAAATTTAAGACAATAGGTGCATTTATGAAAGTATACAAAATTTCTCTAAGAATTAAACAAAAACAAATGAAGGGAAACAAAAAAGTTGGGAAGAAACTTTTGTGTGACACTCACAGATTACACGTTTTAGAATCTCTTTTAGTTCAGTTCTCAGGAAATCCAAAGCTTTTATATTAATGGATAAGAAAACATTCATTATGTTTTTTAATGTAGTTTAACAAAAGTGTTATCTTTTCTGTTTTGGGGACATTTTTATACTTGAAATTCATGCTTTGATCTCTAGAGCATCTAAAACAAATTCACTTAAAAAAGTCGATTTCTTAACAGGGAAACAATTTTAAAACAAATCAAATGGTAGAACTTGCTAATTTCTTCAAAAAAGTATGTGTTCAAATTATTAAATATATTTTAAGATTTCAAAATGTACCTGCAATATAAGTTTTTCTGAAAAATTTAAATGCCATTCTATTTCTTAAAAAACCTAGATTAACTTAAATTGTTTTGATCAATAAGAAAGAGAGGATTATTGAAATCGGTCCATTAGTTTTTGAGAAAGCTTAAAAACAAAATAAAGGTTTTATGAGGAAAACCTTTCTGGAGCAATACCAAAATATGTCTATTTTTTTTGTAAAAAGCTAAGAACGATGTTCAAATGGTAGACATGTGCATTCAAAAGGACACAAGCGTCCACAGGTTTTTTTCAAAACCCACCTCTGTCTATCAACTCAACTCCTACTCTCACCTCCCCGCGGTGAACATCGGGTGCCTAGTACCTCAACTGGAAATTGGGTTCCAACCCCAGTGGAAAGTTGTTGGGGGCAACAAACGAGAGAGGGGGGAAGAGGTGTTTCCACTAAGGCACCTCTCCTTATCCAGGCGGCAGCGGACGAATTCTCGAGATAGAACTCGAGATAGAATCAACGGTGGCGTCTACAGTTCCAGTAATGTTGAACTACTAAGTGAACACCTTATAGGGCTTCTTCGACATATTCGGAGCCCAGGCCTGTAAGGAGCGGTTTATCCGGCTCCCCTTCCTTGGAGTTATACTAAGGATCTGGCCCTCCAGGTTGGGAATTGTGCCGTTGGGGTGACTTCTTGGCCACGTAAAAAATACCTTAAGTTTCGAAGCACCAACAAGCCTCGGATACGGATGGATTCACTGTTGACAACCCACTCAAACGAAATAAGGGCAACGAACTTCGGATATGTACGTGGAATGTTAGGTCCCTCAACAGACCACGTGCAGCAGAACAATTAGCGGAGGCCTTAACTGCTGCAAGGCAGATATTACAGCCATCCAAGAAGTGCGATGGGATGGACCGGGCAAACGCAAACTAAAAGACTGCGATATATACTAAGGCGACTGCTACCGAGAACAAAGACAGCGTCTATTTGGGTGTGGATTTGTTGTTGGAACTAGACTCAGGCAAAAAGTCTTGAGTTTCAACAGCGTGAGCGAGCGCATCACGACAATCCGCATCAGGGCTAAATTCGCCAACATAAGCCTAATATGCGCGCATGCCCCAACAGAGGAGAAAGATGAAGACACCAAAGACATATTCTTCGAGCTCTTGGACAAGACATATGAGCAGTGCCCTGGCTATGACATTAAAATTGTCTTAGGAGATTTTAATGCCAAGCTAGGAAGAGAAGACATCTTTGGTGGCACAATCGGGAGATACAGCCTACACATCTCAATATCCACAAAGGGACATGGAAATCTCCTGATCAATCAACCGTCAACCAGATTGACCACATTGCGATCGAAGCACGACACTTTTCCAGTATCCAGAATATCCGAACATTCCGAGAGGCCAACATTGACTCGGACCTCTACCTCGTTGTAGCCAAGGTACGGCTACGGATATCCCGCTGTAAGGGAGATAGAACCACTCAACCTCGGCGACGCAGATCAACAATTCCGCTTACCCGACCTTGACGAAGTGAAGATAGAAGATGATATCTATACTTAAGTCAGCATAGTGTGCCCGTAACATAAGAAAGGCGACCCTCTAAACTGCGCCAACTACAGAGGCATCAGTCTCCTTAACATTGCGTATAAGATCCTCTCTGCCGTATTATGTGAACGTCTGAAGCCATTCGTCAACAACCTGATTGGTCCTTATCAGTGTGGCTTCACACCAGGAAAGTCCACTATCGACCAAATATTCACACTACGCCAGATCTTGGAAAAAACCCAGGAGCTTCAAATCGATACCCACCATCTCTTTATCGATTTTAAAGCCGCGTATGACAGCATCTATAGGGAAGAGCTCTACCGAGCAATGTCTAGTTTTGGCATCACTGTCAAACTTATCCGTTTGTGCAGAATGACGATGGAGAATGCACGCTGCTCTTTCAAGGTCGGAAAAGATCTTACCGATGCATTTGATGTCAAAAATGGTTTTAGACAAGGCGATGCACTGTCATGCTACTTCTTCAACATCGTTCTGGAAAGAATTGTGCAAAACTCAACTGTCAACACTAGAGGCACAGTCTTCCAATGGTCCTTCCAATTACTCGGGTACGCAGATGATATTGACATAATTGGAAGATCAAAGCGTGATGTCAGTGGACAGTTTTTGAGCATTGCGACGGAAGCGAAGAAGATGGTTTTAGTGGTCAATGATGGCAAGACCAAGTATATGCTGTCATCAAAAAAGGACACTGAACGACGACGTCTTGGACAAAACGTCACCATGGACAGCTATAACATTGAGGTAGTTAAGGACTTCGTCTACCTAGGCACCGCTATTAATACATACAGCCACACCAGCGCTGAAATCAAACGAAGAATAACTCTTGCAAATCGGTGCTTCTTTGGACCTAGAAGGCAATTGAGAAATAAAGTCCTCTCTCGAGCATCTAAAATCACCATCTATAAGACACTCATCATCCCGGTTCTCATTTATGGTGCTGAGGCCTGGACCCTGTCAAAGAAAGATGAGAGTGTCTTAGAATGTTTCGAGAGAAAAATTCTTCGGGTGATTTTTGGTCCCGTATACGCATAGATGGATAATGGAGGAAACGATATAACGACGAACTATACGGGCTGTACAGAGACACTGACCTAGTTAGCGGAATTAAAGTCCATAGGCTTAGATGACTAGGTCATGTAGAGCGGATGGACATCAACGCTCCAGCCCGGAAGGTCTTCAAATCCAATCCCGAGGGACGGTGCAGTAGAGGAAGACCGCGACTCAGGTGGCGCACCCAGGTGGGAGAGGACCTCAACCAACTTGGCGTGCGAAACTACAGAAAGCTAGCTAGTTGCATCACCAACTTCTGACAATTGTTTTAATAACTCATGGAGGTGAATATGACTGACTTCAAACAGGAGTTTATTTCATTAGCAGAAGTTGATCGAGGAATGTTTATGTTTGATGAAAGTCCCCTAACAGCAATATTTTGCATTGTTCGATTAAATGCTTCTATTGATTTTTTATTCGCCATTGTGCACTCATCCCATAAAATAAATAACGTTAATCGCAGAACTTTTACCATAGCAGAATTTCTCCAAGAAGCAAGTTGGAGTTTCAATCACCCATACATTCAATGGCAATTTTAATGCAGAGTATTCGGTACGACCACCTTCTAATAATGTAGCAGCAATTCCCGAAGATGCAAGTGCCAATTCAATTTTCTGTTCCGATCGAATAGTCGCTAAAATCAATGATACAACGAAAGTTTTGCCTGTACCACCAGGTGCATCCAGGAAATATAATCCACCTGGTATTATTGAAAACGGCTTGCATGATTGTGTCATACACATGATTTTGTTGAATTTTCAATTAAGTTATATTCGATTGTAAAAATAAACGTTAATCATTAGAATTGAACTCCTGCTCAATTTGCAATTATTCATGATCAAAAGAATCATG
Organism: Eupeodes corollae; assembly: GCF_945859685.1. NCBI lineage: Eukaryota > Metazoa > Arthropoda > Insecta > Diptera > Syrphidae > Eupeodes > Eupeodes corollae. The sequence goes on from NC_079147.1 coordinate 36,925,919, forward strand.
TACCTTAAGATTTGGTCATACCCAATTGTACTAATGCTTTATTTACAATCCTTAGACACATATCTTCAATTATTATTACAGCTTCGTTTCACATTTCCAAGGTAATCAACAAATCGGTATTTCTTTAAGTATTAGTACAAAGTGTTTGTACATGGGAGTATAGAAATTTTTAAGAATAATTCAACTGACAACTTTTTTTACAACACGAAAACATACAAACTTTTAAGCAATAAAAATCGACAGACGGGATGGGAAGTTATCAGTGTGGGTCACAACCCAGCCTGTTTAAAAAAAACTTTTGTAGCGCTCTTATTGAAAAACCCTATCAATGTTTGAGCTCAATTGACACAAACGCTAAGGCTGTAGTAGCTAGGACAGACGAACAGACGTAATCGATCCCTGAACGTGACATTTCTGCCTTCAATCTTAAAATAGTCCTCATCACTGAAAACAATGTTTCCATTAAAATCTAGATCATTTGATGCATTTTAATAACCCAAAACGTTGCTTGTGATCGACATCTTGAGTTCTTGTATTAAATAAAGCTTGAAAGCCTTAAACTCTAAGCTTTTTTTTCCAAAATACGGTGTAATGTGTGGAATTGTCTACATCCAATGATAGACCTGAGTTTTCGTTTTCAGTAAGGAGCTAAAGAAGCTATACGAGTATTTTTAGCTGGTCTTGGCGTACACGGTTTTTATTCTTTACATTAGTTGTCTCACTAGTAATCATTTTCATCCAATTTTGATATATCAGATTCCAAAAAGGTGTTTCACGAAAACTAATCAAAAGTTTAAGTAATGGCGTAGTTTTAAGTTGTCAAATGTCAAAGATGGCAGCTTTAAAAGTGACATCTGCCCAAAGAGATGTTGTTTTAAGGAATAATTTAATTCATTCCTTAAAATGATTGAAAAAATCCAACAGTTATTGGCCTTTGTTTACATAAATTTGTCGTTTTGGACATAACGTTTAAGACTATCTGATATTTTGTTAAAATTCTAATAAGATTCATTATACCTCTAACACCTCTCTTTCTGTTTCAACTTAGAAAATAAACGTGCACCAGACGAGTCTTTTGTTAAAATAAATACCGTTAAATCAAATTGTAGGGTTCATTATTTTCCAAGAATTCTTCCAGATGGGTTGAATATATGCACAGGACATCACAGCACAGGATGTACCTAAAACTAAGTATACAACATTCTTCTAAAACGGTGTTGGAGCTTCTGATAAGGCAATTAAAACAAACTAATCTATCCCTTTTTTCACTCAGCCACATCACAACATAATATTCTTTATACGTTACGTTCCATTCCTATACAAAGTGTGATGCTTTTGTTTTCTTATGAGGAGAATATTTTTTATTTTTCAAAACCCCATTCAACTTTTGAGGGATTGAGGACGGGGAGAGTATTACAGATGACGTTTTATAAGATTAATGTATCTCATCACCCTAGCATCATCAAGCAGAAGTAGTAGAATCAGAGTAACTAAAAACTTTGCCTTTGTACACGAAGTGTAGGAGGTTTATTTTTTCTTCTTATGAATTCCAGCTATGTATGTATGTATGTATATTCTTCATTAAGGGACTTTGAACTTAAGACGTTCACTTATCCTAGCTAATAATTTTCATGGATCCTTCTCATCCACATCTAGAAGTCTTGCCGTGGATTTAAGACAAGAAACTATGCATGCACATGAGTTTGGAAAACTGAAAGGAGCGGATTAGTTTCTGTTTAACTTAAACAAAGAATTTCATTGCATACTTCTGACAAAATCTGTAAAGTACTTAAGTATTTCAGGAGTACTTTACTTATACGTGAATATTCTGGTAAAGACCCTTTTAAAAATGCAATTATTTAATATTTTTTCAAGTATTTGGACAAGAAGTACTTATTATCAATTCTTCAAGTATTTGGCTTGTACCCTGTACAAGAAGAACGAATTACGGAACAACTTCAAAGTAATTTTCCAGGATTCAAAAGAAGTACTTAATTATCGGCTTTTCAATGAACAACTACTTCAAGAGTTTCTATTTTAAAGATAAAGTACATGACGTCCCGATTGTACAGAAGTCGCCTAACCGCGGTTCTTCGTCTGACACGATACACAAGCGAAACTGTCAATATATCCTGTATCAGACCGCATCTATCTAAAAAGGGAAAGCCTTTGGTGTAATAAAGCCGCTAAGCCGTGCACTTTCAAAATACTCCTCGTTCGGAAAGAACGCCCCGAAAATTAAATTGTGAGTCGAAGACATAGCTCTTGCAATGTGACCCCGAACGAGTTTTATCACGAAATTGTCGATTCTGTTGATTCGAGCACCGTTGTAAAGGCAGACCGCTCTTTACCATTGGACCCAGGCCCAGGTTGCTGAAACATCACTTAACCTCTATTGGTCTATTATCAAGAAAAAATATTTCGATACAATTTTAGATGCAAAAAGAATTATCAAAATTCGTACTTTCCTTGCTGAACAACAACCTTTGCTGAACAATTTAAATCACTATCCCTGGGAAATTATATTCGAATTAAAACACATCAATCAAATAATTATTTCACATGAAAGCAGTTCTGCACATGGACAATCTATGATGACCTACATACATAACACGAACAAAAATGACAGGTAGAGTAGATTCTGAATTCATCAAAATGAAGTAAATTACTGGAGAAATGTATTGAAACGGATTGTAGCTGTTGTTAAGTTTTTAGCTTCGAAAGGGCTTCCATTTCGTGGTGACAATGAGATCCTCGAATCTCCCAATAACGGAAATTATTTGGGATGCATTGAGTTGCTTAGCGAGTTTGACCCGTTTCCCGTAGATCATTAAGCAAATTTGGAAATCCAAGAAGTGGTCATGCGTGTTATCTTTTAGCAAATATCTGTAATGAGTTTATTCATGTCATGGGAAGACACGTTTTGAAAACTATTGTAAAAGAAGTCAAATGGCAAAATATTTATCAATTAGCGTTGATAGTACAACCGATCTGTCTCATGTTGATCAACTAACATTTATTATTCGTTACGTAAAAGATCACGAGCCTGTGGAAAGGTTTTTGGACTTTATTTTAATTAACGAACATAGATCTGATTATTTGCGGAAACCAAACTGAAGTTTTTAGAGGATCATGACATTTCATAACAGATTGCAGAGGCCAAAGCTACGACAACGCGGTAAATATGTCAGGAAGGTTTTCTGGTCTGCAGGCAAAAATAAAAGAAAAATGTAAATTTGCCACTTTTGTACCATGTGCAGGGCACTCATTAAACTTGGTAGGAGTGCATGCCGCTGAGTTTGCTTAGAAGCAACCAAATTCTTTGACATTATTCAAAAATTGTATTACTTTTTGTCGGTATCTTCTCATCAATGGAGTGTGTTGACTGCTCATTTAAGTCAAAAAAAAAGTTTTAAAAAGTCGTTCCCAAACAATATGGTCTGTGCGAGCTGATGCTCTAAGCGCCTTATATAAAAGTCATCAAGAAATTGAAGAAGCTTTGATGTCTATCGCGAAGGATTTAGGAGGCCAGAGAGGAAGCATTTGCACAAAATTTCGAAAAACAAAATATTACCCTGTTGCAATAAATTTGCTGAGTGCAATAGATGAATTTTTAATTGGGCTCAGGGACAATTTTGATAACTCTGATTTATCAACCAGACAAACAAATGAAAAAAAACTGAATTCTGAATATAAAACCTTTCTGAAAGGATGAGGCGTAGAAGCTCACGCCAGACTTTTTTTGACGGCTCTGGATCCTCAGTAATTCTAACTGGAAAAGAACGATTTAAAATTGAAACCTTTTTTCCCATTTTCGACACACTAAGCGTTTACTTGAAACTGCGACTAGGTTCGTATACGAAGATTGGACAAAGTTTTGACTTATTTTTTCGTTGAAAAATCTGAATTCAGAAGTCTTAACAGAGAATTGCAAATCTTTTACTAAATTTTACACCGTAGATGTGATTTACATGCTGAATGCCTGAATTTAAAAGACTACTTGAAAATTATCCACACGAAAATTTAAAAACTTACAATATTCTAGAGCTTTATAATAAAATTAAAGATGAATTTTCAAATTTTGAAATGGAAATAGAATTTTCTTATGGGACTACCTTTTAGACTACCTGGCAGGTAGAGTGGATTTCGCAGGGATGCGGATTAAGGCACTTCTGTTCGCAGACGATATGGTAATATTGTCAGCTATGGCATTTAATAGTAAACATGGACAAATAAAAGGTTATGGTTATTCAAAAAGGTGCTGGACGTAATGCTTCAAAGGAAAAATGGAGCTTTAATCTCGAAAATATTGAATACCTTGGCATTACTGTTACAAATAATTTAAATATGGAAAATCACTTGAAAGAGAAATTGGTTAAGGCAAAAATTGTTATTAATATGACATGGAAACAATGCTTCATGAATAAGTGTATAGCACAAAGTACCGTGTTTATATTTTTTGAAGCAGTAGCTGAAAGCATACTTGTATATGGATCGCAAGGGTGGGGATGTAAAAAGTGCAATTTGGTTGTTTATAAAAACATTAAAAACTATAAGCGGACTTCCTGCTTAACGTTTTTAAAATGAATAATTCACGGGTCGTTAAAATAGTGGCCAGAAAAGTGATACAAGATCAAAATAGTTGGTATCGAGACTGGCAAGATTTTGCTCAAGAAGGTCAAATTAATTTAAATCTACCCATCGAGGATTTTACAACCGCTAAAAATATCTAGTATGAAGCCATTTTAAAGGTTGATGAGAAAAGTGGATCTGAATACATATATTGCTGAATCTTCTAATTCCTTGTACAAAACAACTTACAGCAGATTAAATCATAACCTTGCAGAGGAAAACTATTTTTAGGATTCTAAGTCCGTGTGATTTCTATGCAATATGCAATAATTTAATCCTTTTTGCATTGGATTGAGCAGACAAGACAGTCTATTTAATTTGCCGGGATTTCTTAAATTGAATAAACTACACCTTTAAGCCTAGTACATACTTGTGAACCATCTCGTGAACCCATACAAATTTCAGTTTTTGGTTCACCCGTGAACTTGCTCGTGAAGCTGAGTGGAGAACAAAGTGGAGAGTTTTCGTTCACGGGCAATTCACGTGCAAAATGTACGGGAACTGTTGGTGAAGCTTTGACATTTGGTATCCGCATGTTCACAACGTGTACTCACAAGTGTGTACCAGTGAGCAATGTCAAAAGTTCACTTTCTCCACTGGCGAACGTTCACTTCACTAGGAAGTATGTACTAGGCTTTATAGAGAATATATACATAAAAGTATTGAAAGAACAATATATAGCATACTTTTATGCTTTACTCATAACTAAATAAAATTATTCTGTACAAAATCACACCGATCAATAATTCATCTCTAAAATTTAAAGGCTTCAGCCTTGAAAAATAATTGACTTTATAATCTAAGAAACAGCTGCTATTTGTAAGATAACATTTTAAAATGTAACAAATTCACCGAAAAGTATGCAATCTAAAACAATTGTCATGTTGACAAAAAGTGCTTATAATATTTCTTGTGTTCGAATATAATATAATAATAAAACTATTTTATTAAATACATTCTTCATTCTAAATTCATTATTAATCGCATATTCTGCCTTAAATTTACTGATTTCGAAGGAAATAAGAGCTTATCACCAAAAAGTATGCAATGTCCCTGCTCGCACAAACTAAATTCCAGCCCTGATTATTAGTAGTAGGAGTATGTGTATTGTACCATCATTGAAAGAAGCCTGATTGAGGAACGTAAACACTGCAGCAAGCTTAATATATTTAATCAGATGGAAGCCACATTTTAATCCCAAATGGAAGGATAGGATAAAAAGATGAAAAAAAAAGAAGCGCATCAAGGAGCATGCGGCCCGACTAAAACCAACAACAACTGTAAAAATCTTCCCATTTAACCATATCAAAATTTCAAAGATTTCAGCAGTACAATCAGAATCGCACCACTTAGACCAGAACTTCATGCTAGAACGCCAAGCCAGCCTTCCCCACAACCCTCCCACACTATCCCCTTCCATCTTCGGTAGAGGACAACGAAAAAGCGTCAGCAGTTGTTGTTGTTGTTGTGCATTGTAGACATTCACTCTAACACACACATCCAGAAATCTATTCCTCTCGTCAAGATGACAGGATGGCAGGATGAATTGTGAGAGATTGGGGTTTTCCAGGTTTTGCATCATATCGTAAGTCGAGTCGAGTCAAGTCAAGTCGAGGTCGAGCACAAGGGCTGGAGATGAGATGTGTTGTGTTGGTGCGGTAACGGTCGATGTGGCTACAGTGTTTATGGCATTTGCCCGCACTTCAAAGCCACCACTGCTGATGCCGTTATAGTTGATGCCCTTTCCAGCAACCACCACCTTTTGTTTAAATCATTTCCCACTCCTAAAATATCCCATCCATCCCCCACAAACATCCTTTTCATGTGAAAATTCTCAGGATACATGTGGGTGAATAGAAATTAATCGCTCGTTTATCTCAGAGTGTCGGAAACGGGCTGGAATGGGATGGGCTGGCCATGGGATCCTTCCTCTAAGCAAGAATAAGAAGTTCCTCTCCTGATGCTCTGAACGAGAAATTGAAGATAACGGTGATGCGAATGAAACGTGCAAAAGACAGAACTTCAAGATTAACATCTTACGTTATATAATTAATATTCTTTTGGCGCTGCTGGATTGGATATAACATTGTGAGTTAAAATAGAATGGGAGGGGGTGGAATGGGATGAGGTATACGATCAGAGTGAATTGAAGTTAGAACCCTGTATTAGTCGTACAGGGTCGTATATAAGGGTGGTTGATTCTTCCGCAGGACTATTATTTTATACTACGACGAGCGAGCGACGATTCTGGAGAAGGATTCTCCATCTAAATTAGTCGCCATCAAGTAAAGTTATCGTGCGCACAACGCGCTCACAATGAATGGGTGCAAAGGGAATATAAATCACATCAATGCGACGACATATTAGTGAGAGCACCGCACCAACAACGCAACGCCAACCAACGCCGACAGTAAAGTTTCGTCTTATAATATTCAATACTCATCCCATTCCATATTCCATTCCCATTCCTATTCCATGCCATCCCAAAATGCTGAAGGTTTATCTACCTTTCACATTATAATATAAATACCTGGGAACTGGGGTTTTTTACTTAATTAAAAATTAATTTAACTTTTAAGCATCAGCAGTAGTATTTGTGTAGTAGCAGCAAAACTGCGTCAAGAGCCAATCGCTTGGGAGCTTCCCAAAAGTCGTTAAAAATTTTTAAGATAATAATTCATTCAGATGACGTCGCAGTCGTAAATTGAAAGTTTTCATCTTGGAATGGAATGGTTTGGTTTGGTTAAGGTACCCTATACCTAGTTTATAGAGAGGGAGATCGAAATATTATGAACCAGACGATACTTCATTAAGGAACTTATAATGTGTCCTTGTTTTTTTTTTGTTTTAATAATTTTTGATGAAAATTACTGCAGAACCACGACATAGGAGGTTTGAATATATTAATGTTAAAATTTTCAACAAAATAATTTTAATTTTCAAGAACTTGGAATGATTAAATTTCATAATTCAAGAAGAGCTTAGGGCAAATTAAGTATGTAGGTATTTTTGCATGTTTACCTTGAAAAATAGGAGAAAATTGTAAATAATCTGATTTCTTTTGTAAGACATATGAGCAGTGGCCTGCCTATCTTCTCCAGTATACAGGATTGCCGAACATTCCGAGGGGCCAACGTTGACTCGGACCACAATCTACAATCGCAATAGACTGCTATGTCCCCTGAAGTGCTAGCGAAACCCCTGAATGCCGGCAAGCGCATGCAGCTAAGCAACAGGCGTACAAGACGGAGCTGCACAGAAGGACCAGAGCTGCTCGCGAGCTTTACGAGCAGAAGAGAAGAGAGGAACGCCGGCTTCTTAGATGGAAAAAAAGAGAGCATGAGAAGCTCGCGATCGAGGAGATAGAGGGATGTCACAACAGGAATGAGGTTCGTAAATTTTACCTAAAGGTAAAAAAAACCTCCCAAGGGTACCAACCACGAACCGAAGCCTGTTAAGACGATCAGGGGAACATCGTAGTAGAACCGCAGTCGATGCTGAGAATATGGAAAGATCACTTCTCCGAATTATATAACGGCGATGACTAATCGCTGTAAGGGAGATAGAACCACCCAATTTAGGCGCGCAGATCAACAATTCCGCCTACCCGACCTTGACGAAGTGAAGATAGCTATATCCAAACTTTAGTCAAACAAAGCTGCTGGAGCTGACGGCATCGCTGCCGAAGTATTCAAAGCAGCAGGCGATGACTTGATACGGAGCATGCACCAACTCATCTGCAAAATATGGTCGGAAGAAAGCATGTCCGATGAGTGGAATCTCAGCATAGTGTGCCCGATACATAAGAAAGGAGACCCTCTAAACTGCGCCAACTACAGAGGCATCAGTCTCCTTAACATTGCGTATGAGATCCTCTCTGCCGTATTATGTGCACGTCTGAAGCCATTCGTCAACAACCTCATTGGTCCTTATCAGTGTGGCTTCAGACCAGGAAAGTCCACTATCGACCAAATATTCAGACTACGGCATATCTTGGAAAAAACCCTAGAACTTCAAATCGATACCCACCATCTCTTTATCTATTTAAAGCCGCGTATGACAGCATCTATAAGGAAGAGCTCTACTAAGCAATGTCTAGTTTTGGCATCCCTGTCAAACTTATCCGTTCGTGCAGAATGACGATGGAGAATGCACGCTGCTCTATCAAGGTCGGAAAAGATCTTGTCGATGCATTTGATGTCAAAAAAGGTTTAAGACAAGGCGATGCACTGTCATGCAACTTCTTCAACATCGTTCTTGAAAGAATTGTGCAAAACACAACACTAGAGGCACAATCCATCAAAGGTCCATCCAATTACTCGGATACGCAGATGATATTGACATAATTGGAAGATCAACGCGTGATGTCAGTGGAGCGTTTTTGAGCATTGCGATGGAAGCGAAGAAGATGGGTTTAGTGGTCAATGAGGGCAAGACCAAGTATATGCTGTCATCAAAAAAGGACATTGAACAATGACTTCTTGGACAAAACGTCACCACGGACAGCTATAACTTCGAGGTAATTATGGACTTTATCTGCCTAGGCACCGCTATAAACTTAGAGAACGACACCAGTGCTGAAATAAAACGAAGAATAACTCTTGCAAATCGCTACTTCTTTGGACTTAGAAAGCAATTGAGTAGTTAAGTCCTCTCTCGACCATCTCCTGTTAAAGAAAGATGAGAGCGTATTAGGATGCTTCAAGAGAAAAATTCTTCCATAAGCATAGATGGAGAATGGAGGAGAAGTTTTAACGACGAACTGTACGGGCTGTACAGCGAAACTGATATAGTTAACAGAATTAAAGCCCAACGACTTAGAAGGCTAGATCATGTAGAGCGAATGAATATCAACGCTCCAGCCCGGAACGTCTTCAAATCTAATCCCGAGGAACGACGCAGTAGAAGAAGAATCAGATTCAAGTGGCGCACGCAGGTGGGTGAAGACCTTAACCAGAGTGGAGTGCGAAACTGGAGGCAGCCAGCTTTGAACAGAGCTGGCTGGAGACGCATGTTGGTTAAGGCCTAGGTCCGCCCAGGACTATAGTAAGTAAGTATTGATGGCGAATTGGTGGAATGTGTATTAGAAGAGCAAACATATCTTTTTCTTTGCAGCAGTCATAGGTTTTCTTAATGGATAGAGAGATAGAGACAGGTCCAGTTTAATGAGCGTCCTTGCATTTTTTACCTAAATCAAATTTTAGGTTAAGGTTTTCTTTGAATTGGAACTGCCAAGGATATCTTATCTTTTTTATTTTGTCTTTTTTCTGTTTGTGAAAGCTAATAAGGCGACAATGCTTACAAATTCCTCCTATTGGCTTTTTTTATTATGTCAAACCATTGGTCTAGCTAGTAGCTAGGCTATGAATTTGAACAAAACGATGGCTGGCGCTCTCAATTATACCAAACTCTCCATCGTTGGGAAGATAAGAGTGTCCTGATATCAGGAACTTGTGGTCTACAGTTTTAATAATGTTCTAAGGTTCCGTTACCAGTGCAAGAATCTACTTACATAATGATGTGTTCTTGTAACGCCGCATGTGCTTTTAAATGCTTGACCAGACATGTAATAGCAATATCTTGGGAATTTATTCTACCTTGAAATTTTACACAGATATTCTTGAATATTGTATTTTTATGTAAGCAATGTACTCCTTAGTTTGTGAAATGCTCCTTTTGTTGTTAGTTTTGGAAAATCTAAGGCCTTTTGCAGATCGAAAATAAGGACGTATGCTTCTTCAGTTTTTTTTTTTTTTTTAAATCATCTTAAAGGCTTTGTCTTCCTCCTTCGGCTTTTTGATGATAAGTTCTCTTTGGGGGCTTCAATGCATGCTCCTTCGATTTTCAAATTCAAGTCATCACAGGTTTTTGCATGTGCCTTGTCAGCGTGTTTTAAAATGGATATTAAACCTTGTACTAAATACTTTCATATAGTATTTTAATATTTTAGCTTCGATCCCTTCGTGAAAACATATTTGTTTGTATATAAACCATACATTTTAGTAAGTGTTAGGCCGGGACTTAAATACTTTGAACAAACTTTTGAAATGTCACAGGCAGGGATTAAATAAAGGACCACTGGCACGACAGTCTTACGAACAATTTAAAAAAAAGAACATTTTTCTGACAATTGTGTGTTAAAAATAATATCAAATTACTATAATTAAAAAAATCAATAACTTTATTAATTGAAAATGAAATTAATTATTTGTTACCTCAAATAATTTTCATTCTATGCAAAATGTTGTTCTTAGATAAGTCCAATATATATTTTTTATAAGAAATATAATTTTTCAAAAAATGTTGCGAAATGAAACTTAACACACCATATGGTCTCTGCACCAATTCTTTTTTCAATTTTATGTCGTTTAAATTTTCCGTGAACAAGCAAATCATTCACTATTGCTTCCTTTATCGAAGCCTAAATCTAGACAGAGTATCAACTTCTCGTGAATTTGATGCTTTGTCTGATTCCATCCAAAGAATTGTTTCGTCCTATCCTCGCACTGAAATCGTTGTTGTGGGCGATTTCAATGTACACAATTCGTCATGGCTTCAACATTCGGCCCAGAAGGAGTGTGTGCTGAGATCTTCGCTGAGTTAAACCACCTAACTCAGCTCTGACCCTGGTAAGTACACTATTAGTATTCTATTTCCTCTAGGCACATCTGACCATTGTGTCATATCAGCAAATTTCTCGTGTAAAAACTCTCCAGTTAAAGAAAGAGCTTCTAAGAGAACCGTTTGGCAATACGAGAAAGCCAACTGGGACTGTCTCAATAATTACTTCAGGATCTTTAAATGGTCACTATGCTTCCTCGATAGTGACGTTGACACCAGCGCTGATATTTTCACAATATTGATTCTCCTGGGAATGAAAACTTTTATCCCGAATAGGGTTAAAAACATCAGACCTGAGGAAAACGCATGGTTCGATGCGAGCTGTAAAGAGGTTATTAGGGTTAAGAATCCAACTGAGGAAAACCGGAATAAGTTCAAGCAAGTAAGGAAGGCCTGCAACGCCCAAATTCGACGGACCAAATTTTTACATGACCAAAAATTACGGCAAAAAATACTGCAATGTCCCAAAGGCAGTACAAATTTTTGGTCATTTGTAAAAAATATGAGGAATTCTTCCTCTTCCTCGGTTCCTACGCTCGTTGTGAATGACACTCCATTTGTTAGATCTTTAGAGAAAGCAAATCTCTTTGCTCGGCAGTTCGCCGCCAATTCAACGCTGCCAGTGAGTGTTATGACTCCGCCTGTACTTGATCGAGTTAATGATTCTATGGGGCAAATCTTTTTTCGCACTCGTACTGTAGCGAGAGTCCTAAAAGATCTTAACATGCATAAATCTGCTGGTCCGGATGGTATCCCCGCTATTGTTCTGAAGAGGTATTCTTCATCGCTGGCAAAACCACTGCGTAAGCTTTTTCATCTGTCCTACTCCTTGGGTCTCGTTCCGAGCGGATGGAAAACCACATTTGTCCAGCTTATTCCCAAAAAAGGCGAATCTTCCTCACCGTCTAATTATCAACCGATTGCACTTACGTCCCTTCTTTCCAAGGTCATGAAAACACTGATAAATTATCAGCCTTAGAAATATATCGAAGACCGAAAGCTTCTTAGTGACCGGCAGTACGGCTTTCGCAGCAATAGGTCCACTAGTGATCTCATGGTTCATCTCTCCGAACAGTGGATCAAATCTTTACATCGTTTTGGAGAAAGTAAAATCATTGCACTTGATATTTCAATTACCTTTCGGATCGTTCAATACAAGTTGTATTGGATGGGTTCAAGTCTGAAACCCCCCAAATAAATGCTGGTGTGCCCCAGGGCTCTGTTCTATCTTCAACACTCTTTCTTATTTTTATTAATGATCTCCTGTCTGCAACATCTAATCCAATACATTATTTCGCTGACGATAGTACTCTTAGCTTTTCATATTCGTTTTCAGATTCACACCCCTCTTCTTCGGATGTGGAACTGCAACGACAAAATATGACAAGCTCATTAAATTCCGACCTAAAGAGCATTGTACAATCGAAAACGCAATGCTGTCTTGTATCGTTAAGGCGAAATATACCCCCCCTGTCATTATCCATAAATGGAACTTGCATCGAGGAAACTGAACATCTCGATATTCTTTCACCAACCACTTTTTGTGGAACGATCACATACGCGATGTGCCAAAAATGCCGCAACATGTTTGGGTTTTCTAAGCAAGAAGTTTTTCTCCCCCTCTGATCTGGCTGTTATTTACAAGACTTATATACGTCCTAAGCTTGAGTATAACTCCCATATCTGGGCTGGTGCTCCTGCAACTTACTTAAGCCTCTTGGATAGTATTGAACGTAGAGCATTTAGATTGATTGGTGATATTACCATCATAAGATCATTTACGTCACTTAAACATTGTCGAAATGTTTCTTGTTGCACCCTGTTTTACCGTTATTTTAATGGTTTATGCTCTAGAGAAATAGCCAGCTGCATTCCTCCCCTTAAACAGTTTAACCGTGATACTCGCGCTTCAAGGAATGCTCATCAATATACCCTCGAGCCCATCTTCGGTCGTACTGTCAAGTACAGAGATTCGTTCTTTAGCCGTACTATGCGAATGTGGAATGCCTTGCCATACTCTGTCTTTCCCAGCTATTGCAATATTCAGGAATTCAAAATCAAAGTGCACCGATGTCTTTTCAACCCCTATCTCCCTTTCCTATTGCTCACACTGTGTCTACATAATAAGGGTAATATATCCCCTTGAGTGTGCGCTTATTATAAAAAAAACTTAGTTTATTATATGAAAATATTCTTGGTAAATCATTTTTTACAAAAAATTTAGTAACCACTTTTTTTACAAAACACAGGAACTGATTAAAAATGGTTTTCGACTGCATTTTTTTTTTTTCAATTGTAGCTACAACGCTGGACTGCATTTTTGTTCAAGTTGTTGACACTGTTTGATGAGAATCAACATGAACGAAGGTAGATACTTTTTTAAGGTCATTTCAAATATCGATAAATCAATGAAACGAAAGAAAAAAATCGTTGAAATATTCAGTGAAAAATAAGCAAACAAATCCCGCTTTGGACTGCGCGGCTGCGGCAACGGGATTTCGTTACTCGGATCTTTTTCTGTGCGTGTGCATAGACAAATTATTAAATTAAATCACTTTGATTTCATTACGCGGGATTTTGTTTGGCTGGATTCCTAAAAAGGAAAGACTTCGAATTTTTTTCTCACCCATTTGTATTAATATTTTGCTAAAATTTCAGAGAAATCGGCAGATGGGAAGACTTTCAGAGTGGTCCCATCCCAGCCTATTTTCATACTACTAGTTAAGAACTATATGCCCTACCCAGTAGTTCCTTCTTAGCTAATAAATTTCGGAGCCTTAAATGTTGTCATCTGGACCTTTTACTTTAATTTACATATATTACCTGTTAACAATGTTTAGCTGTTGACCTTTTAAGAATAAAAAGGAGATACATATTCTTGTACTTTAGCTCATTGTAGCAAAATTTTGTGTCTCTTCTACGTGGAAATATGTTATCTAAATTATCATCACTAAAATTATTAACATCATTTATGTTTCACATTTACCAAGTTAAACGCTACTTGGTATTTTAACTGTCAGTCCACTAAAAACTTTCAATTGCGCCTTTTTAATAGAATGTTTGAGTACCTTTGTGATTTCTTGCAACATGAATATTTTTTGTTGTGTATGTTTCCACTAAAGATACACCCTTAAAGTCTAAGAGTCTTGTTTTATTGGTAATTAATTTCAAGACAAAAAAAGACAATTCCAAATTATTCATTAATTTCCTTATTGGACATTTTCTTTAAATCTTCAATCAAAAGTTTTGTAGCTTCTGGTAATCCAAGGGTTTTAAGCTTAATTGATATTTTTTTTCAGAAAAGAAGTTCTAAAACAGTCTTTAAAAACACATCTGTGAACGTTACATAGGGCTTTGGTCAAAAAAGGATATACTTTTTTTTACTTTCTCTTCCTCGAACAATTTTGTAAAATTCAACAAAAGTTTAAACCACACGAAGGACATAAGTATACAAAATTGAAACACAATAGCATTGCAGGGAACCTCTGCTCAACTCTTTCGATTTTTTTTGTAAACCTTTTTGTTTTCCTAGAACGGAATTCCGTTGTCACTCACCCGTTTATCGTAACTCAAAAAAGCCGGCTGTCAGTATTATTCCGCATATATTGTGTATGGTATATAGAGGGAAATTTAGGTGCTTGAGGCGTGAAATTGTAACGGCAGGTCCTAATTTCATGTAGTTTGCATTTTATAGAAAAAGTTGCTGGATGGAAGAGTTTTGTTTGATATGGCTCCTGCTGTGCTGAGCGATGCTTTCATTTTATGGTATGAGGTTGAGGTCCTTTCAAAAATATAGCTGACCAGATATATGTAGTTCCCTTCCTTGTTGTGGAGTTCATGTGCTGTGATGATGATATATGTATGTTCATATGTATATAAAGCTCTCACATCTATAAAGCAATATGTAGGTAGGTTTTAGGTTTTTCAATGGAAAACCTTCCTTTTTGTTGACCTGGAATGTTCTAATGTTTAACAAAACGTGAGATGCATACGTTTTGTATCAAAGTGATGTCAGTTCAGTTCTACTCATACCTATGGCATGGTCCATACAATTGTGGTGTATTTTGAAAATTTTTATTTTTATTTTCCTCCACTGTGTGGCGCTAATGTTTTGTTCTCTCAACTGATGGTTGGTGAAAACGAAAAAAAAAGAACAAACTGAAAAAAAAACAACTTTCCGCAAAAACCCTTTTATTCATATAAAGCGAGCAATGTTTGAACAGATGTGAAAAAGTTGTCACACGTTACATGCATTATCCTAGAATGAATTCCATGGGGAGAATATATTTTTGGAATAAAAGCGCAGTCATGCAATTTACTTTATTCTGCCTAATTTTTTACAAAGGTCAAAATATACTTTCTAAAATGTTTTCTAAGTTTACAGGAACTTAGGTTAAGTTTTTTTAAATTTAAACCCCCTGATGTCGTTAGGCAAGGAATTTAAAAAAAAAACAGCAAACTAGAGAATCAACGGGTGGCTAAGTGTGTCCGTCATAAAGTTAGAAGAAGTAGATGGCGGAATGAACGAAGGGAAGGAAAAAATACAAGACTTTCTTGTATGGGTCGCAATGGTGTAGTTGGTGTCCGCTGCAATTTTCCTTGAATTTTGTGTAATAATGGTCGTACCGTACTCCAAAGAGTCAGGTGGTAACGTAGATTGTCAGTGCTTCAAAGCACAGCCTACAAGAAATAGAACGCACATTTAGTAAAAATTGATGTTGGGTTCTTGATATCTCTCAAATTAATTTCATTCATCCAATTTGTAAAAATTTAATAAATGCTATAAAATTGGTAAAAATTTGTCTTCGACTAAAAATCTATTTAACGAAACTAGATTTTCAAACTTAACTATTCTTTATAAGAAAAATATTGTTGGTTATTTTAAAACTTGTTAGAATAATTCAACTAACAACTTTTCAAACCCAACACAAAAACCAACAATCTTTTAAGCAAGACAAATCGACAGACGGGATTGGAAATTGTCGGTGTGGGTCGCATCACAGCCTCTTTTTGTATATTGTGCGCTAAAGTGGTTATGAATACCCTTATAATGATTGAATACAGTGCGAGCAATTAGGAAAGGAGGATAGGAAAAGAAAGGAGAAACCGATGCACATTAGATTTGAATGTCTGCAAATTGCAATGAATGGGAAATATTGAGCCTCGTAAAGCATTTCACATTCGTGTAGTGCGGCTAAAGAACAAATCTCTGTACTTAACAGTACGTCCGAAATTGGGCTCAAGGGTAAACTGATGGGCATAGCAGTACGGGTATTACGGTTGAATTGTTTAAGGGGAGGAATGCAACTAGCTATTTCAATAGAGCATTGTTTATAAAAATAACGATAAAATAATGACTTCATAAGAACTTGCGGCGGTGTTCAAGAGGAGCAAATGTCTCGGTAAGTGAACGATCTCCAATCATTTTTAAAGCTCTTTTCATAAAGTTAGGGTCTTGATGAATGAGACATTTTTTTAAAGAAGTATATCATAGGTATAATTCAGTTATGTCATCAATCGGACTTATGGCAAGTTCGTGGATTTTAATAGGATGTGATGGCAGGATGTAACAAGAAACCGTTTATAAGAGACCTTCGGGGTAGAATAATCTTGATTAACCCATTAAATTAAAGGAGAAGACGAATTTACAATAAGGGATGACTCAATGGTGTGTTCCATAGCAATAAGAACACCTCTGAAAGGTCAGTGGTCATTCTGTAAAATAAGATCATCATTGCTATAAACGGAAAGAGTAGAAGGGAACAGTTCTTGATTTTTAAAATTCGGGTCGAATGAAGGCCTCTTATAGGGCCCATACACTACAAAAACTGTTTGAGCAAACGAATGTATTTTGTTGTTTTAAACATGTTTGTGCAAACTATTTGAGTAGAGTGTAGCGATGATGCGTGTTTGCGCAAGTAGTTTGAACAAAATCAAACAATTTTGAATTTGCCAGACCAAACACTTTATGATTAATTAATTTATTCCAAAACTTTTTTACAAAAAAAAAAATGTATGAAAATAAAATAAACAATAAGAAAAATAAGAAGAAAATTATAAATTTTTGAATTAAACAATTGAAATCATAGTTTTACCCAATAGTGGGCGAGTTAAGGACGATGGTGAGGGTTTTAAGTCTGCGAAAAAATGGGCTTTAATTAATAAATTAAAATGCCACATTAATGCGCAGAGCTTACTGCCCAAGATCGATGAGTTTCGGGATCTATTCAAGGAATCCGGTGTGGAAGTTATCTGTGTCTCTGAAACATGGTTCTCGTGCAATGTTAATGATCAAATGTGTTCACTGAAGGGATATAAGGTTTTTCAAGCAGATAGATTGGGTCGAGGTGGAGGGGTTGCAATTTTTGTAAAGAACATTATTAAATGTAAGTTGCACTGTGTTTCCGCTTCCGACAGTAAAATTGAGTATGTGTTCGTAGACGTGATAGGCTCTGAAAACAAACTTCTTGTCGGAGTAGTATACAGACCAAACAATAGCATTAGCTTTTTGCCTTTAATAAGCCTCTTGGAAGAAGTTTCTATTACCTGCTCTGATGTTATATTGTGCGGTGTTAAAATACTTTGTAAAAGAGTTAAAAAAGAAAATGAAAAGAAGAATCCAACTGGATTGCACCACGTTTTATTTCGGAATGACAAGTATGTCAATTCATTCTGATGAATTCACAAAATGAATATATAATAAAATGACAGATCATGTATGCAGATTGGCAAGGTGGCCACTTATTATTTTTAGCGCTTAGTACTTTTCAACATTCCGCCCACCTCGTCCAGTTATTGCGACGAAACATCTGGCCGCCCACCGTGTTCATCCGCAGAGTCGTTGTCGACAGGAAGTACGACCAGCTTTGAAATAGCTCGTTTTATTATTGATGACTGTGTACGGATGGTTGCAACCCGCACTAGATCATCCTCTCCAGTATGAACTTCCAAAACACGGCCCAGTAGCCATTGGGTCGGCGGTGCCCGTTCATCTTTCACTAGGACCAGATCACCCACTTTAATGTTGGCCTTCGATTTTTGCCACTTGCTTCTTACTTGTAGATCATGCAAATATTCACAGCTCCACCTTTTCCAGAAATCCTGCTGCATTTGTTGGAGTTGTTTCCAACGTGAGAGTCTACCTGTCTTGATGTCAATTAAGTCCGGTTCCGGAGTGGCAGTGATGGGACCGCCCACCAAAAAGTGCCCAGGGGTCAAGGCAGCAAAATCTCCAGTATCAACTGAAAGGGCTGAAATCGGCCTTGAGTTCAGCACAGCTTCAATTTGCTTGATGACTGTGTAAAACTCCTCGAAGGTTAACGTTGCTTCCCCGATTGTCCGCTTTAGATGGTGTTTCATGCTCTTGACTCCAGCCTCCCATATGCCTCCAAAGTTTGGGGAGCCTGGTGGAATAAAGTGCCAAGATACACCATGGCAAGACACGGATCGTGCACCTGCTTCCAACTGTTTTTGATAAGCCGTAAAGTCTTGTTTCAGAACTGCATTTGCACTTACAAACGTCGTTGCACAGTCGCTATAGATGCTAGAGCTGTACCCTCGTTGAGAAAAGAATCGTCGTAAGGCTGCAAGTAATGTCTCAGTTGTCATGTCACTAACGAGTTCTAGATGAATAGCTCTAATGCTCAGACAGACAAAAAGAGCGACCCATCCCTTGTAACTTCGATGACCTCGGCCTTTTGTTGTACGAATCGCATAAGGTCCGGCATAGTCTAGTCCGGAATGCTTAAACGGAGCAGCGGCTGTGCACCGAGGTGTGGGAAGAATTCCCAAAAATTGTGTTGTAGGTTGTGGCTTATGACGACAGCATATCAAGCATCGACGAATGAACTTCTGTACTGAGGAACGACAGTCGATAATCCAATAGCGCCTTCGAAGAAAGTTAATTGTCGTTTGCTTGCCACCATGCATAGTGGCGTTATGTGCTTGATCAATAAGCAAAGACGTAAGTTTACTTTCCTTAGGCAAAATGATAGGAAACCGTTCAGACACAGTCAATAGGGCATTTTTTAATCTGCCATTCAATCGTACGATGCCAGTATCGTCAATCATTGGATTGAGTTTCATTAGCTTGCTCTTTGAGCTGACAGGTTTACCCTGTAAGAGACAAGAAATTTCATTAGTAAAATGTATTCTTTGAACATACCTTATCCAAAACTGTAAGGCAGCTTGTCGCTCAGAAGCTGTGCACCAGGATGAGGTAGCATGTGGTTGTTTTAGTTTGATGGCAATATAACAATAGCACCAGCATGTTACACCAATTAATGTGTTGATGTCAGAATATTTGTAGAGAAGACCCAGTGCCATCTTATCCTCTGTTAACTTCGACGGCCTATGAGTAGCAAAAAGTGTTGTCACCTCCTGTACATCACTGACGACAAATTTTTGTTCAGGCCATTCTCCTTCATCTTTTTGTAGCCATGTTGGACCAGACCACCATAAGTCAAGACTATGTAGCTGAGAAGGGTAGACGCCTCGAGAAGCTATGTCAGCTGGATTACTTTTAGTTGGCACATACCTCCAGCAGTCGATAGTTGTCAGCTCTTGGATTTTGGTGATTCGGTTCGCCACATACTGTTTATGTTTTCCTGGGTTTGATCGAATCCAGCTCAGAGTTGTCTTCGAGTCTGACCAGCAATAGATGGTGATGGATGGCAACTGTAAGGTGTCGAGAACTTTGGACGCAACTTTTGAAGCAAGAAGTGCACCATTGAGTTCCAAGCACGGAACGGTAATTTTCTTCAAAGAAATAAGAAGTGACACTCTATATTCACCATCAGATGTTTTCACTCGCAGGTAAGAGACAGCAGCATAAGCAGAAGTAGAAGCATCGGAAAAAACATGTAGTTGGTAACTTGAGGCATTTACAGACGAGAATATCCACCTTGAAACCTTGATGTTCTCTATCAATGGAAGCTCTTCTCGAAATTGGTTCCAGTTCTTTTGATGAGGTTCTGGAAATGGATCATCCCAAGATATACCAGAAAGCCAAAGTTATTGTGACATAATTTTCCCTGTAATCACGACTGGAGCCAGTAGACAAGTTGGATCATAGATTTTGGCCACATCGGAGAGCTGTTGGCGTTTGGTGATTGGTGTTGAGAGTTTCGTGACGTTCACTTTGTAACCAATGCAATCAGTTTGACAAAACCAATAGATCCCAAGCGCCTTGGTTTCACGATCCAAATTAAGATCGCAACACTGTTCAGTCAACTTATCGTATACGCTTATTCCTTGTAAAAACTCGGTAGAATTTGAGTTCCATTTTCGGAGCAGGAAACCTCCCCGTTGTAGTAAGTTCTGCAGTTCCAGCTGTAATTGTTGAGCTGCCTCAACAGAGTCGGCACCGTGGAGACAGTCATCCATATAAAATGACTCACGAAGTACCTTAGCAGCTTGAGGAAAATTAGCCTCTTCATCGTTGGCCAGAGTATGGAGAACTTTGATGGTGACATACGGAGAGAAGTTTAAACCATAAGTGACAGTAAGCAATCTGTAGACAGCTGGTCGTCCTTCTTCATCTTTCCATATGATTCTCTGCATATCCGCATCGTCTCTTTGCACCAGTATTTGTCTATAGCATTTCTCAATATCTGCCATAAATCCAATTCGATGAGTACGCCATTTCAGGATAATCGCCGACAATTCACTCTGCAGTTTGGGACCTACATGATGACAATCATTTAGTGTTGTACCTGATTTATACTTCCTGGATGCGTTGAAGACAATTCTCAATTTCGCTGTCGACTCCTTGTATACGCCATGGTGGGGAATGTAGCAAGTCGGTTGAGATGAGACTTCATGAACAAGTTCCATATGCCCGAGTTCTAGATATTCGGACATGAATTCATCATACATCGTCTTCATTTTTGGGTCCTTCTCTAGGCGATTGAGTTGATGGTGAAAGAGTTTGTAGGCATCTTCTTTCGAATCCGCCAAGGTTGTTTGGTCGATGGAATTCTTAAACGGGTACTTGATGACATAGCGTCTAGAACAGGTCCGTTGTACCGTTTGCCTAAAGAATTCTTCGCACTAGAGTTCATCTTGTGTCATCTTAGAAGAAGATTCCACGTCTTCGTTCTCATTAAATTTCCACATAGACTGAACCAAATCTGCTAGCTCAGACTGTGAAAATGCACAAAAGTTTGTTGAGAGCGTTCTAGTTGTAGACTCGGGTAAGCGCCCGAAGATTATCCATCCTAGATGGGTGTGTTGTGCAACAGGTGCACCAGCAGACGATTGCAAAATTTCACCATATAGGAGAGAGCCATAAACATCGGCTCCCAGAATTACGTCTATAGATCCCGGTTCGCAAAAGTCTGGATCGGCCAGCTCCAAATCCATAAATTCACCAAACTGTTTAGTATCAAGACGAAGAGTGGGCATAAGAGGACCCAAATGTGGCAAAATTAATGCTCTGCAGTTAATATTAAAGTCTGGGTCTCTGAGAGAGCTCACAGAGATATCAACCAGACCTGTTGACTTTCCAACACTTGTGCCTCCTACCCCAGTCACCGGCATAAATAGCCAGGTTCGTTGAAGGTGAAGTTGTTGCACCGCATACTCACTAATAAACGTAGCCTGCGATCCGATGTCCAAAAGCGCTCGGAGTTTAAGTTTGTGCCCAGTGGCAGATTGCACTCCAACTTGAGCTGTAGCCAGCAGAACCGGTTCTAGTTGTACCAATGATTCGCCATCGGAATTTTCACACCTTGAATTTGCAGGGTGAGCTGGATTACAAGTGGAGTTCGTTCGCAAATGATTTGTGTTGATGTTGACGTGGGGTTCTTGAGACTGAATGCTATTGTGCAGCATCGTGTGATGTTTTTGGTGACATACTAAACAGGTGTAGTCTGACCGACATTGTTGTTGTGCATGATCAGCCTTAAGGCAATTTTTGCACAATTTTGCTTTCGTCACGAATGTCATTCTCTGTGCTGGTGTTTCTTTTCTGAAATCAGAACAAAACATTAGAACATGCTTACCAGAACACTTAGGGCACCGATTGACATTTGCTTGATGACTTCGAACTGGCTGTGCCTTAATTGCCTTTTGTTGGTTGGGCTCATTTTGTTTTGGTCTAGAGCATGCCGCCATAGCATCCAGGCCTTGTAGTTTGTTTTCCAAAAACTTTTCTAGCTGCAGGTAGGTGGGGATGGAGTTCGGACTGTCAAGTGACGTTTCCCAATATTTGATTGTGACAGGGTCGAGTTTTTGAGTCACATGTAGAATCAGCCAGTCGTCCAACTGGTTTGTTGGCCGTCCTAGATGCTGTAGAGAACGAACAGCTTCAGTAATTTCATCAAGTATTTGACGTAAGACGACATGTGATTCGTTCACCATGGTTGGCAAATTAACAATGTCGTAAAGGTACTGCTTAATCAATTTTCGCTTGTTGTCATAGCGGCCTTTTAAGATGTCCCATGCAGTCTGAAAGTTATCCTCGCTAACCCGAATGTTTTTGAGGACACTTGTAGCACTACCACGGAGACTACAGTTAAGGTAGTGTAAGCGTTGTATATCAGACAGCATTTTGTCATTGATGACACAGCTGGTGAACATATCCTTAAAGTTCAGCCACTCTTCAAACGATCCATCGAAAGTGGGTAGTTGCAGTGGTGGTAGCGTCGACTTAACTGTGCTGATGCCTCCGTTCACGACAAGACGAGTCGGAGTTGAATGAGACATCGGCTCATGTGTAGTTGTAGACAGCTCGTCTATTATCTCATTGAGATCTCCAAGGGCCTCGCAGTACGCAGATTCAATTTCGGCAAAACGCTCATCCGAGAGAAGCCTTTGCAGATCTTTCTCGTTGATTTCTGTTGAATCCATTGATGAGATGATGTCGTGAGCCTCATTGAATTTCGTCCAGTACTCTTCTAGCAATTTCCTTCTGCCCACGAGGTATCCTTTAGTCTGTTTCGCCTTCCCTGCCTTCTGTGTGTTAGCTGAGAAGTTAAAAATTAGTTTTGCAAGAGATTCTTCTTTGGCCAGCGCCATTAGTATCAAAATTAAACTCTTTACAAATTAATTTATTAACGCGGAGGATTAAAGTTCCCCGCAAGTGATGCCAAATGTTAAAATACTTTGTAAAAGAGTTAAAAAAGAAAATGAAAAGAAGAATCCAACTGGATTGTACCACGTTTTATTTCGGAATGACAAGTATGTCAATTCATTCTGATGAATTCACAAAATGAATATATAATAAAATGACAGATCATGTATGCAGATTGGCAAGGTGGCCACTTATTATTTTTAGCGCTTAGTACTTTTCAACATGCGGAGACTTTAACAGTAATTTTTTAGTTGATACTAGTCTTGCTGAAGGGTTGAGTATTTTTGGTTTGCAATCAGTAAATACTACCATGCCAACACATTTCTCAGAAAGCTCGATCTGTGATATTCAAAAAGTTGCACTTTATGACCAACTTTCTGCACCAGGTTTTTCAAGACATGACATTTCTTCATATTTAAGAACATTCCAGTACAGGGACTTAGGAAATATTTATTTAAATGCATTGGAACACCAAGCTAGAAATGTAAATTGGGAAGCTTTGTATTATATGCATTCAACAATGGAACAAGTACAATTCCTTAACGAAAATATTAAAATCTTGTACGACGCTTATAGGCCTTCTTGGTTCACTTCCAAAATAAGATTTCTTATACAGAAACGTGATGAAGCTTATAAATGGTGGAAACTATATAGACTACTGGAACTAGTACAAGAGATAAAAGCTGCTAGGGCCACGGTTTTTTCTACACGTTTAGGTTCATCTTTGAACAAGTGTCAGTTGTGGTAGAATTTAAGTGAAATAGGCATTGTTAAACTTAAAGGTGACGTTGACAATATCGATGGCAATAAATCGTAAATTTGTTTCGTTACCATCCATACCCGTTTCCATCAACGTTGAAAACTCAGACGATGTAAGACTGGGCGAGAGGGCCATAAAATCTAATACTTCTTGCGTTGATGAGATTCATCCCATATTTTTAAAAGTTATTTTGCCGATTCTCTTACCATACATAACTCATACTTTTAATTACACTCTTACAACAAGCGAATATGGAAAATTGCAAAAGTCATCCCTATCCCAAAAAATTCAAAAATGGATGATTTTTGTTTGTTTGTTGAAAGTTTTTGAAAAATTGGTACAAAGACAAACAAATGCGTATTTAAGTCGTACGAATCTATTAACGCCAAACCAATCTGGTTTTCGTAAGAGACATAGCTGTATTACCTCGCTCATAAATGTGACAGAAGATTTGCGACAATCGATGGATGAAGACAAAATCTCGTTTCTAGTTTTAATAGACTTTTCCAAGGCATTCGATTCCGTAGACTTCTCTGTTCTGTGCAACAAAATTCATAATGAGTTTAGTTTCTCATCCAATGCTGTAGATTTAATCAAATCTTACTTGAGTGGAAGAAAACAAGCAGTTGATATAAATATAAATTTATCTGAGTTTTTGTCAACTACTAGGGGAGTTCCACAGGGGTCAATTTTGGGTCCACTCTTGTTTTCATTGTACATTAACGCACTTTCTAGTATTGTAAAGTGCTGTAAAATCTGTATGTACGCTGACGATGTGCTGTTGTACCTAAGTTGCAGAGTCGGTCTCATTGAACATCATGTAACTTGTATAAACGAAGATTTGGAGAGTACTTCACATTGGTCTCAATCTCATGGCCTTCTATTAAACCCTTTGAAATCAAACTGAAAGCAAGCGTAAATTAAATGTAGCTTTCAACAGCACAGTTCGTTATATCTATGGTTTACGGAATATGAGCATGTTTCAGCGTTTTCAGTAAAGCTTTTCAACATAACACTTAACAGTTTCCTGGAGCTTCGTACTCTACTTTTGTTTTCTGACATTTTACTATCGCATGAACCCCGCTATTTGTTTTAAGAATACGAACACCTACTAGATCCGGACAACTCATTCATCCTTATCATCGGAATGCCAATTTTTTATAAATAGCATTCGTCTTTGGAATAGTCTTCCACGCGATATTAGGAGTATTGAAGATCCGCGAAGGATGAAGATAGAAATTAGAAATCATCTATCGTCTTTAAATGTTTGGGCATTAATTACGATTAGAATTAATGTAATTAGTTTTCTTCTTATTTTTCTTTGTTATAGAATAAATTGAAACTACTTTGAATTATCTTTTATACTACTTATAAAAATACTATTTGTAATAATAGCTTTTCACTAGCTTATAAGATATTGTATCTTACTGTGTTAAGCAAACAATAATAAATTGTTAATTGTTTTGTTTTTTCTGTTTTTTTTTTTTTTTTTTAAAGCCAAGGTAATAATCAAAGCTGTACATGCTAAATCACTCATTGCTCCGTGTCCGTAGGTAGGTCTGTTTAAGATGAAAAACGTCACGCAACTAATATCTTTCAAACAGTGTGGGGCGAAACTATGTTTGCTCAAACACACGTTTGAACAAACGGGTTTGCGTAGTGTATGGGCCTTAATATATTCTAATAATAATAGAAGAAAAGAAATGTTTTCTTAAAGAGAGTGTGTATTAGATACGAACAAATCTATCATGATCAGCTAGGCTACGTTGGAAGTGGGAATTGCGTTTTAATTGTCCTAAGATTTCAAGATGATTTGATACCCATTTTGCACAAAAATTGAAAAAATCATTATATTTTACATACAAGATTTTGAGAGTGATAAAAGTCAGTCCTCCTGTTGAATAGATATTGCTAAAGTTATTAGTTATTAGTTATACCAAAAATAAAATAGACGAATGTTACCAAAAAGTTTGCTGCCTCTAAGCTTAGAGAATTCGTATCAGTTTTTAATGAATATTCTGCTAAGTGAATTTTACAGAAGGTATGGAAGAATGGGATCAATAAATAAAGGGTTGTTGAAGATAGTCAAAGTAAGAGTAGGACTTAACGAAGCCTTTTGACTTTAGGGCTTTGATGAAGCTGGACAAGGAGTTAGATTTAAGGTTACACATGCCAGTAGATTTAGATGAAAGGAACCGTATGGAGTTTTTTGTAAACTGGTGATAATTTTAGTCCAAAACTTCAGTTGAGGATATGACCTTTAAGTTATTTGACTTAAATTAGGTTAACTATGATTCAACAATGTGTATTGGATGATATAAAACCGAGAATCATAGGCTTTGTAAAAGGAACGCATAATTTACTCCTTAAAATAAAGTTTTGTTAGTCTTTATAAAAAAACTTATTTTAGCAAAAATAACCATTGTTAAGAAAGCCCCGTTTATTTTTCCATGTAACTAATCTCTAAAACAACTCTTTTTTTTATCAAAGGCTTCACCTTTGTTGACTTGCTTAGCGTCAAGAAGTCACAATGAACAATGAAACTAATAGGCCTCTGCTATGTTGATGTCCTTATCCCAATAGCCCACTATGCTCCTATACTATAGGATATATAGTATATGAAGGACATAATGAGAAAATTCACGAGGTAGACGTATAACAATGGAATTTGTTTGTGTAACTTGTTGTTTTGTTCCACATAATACAGTAAATATATTTTTGTTGTCCTGGAGAAAGTGGCGTATTTTTCTCATAATCATGAAGTATATACAATACACTATAAGGCAGAGTGGACTGAAATATGAAGGGGCCCCCAGAGAAGGGTCACAACATAAT
Source organism: Eupeodes corollae (assembly GCF_945859685.1). Classification (NCBI taxonomy): domain Eukaryota; kingdom Metazoa; phylum Arthropoda; class Insecta; order Diptera; family Syrphidae; genus Eupeodes; species Eupeodes corollae. The sequence continues at coordinate 36,952,840 of NC_079147.1, forward strand.
ACAAGCCAGTGTATATCCCCCTCCCTCCGTTCTTCTAACCCTCCATTTCCTTACAACAAATGACAATATCACTTTGCATGTACAATAACGCCACAATAGTCCTTTATTCAGTTGAGTGGAAGAAAAATTACCACGTTGGGGAGAAGATTAAGTAAATTTCTGTGTTGGATACAATTAAAATTATCCCTGTTGTGTCTTAATGCTTGATGGGTTCACTCACTAATGAGGGCGATAAACATGACAAAAGGAGATGTTAGAATCCTGAAACTTTGTTACAGGTGAATGGGCTGGCATAGAAGGATGACTATGGGACTACACAGGAATGTGCTCTTAAAGAATGGTGCGATAGATGGTGGTGAGTCCTGAATGCCTGCCCTACGCCTCTTGCTAGCAGCATATTCTTATTCTCGAGTTTGTTAGTTGTTTTTTGTTTTGGTTTTTTTTTGGAAGGTAGGTATCTTGAAATTGCTCTTAATTGAATTCAGTTGAGCGTGTTTACATGTTTGGAAATATTTGGTTAAGATCCATTGGATGTCAAATGGCTTGGAAGTAATGTGCGATGAGGAAATTAATTGCTATTACTGGTGTAGCTCTGCTGCTACATTCTGATAATGGTAGATAAGGGAATTAGTGGTGATTTGACATTTTTTTTTCATTTTCATTTTCATCTCCTAATAACAAAACACACAAAAGGAATGCACACTTTCTCAATTAAGCAAACCTTTGTTATCCAATTAGACTTGCCTCTAATTTATTTGTGAGCATTTTTAAATGGAATTTATATCTTTTTCTCTATGTTGACTTCGAGGAAATGTGTTCTTCTTTTTTCCTGTAAAATATGCGGTCAAAGTAGAGTCATTAATTTACCAACAAGGCTAAACAACGGACATTGAATAATAGATCTGCAGTTCACTTCACACCCTTACGAAATCGAAAGTTGAGCCTATTGAATGACTTAAGAGGTGAAACTTATTTAAAATGTAAGAATTTTAATGGAAGGGAAAAAACTAAATACAATTTTAAGCAGTTAACTTGGGCGTATGTGCACTTTATATTTTATTGAATTTATTTTTTTACAATGATTTCGTTCTAGCTAGCTGCATTTTTCCCCTTTACTAGTTCAACCGTAATACTCGGCGCTTCTAGGAATGCTTATCAGTAACCCAACTTCGATCGTAATGCCAAATACAGAGATTCGTTCTTTAGCCGTACTACGCGAATGTAGAATGGCTTACCGCACTATCTCTTTCCTAGTCATTGGAATATTCAGCAATACAAAACCAATGTGCACCCACATTTCTTTTCAAACTATCTCTCCTCTTTCTAGTGCTCACACTGTATCTTTGCATAATAAGGGTTGTAATATCCTCTTAAAAGTGTGCTTATTGTAAAATAACACATTTTGTGATGGGTATTTTAAGGGTATCCTAGAATTGTTAAGCTCAGGTTTCGAAAGCTGATAGTTTTAAATAAGAAACAATAGAGAACTGGAACAGAGATCAGCATGATTATATTTATGATTCTTGCGGTGAAGCATGACACTTCACAATACCTTCCCAGCCTAAGGGCTTTTTGTAAGAATTCATGATATTAATTTTCCCTCCGCACCCTGCTAAATCCATAACTTCTATAAAAGTAATTGTCATTAGTGATTTGGTATGCCACATTCGACCAGGCAGCTAAAAATCATCAGGAAAAAACCTTCGGAAAAGACTCAACGGTATTAAATTTGGCCCCTACACCTTTAAGAAATCAATTTTTAAAGATTCTATATTTAAAAAGTAGGAACATTTTCCAACCACTTCTCTTAGGATTCCGTGAAGAAAAATTCCGCTTTTATGTCATTTCAGCTACTCTTACCGTTACTAGTTACCCCATTCAATTTCGAACACCCGTTGACAGAGCCACTAGTGACCAATGTATTCACCCCTCCTGAAAAAATTGCAAATATTATCGCTGAAAATGGCAAGATTTCTAAATTAAAACTCAAAATTTATCAATTCTGTTTTCCTGCGAAAAAAAATATTTAACAAAGAAAAAGTTGTACCCGTACCGAAAAAAACCAACAGCTCATAAAAGTACTAATATTAAGAACACTCAAGGGTTTTTGAAGAGAAAGAGTCAATGGTGGACTCTACAGTAAAATTTAACTTGAACTACTTCTTGAAAACCGTGGAATTGCTTATGGCTCATCGATTTTACTGAGAGTTGAAGCGTCATGGCAACCTATACACACTTAACATCCACAAAGCAACTTGAAGTTCTTCAGACCAATCTACCATCAACCAAATTGACAACGGCGCAAGCGGTATCCTGCGAGATAACATCGACTCGGACCACTATCTCGTTGTTGTCGGCAGCACTTCAATTTTACAGACCTAAGGCAAAACAAGCGATCAGCATACTTTTATCTGATTCTTGCGGTGAAGCATTATACTTCACAGCACCCTCCCAGCCTAGTAGCCTGCATATCTTTTTGTAGACTTCATAATATGAATTTTTCCTCCGCACCTCGCCAAAGCCATACTCTTAGACTTCGATGAAGAAGATGAATTCCGCTTTTATGACATTTCTGCTACCCTTACCGTGACTAGTGAAGTTCTTCAGACCAATCTACCATCAACCAGATTGATGTCGTATTGCGTGATAACATTGACCCGGACCAGTTTCTCGTTGTATCCAAGGCAGCAATTCAAGTTTCCAGACCTAAAGCAAAACAGGGAGATGCTGGAAAAAGGTACTACGTCAAACGGCTTCAATCACAAGAGATCGCCAAACCCTTCTTCGACTGAGTCACAAATTACCTCCTTCGAGGTTCTCATACGCCAATACAATGCATTGAGAACTAGTAGCAACTTTGCCAAGATGCAATCACAGAAGCCACCTTTCACATTTAAGTGCCACTTCTGTAGACTTTATAACGGCGAGGAAAAACCGCATTGGTTAGGATGATCAATTCAATATAGACGACTAAAGACGAAGAACAGATTGCCACATCCAAGTTGAAGTCTTACAAAGGCGCGGGAGCAGATTGTTTAAATGCTGAATGAACCAACTTATCTTTTTATCCATTAATGTTGGAAATTACATAACCGAACTTTTTGATTTCAAAAAAGGCTTTCGACGAGGTTATGCGCTGTGATGTGAGTCCTTGATAGAATAGTGCTCCCACATCAACACTAGAGGCACTGTCAATAACATAAACTGAAAAACTCAGCGTGATGTGAATGGGGTTTTTGTGAGTATTAGATTCAGAGGCGGTAAAAATGGGTTTATCGGTTAATGAGGGAAAAACAAAGTTCAAGCTGTCATCAAGAAAGGACCAACTACACGACGTCAAAATGGCGCCATCGACAGACGTAATTTCGAGGTAAGGCGACCATAGTGTCGCTATATAAGACCCTCTCATCCCTGGCCTGTTATACGGTGCAAAAGCATGTTCTATAATAAAAGCGGATGAAAGCACTTTGGGCCGTTTCGAGATAAAAAGTTCTTAGCTTGATCTATGGTCCCGTATACATAGAAAATGAGTATAGATGAAGATGGAAGGGTGAGCTGTTTAGGCCTCACAGCAACGTAGACTTAGCCAGAAGGGTAAAATTCCAAGGACTAAGATGGCTTGGTCACGTAAAGCGCATGGAAACCAATGTTCCGTGACGGAAAGTCTTGGAATCCACAGCCAGGACAGAGTAGTAGAGGAAGATCAGGTGGCAGGCACAGGTGGACCTAACCCAAGTTGTAGCAGTTTTAGAAATCAAATTGAGAGGAAAATAAAAATTTGTTTCTGATCTACTGAGGTTCTTATAAAATACAAACAAGTGTATAGATTTACAATCATATGTCCGTAGTTTTGAGGTGGTGATAAAGAGTTTTTAAAACCTCAAGCAAAATTGGAGTGAATAAGAACTAGTTTACGTTTGATGATGAAGTGTCTTCAACGCTTACAAACTGAAACCCATAAAACAGATCGCCTGTTCTTCTGTCAGCATACATAGACAATTTGTATGTTTAACGATACTTAAAGAAAGAACAACTGCCTTGTCGTCATGCTTTCTCGCACTATTTAAAAAAAAAAACTCACCTGTGAAATAAACAAGTTTGTAAAAGAATGCAATCTATTGGGAATGCAATCATTATAAATCATTTACTGAATTCAGACACTCATTCATTTCACCTAAGGATTGAGACTTTGCATTTTCCAACTACCAACCATTTGGACCTAAAAATATGACCAAAATTTGTTCTTCAATCATTTGCATGAAATCAATTGATTGCAATCATTCTTAATGCAAATGATTGCAGTAAAACAATTGGATACAAAATGTATTTAAGCTTTTTATTTAAGCTTTTTCCCATTAATTATTTTTTAATCAAAACAAACTTTGAAAGTGAACCAAAGAAAATTAACATCATTAAATTTGGATTCTCTCGTATTTCTTTGTATGTGTAATAAAAATAATAACATTAAAAGAAATAAATGCAATACAAAGCCTAATTCTCTTTCAGCATCCATGATGCAGCATTCAATTTATTAAAGTTCAATCTCGACGTGACTACATCAATCTTGAAAAACGGAACTTGAATGCGCAACAATAGAAATTCCTTATGCTGCGCTAATATGAGCCGTTTCCGTTTCTATGTATTTGCAGTGTATCGCATCATATCGGCTTCGGCAGCAGTAGCCCATTTTCTTGTTGTCGTTCTCATCCACATCCTCGTCCTCGGCTTCGTCCTGTTCATTGCCATAGTCATTGCTATCGTCTTTACCGTCTTCATCGTAGTTCTCGTCGTCGTCGTCGTCTTTGTCGCCTTCAAATTCGACAGCTGAATTGCAACTTCCTCCTGAGAATTCCTAAATATCTTTCTTCTACCACCGCCGAGCCGCGTCACCGGACGAATGCTGCATTCGAAGCACGTGCTCCTGTTCGAGGTAATAATATGCCTTAAAATTGTATATTTTATCGTATTTTCTGCAATTGTGATATTTTTCTTTTGTATACGCAAGGATGCGGATGAAGACGAAGAAGATTGTGGCCGCATTTTGGGGTTTTCTATTTATCTATCTGTTTTCAAAGGCGACATAGTTCCATAGATTTTTATAAATAACAAAAAACCTAAATAAAAAGATTTCTTTGATTTGGTTTCTTCATAAATTTATATTTTTTGTTTATTTTTTTGAAATACGAATATTCCTTTTTGAAAATCACTTCCTTGAGTAATACTCATTGGAATAATATTCGGTGAGGCGAATTCTCGACAAATAAAAAGGATTTTACACAAAAAGAAAAAGAAATAAAATACGATACAAAAATGAATCCATGCCAAATGCCTAAATGTAGGACGAAGGATGTTTTAGTAAATTCTCAAGAGACTTTCAGCATACACACGTCCGATATTATGGGAAAACGTGCTTTTGGTGGTGCTGCTGCTGGGTAGGCTACTAATTTGCATGTTAGATATATTGAATAATACTTTGGAGCGAATATTGTTCCTAGATTTTGGCCATATTCAATGGAATGCTATAATAATATGGATATCATTTTCTATGATTCTCTAAGATTTATTTGTTTAAAGCCATTTTGTAGAACTTAAGCGACTCAATAACTCGTTACGTGCTCATTTGAACTGTGGAAGTTTTTATTCCACTTAAAAATCTATTTCAACTCATGTCTTTGATAAATTTCTCACAGTCTTTTTTATTTGTTTGAAAAGACCTTAAGAAACGTTTGTTATACAGGGTTTTCCAACAATAAGTTAATTTTGATTAATCGAAACAAGGGAAAACTAGAATAGTAGTAACGGCTAAGATTGAATAGTGGCTTATCCTTTGCAGAAAATAGCCTATGCCCATTTACGAGTGTACTGCAAGTCCTCCACAGCTTAACGAATAGTAGTCAACTTTTGTTTTCGCAAAGTTGTAATTTTATTTAGTTTCGTTGTCTTTGGAGCTCGCAGTACCATTTTGTTGAAAATAAGCTTCTATGTCATTCACATAAACATATTCCGCACCAAAAATCGACAAACTCAGTATGGATTTAAAATACTTATTCTTCGATCTTCCAATTGATAAGTTCGAAAATTGGACTGAACCAAGTCCTTATGAGAAATACGCTGTAATTAAGTTTGTTGAACGTCCCATTCCAAAGATTGATGAGGAATCCAAGCACCTGAGTTATTTTCAATATTCTCAGTTGTTCTTGAGCAAGCCAAACGGATTTGTATTTTGACATTAAACACTTATTCTACGAGTTTGACTTTTGGCAGCAAAAAAGTGTTTTACTTGTGCAAACTTTGGCTGAAAAATGTTCACCATTTTTATTGTGCACTTTGAAAAACTTAATGGATTTTTGAAGCTTGTTTCGTTCCATATTTCTAGAAATTGCGTAGTTTTGTTCGTGTTAAAATATAACAGCTGACTGCAAAATAAAAAATAAACTTTCTTAATTCTTGTCAAAGCAGCACGTAATGTGTCGAATTCAAAACTACTAAACCTGTAAGATGTTTAGGTAATTTCACAAACTACGATCAGCGTATTTCAGTCCTAAACAAAATAGTTTCTGATTTCTAAAAGAACCTTTTCGACTGGCAGTCATTGATATATTGTGAAAGTTTGGCTTAAAATCAACTCGGGAAAAACTTTTAGTTATCTTCTCTAGTAAAAATTGATCAACAATTAGAAGAAAAAGTGGACAGTTTCTGTATCTTGAAAGTTATAATTAAAAAAAGTGCTTTCTCAAATGTGCCAATTGGATTCTGCATAAAAACTGTAGATCCTCTCCATCCATGACAACATAACTCGCTGGAGTTTCAGGCCACTAGGCCCTGTAAGGACTGTTGCACCTCTTAAATTGTTTTTTTTTTTCACTGAAGGCGAAAACGATAAAGATACTGCCAGCCTTATTGGGAAATCTAAGGCTGCGTTTGGGCTGTTGTCGAATGCTTGGTGAAACAATTCTTTTATTTAAGACTGTTCCGCTCAAATGTCGAAACAGTACTGTTATACGGATGCACCTGAAAAAAATATAAGCGGCGATTACTAGAAAACATTTCTACTGCATTTTCTGTCCCAATCGTATCTCCAACAAATAACTTAATATGAAAACGGGGCAGGAACCTATTGACACAATGGCGTGTAAGAGTAGTTAAGGGGCTGTGCTCTGTGGACCTTGTAGGTCTGAGGACCTAAGTACCGAAGCATAAGTATCTGATTGCTGGTATTCGTATTGAAAATGAGTGGTGGGTTAGGTTAGGTTGAGGAGCTGACAGTTGATGTCTTTACCGTCAAACTTAGATCAATACAGATCCATTGTGATAACCGTGAGTATTGCTACTCTAGTTAATAAAAAAAACCTATGTGTTTCAGTTAGTCAAGCCATTTAGATGCTTTGACGAAGTTCAGAATGTTCGTACCGTTCTAAATCCCCCAAGTAATAGTTGCCAAGCAGTTTCTTCCTCTGATGGGAAAGTGCGGGACAGTGACATAGAAAGTGCGGAGTGTCTTCATGCACCCCCTCGTCAACGCATCCTCTGCATAGATCATATGAACTGATTCTCATCTTTTTCATATGATAACCTAACAGATTATGTCCGGTGATTATGCTCACAATAGATCGAAGTGATCCCTTGTGTAGCTGCATAATTCTTTCCGTTTGTTAAAACAGGGCCAGATCTTTCTTGTAGTGCCGCAGGTGTCAAGAAGGTTCCTACTTTCATCGGCCTTGATAGTTATTCTTTTTGAGATATCCTGTTTGAAATAACAGGTAGAGGAGCTAATTAGCTTGGCTTACGTCAAGCATTGGCCCTAGTATATCGAAAAAAAAGGATTGGTAAGCTTAAGCTGATTTCTTATACTTTCGAAACAATGCAGAAAAGTGCTCATAATCTTGAACCTCAATTCCTGTTAAATCCAATTGTATTCATACTTTGTATCTTATAATGGGCTGTCACTTAAAAGGTTTTCAGTATACATTTTTCTAATTGAAATATATAAATATTAACCGGAGAGTCAATGATATCAATGAAAAGTTGGTGGAAAAATACTATGTCATCGAAATGAAGCGGTCTTTATCAGGGGATTGTATAAGGGGATCGGACCAGTGTAAATTTCTCAAGGCAAAACGTAGAAATCTCCGTTGTACTGCTTCAATTCATTGTGAGTAATGTGGAAGGGTGACCACATCTGGCTAGCATAGTAACGTGTGGATCGTTGAATCCCTTAGATCATCTTTAGATAAGGCCTCGAGGACAATTCGATTTTGCAATAACATGCTCTGTCCTTTCATGTATTTCTTGTAATAAAAAGTGTTTTTTTTTTTTAAATAAACCTTTCGGATTTGTCTTAAAGCTGACAATATTACTTACACAGGAATGGTTGTGTGTTGTAGATCACTAGGCCCTAGTTCTCAGCGTATCGTTGCTAGATTTGGTCTATATGAGAGCGAGAATTTAGTTCTTCATCACATATTAACACAAGACCTTTAACAGAGGATACAATAGGGGCAGGAACATTAAAAAAATGTATAGGTTCGAATGAATGAATGTGAATGCTTATGGGAGAAGGTCATAGATTGACATTTTGATATATTGAATTCAAGAACGTTTTTGTAAAACTAGGTAAAAAAGATTTTAGGTCATGTAAAAGAAGTGACTACACTTCGGAAGAATCTATCGCTTTGATTATTTTGATGTCGTCAACATAGAAGGTGTCAGAATATGATGCTTAGTATAAATATGGTTATAACAAGACGTTGACCTGAGGAAAAACTAAAGATTTTTTTTTTTTTTTTTTTTATAATAAGCGCACACTCAAGGGGATATATTACCCTTATTATGTAGACACAGTGTGAGCACTAGGAAAGGGAGAGAGGGGTTGAAAGGAGATGTCGGTGTACATTGGTTTTGAATTCCTGAATATTGCAATAGCTGGGAAAGACAGAGTGTGGTAAGGCATTCCACATTCGCATAGTACGGCTAAAGAACGAATCTCTATACTTGACAGTACGACCGAAGATGGGCTCGAGGGTATATTGATGAGCATTCCTAGAAGCGCGAGTATTACGGTTGAACTGTTTAAGGGGAGGAATGCAGCTGGCTATTTCTCTAGAGCATAAACCATTAAAATAACGGTAAAACAGGGTGAGACAAGAAACATTTCGACGATGTTCAAGTGACGTAAATGATGTTATGATGGTAATATCACCAATCAATCTAAATGCTCTACGTTCAATACTATCCAAGAGGCTTAAGTAAGTTGCAGGAGCACCAGCCCAGATATGGGAGTTATACTCAAGCTTTGGACGTATATAAGACTTGTAAATAACAGCCAGATCAGAGGGGGAGAAAAACTTCTTGCATCGCCTTAGAAAACCCAAACATGTTGCGGCATTTTTGGCGACATCGCGTATGTGATCGTTCCACAAAAGGTGGTTGGTGATACACATACCAAGAATATCCAGATGTTCAGTTTCCTCGATGCAAGTGCCATTTATGGATAATGGCAGCGGGGGTATATTTCGCTTTAACGATACAAGACAGCATTGCGTTTTCGAAGCATTAAATTCCACGCGGTTTCTTATTCCCCATTGTACAATGCTGTTTAGGTCGGAATTTAATGAGCTTATCATATTTTGTCGTTGCAGTTCCACATTCGAAGAAGAGGGGTGTGAATCTGAAAACGAATATGAAAAGCTAAGAGTACTATCGTCAGCGAAACAATGTATTGGATTAGATGTTGCAGACAGGAGATCATTAATAAAAATGAGAAAGAGTGTTGGAGATAGAACAGAGCCCTGGGGCACACCAGCATTTATTTTGTGGTTTTCAGACTTGAATCCATCCAATACAACTTGTATTGAACGATTCGAAAGGTAATTACTAATCCAATGAAGGAGGGATTCATGCAAACCGAAAGCACGCATTTTCGATAAGAGAGCCTGATGCCAAACCCTATCAAATGCTTTTGAAATATCAAGTGCAATAATCTTACTTTCTCCAAAGCTATGTAAAGATTTGTTCCACTGTTCGGTGAGATGAACCATGAGATCACCAGTGGACCTATTGCTACGAAAGCCATACTGTCGGTCATTAAGAAGCTTCCGTTCTTCAAGATATTTCTTGAGCTGATAATTAATCAGCGTTTCCATGACCTTGGAAAGAAGGGACGTAAGTGCAATCGGTCGATAATTAGACGGTGAGGAAGATTCGCCTTTTTTGGGAATAGGCTGGACAAATGCGGTTTTCCATCCGCTCGGAACGAGACCTGAGGAGTAGGACAGATGAAAAAGCTTACGCAGTGGTTTTGCCAGCGATGAAGAACACCTCTTCAGAACAATAGCGGGGATACCATCCGGACCAGCAGATTTGTGTATGTTAAGATCTTTTAAGACCCTCGCTACGGTACGAGTGCGAAAAAAGATTTGCCCCATAGAATCATTAACTCGCTCAAGTACAGGCGGAGTCATAACACTCACTGGCAGAGTTGAATTGGCGGCGAACTGCCTAGCAAAGAGATTTGCTTTCTCTAAGGAGCTAACAAATGGAGTGTCATTCACAACGAGCGTAGGGACCGAGGAAGAGGAAGAATTCCTCATATTTTTTGCAAATGACCAAAAATTTGTACTGCCTTTGGGACATTGCAGTATTTTTTGCCGTAATTTTTGGTCATGTAAAAATTTGGTCCGTCGAATATGGGCGTTGCAGGCCTTCCTGGCTTGCTTGAACTTATTCCGGTTTTCCTCAGTTGGATTGGCTTTAAAACAACGGAAACTTACCTTCTTAACCCTAATAACCTCTTTACAGCTCGCATCGAACCATGCGTTTTCCTTAGGTCTGATGCTTTTAACCCTATTCGGGATAAAAGTTCTGATTCCTAGGAGAATCAAACTTGTGATCATATCAGCGCTGGCGTCAACGTCACTATCGAGGAAGCATAGTGACCAGTTAAAGATCCTAAAGTAATTATTGAGACCGTCCCAGTTGGCTTTCTCGTATTGCCAAACGGTTCTCTTAGGAGCTCTTTCTTTAACTGGAGAGTTTTTACACGAGAAATTTGCTGATATGACACAATGGTCAGATGTGCCTAGAGGAGATAGGACACTGATAGTGTACTTACCAGGGTCAGAGGTAAGAAACAAGTCAAGAGTGTTTTCTGCTCGACCTACCACGTCCGATATTCGAGTGGGCTCGTTGACCAGCTGAGTTAGGTGGTTTAACTCAGCGAAGATCTCAGCACACACTCCTTCTGGTGTTGACTGGCCCGAATGTTGAAGCCATGAAGAATTGTGTACATTGAAATCGCCCGTAACAACGATTTCAGTGCGAGGATAGGACGAAACAATTCTTTGGATGGAATCAGACAAAGCATCAAATTCACTAGAAGTTGATACTCTGTCTAGATTTGGGCTTCGATAAAGGAAGCAATAGTGAATGATTTGCTTATTCACGGAAAATTTAAACCACATAAAATTGAAAAAAGAATTTGTGCAGGGACCATATTGTGGCAAAAACTGATAAGCAACATCATTCCTAATGTAAATGGCGAGACCATGGTGAGAAAAGAATAATGGCACCAAGTTATTCCCTTGAATAAAGAATTCAGTGGGATCGGAATCCTCACCCACTTGGGTTTCACTTAGTGCCAATACAGCTGGCCTGTTTAAAGCAGTATGGGAGTACACAGAAAGAAAATTCGATCTAAGCCCACGAATATTACAATAACCTACCCTGAAATTTCCAGCCATTGCAAATAAAAGAAACACAAAAACCAAAACAGACGAAGACTATAAGAAAAATATTACTGCGTTGAACCACAGAATGCTATTCGATACACGCCACTACTAGTGTTATGCCTTAGTAGTGACAAGAATCGAATCCGGCCCTGTTAATTCGAAACAGTAAAATTTTTGTTGTCAACAATCTGATATCAACGATGACGTAGTCTGTGTATCAATTGCATTAGTTATTAAACACAATGCAATTTGATACACAAGCTAAGCCATGCGACTGTACGAGAGAAGGGGAAAGTGAAGGATGGTACTCACTGTGCTATCGCTATGTTGAGTTGGCTTAATATGATGATATGTATTATTTTTTTTGTTGGTTGTTTGTTGTTTTTGTTTTATTGTAATTGATTTGGTGTGGTGTGATTTATTGTTTCTTTTATTTTTGTTGTTTTTTTTGTTTTTTTTTTTGTTCATCACTTATAATATTTTTTTGCTATTTTTTTGTTTCGTTTTGTTTTTGATTATTTGTTTTATTATTTAATTTTGTTTTATGTTAACATTAAGTTTAGGGGGAAAACACTTAGACAAATATCACGATTAGGCACAAGACTCGAACAAGACGCGCTTGCGCAACGGACGCACAACACAGGGGGACCTTCCCCAACGAAAGTTCACTGACAACTTAAGATACGAATAAGATTGGATCAGACACCGCGTTTGTAAATAAAAGTTTTTTCAATTAGGGTAGGTAGATGATGGAATAAAAGATGTTGTGTGTATGTGTGGTATGTATGCCATTAAGAGTCACCTTTAGGGAATCGGTTGATTGTTGATTATTTGCATAGATCTGCGACTTCAAGAAACGCTACAGGAAAAAGTCTAGTGGGGTCAAATCGCATGACATTTGTGGCCAATTCACGGCCACCCTGCGGGATCTTGTACGGGAGTAGGCCCAAAGTCCCGTCGCAAAATTCACCAAGTTGAAGTCTGCGAAAAAGCCAAGTTCTTTCTGCATGGCGAGGAGTAGACTGCCTCCGGTTCTGCTGAAGGTACGGGCGTTGGTTAATTGTTTACTGAATCGATCTACTAACATTTGGCCACGAAACATTGAAGACTGGACTGTGAATGAAATGGGCGCAATGCACGCAACGTTTGCGTTGCAGAACACTCATTTTGATAATAAAGTGTTATCATTTGGCATAAACAACTGAATAATAAACAAAAGATTTGACAGATGCCACCAAAACAAAATATCAGCCACGGGGCCACAAAATCTACATGCACCAATTGAAAAACCCAAGACCGGGTTCATCTGAATCTGAAAATTGGGGAAGTAGTGCCGAAAATGAATGCTGTTGAGAACAGTACAAAAGTAAATAAATTAAGTGTCGCAAGAATCCGTTGAGAACTATTCCTTAGTGGCTTACAACTCTCAATCATTCCTGTGTGCTAGTACTGTTGTCAAGTATAGAGGGGACCTACACTTTTCATGACAAGAATTACCTTTGGAGCATTTGTCAATTCCTTGCAAGAGCCATTAACCTTGAAAAATACTTTAGTAGCACAGGCACGGATTAAACCCAAGACCTCTGAAATGACACGAGGATTTAGTTGATGAAATTCAGTTTTACAAATGTTAAAGGTAGATTGATAACGAAGATCGCAAGAGTGGTACCAAAAGTGGGGTGTTGTCCATTTAACAATTTTATATTTCTCTATCTGTATATCCTTTCATTGTAATTGGCCGAAACTGGCAGAATAAATAACATTTAATTTGACATAATATGCATAGCTTTAACAATACGGCCGCTATCAACTCACCAATTTTGGAAGTCACTTTTGAAAGACCATTTATTATTGTGTTAGTTAAGACTTCATTGCACTCTTAAACCTCAAATAAAAGGAAAGAAGTGTTGTGCAATTTTAGACATAAGTTAAGTCCTGTACTTATTTTCTTTACCTTATTGCATAAAACCAGATTTCTTGCCAAAGAGAAAACATCAAATAAAAAGAACAAACCATTCCTAAATAATTTTCAAAGAGTAAAAAAACGTCTTAAAGTTAACTAACAAAATTAAAACAAATGCTTTAGTTAAAATAAAATATGTTTAGTAAATAAACCCATTATAAGCTCTCCAACAACCCACTGGCCCCGTTTGTAAATTCATTTATTCTAATAAAGGTTCTACCTAACTAACTTATACTTTTTTTTTCTGTCTTAGTGGAAGGTAACCCTTTTAAGTTATAAATGTGCTGTGAATTCTACTTTTTCGCGAATATACATAACTCATTTTGAGACATTAAAACTTCTGAGTTTAGCATAATGATCCCAAGTCCCATGGGGTTCCGCATACTCACTGAGTATACGAGTATAGTACCAACGAGTTAGTTGGTGGTAAAGAGCTTTTCTCTTGGTCTTCCTTATTTTCAGAGATGAGTTATAATTTTGTTCTTTAACTTGTAATTACGGAATGCACTTTGAGTTTTCCAAAAAAAAGAAGAAAATAATGAGAAGAAAAAATTTAAATAAAAACAACAGCAATTCCCACTACTAGCACCACCTTTCCACCTTTGCTTTACCTCTTTACCTCACAATCGGTTGGAATAAGGTTGGACGGAACGGTGGCGGTGTCGGGATGGTGCGGTGCGGTACAATAGCAATGGTGGTGGCGGTATAACATTAAAACCTATTCCACATCATGGTACTATATATATTGGGACCTGCTGACATTATGCGGCATTTGGAAGCAAAAGTAGCACTGTTCTAATCCCAACTCTGCAATGCCATAGAAAAATTCTCATTTTTCATTTCTCAAACCCCAGTGAGACCAAAAGAGAGTTCTATAATATGGAATGGAGCACCAAAAGTACCTATGTACATCCAACTTGGAGTTGGTGGCATGGTGGTTGGTGGTATGGAGTCCCGGAGTCCTTTTAGCTCTGACGAAAAGAAATCCTTGCCCGAAAAACTTTAGCAGCCAAAAGCTGCAAATTTGCATTCCAAGTGCTAATGTATGTTAATTATAGAGTTCCTTGCGAGTAACCCACATCCCCATTCCCATTCCTAACCTTTTCACACCTTGTTTTGAACCCCTTTTTTTGGAAACATTTTTTCTCATTTGGTTTTCTATTTAAACTTTTTCTTTTTTGAGCTTTTTTTTCTTGGTAGGTATTTTTGTGTCCTCCACGTTTCACCTCTTTATGGGAATTTTTAATTAGAATACATGCCATTGTTCCATTTTATGTTGCGTCCCTAATGCGACATCCCTATTATTTTCTCATTTGTGTAGCTAAGGTAACTGTACCCGTAATGGGAATGGTGTGGCTGAGATGAGACTGAGATTCAGGTTCGGATCGTCGTAGTCCTTAGTCGTCATCGTCGTCGTCGTGTCTGGCCGAATCGAATGGACAGAGAAACAACACTTACTTTGCGCTACGAAACAACGACTTTCTATAAAGCTACAGTACAAATGGTGGAATGAAGATGAACCTATAGCTGATGATGATTATTTTCTATTTTGAGCTCGCAGAGCTTGTATAGGGGGATTTTAGAAAAAGAAGTCCTTTCTGTAGAAGATTGGTGTTAACTTACATTCCTAGGTATTTGTATAAGTAGCAAAGATGGTGGTAATGGTCAAGATCAGGTGTGCATTTGACAGAGGACTGAAAAGTATTATTCAATGACTTCACTGACATTAACTTTTAATTAGTTGACGTCTACAAAGGTTTATGCTGATGAACTGTCATCCTTTATTATTCCTGTTTTATAATGTGCTCATTTTTTAAAATGATTAACCTTATCCACGGTCTTAACCTGCATCTCTGTCCTGTGAGTGTGGATTCGAATACTTTCCGTGCCAAAATATTGGTTTCCATGCGCTCTACTTGACCCAGCCATTTTAGTCGTTGGACTTTTACCCTTTTGGCTAAGTCTACGTCGCTGTACAGCCCGTAGAGCCTTCTATGCAAATGGGACCATCGCGCGAAGTACTTTTCTCCCGAAACGTCTCAAGGTGCGTTGATCCGCTTGATGAGGGGCTTATTTAACGACAATTTGGTCCCTTTCTTAAGTAAAGGAAGTCCTTGACTACCTCAAAGTTACGTCTGTCAATGGTGTAGTTTTGACCGAGACGTCAGTGTTGTAGGCCGTTTCTTCATAACTTCATGTACTTTGTTTTGCCTTCATTAACCCCTTAACCCATTTTTGCCGCCTTTGCCTCAATACTCCCAAAAGCCTCATTGACATCACGCTGAGTTTTTCCGATTATGTCAATGTCATCAATATATGCTAGTAATTGGAAAGACTTTTGAAAGATAGTGATTCTGGTGTTAAATACGGTGTTAAAAAATGGCATGACAGTGCATCCCCTTGGCTTTTTTGACATTGAAAGGTTCTGAAGTTGTTTCCAACCTTTATGGAGCAGCGTGAATTCTACATGGTCGTCCTGCACAAACGGACGAGTTTGGCAGGGATGCCAAAAGTAGACATGGCTCTATACAGCTTTTCTCTGTAGATGCTGTCATATGCGGCCTTGAAAACAATAAAAAGATGGTGCGAGTCGATTTGGTGTTCTTGGGTTTTTTCCAGGATCTACCGTAATGTGAATATTTGATCGGCTTTGGACTTTACTGGTCTAAAACCACGCTGATAAAAACCTATCGGGTTGTTGACGGTCGGCTTTAGACGTTCACATATTACGGAAGAGAAGATTTAGGCGATGTTAAGTCGACTGATTCCTCTATAGTTGGTGAAGTTTAGAGGGTCACCGTTTTTCAGGATCAGGCAAACAATACTTAGGTTCTATTTATCAGGCATGCTTTCTTCCGACCATTTTTTGCAGATAAGTTGGTGCATGCTCCTAACCAAATTATCTCTGGCTGCTTTAAAGTGCTTGGCATTCAAACCATCTGCTCCAGCGGCTTTGTTGGACTTCAGCTTAATTGTGACAATCTTTACTTGGCTTATGTCGGAAGACGGAATTACTGGCTTTCTTCGTCCATGTTGAATGGATCAGAGGCGGCTTCTCTGATTGCATCTTCAATTCTGTTTGGAATTTCGAAACATTTTTTCAATTCGTAATATACTTTCCTAGGACCAATATTTCAGTATCATCAGCAAGCGTCGCTGTCTACACAAGAATATCCGTTTTAGGAAAAAATTAACAACGAGGGCCCTAAGACACTACCATTTGGTATATCGGCTTCAATTTTCTTCATTTCCGCGTAATTTTGGTCTTACCGTACTGTAAAGAACCAGTTCGTCACAATGATTTCAGTGATTCGGGGCAGTGCCTGAAAAAGTCCCTATGCAGTTTGTATGTAAGTTTCAAGTATAAAAGGCTACAGCAACATCTAAGAATGTATACGAGCAAAACCCGTTTTTTTGTAAGAGCCTTTTCCACCAAATCCGTAATTTGATGCACTTCATCCGTCATGTATTCTGCCAAGAATGGTATAAGTGATATTTTGTTTGTTAATTCTTTTGGTGACTTGCCTTGTTTAAGTAGGCACCGTAAAAATTTGAATGTTTGAAGACTATTCAAGGCATTTCTTCTAAAGCCTGAGCAGTTACAATTTTGTATTAGATAATTTATGTTGGCACATGCTTCTTACTTTAATTACCTATTTTATCAGAAAGCTATAAGGTAGGTAACTTTAATTGCTGAAAATTGCTTATTCGTGAGATGTTTAGCGAAGTGATCAATTGTGATCTTCGGGTTTCAGAACCATTTAACATCTTGAGATTTAATTGAGGGTTTTTGTGTCAAAGATCTTTTTAGACTTTTAGCTGCTATTCATTAGGAGTTTTCCATCATTCACTTAAGTAAATCATTTTTAAACTCATTGATTTTTTTTTTATTTAAGCCATTTAGAACCTGCGTTAGAATCTGAAAAACTGCCTTTAAGACGTTAAAAAACTAACCCTATAATCTGCAAACTTTTAAAAGTAATCAATAAGGATCTCTCGCCTTTCAGATCTTCATAAGCAGTTTTTGAGTCTTCCGGAGTTGAATTATTTTATTGTTTACATTTGAATATTTGAAGACTTTGTAAGCTGATATCTGACCTCTATCTCAAGAACACAGTTGAGATTCAACCATTTTCAATACATATCTTCATTTTTAAGTGCGGGCCTGAGCTGTTAAATTTGGATATTCAACCTTTGGGAGTTAAATCCGGAAAACCAATGAAGGCAAACCACTCGAACTGCACTTCGTTAATTTTGAAGGCACAGACTGAGGCTCAGGCATCCTGCCGCTGCTTTCCAACTCAAGCTATTCTGTAAGTAGAAATAGGGTTTAAATGGATATACAACCCCCAAAAATCTAGAGACACGTTATTTTGTTTTTCTTCAATCCTATAGAAAAGGTCGAATCATTATACCTACACCTGCAGCGACAGACGGTCATTTCCATTTTAATTCTTGCTCAAGCCACAGATAGCCAAGGTAATTTTTGTTCTTTTCAAATCCCCTAATGAGAATTCAAATGCGAACAGATACGTAAGGGTGGTAAGGTAGGTATAGTTTGTAGACTTGAAAATAAGAATAACTAAAGCTACGAACCTACTACTTGTAAAAAAAAAACATTCTTAATTATTATGCGGTCTTTGTTGTAAGACCAAGAACGTCGCGTCGTCTGCCGTGCCATCATCAGCGTCATCAGGAATGAGAGAAGGGCTTTTTTTCTTCAAAATTTCAAGAAAGGTTCCATGCTAAAAAGGCGTTAATCGTTTTGTGTTCGCATATATTATGAGGCTGTGTTTTTTCTTATTTTTGCATTTTTATATATTCAAAAAATTCGGGTCAGATAAAATGCCCTCTTCATTGTTCGCCATTTCGCAAGTAGAAAGTTTTTAAGTCGTTTTGTGTTGTTGGCAAAGCAGTGGCGGCGGCAACGGCGACGACCGCTACAACGGCATCAGAAGTGGAAAAAAAGAAGTTTTCATTGACCATTAAGTTTCCATTTATGCGAACGAACGGAACGGGTATGAAGATGAAAATTACGCTCATATTCATTCATTACGTGGAGGAAGTGTGGTTGGTCTAGGTAAGGATTAAATGACATTTTTTTTGTTTTTGGAAAGGAGACTTTTGTGGGAAAAGTGCAAGTTTTTTAATTAATTTTTAAGTGAAAAAATTCCAAACACTAGATGGGTATGTGTTGTATAATAAACGCAATAAGATACAAAAAAAAGTTGAAAGTTGGTGTGGTATGGATCCTTATGTACACTAGAGTTGGTGAGGGCAGTTCAATTTAAGTGCGTACAGTTTCAAATTATATAGTTTCACTTTGTAAATAACATTACTTTGAAGCAGGATGGTTGACTTTTAAAAAAATCCAAATGCTGGTTTTTGTTCTTAAGGATTATAATATTTTTACTTCCGATTTTAACTTTAAATAACGTCATAATTTTAATAACCTAATAATTAAATTTGTCTTCAATTTTTAAAACGCTATTTTATCGTTCAATTTTTTCTATTTTTAACCGACTTGATATTAACAAAATGTCTTTCAAAAAAAAGTTAAACCAATATTTTATTAGATGGATTATTGATTATTTCTTACTCGTACTTACTAAAGGTGATGCTACAATCCGGTGTAAGTTACTCACCCAACAAACTTATCTATCTAGCTCGGTTCCTAGCAAGATGTCTCCAGTTGCGCACTTCAAGTTGGGTGATGTCATTTTTCACTTATACGCGCTACCTGATCCGTAGGCTTTCTGTACTGCGCTGTCCTTTCGGGTGGATTCGTAGATTTCTTGGGCCAAGAATTGGTTTTTATGCGCTCTACGTGACCCAACCATCTAAGTTGTACGTCGCTGTACACGCTTTTATCAAAGTCCATGCATTTGCACCGTATAGCAGAACGGGGATGATGAGGGTCTTATTTAGCAACGCTTTGGTTGCTTGAGGGAGGGCTTTACTAATCTATTGCTTTATTAGCCCATATAAACAGAGCTTAGCAAAATAATTCTTTGTTTGATCTCAGCGCTGGTGTTGTTTCTTTCATTCATAGCGGAGCTTTAATAAACAAAGTCTATCTCAAAGTTACGTCTGTAGATTGGATACTCACGTTTCGACCGTCGGTGTTGAAGGTCCTAGTTTTTCCTCATTAACCGTTAAGTCCATTTCTGCTACATCTGCCTCAATACTCACAAGAGGCCCATTGACATCACCCTGAGTTCTTCTGATTATGTCAATGTCTTCAGCTTATACTAGTAACTGAAATGATTTTTAAATGATAGTGCTTTTAGTGCTGAAGTAGAAGTTCCGTACTATTCTTTTAAGTACGATGTTAAGGAAATCGCATGACGCATCACCTTGCCTAATGCCTTTTTTGCCATCGAAAGGTTCTGTTAAGTTGATTTCAACCTTTATGGAGCAGCGCGTATTCTCCATCCTTATTTTGGAAGAACGGACGTGTTTGGCAGAGATGCCAATGCGGATTTGTACAAAGTTCTACAGAGCTCGTATTTGGCAATACTATACATCATTTGAAAGGTCTTGACATAACCTTAAAAACGGTGATATGCATGATTACTTTGGATATTGCGTTACATGGAGTTTACTTACGCCAAAATACGCGCTATTTTAAAGTTTTCCTTCGTTTAAGTTGAATCTGCCGGAGAAAAGTTCCGTGAGATTAATTGTATTTTGGTACTCTATCACTTCGAACTCCGGAGGAATGGTTTCGACGATTCAGAGCCGTTGAAAAGACACCATGGATAATCCAGCCGGTGCAACACCGATGACGACGAATTCTAATCAAATCATGAAAAACATTGATCGTGACATGGCCCAGAAGATGGAAGTTAGTCACCTAACCACTTTAAACCATCTTCAGAAGGCTGGATACAAAAAAACTTGATGTTTGTTTACAAAAAAGCTTTTGGACCGAATCAAAGCCTGCTATATGGTGCTGAAGTGGATGGTGACCTGCAACAAAAAATGGTTCACATGCGACAATATCAAGCGATAATGGTCGTTTTGGAAGGCCGGTGAATCGTCCCAAACACTGGCTAAGCCGGGATTGACGGCTTGGAAGGTTTTGTTGTGTGTTTCAAGGGATAGTAACGGAGTCATCCAGTATGAGCTGCCCGCATATGGCCAGACATTTAATTTTACCATCTACTTCGAACAAATTGCCCACTTAAAGCAGGCGATCGACCAGAAGCGTCCAGAATTGGCCAACAGGAAGGGTGTAGTGGTCCACCAGGACAACGCCTGGCCACACACTCCGTTGATGACTCGTCAGAAGCTACGGGAGCTGGGATGGGAGATTTTATCGCATCCAACATATACCCCGGAATTAGCGTCAAATAATTAGCAGCATTTCCTGTTCATGGCAAACGCCCTTGGTGGTATAAAGTTGAACTCAAAAGAGGACTTTTGCAAGGGGAGTATTATGAAATTGTCGTCTAGAGAGCATATATTGAACTAAATCCGATCACTGTAACACTTATTATAGAGCATTGAATAAGGAGTAAAATATCAGGCAAATAATACTGGGGTTCAGCTTAGATACGGCAATCTTAACTTCAACTAAATAGGGTAGACGGGATTGATGTTTTTCGTAATCTTTATTGAATGAATCATTCTGACAGACATCGAAATTCGGTTCTTCTTCGCCGGTTTATAGTATGAAGAAGTGGTCCTTCAATATATTCACTATTGACTGCGTTTCTACTAAAGGGTGATTGTTTAAAACCTATAGGAAAGTTTAAAAAAAAAAGATATACAATTCAGAAAAATGTATAAACTCCTTATTTGCATCGATAGTACGGTCCATATAATTTAATGTTTGAAGATTATTTCATGAATGTTGACCTTGAATGGGCCTCAATTGGTCAATACGCTTAGTCCAATTTTGGCCAATTGAGCCAAAAATGAGCTTTGTAGCTCGTTAGAAGATTTGCGCGATAAACTTTCAACGAAGCACGCATTTAAATAATAAAATTCAATAATTTTCAAGCGTTGTTCGTTTGTAAGACGATTCTGTGGCAGTAAAGAGAAACATACAGTTTTTTCAGTTTTTCTGGTTTATCTTAAAACTATTTGTCGTATCAACAATAAGTTTATTAAATTTTCTAAAGAGCTATGATATTTATTTGTTTGTACTTGTTTAAGTTTGTTAAATAACTCTATAGGCATTTAAGGAAAACATGTGTTATTTTACACGAAAAGAAAGCTGATTAAATTTCTAAAAAAGTATGGTAAGCATTTTTTCATGTCTGTAATTGTCCACAAAAAAAAAAAAAAAACAGTAATATTCATTTGTATGTCCCTTCCTACTTCTTTAAATTGCTCCACCTTCGATTTGATTCAGTTTGATAGATAGAAAAGATTTTACCCTTCATAGCGCCAAGAGGAATGTTAACCATTTCCGCAAGTGAGCTATGAAGGGCCGATCCTTGCCTGGCTAGCTCGTCAGACCGTTCATTTTCACGATACCACTATGGCCCGGAACCCAGATCAGGGTGACACCGAGGTTAATATTCAGGCTCTCAAGCTCATGGCGAAATTGCTGGACCAATTAAGATGAGGATATGGCCCACTTAATGGCTTTGACAGCTGCCTGACTGTCTGTAAAGATAGCCGCATTTCGGTTTTGGTTTGGGTTTCGTTTAAGTATCTTACATGCCTCCCTTATTGCCAGCAGTTCAGCATGAAAACCGCTAGCAAAGTCAGGAAGCCTAAAGGATTTAGCTATTTTTTGGGACTCAGAAAAGATCCCAGAACCAACTCCGCACTCCATCTTTCAGCCGTCAGTGAAGATGGTTGTGTCGAAACCTATCGACACTATGTCATCCTCGCAATCTTCTTTGAATGGGAAAATAACCTTAAAACCCTTACTAAGGCTCAAAGTAGGAGTGCAGTGTCTACCGAGATAATATCTGAGGGAATCAATTTCGTTGTGTCGCTGTGACCATAAGGTTTTGACACCCAGCTGTTTGATTACTTCAGCCTAATAGCGCTTCAGGAAACTATGTATTTAATTAAAAGGTCGATTGGTAGAAGATCCAAAATAACGTTTAAGGTGTCCGTTGGGCAAGTACGCATGGTCCCTATGGTGCCCACGCAAGCTGTTCTCTGAACCTTCTTTAGCTTATCAATATTATAGGCTTTGCTAAGAGCAGGCCACCACACAATCGACCCGTATGTTAAGATTGGATGTACTACGGCTGTGTTCGTCCATAAAATCATCTTCGACTGAAGTCCCCACTTTTGCCGAAAGTTTTGCTGCAGACGTAGAAGGCAACACAGGCCTTCTTAACCCGTACTTCAATATTTAGTTTTCAGTTTAGTTTAGGGTCGAGTATAACTCCCAAATATTTTACACTGGAAGACAATGATGTGATTTGACCGTTGAGTCGAGGTAGCGTGAAGGGCGGTACTTTAGTTTTGGTGGTAAGGAGCAACAGTTCAGTTTTACTTTGGTTAACTTCTAGTCCACAACTCGTGGCCCAGCTGCTAACTTTCTTCAAAGCTGACTCCCTGATTTCACTCATCACAGAGGTGAACTTTCCTGACACCAATAGTACCAAATCATCCGTGTAGGCTACCGCCTTCACTCCATATCTCTCTAATTTAACGAGAATTGTATACATGACCAGACGCCATAGAAGAGGCGAAAGGACACTACCCTGGGGTGTTCCCCTACTCACGTGTTTTGTTGCGATTGTATTGCCTAAAGTGGCTCGAATCTTACTACCACTGAGCATGGAAATAATCTATTCTCGATTTTGGTACTACAAATAGTTTTCAATATAAACCCGAAAAAACGAAAAAAAAAAAATTATGTTTCTCTTCACTGCCGCATGAGTTATTTAATAAATAATATTTTTTTTCTTATTAAATTTAATGAGCTTTAATTTTGTGTAACTACATTTTTTGATACGACAAATAATTTTTAAAGAAAAACGTGAAGAACTGACACAATCTGCATGTTTTTCTTAACTGCTGCTAGAGCTCACGTCAGATTCTTGGGCACTTTTTTTTGGGTCAAGTGCCAAGTTTCAAAATTATTGCATTTTTTTTTTATGTGAAGGCAATTTTTTTTCGTTCATTGACTGGACTAGTTGGTAAAGATCACTTTTCAATTCTGCGTGCCGCCTGATCCACGGCCTTCCTCTACTGCATCGTTCTGGGGGTTGAATGCGTTTTGCGTGACTAGCTATATCAGGGGCTGGACTTTTATTATAAAAGGTAATTCTAAATATCTGTACAATCCGAAAGCTCGTCCTACCATCGTCTTCTCCAATCACCTTCTATGCATACGGGAATGTAGACCGCACATCGAACTTTTCTCTCTAAACTATCCTTATAGAAAGAAGGGGATGATGAGGGTTTTATATAGCTACACCTTGGTCACCCGAGAGAGAGGTTTCTTCTTCGTTTGATCTCAGCGTTGGTGTTGTTTTCTGTAGCCATAGCTGATCCTAGGTAGACACAGTCCTTAACTACTTCAAGGTTACCAACCGACCGAAATATCGGTGTTGTAGGTAATTCCTTTGTTCTTTGCCTCATTAACATCTACATCCACTTTTGCTATTAAGGATTATGTTAAGGAAATCAAATGATAGCACATCCTTTTGTCTTAAGCCTTTTTTAATAGTGAATGGTTTGGTTAAGTTGGTTCCAACCTTTATGGAGCAACACAAATTCTCCATGGTCTTCCAGTATAAACGTACTAGTACAAAACTAGACATGGCTCTATGCAGATTGGTCTTGTAGATCCTGTCATAAGCGGCCTTAAATTCGATAAAGAGATGTTGAGTGTCGATTGCCACTCTTATTCTAATATGATGTAATCTGAATATTTGATCGACTGTGGTCTTAAGTCAGACTAATAAGGACGTATTAGATTATTGATTATGGGCATTCGAATTCGAGATATTACAGCAGAGAAGATTTTGCATGCTATGTTAAGGAGACTGGTTAGTCTGTAGTTTGTGCAGTTTAGAGGACCTATTTTTTCATTATTGGTCAATCAATATTTAGGTTCCATTTATCGGGCATGCTTACATCCGACCATGTTTTATATATATTCTAAAGAAGTGGTCCTTACATATAGCATCAGCGTTTGGCTGCAGTTTCACTATTACGTTTTTACTTTCCTATTTGCAGCCTTCGGGTCCAAATTTATGAATTTATGGACTTAAGGATATTGTTTTACCCTCATTAAACTTTCGAACATCATCTTTTCTTTTGAACCCTTCAAAATCTTCGACCGTACGCCTCTCTTAATCGGAAGTCGGAATTCCTATCTCTTCTGAATTTTGAAAACCCTGCTCTAGAGAGGCGGCTTCTCTGATTGCATCTTGGCAATGTTGCCACTGTTTCTCGATGCATACAACTAACAAAGAGGTTACTTGTGACTCGGTCTGAAAAGGATTTGGCGATCTTTTTAGATTGTGGCCGTTCGACGTTGTAACTTTTCCCAGCGTTTTCCTGTTTTGCCTTATGTCGCTAAACCTGAATGCAACCTTGGCTACAACGAGATAGTGCTCCAAATCGTATTATCTTGATCGCAATATGGTCTATCTGGTTAACGGTAGATTGATCTCCAAGTTCCTTAGTTGATGTTGATCTTTAGAAAGGCGGACTTTCAAGCATGATGTTTTGCCATGCCGCAAAATTGTTGAGCCTGATTCCGTTATCGGACGTGTTTTTTAGCAGGCTGTTTTAAACCAAAATCTTTAAAAAGCTCAATCCTTAAATAAAGCTTTTAAAATAATCATTAATTTTAATATAAGGTAAACATTCACCATAAGTAACATATACAAAACTTGTTACATATTATTAGAAATTTGAACTAAACTCAACAATAATATTTCCAGTATAGGTTTAGACACATTCAAGGTTCACAACAATCAAAATAGCAAAGGGACAATACTTAAGTTGTCAAACTTAACCTTCCGTCATAACGCCCTTAACTTAAAATAACAACTCAATTGCGTTGTAACTTTTCATTTTAAAAACAAGGACATGTTTCGCATCACCAGCTTCTACTAAACATAAAGAAACTCAACCCTTCCCAGAGCTAGGCCGCCCGCCACGCCATCGACCATCCCATATTCAAAACCCAAAACAGCAGCAACAACAACCACAAAAAACATTGGCCAACAGCAATGCTAATGAAAGCATCAGCAATGGAACGCTTCACTTATTTCAATTATTTCGTTTTGTTGGTAGCTATCCTTTAAATATTTATCAATCACGAATTTGTTAACTTTCTCCTTACAACCACCCTCCAGCGCACAATGATGGAACTGGGAATGGGTTGAATTGTAAGTGAAAATTCTTTCCCTCTCATCCCCTTAAAACATAGTACCTCTTTATAGCTAACCTACAAAATTGCCAGAAGCAACAATTTCTAGAGGTTGCATACTCTTGAAGCCTAAAAAAACAGACAAAATGTTCAGGTAGACATCCTGTTTTCGGGTACGGGTCCGGGTCCTGGTCCCTGGAAGATGGAAGATGAAGTATTGGTTTAAATATTTCACCTAAAGCGAACCAGGAAACACCCATAAATATATTTATATGACGACTATGACGATGAAGATGACGATGACGACGATGAGAAACAAGAGGAAAGCATAAACAACGCATATATTCTAAGCACTTCCTCTTTGATCGAAATACCCCAAGGGAAATTGAAAAAGGATTTCATAAGAACTTTCACATGAATATTTACTGAGTTCCCTGCTGTTGCTAATTTATTTAGAGTATATACACAAACCGACATTATGCCTTACGCCACACCATTCTCTTTACCATACCAATTCACCACCCTTCAGCTCCACCCTTTTACACAACATCAGGTAAAGGTAACCTTGCCAAAGTTACCTTCAACTCAAACTCAACTAGAGAAGGGTATCCGAGTATTGTAGAAAAACTCAGGAAAACAGGGAAACATCCCAGTCGCAGTCAAGTTAGTTGCTATTAACTTGACTTTGGCATTTGCTAAGCTGCTGACTTCCAGGAATTACATCATAATCATCACAATGTACGTCGTCGTGTCGTATAAGTTTCTGGAACACTTTATTTCCAGCTTTGTTACCAAATCTCCTGTTTTTTGAATATCAGGAGGAGGAAAATGCTCTGTTGCTTGTCTTTTTTTTCAAAAACTTAGGGGGTGTGTCTGTTGGAGGTGTGTGTTTTTAAAGTGCGTTTGATTGAAGGTGAAGGAATTTTTGAGTTGTGCTTCGTCTTCTAAACGAGTAGATGGGAAATCATTTGTGAAGAATTTTGAAAAAAAAAGAAAGAAGGATTTACTCTGTGAGGGGTAAATGATTTTTAATGGAATTCATTAAGTTTTCATTTGAAAAATGCGTATTCTACATTTTTTCACGGTTCGAGTGGGAAAAAATCAGTTCCTGAGATAACAATGCTTTGCATAAGAACACGTTCATTTTTGAAAAACCAGCAAGAATTTGACTTTGAGATTATTCATGAATTAATAAACACGACTTTGTTTGGTGTTTAAAAACTTTTGACAGTCTTTTTTGTACGATTCTTAGAATCCATAAATACCAAAAGCAAGCGCAACATTTTTAAACCTTATTGGTTATATTTGTTTTATACATACCTACTTATATAGAAAATATCAGTGTCGTGAAAAGGAAAGAGTGGCGATTTTATTTGAGACAAAGCATTACTGAGGTGAAATTCTAGGAAATTTGATTCTGGACATACAAAAAAAATTAAGCGAATATGCTGAATTTTGACAGAAAGCTTGAGTTATACTTCCTTGAAACTCTCTAAAAAGTCTTTTTAAGGGGAACCCTTTTTTGCCAAGGTACAGGTTTCTTTAAACAAAAGTTGTAGGTACACTTTGTAGCCCACGCAGGAGTAGCTCACGCTTTAACGACAAAAGACATCATTGAGTGTTGTCGAGATCTGATTCAATGAGGTTATCATACTCTGCCGTTAAAGTTCCTCAACCGAAGGACAAGGATGTGAATCTAGAATAGAATTATGGAAAGCTTAGTTTATTAAACGTAGCCAACAAGAGAACGTTTATGAATATAAGGAATAGAGTCGGTCACAGAATGGATCTCTGGGGCACACCAGCATTTATTTTATTAATTTGAGACTTGAAACCATTTAACATAATATGTATTGAATGACTAAAGAGGTACTTTTTAGTCTAGCGAAGAAGAGATTTATCGAAACCAAAAGTAGGAATTTTCAATAAGAGAGCTCAGTGCCAAACTCTTACAAATGATTTTAAATATTAAGTACTCTTACTTTTTCCAAAACGATGTAAACATTTATTATACAGTTCGGTTAGATAAACCATTAAATCATCGATGTATCTATTGCTACGAAAGCCATACTGCCGCAGTTATTATGAAGCTATCGTTCTTCGAGATATTTCTTAAGCAGATAATTAATCAGCGTTTCTATCACCTTGGAAAAAAGGGACGTATGTGTAATTAGTAACAGGAGGAGGAGTAGAAGTCATCTTTTTAAGTTTCAACTGGACAATTGCTGGCTTCCATCCGTTTGAAAAGAGACCTATAGAGTAAAAAAGATGGAAAAAACTTATACAGTGGTTTTGCCAATGTTGAAGAACACCTCTTTAGAACAATAGGGGGATATTATCCGGGCCAGTATACTTTTGTTGTTCTTCAACGTCTTCCAGTACCCTTGATGTTCATTAATCCCATAAATTCATCGATGCTCCCAATTACAGGAAGACTTAATACACTCTCTAGTGAAGCCGAAACTCCAAACTCGAGCTTACATAGGGAGTGTCATCGTGAACGAGTATTGGATCCGAAAGATGGCATGGTATTACTAACTTTTTTTTTACAAATCACCTTTGGGATATTGAAGTATTTGTTGCCGTAATTTTTGGTCGTGTAAAAATTTGGTCTGTCGAATATGACCGTTACAGATCTTTTTAATAACGGAAAAAATTCGTTTTTTATCAAGAAAAGTTAGACTTTTTCGGTAGTATTTCAAAAACTTTTGATGGATGCTGTATAATGCCTACAACCCTACTTGAAGTGTACTACACAATCTTGAAAAGAGCTCTATATCGCCCAAAATTAAGTTCTCCACCAAAATTCAGGACTAAGTAGTTAAGAAGTTCTGATGATGCATTTGAAAAACTTCCTTCATCATTGGAAAGATGTATTTGTTGATGTTGAAAAGTATTAAGCTCTAAAAATAATAAGTGGCCACCTTGCCAATCTGCATACATAATCTGTCATTATATTCATTTTGTAAATTTATCAGACTGAATTGACATGCTTGTCATTCTGAAATAAAACGTGATGCAATCCAGTTGGATTTTTCTTTCTCTTTTTTCTTTTTTTGAGACTCTTTACAAAGTATTTCAACATTTGGCATCCCTTGCGGGGAACTTTAATCCTCCGCGTTAATAAATTAATTTATAAAGAGTTTTTATTTTGATACTAATGGCGCTCGCCAAAAAGAAAAGAAGAAAAGAATTTTTAACAGACAAACTAAAGGCGAAACAGACGAAAGGATATCTCGTGGGCAGAAGGAAACTACCAGAAGAGTACTGGACCAAATTCAATGAGGCTCACGACATCATCTCATCAATGGATTCAACAGAAACCAACGAGAAAGATTTACAAAGGCTTCTCTCGGATGAGCGTTTTGCTGAAATTGAATCTGCCTGCCGCGAAGCCCTTGGAGACCTCAATGAGATAATAGACTAGCCGTCCACAACTACACATGAGCCGATGTCTCATTCAACTCCGACTCGTCTTGTCGTGAACGGAGGCATCAGCACAGTTAAGAAAACGCTGCCAACACTGCAACTACAAACTTTCTATGGATCGTTTGAAGAGTGGCTAAACTTTAAGGACATGTTCACCAGCTGTGTCATCAATGATAAAATGCTGGCTGATATATAACGGTTACACTACCTTAACTGTAATCTCAGTGGTAGTGCTATACAAGTGTCCTCAAAAACATTCGAATATAACTTTCAGACTGCATGGGACATCTTAAAAGACCGCTATGACAATAAGCGCAAATTGATTAAGCAGTACCTTCACGACATTATTAATCTGCCAACAATGGCCAAAGAATCACATGTTGTCTTACGTCAGATACTTGATGGAATCACTGATGCTCTACAGCATCTAGGACGGCTAACAAATCAGTGGGACGACTGGCTGATTCTACATGTGACTGAAAAACTTGACTGTCACAATCAAAGATTGGGAAACGTCACTTGACAGTCCAAACTCCATTCCCACTTACCTGCCGCTAGAAAAGTTTGTGGAAAACAGACTAAAAGGCCTGCATGCTGTAAACCAAAACAAAATGAACCTAACCAACATAAGGCAATTAACACACAGGCAGTTGGAAGTCATCAAGCATATATCAATCGATGCCCTAAGTATTCTGGTAAGCATGTGCTAATGTTTTGTTCTGATTTCAGAAAAGAAACACCAGCACAGAAATTGACACTTCGTGACGAAGGCAAAATTGTGCAAAAATTGCCTTAAAGCTGATCATACCTAACAACAATTTCTGTCAGACTATAGCTGCTTAGTATGTCATCAGAAACACTACACGATGCTGCACAATTGCATCCAGGCTCAAGAACCCCACGTTAACATCAACACAAATCATCTTCGAACGAACCCCACTTGTAATCCACCTCATCGTTCAAATTCAAGGTGTGAAAATTCCGATGAAGAATCATTGGTACAACTAGAACCTTATAGTTCAGTCTATGTGGAAATTTAATGAGAACGAAGACGTGGAATCTTCTTCTAAGATGACACAAGATGAGCTCTATTGCGAAGAATTCTTTAAGCAAACGGTACAACGGACCTGTTCTGGACGCAATGTCATCAAGTACCCATTTAAGAATTCCATTGACCAAACAACTTTGGCAGATTCAAAGGAAGATGCCTACAAGCTTTTTCATCATCAACTCAATCGCCTAGAAAAGGACCCAAAAATGAAGACGATGTGTGATGAATTTATGTCTGAATATCTAGAATTTGAGCATATGGAACTTGTTCTTTACGTCTCTTCTCAACTTACTTGCTACATTCCCCACCATGGCGTATACAAGGAGTCGACAGCGAAATTGAGAATTGTCTTCAACGCATCCAGGAAGTATAAATTAGGTAAAACACTTAATGATTGTCTTCATGTAGGTCCCAAACTGCAGAGTGAATTGTCGGCTACTATCCTGGAATGGCGTATTTATCGAATTGGATTTATGGCAGATATTGAGAAATGCTATAGACAAATACTGGTACAAAGAGACGATGCAGATATTCAGATAATCATATGGGAAGATAAAGAAGGACGAGCAGCTGTCTACAGATTGCTTACTGTCACTTATGGTTTAAACTGCTCTCCGTATGTCACCATCAGAGTTCTTCATACTCTTGCCAATGATGAGGAGGCTGATTTCCCTCAAGCTGCTAAGGTACTTCGTGAGTCATTTTATATGGATGAATGTGTCTACGGTGCCGACTCTGTTGAGGCAGCTCAACAATTACAGCTGGAACTGCAGAACTGACTACTACAACGGGGAGGTTTCGTGCTCCAAAAATGGAACTCAAATTCTACCGAGTTTCTACCAGGACTAAGCGTGCACGATAAGTTGACTGAACAGTGTTGTGATCTTAGTTTGGATCGTGAAACCAAGGCACTTGGGATCTATTGATTTTGTCAAACTGATTGCATTGGTTACAAAGTCAATGTCACAAAACTCTCAACACCAATCACCAAACGCCAACAGCTCTCCGATGTGGCCAAAATCTATGATCCAACTTGTTTACTTCAGTCGTGATTACAGGCAAAATTATGTCACAACAACTTTGGCTTTCTGGTATATCTTGGGATGATCCACTTCCAGAACCTCATCAAAAGAACTGGATCCAATTTCAAGGAGAGCTCCTATCGATAGAGAACATCAAGGTATCTAGGTGGATATTCTCGTCTGGAAAAGCCTCAAGTTACCAACTACATGTGTTTTCCGGTGAAGTCCCATTTTTCCTTTTTTACGTTATTGACAGCCTTTATCAGCTCCTGGTCCTTGGTTTTATTCGAACAAATCTCTGATAAGCAAATATATTCTGCTCCCCCTGTTCGTCGAATGTTTCTGCTGTTTGAATTTGACACAGTAGTGAAACTGAATCAGCTATATTTAGCTTCCCCGGTTGATAAACCACCTTAAACCCAAACACTTGTAACCTAAGCACCCATCTTTCAATATGAGATGGTCGCATTGATGTACGCTTAAATATTACCCATAGTGGCCGGTGGTCTGTGACCAACTCGAATTCTGTTCCTGAATTTCAACCGCCCATACTAATACTAGGCCCTCCTTTTCCGTTTGAGAGTATCTCCTCTCCACATGGGATATGCTTTTGCTCGGAAATGATATAACCCTTGGTACTTCGTTCTCAAATTGCATAAAGACTGCTCCAACGCTACTGGGCTGGCATCAGCTATAAGTCGAATGCGGTTTTTTAAGTCAAAGTAAGAGAGAGTAGTCCAATCTGCTAGAAGCTGTTTTAATCTCTGAAAAGACTTTCGTTGAGATTCTGCCCATTCGAATTTAACATCTTTCTCTATCAAACACCTGAGTGGTTCCGTGACATCAGCTAAATCTGGGAAAATTTTCCAAGACATGTCACCAATCCAAGAAACTCTTATTTGCTTTGTGGAGGTCAAAATTCTTGTACTGTCTTTATTTTGTCCGGGTCTGGGCTTATACAGTATGTCGATAGGATGTGTCCTAAGAATTTGAACTTTTGTAGTTTACACAAGCATTTTTCTTTATTGAGCCTCACATTGAAGTCTTTAAAAATATTAAGTACCACCTCTTTCATCATGTTCTGTCTCCATACGACCATAAACTATGATATCATCTAGATAGTTGAAAGCATTTTCACAAGAAGCAAGAAGATTTGAAATAACTTTTTGAAATATTTCGGGAGAAGAGTTAACACCAATCAAAAGCCTCTTGTATCTAAACATCCCTTGTGAGTTATAAAGGTGGTGATATGTCTACTTTCTTTTTCTAGTTCTAGCTTGTGATATGCACTCTTTAGGTCAAGCCTTGAAAAGAATTTGGCACCTTTTGAATTCGTCATTACCGCTTCAAATGTCGGTAGGGGTAGTGGTAGCATTCCCACGTCGCATGTCGATGCACAGCAGCACAGGTTTAATAGATGTATCGATAGACAGACTTATTTTGATCCCTTTAAACGGTTTTGGACTTTCGAGATAATTAACATAAAGCCCTAGTTTCAAAAAGCCCAAATGCACTGCCGTCTCTCGTCCTTATGAGGATTGTCTCCCAATCTCAACCACGTAGAATGCTTTAAGTTTTATTGATTTTGTCTTGCATTTCCGCGAAAAGTGCCCGATCAATCCACACTTGTTGCATTTCGCATTCTTTGCCTGACAGTGATTTTTTCGTAGGTGATTTTCCTGAGTGGCCCTGACGACCACATCTACTACAATCGTCTTCCTCATTTGTACCTAAAGTATTCGTTTAGTTTAGCCACCAAAACCTCGAAAACATCAAAATCATCCTCTGGTCCTACAATAACACCTGGTGTATTATATGGTTCCTCCTGGAGTTGTGGGCCCTCTAGGTGCAAAATCTTGTTTCTCTTTTTGACCTAGTCGTTTATTTCTTCTGCAGCCAAATAAGGAGAGAATGATCGGTATCATAGCTCCCATTCAGATATTATAATGGCTTTATCAATGACTTGATTTCACTAATTTTTTTTATATTCTATGACTTCTAGAACTATAGATCTAGACTTTATCAAGCACAATTGATTTGACTTATAACAAATATTGATCTTCTTCCAAAGCCGAACCGGTTCTTCTCATATGCTCACAACAGAATAAAATCTTCTTATGTTGGCTCTTTCTTATCCAGTCTCCTGGTCGTGTTGTGGCACAGGTCTCCACATGACTCTGAAATGCTTTCGTGGTTTTTGAAAATACGTTTTAGCGTAAATTTGGAATCTGCTCAAAATTTTACAATTTTCAACATTAATTTTACATTATTTATTTTATGTACAAAATTTAAATAAAATTCTTGCATTTAGCCAAATTAATATGTACAGAATTTCAAAATAGTCTATTTCAATGTATGTATCGTAACTGTTTCAAGAACTTGAAGATGGAATTTGTAAATTTTGCCTGATATCGATTGCCTTTAAATAAAACATGAAACTATTTTAGATTACAGAATCTTTGTATTTTTTTTTAAATTTGTTATGCTTTATTTTGGGGGTGTGTGAGTTGCGAAATACAGAAAAGAGGGTCAAACTCAGAACTAAAAGAATACAAATAAAATTCCCTTACAATTCTTATGTCATGTGACATAATACAAATCATAAGAAGGTTGAATTAGAAGAAGAAAAAAAAAAAACAATATTTATAATCGACTATATTCTATTTTAGTTTTAGAACATAGATGTTGTATAATAGATATAATATTATTTGAACATCCCCTTTTCAATATTTCAAAAACCAATTTCATTGCAAATAAGATTATCTAATAGTTCAATTTAGTCTGCTTTTTAGGGTTTCCCTTCATTGTGTCTTATAATATGCTTCTGTGAATGGATAATATTTCCCTTAGGTAAAATACCTACACATTCTATGTGTCACTATGTCAGTTTACTTGACTAAACATAACAATTTTGTTTTTGACAGTTCTTAAAAATTGACTTAGGTATAAAAAGATCCCATGAGTATAATAGCAAAATCAAAACAAAACAAAACACAACAACTTATACGATGCATAATAATAATATTATTTATTATTAAATTCTGCAAAAGACAGAAGGATGGTCTCTCGAAGAATATTGTATTTTTAACTTCATATTGGAAGTGAATAACATCAACATTACAATGCAGAAATAAAGACAATTTTTTGAGTAGGGAGGTTATGTTTATTGGATTTTTTTAACAGGTTATTTTTGATTTAAGAAAACAACAGGAATTCAATTCAAAAAACTAATTTTGTTTTTTTAAACTAATCAAACAAAGAGATTGAGACAATTGATATTTTTTAGGCTAAATGGTCTTTAAAAAATCAAAAATTTTGTAACAACATTGTTTTGTGAAAAACGAACAAAGTTTGAAGTCAAAATAGTTCCTTTTTAATAATAAGCACACACTCGATGGGATTTCTGATAACCTTACTTCGCCCAGTGTTAACATTAGATAAGGGAAAGCGGGTTTAAAAGAAGTTGAGTTGGGTTCAAATTGGTTTTGAATTCCTTAATATTGCAATGAATGGGAATGATGGAGCGGTGTAAATCATTCTACATTCGCTCAGTACGGCTTAAGAAGGAATCTCTGAGCTGGGTAAACAACTTCTTGCATCGTCAGAGAAAGCATTTTCGACCATGTCAAATATATGTATGATCACTCCACAACAAGTGGTTTGTACTGTACATACCTAGGAATTATAGTTGTAAGTAACACCCATGGAAAGAGGCATTGGGGGAGGGTTACGCTTTTGCGACAGAGGACGAAATTGAGTTTTCGAATCATTACATTCTTCACGGTTTTTGAGTCCCCATTGGACAATGCTGACAAGTTCGGAATCCAATGAGCTTATCATACGCTGCCGTTTATTAGTCCACACCCGAAGAACAAGGATGTGAATCTAAAAATTAATATTAAAAGCTAAAGGTGCTATCATCAGCAAAACAATTTAGAGGGTTACAAGTTCATTTATAAAAATATGGAAGAGCGTTGTAGATAAAACCGAGCCTTGCGGCACACCAGCGTTTATTTTGTGGATATCAGGTTTGAACCCGTCCTTACTTACTTACTTACATAAGGTGGCGCAACAGTCCGGGGCGGACCTGGGCCTCAACCAACATGCGTCTCCAGCCAGATCGGTCCCTAGCTAGCTGTCTCCAGTTTCGCACGCCAAGTTGGTTGAGGTCCTCTCTCACCTAGGTACATCACCTGATTCGCGGTCTTCCTCTACTTCGCCGTCCCTCGGGATTGGATTCGAAGACCTTTCGAACTGGAGCGTTGATGCCCATCCGCTCTACATGACTTAGCCATCTAAGCCGTTGGACTTTAATTCTGCTAACTAGGTCAGTGTCGCTGTATAGCCCGTACAGTTCGTCGTTAAATCTTCTTCTCCATTCTCCATCTATGCATGCGGGAATAAAAATCACCCGAAGAATTTTTCTCTCGAAGCATCCTAAGATGCTATCATCTTTCTTTGACAGGGTCCAGGCCTCAGCGCCATAAATGAAAATGGAGATGGTGATTTTAGATGCTCGAGAGGAAGCAGCGATTTGCAAGAGTTATTCTTCGTTTAATTTCAGCGCTGGTGTCATTGTCTGTATTACTAGCGGTGCCTTGGTAGACAAAATATTTAACTATCTTAAAGTTATAGCTGTATATGGTGACGTTTTGTCCAAGACGTCGTCGTTCAGTGTCCTGTTTTGATGATAGCATATGCTTGGTCTTGCCCTCATTGACCACTAAACCCATCTTCTTCGCTTCCGTCGCAATGCTCAAAAACGCTTCACTGATATTACGCTTTGATCCTCCAATTATGTCAATATCATCTACGTATCCGAGTAATTGGATGGACCTTTGGAAGATTGCGCTTCTAGTGTTGACGGTTGAGTTTTGCACAATTCTTTCCAGAACGATATTAAAGAAGTCGCATGTTAATTCATAGCCTTGTCTAAAACCTTTTTTGACATCAAATGCATCGGTAAGATCTTTTCCGACCTTGATAGAGCAGCGTGCATTCTCCATCGTCATTCTGCACAAACGGATAAGTTTTGACAGGGATGCTAAAACTAGACATTGCTCGGTAGAGCTCTTTCCTACAGATGCTGTCATACGCGGTTTTAAATCGATAAAGAGATAATGGTGGGTATCGATTTAAAGCTCCTGGGTTTTTTCCAAGATCTGCAAGATCTTCGATAGTGGACTTTCCTGGTCTGAAGCCACACTGATAAGAACCTATCAGGTTGTTGACGAACGGCTTTAGACGTTCACTTAACACGGCAGAGAGGATCTATCTTATATGCAATGTTAAGGAGACTGATGGCTCTGTAGTTGGCGCAGTTTAGTGGGTCTCCTTTCTTATGTATCGGGGACCTATGCTGAGATTCCACTCATCGGGCATGCTTTCTCCCGACCATATTTTGCAGATGAGTTGGTGTATTCTCCGTACCAAGTCATCGCCTGCCTCTTCCAATAGTTCGGCAGCGATACCGTCAGCTCTATCAGCTTTGTCTGACTTAAGTTTAGATATAGCTATCTTCACTTCGTCAAGGTCGGGTAGGCGGAATTGTTGATCTGCGTCGCCGAGGCTGAGTGGTTCTATCTCCCTTACAGCGAAATTCGGTTCGTCATCGCCGTTATATAATTTGGAGAAGTGATCTTTCCATATTCTCAGCATCGACTGCGGTTCTACTACGATGTTCCCCTGATCGTCTTTACAGGCTTCGGTTGGTATCGGGTCCCTTGAGAGGTATTTTTTACCTTTTGGTAAAATTTACGAACCTCATTCCTGCTGTGACATCCCTTTATCTCCTCGATCGAGCGCTTCTCATGCTCTCTTTTTTTTCCATTTAAGAAGCCGGTGTTCCTCTCTCCTCTTTTGCTCGTAGAGCTCGTGAACAGCTCTGGTAATTTTGTGCAGCCCCGTTTTGTATGCCTCTTGTTTCGCTGCGTGCGCTTGACGGCATTCGTCGTCAAACCAGGAGTTTCGCTGTGGTGGCCGTGTGAAACCTAGCACTTCAGAGGCGGCATCTCCGATGGCTGCAATGCAGGAAGCATAGGACTCCTTAAGAGGTTATTAGAGACTCGATCGGAAAAGGACATGGCAGTCTCTTGCGATTGTAGCCGTCTAACGCTGAATCTTCTCACAGTACTTCCTTGTTTTGGCTTGGATCGGGATATCCGTAGCCGTACCTTGGCTACAACGAAATAGTGGTTCGAGTCAATTTTGGCCTCTCCGAATGTTCGGATATCCTGGATACTGGAGAAGTGCCGTTCGTCGATCGCAATGTGGTCAATCTGGTTGACGGTTGATTGATCAGGAGATTTCCATGTCCCCTTGTGGATATTAAGATGCGTGAACTGCGTACTAGCTACCAGAACGTCTCGCCTGCAGCAAAATCGACCAGCCTCCGTTGTCGAAGGTGGTGTCGTGCAGGCTGTATCTCCCGATTATGCCACCAAAGATGTCTTCTCTTCCTATAGCTTGGCATTAAAATCTCCTAAGACAATTTTAATGTCATAGCCAGGGCACTGCTCATTTGTCTTGTCTAAGAGCTCGAAGAATATGTCTTTGGTGTCTTCATCTTTCTCCTCTGTTGGGGCATGCGCTCATATTAGGCTTATGTTCGCGAATTTAGCCTTGATGCGGATTGTCGTGATGCGCTCGCTCACACTGTTGAAACGCAAGACTTTTTGCCTGAGTCTAGTTCCAACAACAAATCCACACCAAAATAGACGCTGTATTTGTTCTCGGTAGCAGTCGCCGTAGTAAATATCACAGTCTTTTAGTTTGTGTTTGCCCGTTCCAACCCATCGCACTTCTTGGATGGCGGTAATATCTGCCTTACAGTAGTTAAGGGCTTGCGCTAGTTGTTCGGCTGCACGTGGTCTGTTAAGGGACCTAACATTCCACGTGCATATCCGAAGTTCGTTGTCGTGGGTTTGTCAACAAAGAATCCGTCCGTATCCGAGGCTTGTTGGTGCTTCGCAACTAAAGGTATTTTTTACGTGACCAGGAAGTCAACCCCACGGCACAACCCCCAACCTGGAGTGCCAAATTCTTAGTATAACTTCAAGGAAGGGGAGCCGGATAAACCGCTTCTTACAGGCCTGGGCTCCGAATATGTCGAAGAAGCCCTATAAGGTGTTCACTAAGTAGTTCAACCTTACTGGAACTGTAGACGCCACCGTTGATTTCATCTCGAGAATTCGTTCACTACCGCCTGGATAAGGAGAGGTGCCTTAGTGGAAACACATCCCCCCCTCTCTCGTTTGCTGCCTCCAACAACTTTCCACTGGGGTTGGAACCCAATCTTGACGTACTAGGCACCCGATCGATGTTCACCGCGGGGAGGTGAGAGTAGGAGTTGATAGACAGAGGTAGGTTTTGAGAAAAACCTGTGGACGCTTGTGTCCTCTTTAATGCACATGTCTACCATTTGAACATTCAACGTGAAACGTGTAATTTCTTACACAACAAAGAAGAGATTCATCAATACCAAATGAACGCATTTTCGATAAGAGAGTTTGATATTCTTAAGCAGAATATTAATCAGCTTTTCCGTGACTTAGGGAGGAAGGAACGTAAGTGCTATTGGACAATAGTTAGAGGGGGAGGAGGATTTGCATTTTTTAGGGGCAGGCTGGACATATGCAGTTTTACATCCACTCGGAAAGAGACCTGCAGAATAGTACAGATGGAAAGGCTTACGCAGTGGTTTTGCCAGCGTTGAAAAACATCTCTTCAGAACAATAGCGGGAATACTATCCGTTCCAGCGGATTTGTAAATGTCAAGATTTTTAAGTACTCTAACTGAACGTGTGTGAAAGAAGATTGCTCTTTCTTTAACTGGCGAGTTTGATGCGAGTAATAAACTGATGTTTACTTATCAGGGTCCGAAGTAGGGGACAAGTCAAGAGTGTTTCCTGCTTGACCATTAACGCTCGATATTCAAGTGGGCATGTTGACCAGTTGAGTCATTAAAAATTTCAGCAGTTTGTGTACATTAAAATCGCCAAACACAAGTTTTTAGATAGAATCTGATAAAAGGTTTAAATTCAAGAAAAGCCTATACTCTACCTGGATTTGGGCTTAATATGATAATAACTTAAAAAAGAAAGTTTGAAATGTTGATTATTTTCCATTTAGTTACTAACATTCACCATTCAAAATTTGTTTGTTTTTCAAAACATGTATCACTTTTTTGAACAATATATTTGTATAACAGGTTATCAGGTCAGGGTAAGTTAACTTATATCACTAGTTAATTCCATCATGTTTTAGTTTTTAATTTAATTGTATACTTGTAGTACTTGAAATATTCAACCATTCGTATAGGAAAACTATAATCCAAATCACTATGGTCGATAAAGTTTGGCACTTGAAGCCTTTTTTAATCCTGCGGAAGAAATATACCCACATAACCATACGCTCTACATCCTAAACAACCATTAATTATATTCAAACGCCAAACCGAACGTTGACAGATGAATTAGTCCTTATACCGATATTTTTTAATATATGCGCTCTTAAAATAATTGTTTGGTTTCAAAAATAGTATAATTACATGTATCGACCACGACCACCACCTGCTTTGCTTTGCTATTGCTTTGCTTTGATGTCTAACCCTCTAAAGCTCTCATGAATTAAAATTTTTCGACAATTCAAAGCCATCAGCTTCCTGCACGCACGCATATTGTGTGTTTTGTAATAATATATCACCTTTCCTATTCATTTAACACCTGCGAGTGCGATAGTGGAAGAAGGACGACAGCAGGCAAAAAGAATTAACAACAATTTTTTAAGTGCAAATTCGCACCGCAAATAAATTGAAATTTTATTCATTAAAACAATAATCTCCAAAACACAAACCTACTCGTATATCCTTTTTTTCTAAACCGTATCTACAACATGTTTAATGAAGGTATTTTTGTATTTAGGACAAACGTGTAGAATGTGTCGGTATGTAAAATGTTTACATACAAATCTGACTCGCTGGGTTGCCACAAAAATTAATTTTTCATTCTCTCATCCGGAAAATGGCCCTTATCACAAAAATTTGAATTAATAATGTATTTTGTGTAAAGTCTCTAAATATTTTATATTGGTCTATTTTTTGATTGTAAAAACTATGGCGCATAAAAACTTACACACATAAACGTTTTACAATGTAAGCCTATTATACAATAAGGTTAATGCCAAAAGTTAGTGCGTATTGTTTAAACTTTTGTTAGACAGACAGTATCGCATTTGAGCATATTGGAGCCTTTTCAAAAGTAAATTTCATTTTTGATTGAAAAGGCTGAGGTATTGACTTTTCTTCTTTTACTTTAGCAATAATAAAATAGACTGCAAAATTTAAAATGTTGTAATCGGTCTTACAAAGAAAATCTAGTTAAAGACATGAAACCAAGAACTGTATTACCGTTATAACTTGGTTAGAAAGATCCTGGGCAGTAACTAGCTGATGATCCAGCAGCCGTTGTTCTCAAAAAAAAAAAAAATCAAATGGGGTGGCGCAACAGTCCGTTGTGAACCAGGGCCTAGTGACTTACAACTCTCAACCATTCCTGTGTGCGAGTAATGTTGTCAGGAATGGAGGGGACCTACAATTTTAATGCCGAATCCGAACGGCTAGTTTGAGAAAGCACTTTTTCATGACAAGAATTACTCTTGAAGGATTTGTCAATTCCTCGCAAGAGGCAGTACCCGCGAAAATTATTTTTTTTTTTTTTTTTAAATTAAGGTGGCACAGGCAGGGATTGAACCCAAGACCCCTTGCATGACAGTCCAACGCACTAACCATCATGCCACGGGTACTATTCTATCTAATTTCAATTGGCTTGGCCAGTGGGCAACATAAATTGTGTTGTTTGAGAAACTAGTTGAGTCTACGATTATGTGGTGATTTCAAGGCAACAGTTAATACTCAATTGAGCATTAACAGAAATCGAATGCCGAATGCTTAGGATCTTTTTCGCAAGATAGAAGGTGAGCAATGTTTTACGAAATTGAATCTTCCAGACGCCTACCTACAGACACCTTTGGATGAGGAGTCTCAATCGATTTTCGTCATAAGTCCTGAAATATTTAAGGATTAATTTCGAAATTGGAATTTTTCTGAGTTACATTGAGCAAATCACTACTGATTGAGATTTCTGTTACCATGTGTGGATGACGTAGTAGAGTCAAGGCAAACGGCGACAGAGTATTTAAATAGTTTGACACTCTTGCAAAGGTTTGAGGAACATGGTCTCAAGTGTAAAATGAAGATATGTAAGTTTGCTAAAGCCAAGATTAAATACTTAGGGCACATTATAGATGAAACGAAAATAAAACCATCTGCTAAGTGTCTGCAAGCAATTAGTGAATTGCCTGTTCCAAGGACTTCGAAGCCTTTCTTATGGCAAAGTCAGATACTATAATCAATTTATAAAAAACTTTTCTCAATTAGCAGCACCCTTAAGAAAGTTAGGCGAAAAGAATTAAGCATATATTTTGGATAAGCAACAAAACAACAATAAGCTTTTATTGATATTTTTAAATAAAATTATAAAAGTATCGAGGTTGGTGTTCTACAGGACGGACATACTAATTACTTTTGTTACAGAGACGTCATCATTTGGGATTGACACAGTTATCTCGCGTGTGTACGCTGAGGGTTCGGAGCTGCCAATTGCGTTTCCTTCGAAATAGTTTAATGGGTCCTAAAACGACACAGCCAAATAAAAAACGATGCTTTATCTATCATATTTGCTGTCAAGAAGTTTAAGCAGTATCGTAACGATATTTAATCCTGATACGAAATTACCTCAGATTTGGGGGCTTCAAAAATGGGCAAATACCCTGATTGGATATGCATGCATAATCAGATATCAGTCAACAAAACTTTATTCAAATACTAATTGTCTACCTTAGTTACTGTTAGGAGCTGTTGAAGAATTCAACCAACAAGATTGTTATAGCATCGGCAAGATTTTGGGGAACTTTCCTGTCAATGCAAATACCATAAAATGATAGCACGAAGGTGTTGCTTGTGACCAGGAATTGACAAGGACATTCAGGAAAATGTAGAAAAGAGCAACGTTGTCAGATGATTACGATTCGAGTCTAAAAGGAATACTTGAAGTGGTCTAAGTCAGAGATGACAAAGAAGGATTATGTCAGTTGGTATCAAAAAAGTGATTAATTCTTACTCATAGGTTCGATTACTTGGTATGTAAGTTAACTACATATTATCCAAGCTTTGAAAGCTATTTTCTCAATCGAAAACTTTAATATCTAAAAATGGAACTCAAAGCGAAGCCAACGTCGTACATCATTTAACGTCATAACCATTTAACCCGCTTTCCAAGCTTTTAATTGATACAGACCAGAAGGACGATTCACTTTAAGTCCTTCTGTCATCTTATCGTTAAACTCCCAATGAATCTGGAGCGGCACCTGCAAAAATGTTGCATGGCAGAATGCATCTTATTATTCTTTCAGCTTTAGCTCGTACTGAATCTAAACCAATTTGCGAAAAAGTGAAGACTATGTTCAGTCAACATCAACCCGTTTCTTAACGTCAATATGGAAGAGGGAACTTTGGTTAAACGAGTGTTTGAACAAATGCATGTATCCGGACAAAACTGGGTATTCTTTCCATCCAATACACCAAAATAAGCTTCATTGTCGCGAAGAGGAAGAAAATAATACTGATGTCGGAGTTGAAAACTTTGACCAAGGTGAATTCTATTTCTATCATAATCTTATCAATTTTTCTACTGATAGAAATTGGGTTCCTGAAAGCGTGCATCAAGAAATGACTGATTTACGAAACAGCTTAATAGCAATCGAAAATTTTAAAAGTCCTCCAACTATGGTGATTGTAAATCCAAATCATGAATCATCATCTTGAACAACTGATAATCGAAAATAAGCTTTAAATTCCGAGAAATTCGTTATGAAACCCAGAATGCGTGCACGAGCGGCAAGACCGCCTTCAATATTTGTTCCTTATTAAACCTTGAATTAACACAACAGAAACTAATCAACATTAAGTACTGGGTTAGTATAACACATAATTTGTCTCTTTGACAGAAGAATTTAAATTATAGACCTATAACAGATATTTTTAAATCGTTCAAATACCGCCGAAATGTCGCACTTCTAGTAATGCCCATCAGTTAAGCTCAATTTCGGAATCATTGTTAAGTTAAGTTTAGATAGAAAACCAGGTGGAGCAACAGTGCAAATTAAAAAAAAAAAAAAACCTGAAGGAAAATCATCTTTGTCTGATGGTGATGTCTGATAAGCTCCTTTCCTTGAGTCTGAAAACAGATGCTACTTTAGGTACTTAAGTCTTATCACATATAAAAATATATTTGAATTCGGTTTATTGGACAATCGTTTGTATAAAGTTAACTATAAACCAATAGTGCAAGAAATTTAATATAAGATTTTTTTTATCAAACGAACAACAGGTAGGTTAGGTTTTTAACTCTTAGATGTGCTGTTTTAATGTAGCTAATCAATTGAAATCTTTCAAAAGAATGCTCCATAAGAAATGTCTCTAGA
The DNA here is from genome assembly GCF_945859685.1 of Eupeodes corollae. Classification (NCBI taxonomy): domain Eukaryota; kingdom Metazoa; phylum Arthropoda; class Insecta; order Diptera; family Syrphidae; genus Eupeodes; species Eupeodes corollae. The sequence continues at coordinate 36,996,878 of NC_079147.1, forward strand.
AAACTTCCTTTATGAAAACTTTGGTTTACAGATGCATTGAAGAATATACGAAGTCAAATAATGATGGACCAAAGATGATTCATTGTAGAATGTAACCTGGAGTATAGTATACGTAATATTTTACGTACAAGTCAGCTGAGGAAAGGTGCAAAAATGTTTAAGTATCCGTTGGATAAAAAGAGGCTTCCATGAGACTTACACTGATAACTTCCTACCCCTACTGTCAATTTGTCTTGATTAAAACTTAAAAAAAAATATTCATAACAATATTTTATAGGGGATAAATAATTTCAAGTCAATATCTTTCTTTTTTTTGAAGATTTTCGTGTTTTGTTTAATAAGGCCTCAATTACCTAAAAACTACCAAAAATGTTTTTCATATATAGTTAAATTGTTTGATTTCAAAATCTACCAATTTTAGCAGGTTTTCTTCAATAAACAAACACAAATTTGACTTTTCTAAAAACAATTATCACAGAATTAAATCATTTTGAAGTTAATACCTTATTAATTTACGAGATATCGGGAATCGGATATCAATTTTTAGCAAGTTTGCGTACTATTTTGTGCAGATTTTAATTTTTATGAGAAATCAGTTTTATTTTTATATATTGATACAAATCTTACTGAATTTCGAAAAACATATTTTCTATAAGATGAAATTAGTTTAAGGCCAATATTTTTAATTTTTAAAAGAAAGCTATCGTTTTTGCTCAAAATCTTACCCAATGTTAATAACGTTATTCTTTGTTAGATATATTCTGGAGATAATGTCATATTCTGTTAATGCATTTTTTTTTAAATTTTATCAGTTTAGTATCATGTCACAATATGATACATAATATAAAATTGTATTCAAGTCACTAGCGTTTGATTCGTGAGATATTTTGGGCTTACCAAAATATTAATTTTTTTTAACTGCTATGGTAAAAAAAAGCACTCTTTCTTCAGAGTCCTCTTTGCATCTTTCTGCATTAATATTTAAATAACAACATTCATTTGAAGTCGATATCCTTACTGGATCTTGAGATATGTTGAATTAGTTTCTAAAGACCTTGAAATGTCGAAAAATGGATGCATTTTTAGACAAAATCTAATGATAGTTCTTTTTTAAATAAATTCAGTTATATACCAAAAACGTTTTTAACTTTATTTAAAGTTTCTTATATATTGACAAAAAAAACAAACAAATAATTAATTTTTGATTCCAACATTTTTTTAAATTGTTTAATTAATAATTCTGATTACAATATTTGTTGGATTAGACATTTTCTTTCGAACCGTTCAATTCAAGTTGTATTTGACGGATTCAAGTCTGAAAACCACAAAGTAAATGCTGGTGTGCCTCAGGGCTCTGTTCTATCTCCAACACTCTTTCTCCTGTCTGCAACTTCTTATTCATTACATTGTTTCTTTGACGATAATATTCTTAGCTTTTCATACTCGTTTCCAGACTCACAACTCTCCTTTTTGGATGTGGAACTGCAACGACAATAAGTATTTCATTCTAGTGTTTGCCAAAGCAGGACATTTGCAGAGAAAATGGATTATCGTTTCACTTTCTCTTTAGTCACTACAACTACGGCAAAAGATCTTGTAGGAGATACCCAACTGCTCCGCATGAACTCCTATAGGCCAATGTCCGGTTCAAACCGCAACAATCCTTGGCCTGCATAGAAGATCGTTTGTACAGGTTTTATTATAGGTGGGCCATATCTTCCTAGAAATAATGTAGTTGGTTAAATTGCTCCATTTCGGTTTGATTCAGTTTGGTAGATAGAAAAGATTTTACCCTTCATAGTACCAAGAGGAATGTTAACCATTTTCGCAAGCAAGCTATGAAGGGCCGATCCTTGCCTGGCTAGTTCGTCAGCCCCATGATTTCCCACGATACCTTTATGGCCCGGAACCCAGATCAGAGTGACATGACACCGGGGTTAATATTCAGGCTCGCAAGCTCATCGCGACATTGCTGGACCAATTTGGATGAGGGTGTGGCCGAGTTAATGGCTTTGACGGCTTCCTTACTGTCTGTAAAGATAGCCACATTTCGGTTTAGGTTTGGTCTTTGTTTAAGTATCTTACATGCCTACTTTATTGCCAGCATTTCAGCCTGAAAAACGCTAGCAAAGTCAGGAAGCCTAAAGGATTTGGCTACATTTAGGGACTCAGAAAAGATCCCAGAACCATCTCCGCACTCCATCTTTGAGCCGTCAGTAAAGATGGTTGTGCCGAAACCTATTGACCCGATGTCATTTTCCCAATCTTCTCTGGATGGGAAAATAATCTTAAAACCCTTACTAAGGCTCAAAGTAGGAGTGCAGTAGTCAGTGTCTACCGAGATAATATCTGATGGAATCAAGTTCGTTGTGTTGCTGTGCCCATAAGGTTTTGACAACCAGCTGTTTGATTTCTTCAGCCTAATAGCGCTGCAGGAAACTATGTATTTAATAACAAGGTCGATTGGTAGAAGATCCAAAATAACGTTTAAGGCGTTCGTTGGGTAAGTACGCATGGCCCCTATGGTGCCCACGCAAGCTGTTCTCTGAACCTTCTTTAGCTTATTAATGTTATAGGCTTTGCTAAGAGCAGGCCACCACACAATCGAACCATATGTTAAGATTGGACGTGCTACGGCTGTGTACGTCCATAAAACCACCTTCGACTGAAGTTCCACTTTTTGCAGAAAGTTTTGCTTCAGGCGTAGAAGGCAACACAGGCCTTCTTAACCCGTACTTCAATATTTAGTTTCCAGTTTAGTTTAGGGTCGAGTATAACTCCCAAATATTTTGCACTGGAAGACAATGATAGGATTTGACCATTGAGTCGAGGTAGCGTGAAGGGCGGTACTTTAGTTTTGGTGGTAAAGAGCAACAGTTCAGTTTTACTTTGGTTAACTCCTAGTCCACAATTCGTTGCCCAGTTGCTAACTTTCTTCAAAGCTGACTCCGTGTTTTCACTAATCACAGAGGTGTACTTTCCTGACACCAATAGCACCAAATCATCCGCGTACGCTACCGCCTTCACTCCACATCTCTCTAATTTAACGAGAATTGTATCCATGACCAGAAGCTATAGAAGAGGCGAAAGAACACCACCCTGGGGTGTTCCCCTACTCACGTGTTTTGTTACGATTGTATTGCCTAGAGAGGCTCGAATCTTCCTACCACTGAGCATGGAAACAATCCATTCTCGAATGAAGTCTTCTATACCGAACTTAACGAGCGATTCTTCTATGGATTCTGTAAGGACGTTGTTAAAAGCACCTTCTATGTGTAGGAAGGTGGCAAGAGTAAATTCTTTATAATGGGATAAAAACTACTTTGACCTGTCTCCACGACATGGGCACATGTTTGAGAAGGAGACATCCTTTGAAAATTTGTTCCAGCTATGAAGCTGCCACATCATGCAACTTTTGAAGCATAACTGGCAGTATGCCATCCATGCCTGGGGATTTATATTGAGAAAAAGTATTGATGGCCCTAAAAATATTTTCTCTGGTTATAACGGAATTGACTTGCTCCACATGAGCTACGTTTTGCTCTTTGGTTTGAAGCGGTTTGGGGTTATCACTCTCGCAACCCAGAAAGTGCGTCTTCATCAGTAGCTCAAGAGATTCGGAGAGGCTGCCCAGGTTCCATCAGGCTTTTTTAGAAATGAAGGATTACAATGTTCCTTCGATAAATTTTTGCTGAACCTTGCGGAGTCCTTTATGTCTTCGATTGATTGACAGTATTCTCTCCAGCCTTGTCACTTGGCTGATGACAGGGCTTGCTTGTAAATTTTAAGAGAGTCCTTATACGGTTGGTAAAACTTATGTTTAAAAATTATCCTCGTCATTTTCCTAAGACTCGACAGTTTTTCATTCCACCAAGAAGGAAGGGTTCTACGGCTATATTTAACTAGGCAAGGGACTTTAAAAGATTTACTTATAGAAGTCAAGGGTTTTCACCTTTGATTCAATGTCTCCTATCGATTCTGTGAGATTCGGTAAGTTGCTTAGTTTGGAATTAGCAATTTGACTGAATTTCGTCTACTCAGTTCTTTTGGGATTTCTGTAAGGCGGAGGGTTTTTTGACTCGAAATTAATTTAAAAAGGAATGCACTTGTGATCCGAAAACGAATTCAAAGGGGAAACTCTCCAATTCTCCACTAATAAATTACGGTTGTTTACTAAAGTAACATCAAGCACATCTTCCCATCCATCATTATTTTCCGAGCTCGGAAAGACGAAAGTGGGAGTATTACCTCTGTTACAAATGGTCATATTATTTTCAATCATAAAATCAAAAAGTGACTCACCTCGTTCGTTGATCTCAGAACTTGCATCGCCTCCGATCAGAAGGTTTCCCCTTTTGATTTTAGCTTCGGTTATGATTTTGCACACCTTCTCCGAAGGTGATGGTGTATTATGGGCAGAGTAAAAAGAGGCCAACAGCAAACCCTGTGTATTTATATCTTCAAATCTGACCACTGTAACATCGGAAGTGCTAAAATTTGGACATACAAAACCTTTTAAATGTTTCTTAGCTAAAATACAAGTTCTGGGATTACCTTGGTTTTGATGTGCGGTTTTATAAAAGAAGTCGTATTGGTTGTCTTGGAGGCCTCGCACATTTAGGCCGTTTATCCACGGTTCTTGGACAACGCCAATGTCGAAATTTTCCTCCCTAAGGAAAACTCTCAGATTATCTGAAGCACACTTAGAGTGCTTCAGATTAATCTGGATGACCTTTAGCGCGTTTTTAATTATTTTTAGCTGCAGAGCTGGGGGCCCGCAACTCGCTGAGGATCTCGACTCCGCTTATAACATCATCAACGTCGACGTTGTCATCAGTTTTGTCGGTGTCTGTTCCCCGACTCTGCGGAATTTTAATTTTGGCATTCCTTATGCCAAAACTAAGTTTGTATTCGGCTTTTTTGAGAGCCCCTAGACTCTCCTCGCTAATCCTCAGAAAGTAAGAGGCGCTGGTCTTCTGCGGTTCTTCTGCCTTAACTACAGCCCAATCGTGCATGGGGACCAGCGGATTTTGCCTCTGAAGACCGCGGATCAGGTCCTGTCCGCTTGGCTTTATGCTCGTGAGCGGCAACCAAATGCGAGCCTTCGGTTGTCTAGAAATGTCCTTAGCTGGGATAAGCTTGAGCTTCAAGCCCTCCCAGTCATGGCTAACCTTAGCAATGCCTTCACTAAGGAAATCCCTAGAAAACCTGTCCGCACACCTAATTACCCTATAACCCCTGAGCATCTCTCCAGTCAAAACTAGGGTAGGGGCCTTCACTGTTTGATATAGTGTATGAAAACACCATCTCATAGACCTTGTTCCACACGTTCAGCAGACCTTTGCTATTTTTGGAGAGCTCATCCAAAACTGCTACGTGGAGGTCATCCCTGACAACCTCACTAAGAGAACGAAGTTGCGCTGCTCCAGAAGATGGTGCTTTCACTGGCTTTGTCCGGTCGTCAAGCTTTCTCTTTTTCTGAGACATGCAGATCTCTACCTGACATCTATTTCGCTTAACGGCCTTTTCTCGGCTGGCCAGAAGGTTGTTGTATTCATCAACAACCTTCTGGCATTTTATATTATTTTGGGCGTCCCTCTCATGAATCACTCCGGTCTCTTCATTTTTGAAAATCTTGGCAAGAATGTGAGACGCCGTTTTGAAGCGGTTCCTGAGAAGAGCTCCTTTTGATGGTTTTTTGATTCCTCGAGTTGCACTGCTGCTCGAGGGTTTCGGTTTTGTATACGGTTTAGGAAGTATAGGTGTGCTATGAATAGCACATTATACTTCCTGTGGTTTTGGGTAGCTCACAAGTGCTGGAACTAGGGTTAAATGAGCTCCCCTTCAAGGTCTCCTGGCTGGAGGCCAAGAGTTGGCTGTGGATGATTCTACGTTTGTCATGTTTAGTTCGTCCATTTTGTAAAAGTTTTTGAATGTTGGTCCCACGAATAGGTCGGAAAAAAGAGGTCAGACCCGGCAGAGCCGATATACCGGGGTAAGGCAGAAGATAAGACGGACCACGCCATCCGAATAAGCTCGTTAGCGACTAGTTTGCCCCCGTATCTATGGTCAAATTGCATTGCTAATGCTTGCTTATATTAAGGAGTAGGAAACTTCAGCAATTCAACCTGACCTTAGCTGATCCCCATCTTGACAACGTGCAAGACAACTGTGGTGATCATTACCGCCCGGCACCTACTGAGAGTGCTTGACACTTCCTATCCAACCCTTCCCTCTTTTCCTAACGCTATATATATAAAAAAAAAAAAACAATTTTCAAAATTTTTAAGAAACCAATGAAAAGTTATGAGTATTTTCAATTTATAAGAATCTTTTTTGATCAGCTTTCAGTTCTCTTGTATAATAATTTTAAAAAATTGTATGCCCTTACCTATTTATTACCGTTTTTAATTAATTTTGTCTTCTTACATGAGTCTAAGTTTGTCTCGGATGTTCAGAATGGTCTTGAAGCATGTAAGCCTTATAGTTTAAAACTCCAAGCCGTATCTACAAAAAATATGTTTAAGAAACTCTCTCTCTTGTTACCCTGACAACCGTTTGTATAAAGTTTACAACAAACCAATATTGCAACAAATTAAATATTAGATTTTTCCCCAACCAACAACAGGTAACAAAATGTTTTCTGATTCCGTTACAAGTCTATGCATACATTTTATCTCCAATTCCTAAAGGTCTCATTGTTAAATCCGATCCTGAATATTGTAAAACCTAAAAAAGCATGACGTTTGCATGAATATGTATGAGAAACATTCATATCACAAACCAGCTACCAGAATTCAAAAGGCTCATTTCAGTAACAGTTTGTTCTTCTATTATATACACACTCGTATTGTTGTCAAAATAAAAAGAGGATACAAAAATGTCCACCAAAATTAAAAAAAAAAAAACAAAAATATCCAACCACCACGCCCACACACAATACGTCAAACGACACAATGAATTTAAGCCCCAAATGGCTCGAGTTGGATTACAAACATTCACAAAAACTCAAACCAAATAGACTCGAACCATAAAAACCCTTAAAAAAAAGAAAATATATTAATTGAATTCCAATTGCAACAACATTTATACACCCTTATGTCCACTGCATCATCCCTATATGCTGTACCGTCAAAAGGGTTGGGCGGGGATGGTGATGAAAATTTACATTTTATATAGTTGCAAGTTGCAATGCTTTGGTTGTTGTTGGTGTTTTTTTTATTCTTATTCAATTTGATGTCTGTGCAATTCTGAAATACATACCACCAAAAACACTACCAAAAATGTGTTTTTCTATGGTGTTTTGGAATTTTTTGTGTTGTGTCCTTTTTGAAATAAAATAAATAGAATTATTTTAATGCATAGTCCGCAATTGAACTGCAATAAAGTATCTAGAAATCGATTGTGGTGTATTGTGTGCGACACTGTATTCGCATTGCTGGAACACTGTATCCTAAAGCTTTAGGAATTTGATGACATTTAGGTGTCCTATTCTCTATATGATAGTTATACAGAAAAACAACTCTGGGTTAAAAAAAAGGGATAAAGACAAAACTTAGAGACAGAGAGATATAGAGAACGCAGTGTTAGTGGTATTCAACTGCCCATTTAGAATGTAAAATAAAATTGCTAAAATTGGAAATAAAATTGGCAAAAACATTTTAGGTCACCAACCACCACACTACACACGACAACACATACGTCAGCGCGGGGGATCGGATGTTATGCTTGGTTTAATGGAATTTTTAGTTTGGTCAGATGTCTATTGGTGGATGGATGTGAGATATAAGGATATACGAGTATAGGGCTGTAGAGATATATGGGAAGGATGGGTCTTATAAAACCTCATCACTTCACATTTGGGAAAATGAAAAGTTTTTGAACATACACCACACAAAAACATACAAAACTGTCACCCATTCTAATGCGAATGAATGTGGAATGTTTTTCCTTCTTTTTTTTTGTATTGTTGTCTTCTTCTTTTTAATTTAACTGGGAAATAGGATTTTTAGTTGAAAATATAAAACAAACCGCTGCTGCAAGCGTTGCATAGTGTGAATGGAGTTTGGAATTGCCCACAAGAAGGCGGGAATGGCGTTAAAGAAAACAAAAAGCACCCCACCCAACGACCAAAATGAGTTTTGGGAGTTTTGACAGGTAAGAACTACGATATACTACGCTTCAAAAACGCATTGAAAATGTTAAAATTCACTGCAAAAATGGCAATCCTATAGCACTGCTTCACCATCGGTAAGCACTTTTTGTCCGGCAGTACTGAAATTGATAAAAAAATTTGAATTGTGGGAGAAGTTCGTGATGTTAAGAATCGAAACCTTGTTAGCGGCTCAAGAATAACTATGAATATTGCTTTTGAAAACCGTAGTTGTGACTAAAACCTTAAGTTTTTCGATTTCTTGTCTTAAGGCTTGTTAAAGTTCAGTTAACAAAAGAACTCAAGCAAGGCGATCAGCATCATATCCTCGCTGATTGGCTTCTTGAATTGTATTCAAATTATCCAAATTTTCATCGATAAATCAGTTTAAGGGAGAGGTAAATTTTAACAGGAGGTTGTTTGGAGCTTTCTGTTTCGGTGAATGGATTGCACTACCGAGCCAAGATTAATGTTTAGTTATAGTTGAAATTGTTAGATTTTTAATAGGAAACTTCTCTCCTTACAATGAAATACACATCATCGAATTTTCTAAACAATCAATAGTTCAAACCTAAAATTGTAAAAAATGAGGTATCATCATTACACCAAATATTTCGTAAGGGACTACATGGACCAATCTTTTATGCAATATACGACACTTTTCTAAAGCAAGAAGGATACTTAAAAATACAGCATTAAGTTAATAATAATAATTTTTGAGGATGGTTAGATCAACTTATTTTGACATATTTGGTTGAGGTTCTCTTCCATCTGCGTGCTTCAACTGAGTCGTGGGTTTCCTCTATAGGCACGGCGGCGCCCACGAGATTGGATTCGAAGAACTTTCGGTCTGGAGTGTTGATGTCCATTCGTTTTACATGAACTAGCTAACTAAGTCGTTGGACTTTTCTTCTTTTGACTGGATCACCTTTACCTTTGCAGATGACACTAAGAATGACCCAAAGAACTTTTCTCTCGAAGCATGCTATCACGTTTTCATCTTGCCTTGACAAGGTCCAACTTTCAGCACCATAAATGAAAACCGGGATGATCAGTGTCTCTAAGATGTGACTTAAGTTGCCCGAAAGAGGACTTTACTACTCAATTGTCTTCTTGTTCAAAAAAGCAGAGATTTGTAGAAATTATTCTCCGCTTCATTTCAGTGCTGATTATGTCAGTGTTTGAACTCATAACGGTGCAATGCCCTCTCTCAGTCTTAAAATCGATAAATACATGTTGGGTATCAATTTTAAGTTCGTGGATTTTTTCCAAGATCTGCTATAATGTCAATGGTGGACTTTTCTGGTCAGAAATCACATTGATATGGTCGTATTAAGTTGTTGAGGAACATCATCGTGTTTAGAGGCCGTGAGATAATATGTCAGAAAGAATCTTATAGGTGTTGTTCAGGAGACTAACGCTTCTATAGTTGGTGCAGTTTATCGCGCAATAGTTTTAATATGAGTTGGTACATACTTCTTACTAAGTTATCGCATAGTCCTGTCATGCTTCCTAATCTGACCAACCCATCCAAAGTCTCAGGTAAAGAGGCAGCCATAGCAGAGCTTCTCTGGAAAATGAAAAATCATCATCAATTCAACAGGGACTTTATTGTTGACAAAATTTCCAAGAACAAGGCTGCAGATACTATTCATGAGAAGGACGCTGAAGACGAAATAAAAACCATAATGTTATTTACGGGCATAATAATCATTTTGGCTACTCAAGAAAAAAGATCCTTCCAACTGAGAAAAAGACCAAGCTAGACGACTATGAACAATAAAGGTTAGTTATATAGTTCTATGGATGTTTCTGGCTAGTGTCGGCGTATGTTGGGCATGACCACCTTGGCCCTCTCCCTGAAAAAGAACACTCGTTCTCTGATCATAGATATATCCAGTTCAATATAAATGTGGCTGCTAACCCGAGTCCATTGACTTTTCAAAACTATCGGAAAACTGACTGGGGTTCATACAGGAACTCATTACAGAGTTTACTAGAAATAGTCCTTCCTCTAACGCTGATGAACTTGACGACAAAGTCAATGACCTTACCTCAGCTATGAACAGATCGCTAGAAATTGCTTGTCCACTTATACACATAAGAGGAAAGAGGGAACCACAATGGTGGGCCTCAGAGCTTGACTCGCTCAGGAAGGAATGCAGGAAACTTTTCAACTGAGCTAAAGCTACAAGACTAGCCTCTCATTGGGACTCCTACAAAGAAATTCTTTCAACTAATCCAGCTATGCCAAGCTGCCTGAAAAAACAGATGGCTCCTGGACAAATTCAAGTAATGAATCGCTGAAGTTACTATTGGACACTCACTTTCCTGGTAGTTCTCTTACCGAAACTTGCAACAGTTATATAAGTTCAAGTTCAAATACAACATATCCACAAGATCTGATCACAAGGGATAAGCTACAATGGGCTCTCAACAGCTTCAAACCATTTAAAGCTGCAGGAACAGATGGAATAATTCCAGTCGAATTACAAAAGGCAATCCTTGAGGCAATTTTTACCAGCTGTCTTTACTTAGTCCATGTTCCCTTGGCATGGAGAGAAGTTAAAGTTGTTTTTATACTTAAAGCAAGTAAATACTCCCAAGTCAATCCTAAAGATCTACGACCTATAAGTCTATCATCATTCCTTCTTAAGACCTTGGAATGATTGATTGATATCCATTTAAGGGCACGTATCGATACAAGACTTCTGTCTTCGTCTCAACATGCCTACTGTAAAGGTAAATTGGTGGAAATATTCCCTCCATCATAAAGAGTTCACTATGGTTAATTAACTCAAAACATGGCAACTCTTCTACTAGACGATTCGTTAGTAGAGGGACACCGCAAGGTGGTGTTCTATTCCCTCTCCTCTGGAACCTAGTGGTGAATGAAATCCTAACTAGTCTAGATGCGGAGGGTTTCAGAGTGACAGCCTATACGGACGACGTTGCTATAGCAGTTTCAGGAAAACATCTTAACATCCTAAAAGAGCTCTTACAAAATGCCTTGGACAGACTAATACTTTGGACTGATCGGTGTGGACTGGGTGTTAACCCACACAAAACCGATCTGGTCTTATTTTCGAGGAGATACAAAATTCCATTTGTCAACCCTCAATATATTAAGGAATCCAATTAAAATGTTCAGACGAGGCTAAATACCTGGGTCTTTTCTTAGACAAAAAACTAAATTGGAAACGCAACGTACAGGAAAGAGTCAAAAAAGCTACTGTAGCTCTCTTTTCTTGCAAAAAAGCTATTGGTAATAAATGGGGTTTACAACCCAGAATACACATCGGTAATCAGACCGATTTTAACGTACGGTGTGGCAGTATGGTAAACTGCTTTAGAGAAAGCAGTGATAAGTTAAATAAAGTCCAACGTTCAGTCTGCCTATGTATAAGCGGATCGCTTCGCACGACCCCGTCTGTGGCACTATACACCTTGCTCTACCTTAAACCTCTTGACATATTTAGCAAACAAATAGCTGCAAGCTCTGCTATTCGCCTCAATGCTTCGTCGCAGTGGCCACTCCGTAATTCTAAGGTACTTAGAATCAATTCCAAAGAACACAGACTACACCATCCCCCAACTTCAATTCGACAGAACCTTATAGATTTCTAGACCTACCAGATCTTTTTGGGAGGATAGGACATTCTTGGAGGATGAGTCAATCCATTTTTACACAGATGGGTCAAAAACAAAAGAAGGGGTTGGTGAAGTTGTGTACTCTGAACGACTGAAATTAAGTCTCTCATTCCGACAGATTAAACGGAGTAAAATGCCAAACACAATTTGATATTGGAAAGACGAGAAATTAAAAAAAAATCAAAAATTGCGGAAGAGGCTGGTCGCTCTAGTGTTGAATGTAAGATAATATAGAAAAAAACTAATTGCATAAAGCACTTTTATGAATCAAATTTATTTCAGGTGGTTAAATGACCAACGCTATATGACTATGTTTTTTCAAAACACTACAGTTTAGTACTCAAGTTGCTGAAGTTTTTTAAAGCTTTTGACCATCTGAATGATTTTTTGCGGGCTTTTTCGCAATCTACGTCGAACTATTTTTCTTTAATTTTAAGAATTTTTCCCTGATATTTTCTTGATTCCGATCATGAAAGTTTACAATTTTTTCAATGTCGCCTATTGGAATTAATAAGCTAGCTCTGAATATACTCTGCTCAGACCTCTACTCTACTCTGTCCGCTCAGACTCTGTTCAGTGCTGAGCTCTGAACTAAAAAGAAAAACGCTATTATATCGTCGCCATACATGAGACCAGAAATTGATTTTCCACTAAGCACTGTACAGCTTCTGATTGGGTTTGTTATATAGTTTATGAATAGACTGAACAATAGCGCGCTTAAAACGCATTCTTGCTTAACTTCCATTGAGGTCTGAAATCCATCAGAAAGTTGTTTTCCATTCCACACTCGTGCCCCGTTTTCTGTATACATTGCTCTGACAACTGCTATTATTTTTGAAGAGATTCCATAATTCTATAGCTTTTAGAAGGGAGCTTCCATAGGAATAGAGTCAAATGCTGCCCGAAAGTCCACGGAAAAGGCATACAGCTTTTTGTCATTGTTCTTGTAAATATCGGATATATTTACTTAAGGTAATATTTGACCGATTGTTCAGTGATTTTTTTTTTATCCCGCTTGAAACTCAGTCAAAATACCCTTGCTTTCAATCCAATTGAATAATCTAGTACACAATACTGAACTAAAAAGCTTTTTTCATGGGGGTTTAAAAATAAAATGCCTCTGTAGTTTGTTAGATCTTTTTTTTGCAATTAAAAGACGATTGCTAATCAAAATGCATTTGAGCTTTGGCCGCTTTAAAAATCTTGTAGAGTTCGACAGTAAGGAGTTGTACAAATTTGGAGGTAAGCTGTTTATAAAATTCAAAAGGTATAATGCCCTCCCAAGGAGCTTTTCCATCTTTAGAATTTTTTATAGCTGCTTCAACTTTGGATAGAGAAAATGGAGCATCAAGAATTTCATCGGCTAATATAGGGGTTTCATATTAAATTAGAGGGGATATTTCAGTTGTGTTAAGATGGTTTATGTGCAGTACTCCAGACATTGAAGTCGTCTTTCCACTCAAAAGCTTCGTTTTTAGCCTTGTTTATTGTTTCAATATTTCTGAGGTTGAAATTTCGTTTTTTAAAGTTCCAAAACTCTTTGCACCGTTTTAGGTCCTCACGTCTATGTCTAAAATAATACAAATAAATTGGGCGCAAAAGTCCTTTGAAAACTTATCCCTAGTGACTTACAACTCTCAACCATTTCTTTGTGCGAGTACTGTTGTCAGGAATGTAGGGGACCTACAGTTTTACGCCGGATCCGAACGGCGAGACATGAGAACGTACTTACCATCATGTCCACGTCCATGTCTATGACTTTCAGAAACTTTCTGAATGCAGTCTAATGTTTGTTGTTGATCCAGTTATTTTCATGGGGCTTTTATTCACATTCTTTGAATTGTGTTTAAATATAGGGTTTTTGAAAAATGTTCTCTATATTTCAGTTAAAGTTAATTACCCTCAAATAAGTTACAAAATATCATTTTTTCTTCGTGTGAACAAAAAGCTATAAGCCATTAGGCATAGGCGGCTTGTGGCAACAATGATTACAATTAAAGGTAAAATTAATTGCAGTAGTGTTCCATGAAATAATAATAGTGGCATTTTCGATGAACTACATAGACCCCCAAAATATTGAAACATTTACACAAGTTCTAAAAACCATCATGGTTTGTTAACACTTCGCTTATGAAAATTCTAGGTTTTTATTCAATTTTCACCACTAAATTGAATATTCACAAACTTTGTTAAACTGTTATATAATATGCAATACCCTCAAATTAAAAACCAATGCCCTATTTCCAAAGCTTTCAAATCATTTACTTTGAAAATACTGAGACAATCAAGGTTACCAATATAGTTGTGGATTTTCTGAGAATTTTAAAGAGCAGCAAACTGTATTTCGATTAACAAGAAAATTATTCACTAAACCATCAAAAGCTTAATTTACCATAGTAAAACCTTAATGCACTAACTTCAGTGGCCTCTGATGCTTTTTGTACCTATTTTATATTTAGTTTGTCCATTCCATTTATAACGAACCCTTTCAGCTTGACTACCAACAGCCAGTGCACGGGCGGCGTGGGCAATATCCTTTACAATGCAATTTTAAAAGCTTTGCTTTCCGCATCCTTTTTGTAGTACACATTTATTTTCAATGTACTCTTACACAAAATATGTACATAAAAGTTTCGTATACAATTCCACAAAGCCAAAGTGAATTTCGGCCTTTCAACTGCCATGCTCTGCGAAAATCCAAATCGGTTGCATTAAACTATTAACGCATTGCAGCCGTGTTATTTACGGGCATAATAATCATTTTGGCTACTCAAGAAAAAAGATCCTTCCAACTGAGAAAAAGACCAAGCTAGACGACTATGAACAATAAAGGTTAGTTATATAGTTCTATGGATGTTTCTGGCTAGTGTCGGCGTATGTTGGGCATGACCACCTTGGCCCTCTCCCTGAAAAAGAACACTCGTTCTCTGATCATAGATATATCCAGTTCAATATAAATGTGGCTGCTAACCCGAGTCCATTGACTTTTCAAAACTATCGGAAAACTGACTGGGGTTCATACAGGAACTCATTACAGAGTTTACTAGAAATAGTCCTTCCTCTAACGCTGATGAACTTGACGACAAAGTCAATGACCTTACCTCAGCTATGAACAGATCGCTAGAAATTGCTTGTCCACTTATACACATAAGAGGAAAGAGGGAACCACAATGGTGGGCCTCAGAGCTTGACTCGCTCAGGAAGGAATGCAGGAAACTTTTCAACTGAGCTAAAGCTACAAGACTAGCCTCTCATTGGGACTCCTACAAAGAAATTCTTTCAACTAATCCAGCTATGCCAAGCTGCCTGAAAAAACAGATGGCTCCTGGACAAATTCAAGTAATGAATCGCTGAAGTTACTATTGGACACTCACTTTCCTGGTAGTTCTCTTACCGAAACTTGCAACAGTTATATAAGTTCAAGTTCAAATACAACATATCCACAAGATCTGATCACAAGGGATAAGCTACAATGGGCTCTCAACAGCTTCAAACCATTTAAAGCTGCAGGAACAGATGGAATAATTCCAGTCGAATTACAAAAGGCAATCCTTGAGGCAATTTTTACCAGCTGTCTTTACTTAGTCCATGTTCCCTTGGCATGGAGAGAAGTTAAAGTTGTTTTTTATACTTAAAGCAAGTAAATACTCCCAAGTCAATCCTAAAGATCTACGACCTATAAGTCTATCATCATTCCTTCTTAAGACCTTGGAATGATTGATTGATATCCATTTAAGGGCACGTATCGATACAAGACTTCTGTCTTCGTCTCAACATGCCTACTGTAAAGGTAAATTGGTGGAAATATTCCCTCCATCATAAAGAGTTCACTATGGTTAATTAACTCAAAACATGGCAACTCTTCTACTAGACGATTCGTTAGTAGAGGGGACACCGCAAGGTGGTGTTCTATTCCCTCTCCTCTGGAACCTAGTGGTGAATGAAATCCTAACTAGTCTAGATGCGGAGGGTTTCAGAGTGACAGCCTATACGGAC